>NC_141599.1:20654519-21401971 GCF_047967505.1 Dipteris shenzhenensis
TAATTCAAGGGAAGGAGCCACTAGCCATAGAAATAGGCTCTTTACCGTATTAAGAAAGAAAGCATCCCCTTTGCTCATATTAGAGGATGTCCCACCAAGTTTGTGCTATTATGTTCGTGCTTGGTGTAGACTCATAGTGTAGACTCAAAGGAACACTTGAATGTTGCCCATCACTTGCACTTGGGAAGAAAAGGAGATTTAAGCAATTCCAAACTTTTCACCTTGGAATTCCTAAAACATGTGAATAAGGTCCCTCCAAATTCTCTCTCTCTCTCTCTCTCTCTCTCTCCATCTCTTCTCGTTTCTTTTTTGGATTCTCCTATAGCAATCTCATGCTCCACTTCTCTTTATGTACCTTCATCACATCATCGAAGCAACCCACACCTACATTCTCACATCACAATCCCCATTGTTACTTGCTTCTAATGCCTTGCTTCACATGCCGCTCATGGGACATTTTCCTCATCTCCATCCTTGAAGCATAATTTGTTTCCTTGTGTGTGTGTGTGTGTGTGGTGTAATCAGAGAAAAAAACACCAATTGTATTGTTATAAATCAGATGTATACAAGGCATGTATTATGAGAATATTGTACAAAAAGAGGGACTTAGGACCCATGGTTAAGGTGGAAATATCTCTCTTGTACAACCCTTTCATGTGGATGGCCTTATGTGTGCATTAGCTAGAGTGGTGTGCATAGTCCTCAAGATAATACTATAGAATGGAGAAGTAGGATGCAATGGCAATCATTTTTGTGCCAAACCTTGTGTGCATTTTATATGAGGGAAGCATCCATGCATGTGAGTCACCCAAGCTTGACATACAATATGGACCTTGATTTATGTGGAAAATGGAGCCTAAGTGTTATCGTACCCTATTGAGGGTATTGCCCTATCATGCTCACATGGAAGATGCCCTTCGCGACCTTGAGCATGTAGGAGGTGATGTAATGTTAAAAGGAGGTATGTAAGTAGAGAGGGATACACATACAACATGAGCTCTCCCCTATTTTTAAAACCTCTGCCCGAACTTTCTTTTTCACATCCCCTCTCATCCCCCTCTAATACTCTCCTCTTGCCACTTCTTGTCTCCTCTTTCCTTTCAAGACCTTCACTTGCCAGTTCTTATTTCCTCCTCTCTCCTAACTTCCTCCCCTCTCCCTCTTCGCTTGGCTTGCTGCAACATCTCTTCATTCCCCCCCCCCTTCACTCTATCCCCTCACATCTCTCTCTCTCCCTCCCCCCCCCCTCTCTCTCTCTCTCTCTCTCTCTCTCTCTCTCTCTCTCTGTGTGTGTGCATTGCCACACCCCTCTTGCCTTCTCACCTCTCCCTCCCTTTACAACTTTGAGGCCCACCTTGGGCCTTGATATCGTCTTCTACTCTCACTTGCGAGACACCTCTCCTCATCTTTGAACTACTCCCCTCACATCCCTCCCTTCTGATCTACTCATCTTCTCTCTCTCTCTCTCTCTTCCCACCCCCCCACCCCCAAACAACCACTCCTTCCCTTGGCTATTTCCCCATACCTTCTCTCCCTCCACTCTCCTACACTCACCTCCTTGGTCCACTCACACAACTGTCCTTCCTCTTGCTTCACTCCGTCAACCCCTCACTGCCACCACTACCCCTTCCTTCTCACTATGCACCAACCTCCACACTTAGGCCCCCTACTGGCACAATCCTTCCATCATCTCATGCCCCATCCCCCCCGTATGTAATGCTAATTAACCTAGAATTGTTGTATTAATGTTAATTTTAGTGTCCTATTCATTAACTCGAAATTAGCCTCTAAGTCCCTCATTTGTGTGTTGGATAGAAAATTGATAGGTTGTGTGTAGGATGGATGAGTTGATTGCAAATGTGATGGAATCTAAAGTCCTTCCACTTGATGTCACCCCCTTATCCCAAGCATCGAACACAACTCTACTGAGTGAAGATGAATCATGCTCATCTCGACCAAGATGGAAGCATGCAACACTTGACATTGACAATTGTGAAACATTTGAAATACATGACTAGAAACCTTGACTTGAGTAAAAAGGCAGACATTTTGAGCAGGATTATATGACATCGTGACATGAATAGGTTGTGAATGTGACAATTTTGAAAGGATTCAATATCAATGGCAATTGTTTGCTAATAATTTGAAGACATCACTAGGTATTGTGAAAGGAGTTCAAAGTGTTGATAAGTTAGCTGCAAAGAGAGTGTCACTCCACATGATTGCCAACAAAATCAGTGAAACAATGTAGTGATACCAAAGTTGCAATTTTAAGATGCATTGTGCCAACCCTCAAGGAGAAGACTTCAAATGGGCTGATGGAGGTCAAAGGCACAAGCGAGATTGCTTCAGTTTGAGGTTGTTCAATTTGTCTTCAATTTTTGGACTCACAACATTAGGGTGTCACCAAACAAGAAGGATGTTTGCAATTGGAGGCTTAGCCCAAAATAGTATACAAAAAATCCCCCCATCACTTGGAGCTTAGGGCCAATGAACACGGGCTTCAAAATTTGCTACTGGTTGAGCTTGAACATGTTCATACACTTGAATCCATTTTTGCTGATGTGAGTCTACTGCAACACCGGTGCTCGAATGGGCACCTCTATTGTGGAGGATGCGAATTTGAGCACTGGAGTTGCATTTTGCCTCCACCCAATGGCAACGAGCCATTTGGCTCTGACTTCAAATGCCAGTGCATTTAATGTTGCTCCAACTCACATGCTCCTCTACGCCAGCCAATTACAAATAGTCAAGTGCAAATTGTGTTTCTTTCGCCGCTCAGATGGTGAGGCATCTGATGGCCATGTACCAAACTCTAGTCAGATCTGCTGCAATCTGATGATTTGGGACTTTATTCATGCAAGAAATGACCCTCCTTGCACTAGCTGCACACCACTGGAGCATTCTTGAGCCCATGTGCATAGGCCCTTATAGAGGTACATCTACCTTCTTTTATGGAAATACATTATCCTCTATACTTGATGAGTACTACTGCTATATAGTGCTGTTTAGTAGCACTACCACTATCTCGTACTATGTCTAATAGTACTAGTACAGTACTATTTAGTACATTTTAGTACTAAATTGTGGTATGATAGGTATTTAGTACTATTTGGTATTATTTAAAACTATTCAAGTACTACTTTCATTCTCTCAGATTCTACGTACCACTTTCATATCTTAGTTAGTACTATTCAATACTATTTAGGTAGTACAATCATATTCTCTTTGGGCCAATGCACATGATAAGAGTGAAACGAGGATGGTCTATGCACCAACAATGCATGAAAACATCACTGGAGGACCCAACTTTCATTCACATGTAGTATTGCACGTAGTCCAATGCTATAACACTCATTGGTACTTCTCTCCTCTTCATCCCCTCTACCGTTGCCTCTACACTAGTGAGCTATAAGGTGTTGATCTACTGTCGCTGCCAATGAAATCGGGTGGCGTAGCGGTGTGAGAAAGGGCAACCTCAAAAATGAAGGTCAAAATTTGAGCACTTAGGGTGCATTTATGGCCCTCACAAATAAAGGGGCTTCCATGAAATTATAGATATCTCCCATACAATTAGGAGATAGTAATATTACTTGTGATCCTCTCTTCCTCTTGATCTTGTTTCACTAGCTACTGAAGTGTACTTGGAAAGATCTATAATTTCATCAAAGGATAGCACACAACACACGCTTCCATGAAATTATAGATCTCCTGTACACTTAAGAGATAGTAATATTCTTTGTTATCCTCTTTTTCTCTTGATCTTGTTCCACTGGCTATGGAAGTGTACTTGGAAAGATCTATAATTTCATCGAAGGCTAGCACACAACACAGGCTTCCATGAAATTATAGATCTCCCATACACTTAGGAGATGGTAATATTCTTTGTAATCCTCTCTTCCTCTTGATCTTGTTTGATTGGCTACCGAAGTGTCTTGGGAAAGATCTATAATTTCATTAAAGGCTGGCACACAACAAAGACAATTTGCCATTGTGGCTAGATTGGGGGTTTCTTTTCATGTGCCATGAGGATTGGGACTCTAGACAATAGGGCAAATGAGGAGACAAAGATGAAGATGCCCAACATAATGAAGAGGAGATAAAGACTTCAAGACAATGGGTAATGGAATATGCTATGTAGCACAGATAAAAAATGTGGAGCTATGCATGCTATGTAGCTCCTAGGAATAGCACAGATAAAAAATGTGTAGCTATGCATCAATGCTTTAAAACTTTCCCTTATGCTATTCCTAGGCAAGTGAACCCAAGGTTGATAGCAAACATGAACTCATGGGAAACACTTGCCTACTACCTTACTTGCACTTTTATTCTTTCATGACTTGGGACCTTGCACTTCATGGCAGCCACTTTTTTTACAATTTGTGCTTTCTCTTACTACTTTTTTGACAAGTCATTGAGATTTCCTAGTGGAAACAAAGGGGATTTCTTAGGAATGAGGTTGAGCTACTTCCCACCACTACTCATTTTCTATTCTTCTTGTTAGTTAGGCAAGTTGTAGCTTGTCCAACGTGCTTCTAGGCTCTTGCATATCCTCATTTATAAGGTGACCTCTTCTCTAGTTTTCTTTCATGCAAATTCTCTTTTAAAGTATCTCAACCCAATAATTTCCTTGATGATTCCCAAGTAATTTTCATGACTATATATACTAAAATTGTGTGCTATAGTTGATCCCATGCTTGGAATAGCACAAACAGTGACTTATATAGCATGGATAGTTCCACATCTATGTCTATGTGCTACATAGTATATTCTGTCGGTTGTACAGCACACACAATGTGCTATATAAAATTCATGGTGTGCCACAACTACATATACTGAAACTGTGTGCTAGCCAAACATATCTACCCCAAGCATCAACCTTGGGTTACTACCTTAAGAAAATTTCTTTATTTCTTAAATAGAAGCCACATGATAAACAATCAGGCTAGGTAGTGGACACGAATGTGTAGAGCTTGCAATTTCAATCATTTTACCTTTTTTCAAAACTGAGCTATCCATATAGAGTTATGGCTCGGGAAGAGTTTAGGGTTAAGCCCTAAACCTAAACTCAAATCCTATAAAAACCAACTCCACCCCCTCATTCTTCATCTTTCACTTTTTGCCTCCATTCTCTTCTTCATTCCGAGCCCTACACAAGACACTCCTGTCTCTCCATGCTTGGATAGCAGAGAAGAGAAAGGTTTATCATAAAGGGAATGTTCGCTCACATTGTACATGCATGCTAAATGTCTACTTTTCAATTACTCTTTGTAAGCTTTTCCTTTTGCTATGCAAAGGTAGATGCAGCTAGCTGCATGAGGAAAAGTGATAGAGAAGCACCTATCTTACAAGGAATGTCACTATCCACAACCGTCTATCTCCACTAGGTAGTTGATTCTTCCACGATGCTCAGCTTGCTATAGATTAGTGAGTTGGGAAAATGTGGGGGGGCTCATATGTAAATACATTGTGGTTTCAGTGGAAGGGGGTTTCAAAAACAAAAATTCTCCTTTTTTAAAAATAACAAAATTATACATACAAAAGGGGTTTTTCAATTGGGATACTAGGGAAAAAGAAAAAATAAAAAATGATTAAGGCAATAAAAAATTGTAAGTTTAATTTGTATAGAAACATGATTCATTTTAAAGCCTTATGATTTAGAAATAAGGAATTTTAATAGTAGCCCTTGAACACACATGATATATACTCGAGGGAATATTCAATAATAAATGTGACTTCACGTGAGTTAAAAATAAGGACATATTTAATTCCAAATTTTCTCACATTTTCACATATAGAAGGATATTGTAAAAAGGATTTTGAAAAAAAATTTACAGATTAAATAGGAAAAGGGAGAATTCTAATAATGAAAAACTCACAGATAAAGGTTTTACAAATAGGCCTTGAATGCACGTGATATATAGGGTTTATATATAGTGATTGACCCCCCCCCTAGTTTCCCAGTAGTGACCCCCTCGAGTTGGAAGACAATAAGGAAGGAGTGAAAAACGGATTTTGATTTCAATAAATAGGAGATTGCAAAAGTGCAAGCAAGGATGAAAAATTTATTGCATTCACTTTGATTTTTATGGGATGGATTAATTTTATGCTTTCCTTGTAGTACTCTCATTCCTTACATCTTTAAGTCATTCTATGTTTGTACCATTTGTTGGCTAAATCATGTTGTGTTCAAATAGAAAATGAAGACATGCAAGAACTTAAGAACCATCTTTATCAATGTAAGCAAGCATGCCTCTCAAGCTTTATCTCTTTTATTTTATCAACCTCTAGGTTTCGTTGCCCCTTTACATTGGTGTTGAGCAAGAGATGTAAGCAGTCAAAGCATTTAAATGATTAGATGGAGAGAGGTTGGAAGAGAATTAGGGCCAATGGTGACATGGATGATAAGGAGAAGAAAGGGAAGGAAGAGGAGTATGAAGAAAAGTAGGAAGAATAGTAAGAAGAAGTGGAGGAAGAAGAGGAGCAAGAAGACTAACACAACAACACAATGCATCCATAGACGTGCACACAGACGCGTTTCCTTAACCACAAAAAAACTTATGGGTGCGTCTATTTCCGCATCTATTAGCGCATCTAAAGACTCACATCTATAGGCACATCTATATAACAGACAGACGTGCGTATAGACACGCTATTAGACACTCTATCGAAAAGAAAAAGGAAAGATGCGCTAATAGACACTCTGTAGATTTTTTAATTATAAAAAAAGCAGAATTTTGTGTGGTTAAACAGAATGCTGTGTATGCTGTGTGGTTGCAGGAATCCCATTTCCACAATGTGCAGTTCAATTATTACAACCAACTGCATTTTAAGTAGCATGGTTGGCATTTAATTAACACGATTCCACGCATGTCTATGGCTGACGATTACAATTCTAAATAAAACATTACAACTCCAAAACGTTTAGTTCACAAGGCATTCATTGGATAGAACATTGCACAAGGAAATTGAATGCCAAAAAAATAAAAGGAGTGTATATTAATTCATAGCCCAAAAAGTGCTTGTATTTACATATAGCACGAAGCCAAGCCACCTGTGGCTTCAAGTACAAAAAATAAGAGGAGTGTATATACAAGAGAGGCACAAAGCCAAGCCAATGGCTTCAAGTACAAAAAAGAGTAGCTAGCACTAATTCTAGCACTACTTCTACGACTAATCCAAGTTATCTATGTCCTTGATTCCTTCTTCATCGCCTTCTTCATCGCCTTCTTCCTCCTCAGTATCCTCGCCTTCTTCCTCCTGAATATCCCTAGGGCCTATAACCGAGAGACAACATGTATCAATGTATGAAAAATCAAATCTTTATTTACAATATTGACGTTATTTAAGTACTTTTAAATACCTAGGGGGGCGCTCTAGTTGCCTGGATATACTACTCCTCAGTAATAAACCCCTCATCATAGAAGTGCCTCCATGTATGTCCTCTGCGATGTCTATGATGGTAGGCTGTCTCGGCAGGAGTAGGGTACCTACCCATGATATCAAGCTGCAAGATGACAATTTGTGGAGGGGTTAGTCCAAAGAAACAACCTCCTAATAAACCACATAAACATAATATAATTTGAGATCAATACTTACAAATTGTGCCTCCCATGAGTCAACACCCCCTACTCCAAAATGCACGTTTCCATATTGCTCCATTTGGATCCTTCGTGCCTCCATGTGCTGCACACTGGGGTCCGCCTTCGCTGCCTTCATTTCTTTCTTCCACTCACGCTTATGAGAGGTGTGGGGCTCGCCCCTTGGTGGTTGACCTCCCTCTCTCTTGGCAATCTTGCCTAGTACCTGCCTCTTAAGCAAATATCTTTTATTGGCAAGTATAACAACAATCTTTGACTTTGCCCATTTCTCTATGAACTCAACATTGGGGGGATTGGGACACCTAGAGCGCACAACATTGATGGTCTCATCAGCCAACCTTTTTGGATGCTCTTTGTATGGAATAAAGCAATCGTTGTAGTTGTTAGCAACTATAGAGCACATGAAGGCCATGATGTCCTTCCCCGTGCATGCATTAAGATGCCTCCTCTCTAAGTGATGTCATAGAAGATTATACCATCACCCTCTGGCACATCTGCATCATCTGAATCCTCGCCACCCCCATCATTACCCCCCCTAAAGCAATGTGCCACATGCATCCCCCAGAGCTCTCCCTGCTACTACACCTGCTGCCTTGTCGTGGTGATGAGCTAGTAGGTTGGCACTCATCTCTAAAGAAGGGACTCCTGATCACACAAGAGTATGCTCATGGCTCTGTGAGGTAGAAGGGCCTCCTGACCGCAGGGGAGAAGGGACTTTAGACCGCCAGTGGCCACAGGGGAGAAGGGAGTGTTGATGATCAAGGAGAAGGGACTCCAGACCATAAGGGAGAAGGGACTCCTGATGACCAGGGAGAAGGCTGGTGGCTCCATCGCCTACTAGGATGTCTCGACTCCACAGGAGTAATATCAGATGGTGTGGGGTTGGGGTGGTTTGGAGTCTCTACTGCCAACTCCTGGGGTTGTTTTGAGTACCCATCATGTATGTGTATAACTCCTGAGGAGTGGGAGGGTGTCCCAAAATGTTATATAACTGTTGTAATACGGCATCCCGAAGATTAGGCGAGGCTCCTAAAGAGCTTCATGTGATAAACTCGTCGGCACTCCCGACAAAGCCATGGGCTACAAGCAAAGGAGTTCCCCAAGGGGTAGTCACAGTGCTACGTTCGAGAGGAGTCGGGCCAGGGATAGTCATAGGGTACGCCCCTGAGGTGTCGTCTGAGTGGAATTAAAGTCCTCTAGAGAATAGAGACCCTGATGTCTCCTCCTACGAGGGTTTTTGTAGTCGTCGGACATGTGACATGATCCCATGTCTAATTTGGGGGTATTGGATAAACGTAGACACAAATATGAAAACAAAAAACAAAAAACAAGAGCGGGTAAGAAGCGAAAAGCATATGAGGGACAGCATATGCATAAGTCCCCGAGGGGTAGTCACAGTGCTACGTCCGAGAGGAGTCGGGCCAGGGGTACATAGGGTAGGCCCCTGAGGTGTCGCCTGAGTGGAATCAAAGTCCTCTAGAGAATAGAGATCATAATGCCTCCTCCTACGAGGGTTTTCGTACTCGTCAAACATGCGACATGATCCCATGTATAATTTGGGAGTATTGGACAAACTTAGACACAAACATGAAAACAAAAAACAAAAAACAAGAGCGGGTAAGAAGCGAAAAGCATATGAGGGAAAGCATATGCATAAGAGAAGGAGAAGCATAAGAGAAGCATAAGAGAAGGAGAGGGAAAAAGAAGAGAAAGAAAAGGGGAAAAGAGATTGAAAGAGGGGAAAAGAACCAAATATGCATAAGAGAAAAAAGAGAGAAAGCATATGCATAAGAGAAAAAGAGAGAAAGCATATGCTTATGCTTATGCTTATGCATAAGCATATGAGCATATATTCATGCATAAGCATAAGCATAAGCATAGGCATAGGCATAAGCATATGCTTATGAAAAGAAGAGAAAAAGAGAGGAAAAAAGAAGAGAAGGAAAGGAGAAGGAGAAGGAGAAGGAGAAGGAGACATATGCCCATGCATAAGCATAAGCATAAGAGAAGAAAAAACATATGCATAAGAGAAAAAGATAAAAAGCATATGTTTGAAAGAGGGGAAAAGAGATTGAAAGAGGGGAAAAAGAAGAGGGGAAAAGAGCATGAGCATAAGAGAAGGAAGAGGGGAAAAAAGAAGAGGGAAAAAGAAGAGAAGGAAGAGGGGAAAAAGAAGAGAGGAAAAGAGCATAAGCATAAGAGAAGGAAGAGGGAAAAAGAGCATAAGCATAAGAGAAAAAGAAAGAAAGCATATGCTTATGCTTATGCATGAGCATATGAGCATAAGAGAAAAAGAGAAAAAGCATAAGCTAAAGACTTATGCATGAGCATATGAGCATATGCTCATGCATAAGCATAAGCATAGGCAAATACATATGCTTATGAAAAGAGGAGAAAAAGAGAGGAAAAAAAAGAGTGAAAAATAAAAGAAGGAATAGGGAAAAAGAGATTGAAAGAAGCGAAAAAGAAGAGGGGAAAAGAGCATAAGCATAAGAGAAGGAAAAACATATGCATAAGAGAAAAAGAGAGAAATATTATGCTTATGCTTATGCATGAGCATATGAGGGAAAGAGTGGGGGAAAGAGAGAGGAAAAGAGGAAAAGAGGGGAAGAAGAGGGAATAAGAGAAGAGAGGGGAAAAGAGGGTTCCTACGCCCATCACTGCAGCTAGCTCATAAGGCGCTAGCTGCAGGCTAATGCAAATAACGAAAATAACAAAAGGAAAAAAGGGGAAGCACTTTCTTACCTGAAAAAGTCCCACTCGGTGTTTCGTGGACTGGCCCTACAAAAGAGAGGAAACATACCATTTTTCAGATAACTAGTTAGAGGAAGGAGGAGTTTAGAGAAGCAACTTCTCAAAGGGATTGGATTGAGGAAACAAGCATAAGCCTACAAACAAGGAGAAAGCATAAGCCTACAAACAAGGAGAAAGAGGAGGAAGAGAAATACCAAAAAGAGAAAAGGTGAGTCTTCTTTCTCTCACCAAATCTCTTTTTTTGTCCTTAACCTCTGAAAATCAAGCATGAAAATTAGCACATAGCCTTAGCAATACAAGGAGAAACATGCTTTAACACTCACAAAACAAAATCTCACAAAAAATGAACCTACATTGCTTAAAGAGTCTCACCTTCTTGAAAAACTTCCTTTTACACAAGTAGAGAGGAAGCACAAGTGTTGGGAGAGGGGCTGGGTAGGGGTGAGGAGTGGGAAATAGAGAGGAGGAAAGTGAGGTTGTCGAATATAAGGTGGGAGGAGAGATTTTTGCTTTTCCTACAATAGAGATGTGAAAGACGGCGTCACGCGGGGTTCCGGGTTTAAGCACCCAGCATCGCTATATAGCGACGTTTATATCCAAAAAGCGTCACTATATAGCGACGGAACAAACAAAGTGTAGGGTGAGCAGATACCGGTAAGGGTCTTGAGACACTTTCCCATCATTGCAAGAATATAGCACATGTTCTGATGCAAATCCATAGTGGAGTTGATGACTTGGCATGCATCTCATCGGTCCACTGATGACACATTAAGGATTCCCACAAATTGTGCAGCTTGGAAGCACATAGACAATCAATGGTCAGGCTTTGCGAGGGAGCCATGCAACTTACATCTTGGGCTCGCCATGGATGACGTGAATCCTTTCGGGTTACGCTCGACATCTTGGTCGACATGGCCCATAGTCTTGGTGAATTACAATATCCCACCATGGCTAACAATAAAGAAGGGACACCTCACGCTTGCACTACTTGTGCCAAGGAAGTATAAGGCTAAAAATATGGACATGTACATGGCACCTTTGATAGAGGAGTTACAGATCTTATGGAGAGGACTGTGGGTCTTTGATATTTCTAGAGCTCCTAGACATACCAATGATATTTTGGTCAAGGGTATCTTGATGTGGACCATGCATGACTATCCAGGATATGGAGAGTGCGCAGGTACTTGGTTGTGTCTTTACATGTATAATATAGGATTATGCTTTTATGACTCTCTTTCGCATGCATGTCTTATACTAACACATTCATGCACATGTGCAAGACTTGTTACAAGTGGGTACCATGCTTGTCCTATTTGTGGACTGGGTTTGAAATCACTTGCATAATACTCCAAACATATGAGGAAAAATGTTTATGAAGATCATGCTCAATACCTTCTGCTGGACCATCTTGTGCATGGAGCTTAGCTTGATCCACCACTACCATATTTGAAGGCAAGTGACTGGATTCAGGCTTAGAGGGCGAATGCAGAGGAACCTCCTCATGGTATGAAGAGGCTATCGATCTTTCACGAGCTTCCTTATTGGGGTCAGTTACAAATCAATCATCTCTTGGATCGCATGCATATCTTTAAGAATGTGGGGGCTACTATTTGGGCACACTTGGTTGGTTCCAAAGACTCGAGAGGAGTGCGAGAAGACTTGCATCCTATGAATGGGATGTGTATTTTGTGGCCCCAAGTGTGTGCTTCGGGAAAAGTTATCCTCCTGAAAGCAACATGGATCCTCTCCACGAGAGAGGAGGCAGTGGTCAATGCGGACATTGCCTCTTTTCAAACACCCACAGGGTACATGCATTGCTTGAAAGGAGCATTTTCAAAGGACAATAAGCTTAGTGGGCTCAAGTCCCATGATTGGCACAAGGTGTTATAGGTATTCTAAGCTGTAGGATTAGTGTATCGATAATCGTGATGCATTAGTGTAATTATGATTATGTTATATTATTGACATGACTTGTTTGTTGCTTTGATAGTTCATTCTCCCAATTACAATAAAAGGGTGCTTACAAGAAGATGTTAGAGATGCCATATTCAAGATCAGTGGTATTGTGAGTTATGCTTCTGGACGACATTTTCACATGGAACGCATCGATTCAAAGAGAGTCACGTATGATTGTGGAGTCATGGCTAACTTCACACAAGATAGCCGAGCAAGTGCTTCGGATACCAATCTTCTCTCCTCACAGCTGGATTATTGTGGAACCATATGCAAAATCTATGAAATTAATTTCAGACGATTTAGTATTTTCATTTTTGATGTAAAATGGTTTAGAACTATTTACAACGGTCCCCATGCGACAGTGAGAAACGACAGTAGCGGTTTCTTTGCAATGGACTCCACCAAACTTTGGACCATTGAAAGTGATACTTTTGTTCTTGTTGAGCATTGTGAGTAGGTTCATACTAATGATTTAATTAATCGAAGCTTTCGTTTTTAAAGATCCATTGATACATGTACTTAAGCATAATTTCATATATATAATTGATGGCATTTGGTACCCATCTTCAATATAGGTGGTTTTTCATCATGAGAGAAGAAAAATTTTCAACAACTGCCAAGTTTCTCTTCTTTGATGATACACGTCACCAAAATTGGATATCCCAAACAACTGCAATGTGGTGTAAAATGCTTTAAAACACAATAGGTGAAAGGGCATGCTATCGGGTTTGATGCTGGACATTATGAAATTGACCTTTGGCATCATGGATGTTTGTATTGAAGCTATACTTATATAGTAATATAAAATCTTGGCAGAAGTTTATGGGGCTACTTTTTTAAGTTTCACAATATTTATAGACTATAGTATGATTTTATATATTTTCTTCATATTTTTGAAGCAAACGATGTAAGTCCTAGCGAAACTTTAATTTTTTTACATAAAAGTTTCAAATCCTTGCAAATGTTTCGCACATTTATTTTTATTATGGCATGGAAAAAGAAACAATTCAAAATTGTAAATAGTGTTGGATTTATTAAAAGATCTTTGCTTATGCACAAATTGAACATTTTGAACTTGTACGTGATCCAAGTTGCACCATGAAGTAAGCAAATTTTTGAAGATAGAGATGTGGATATGAAGATGCCACTACCAATGCTGGATCCAATTGATCCAGATGGATCTAGCGAAGAAGATGACGATCACAATATGATCCAAGAGGAAGATGTGCAATATAATGACATCGTACGGGAGGAAGATGGAGATCACGATATTGAGGAAGAAGATGACGATAATCAAGAATCACTACACTTTATTGAAGAAGATGATAAAGTACTCTTAGGTGAACGTACGATGCTAGAGTACGATGATGATATAGGAAATCAACTCGGTATAGAGTTGGAGATAGACTTGTTTGGTGCGTTAGACTTAGCTCAAGCCATTGATGTAAATGCTCTTCATTGATTTTTTTCATCTCAAACTTGGACATGAATATATGAGCTTCAAAGGCTTGATGTACATGCTCTTGTACTTTTATTCTCTCAAAGGATCAAACATGTATGAAAAGGAAAAAAATTTGTCATTGGGAAAAACTATCTTTTAAGGTCAGTATGGGGAAAAACACTCTCTATAAAATGTCGCTATAGGAAACTGTCTCAGTGTTGCTATGTAACAAATATTCACAAGTCTGATAAGTGTTGCTATATAGTGACCATTTATAAGTCTAATAAGTGTCGCTATATAGCGACGCCCTTGCAACGTCGCTATATAGCGACATTTTCCTAAAGTCACTATATAGCGATACTTAACAAATCTCGCTTTGGTTACCGAGATGATTAGCGCCCTGCACATGCTAAACGTTGGTGCTTAAGCATCAGAATAGGGCCCGTGTGTAGTAGTGCATCATCCATGCCCTCTTTCCATCATGCATGCAATCTCGTGATTTCCATCATGCATGCCCTCTTTCTTTATCCCACCTGAAGATGCAAGACATGGAATGGAATGGAAAGGAAAAGAAAGACTAGGAAAGCATAATGGAAATGAAATAATGCGAGAAAGAAATATACAACTAAGCAAAGTATTTACATGATCAAGAAAGGCATGAGGCTTGATGAAAATGACAATGAAAGTATAATGCCTTTATAGGATAGGCACACACAGTCTAAGTGTCAAATGTATATGGGATAAGTCCCATAGTGACACATGGCACTCTAGGATATAAAGTAGTATAGTACTACTCTAGAACACACTAAAAGTCACTCAAATTGACTCCATTTCCTAACACCCCCCCCATGGAGGAAAGGTGAGGGACTACTGGAATGGAACCAAGAACAGAACATGACAATGATGGTCATCAAAACTGTGCATGCCGGTCTAGAACTAGACATGGCTCCCACACAATCTCAGAGGCAAGTGAGCATAACATAGAAATCTCATCTAGCATGGCTTAGAGGCTCATCATGCATGGATGCATGATCAACTCAGAGCTGTAGGAGACCAATGCACCAGTAAATAGACCTATCAAAGCCAAAAACACATGGCTCCCATAGTACATCCCCACCTGGCTCCAAAGACTAATGAGGAACATGGAGCCACACACCAAAAATATAAAAGAAATACATCATATTAGGAGGACTATCCAAGGTAGAGGACCTTTATTGACTCAACACAAATGATTTATTGCATTCATTTTTGGGAAACACCCCCAGGGCAGAGTACCCAAATATATTATGCTTTAGAAAGCAAAATCATGATCTCCATCATCGTGCTGGTGGAGTCGATGGCTTAGGTCTCCATTTGCTAGTGGAGGCAAGTGCTTGTGTAGTATCCACTGAATAGGATGGAGATTCTTTGTTGCGGCGATCCTTTTCAAGCAAAAGAGACACCATATCCTCGAATGTAGCTGATGCAATGCAAAGTACTTCAAGGGCATTCTCAAATCGAGAAATCCCTTCCATACTTGTCATTAGGGTAGCCATTTTGTCCTCGTCATCCGGGCAACACTTCAAATTGGAGAATTGTTGAACTAAAGATTGAATTTTTGTTATATGCGCACTCAAAGTATCGGGCTCTTCCATTTTTAGCTTATAAAATTGCATTTTCAGAAATACCTTGGAATTGGTGATCTTGTTACCAAATATATTCTCAAGGCATGCCCAAATCTCCTTTGCCTTGGACTTGAAGTCGATGTGATGAATCAATGAATCATCTAGGCAAAGCCCGATGATTGCGATGGCCCTTGAATTGTGTTGCTTCCAAATCTTTCGTGTTTGAAGCTCCGTTGATGCCTCAAGTGCTTCATCATCTTCGATGGCATCCCAAACATTCTCCTTCATGAGAAGGAGTTGCACTTTTGTTTACCATGTGGGAAATTCATCCCCCTTGAATTTGCCCACAAGGAGAGAGTTGGTGGAAAGTGAATCCATAAAGCTGGTAGCTAGGAGAGAGAAGAGTGATGAATAGAATGAAGGGCATAAGTGAGTTGAGGGAGAAATGGAGGGCTGAGGAAGAAATGGCGGGCAAAAGGAAAAAAAATGGCGGGCACAATGGAAATGTAGGAGAGGAAGAAATGGCGGGCAGAATACGGGCACCAACTTGCGGGCAGCAGCTCCAAGAGAATGTTATGCAGAAGGAGAAAATTGCAGGCTGGAGCAGAGGTCAATGATGAAGAGGATGGATAGCTCCATGTTGAGTTGGCTGCATCATGCTTGGGTTGTCAAATCATTGAGCTTCAGAACAAAATTCGCGCGTAGAAACAAATTTTGTCACTTCTTGCAAGGGCTGTAACTTTTCATAGAAAACTCAGGTTGCAATGATGTAAAAACGAAATTTGTAGTAATCAAGGTCCTCTACAACTTTGCAAAAGACACAAAGCTATGATTCTACATCTAGATCCAGATAGGAGCATCACATCGTCCGCAGGTCACAGAAAGATGTATCTGAAGGAAGGAGAAGAGAGGTGGTAGATCATGGCATGGAGAAGAGAGCTCTAGATGGAATTGGAGAAGCCATTCCTCCAAGGGAATGAGGGAGAGAGGCTTCAATGTCCTCAATCTCTTACCTCAACCTCTTGGAAGATAGTCTTGCTCTGATACCATATGAAGATGCAAGACATGGAATGGAATGGAAAGGAAATGCAAGACTAGGAAAGCATAATGGAAATGAAATAATGCGAGAAAGAAATATACAATGAAGCAAAGTACTTACATGATCAAGAAAGGCACGAGGCTTGATGAAAATGACAATGAAAGTACAATGCCTTTATCGGATAGGCACACACACTCTAAGTGTTAAATGTATATGGGATAAGTCCCACAGTGACACATGGCACTCTAGGATATAAAGTAGTATAGTACTACTCTAGAACACACTAAAAGTCACTCAAATTGACTCCATTTCCTAACACCGCCCTCATGCTACAGTCCAATTTTCCTCATGCAATCACTTATTTCCATCATTCATGCAATCCCTTATTTCCTCACAAATGCTTAAGGCATTAAAAATTTGACTTAAACATGCATGTAAGGGAAAGGAGAAAGGAAAGGAAAGGAAGGATGGGAGAATGTAATGCAGAGGGAGAACAGAAGGAGAAGGGGGAAGGGGAAAGGGAAGGGGAAGGGGAAGGGCAAAGGAGAAGGGGAAGGGAAAAAATTCATGTTAGAAACTGTCTATTAGAGCACATCTATAGACACGGCAAACATCAGGTCTATAGATGCGGCTACCTTGTTTTCCTTAAAGTTTGATGCACTGTTAGACATGCCTCTAGATGTGCTCCAACATACGCTTTTCGACAGAAAGGTAAAAAGGACATGCGCTCGACCCCAAAAAGAATAGTACCAAAAACGTCCTTTCCCTGCATATGACAAAGGACAAATCCAAAGAGAACAACTTTCAGAGAAGACCAAAAACCAAGAGACTTACCTTGGATAGAGGTATGGAAGCTTCTTGTCTTTCTTCAAAGCTTCCTCTCCTTCTTCTAAATTGGTGGCTTCCCTTGTTCACCCTCTTCTCTTGTATGCTTGGGGATGAGTGTGTATGCCTGGAGATGAGTGTGGGTGCCTAGAGATGAGTGTGGGTGCCTAGTCAATCTATCATGAGAGTCAGAAAACCAGATGGTACTTGGACCCAAACTTTATCTTGGCTTGAAAAACAATGTCTAGTTCATTTTCACCTTCTCTTTTCTTAGCCATCTTCTTCTACTCCTCAGGTTGAATTAGCTCAAAGAAAATTTATTGATCTTGCTGTGTGTGTATGCTTGGAGACCTGTGTATTGAAAGGAAAGCAAGTGCGGTGCTAAAAGTATTGAAAGGAAAGAAAGCGCGGCGCTAAAAGTAGGTTTAAAAACCAATCCGCAGTCTGTGCATCTAAAGGGGCATCTACACTATGTTTTAGATGCGCCTGTCATTGCGCTTCATAGTACGGATGTGCTTTTAGACACAATATAGAGTTTTCTCATTAAATACTTAAGGAAGAACACATTTTTTGGGTTGTTTATATGTAGGATGTCTCTTCAACAAGTAGCTCTAGTGAGAATGAATCCCTCCGTATCCACCATTGTAAAATGTGGTTGGAGTAAAAAATCAAATGCATGTGTGATCAATGTCGAGGAAACATGTATCGTGCACATAGAATTACACTCAATCACATCTCAAAGTACAGAGAATGTGATGCGACCATATCCCGGGTAAGTGTTAAAGCATTGAGGTTGATTGAGATACCTATGGGTGTTCATGTGTTTGATATATGATCCTTTTTTAATTTGATACGGGATGTAGTGCCATACCCACATATGTTGCCCTATGCTCGTCGTGAGGAGGCGAAGCATCGGCGATATGAGGTGGGATCTTCAAGAGGGACCATTATGGATGCATGGAGTGATGGTGATAGTAGCTTGTTTCATTAATTTTGGACTCATATGTCTACTTTTGGACTATTCCTTAAAATCCTTCCCAAATGAAAAGTTTACTTTATGAAACTGTCATTCGAGAATCAAAAGTTTACTTTCTGGCACTATCATTTTCACATAATACATTTCAAAATATCTCTCTACAATGTTGTACAAATAATGCAAAAACTACTATTAAATCCTAAATTTGTATTTCTTGTTTATAAGAATCATATTCTTAAAATAAAAAATCCGAGCTATCAGTTTAAATCCATGAAAAACCATGCTATTGAGGATTCACAACATTTTAAAAATGTATACATAAGAGACCTGTAAGACTCTTTTTTACTTTCAATGCAGAAAACTATAACACTCTTGAATATTCAAGAAATTAAAAGGTTTATATAGACATGAGACATGATGGAAGCCTCTTTTGTACTCCAAAAAATAGCAATAGATATGCTTGCAATTTTACATTATCATATCATAAGTTTTACAACAAATATTGCTTTGGATGAGTCTTTATACAAAGGATCTCCTGTGGCCTTTTCAATAATTTAATTTTTCCTTTACAATGAGTTTAGTACAAATGGGCGATCCCAAACATTTTCTTGTTTGAATGTCCTTTTCTATCATGATCACAGAAATGAGTGATCCAAACATTTGCTTGTTTAGAATGTCCTTTCTGTCGTCACTTGTGACTTGGGTGCCATCTTCATTCACTCTCATCTGACTACCACCACCACCTTCACTCTTTCTCGATATTTGAATGGTGTTATCATGGGCATTCTTCATTTGTGCTATCTCCTTCTACTTCCTCTTGGGCGAACATCTTTATGAACTCTATAATGTGCATTATAATTGGTTGTGGTAATTTTATTTTTGTCTTCTACATCATACCCCATGTGCTTCTTTGTTTTCTTTGACCTTGATTTCCAGGATACTATGACTGTCTCTGTGGAAAGTCTTGAAATTGCATCATGGTTTGGGACCCATTCCTTTTTCAAACAACTACTATACAATGTACTGTTATCTTGGTTCTCCTTCCTACCCTTGGCTCATACCATACTGCTGTAAATGTTGTAGCTCTCCCCCAGTCATCCATGCTCACGTCAACTACTTTCGCAACCCAAAACTTCACATTCTCATGTTCATCATCCGATGGTCAAACTGCAACAACACAATGGACATCTATGTCTATTTGTGGCATAAACTCTCTCTTCTTGGGTCCACAATATGGATGTAGGAGCAACGATTCAAACTCATTTTTAAAGAGACCACATGCTGGACGCAAGTCATTCCAACATTTGGCCAAAATAAAGGCCATTTTGCCTTAATATCATCTTCTCACATTTTTGCAAGGTCCTTTATCAATTGGTAGGTCTTGCTAATTACAACAGTAGTGTGTTCCTTCCAAGAGGGCTTCCAATCATGAAATCTCCGGAGCATTTCCTCTTTGTATGTAATAAAAGCTTTTAAGCCTTCTATTTCACCTTTGGATTTCTCACTGAATTCTTTTATAGGAGCCCATGTTGGATGCATTTCTTTGCTCGAGATTGAAGTTAAGAGAGAGTAAGGTTCTTTAGGTTCCCATTTTGTATCAAGAGAATAGTGTTGCCATTGCATCACTAGTTTTTAATCCTTTAAGAAAAAGCATAGTGTGGAGCACTATGACCTATCAGGGGATCACCACCTTTTTGTATAAAAGGTAGAATAAAGCTCTTCCAATCATACATCCTCTCAACCATTGAGCATATTGTTCCTTCCTTACGGCCACCAACTTGCCTCCCACATTTTCTTATCAAGTCATCCATCGTCTCCATGTCCTTGTGTTTTAGTTCTCTTGAAACTGTGCTAAATACCTGATCGATATCCTCATGTGTGTGCCCAACCAACAAAAACCCAACTTCAATCTCATTGAAGATTCTATGAGCAATTAGCATTGAGCAAAATGCAAAGAAGAGTACATTCTTATTCTCTCATCCGCAATTGTCTGCTTGTACTCTCAAAGTTGCTGGTAGGCGACCTTTTTCTGCATGTACATTGTGAATTGCTTTCATAACGGATGTTACAACTTGATTGCTATCATGTAGATGCAAGGAATCAATCCATATGTCTACAAAAAACTTAAATCCATGCACTAACACTCCACATAGATGTGTCTTTAAAAAGTATTTGCCTTGTAGCTTAGGTGGAGTGTTTACGAAAATGTTGTTGTATTTTGATCCATACCATCTACAATAATGCACATGTACTCATTTGGGTGAGAAATAGCTTGCTCCTTCCAAAATGCATATTTTATTCTAGAATGTCGAACAAGTCCATGATGAAATTCTCTCTTTTTTTTGTAAGCTTCTTTTTGTTCTGGAGATGTTGCACTCTCAAGTGCTCGCTTTAGATCATCACAATCATTGCACTTTGACATTTTTTGCCTCTTTGGGATTTTGACATGTCCAAAGCTTTTTTTCCAAAGAGTATACAAAGTATGAAAAGATGCTGGTGCATGGCCTCTTTGCCTCTGTGTTTCTCCAATAGAGTTAAATACTTCTTTTTTGGTCAAACCTATCAGAAGATGCATTTCTGATAGATGGGGTTGTGGTAAAGCATTTTCATAAATGTAATCTTTCAAAATTGCTATTGCTGCAACCATTGAGGCTCTTGTTTTGGGCCTTCCTATGTTTCCATGAATGTTAAATTTAACTCCATACTTTGCTTTATTAGCCAAATTCCAATATGTGCCATGTGATAATCCTGTAATAATACGATATGCATTATTGCAAATACTTTTTCCATTTATAAGAGGCCTTATCTATTGTCCTGAACTTCGCCTTCTCTTATCATTTACAAGAAAGCAAGACAATCTTGTGAGTAGGTATTCATTTCTTCTACTTCCTTTCCTTTGCCAGACATGTTCTCTACAACCCTTGATGTCATGTAAGTTAATGGATCGCATACATGTACGCTTACAGCATGTAGATCGCATTGCTTTTAGCATAACATCTTCATTCATTATTCTTATTCTCTTTGGTTGCTTTTCTAGATTTGCCTGGACTCGTTGTCTTTTCATGCATCTGTATGTCCGTTTTGGGACCTTCTGTACATTCTTATTTGGATTTGTGTAGTTCTCCTTGTAAGATTTATTTGTCACGTTGTTTTCATGAGATGTTGCATCCTTGATCTTATCACTCTGATAGTCAAATACTGAATATTCCTTTGTTGATGTCATCCTTGCTTTTGATACATTTGTCAAACCATTTGTAACATTAACTATTTCACAATCAAAGTCAAATACCGAATAGTCCTTTGTTGATCTCATCCCTACTTTTGATACAATCGTAGAACCACTTGTCACAATGGCATTAGAGTGTCCCGAATGATCTTCAAACTCATCTATTCTTGAGAGAACATCACTCATTGATGCACTTTCTATGAATTTCATAACTCCATAGTCAGTGGTGATAGAGTGTCCAGAATGATCTTCAAACTCATCTATTCCTGAGAGAACATCACTCATTGATGCACTTTCTATGGATTTCATAACTCCATAGTCTTGAAACTCCTCTACTCCAGAGAGAACATCACTCATTATACTATCGTGCATGATTTCCATAATTCCATAGTTACTTGGTTTGACTCTAAGAACTTTATCAGTATCCATGAAGCCATCCATGCTTGAAAATATATCACTTTTGACATCTTTGCCCAAGTTCTCAATGTGCATGAACTCATCCACCCCAGATAAGGCATCACTTGTGAAATATTTTTCTTTCTTGGTACCAATGAACTCATCGACTTTTGATAAGACGTCAATGCTATAGTTGAGTGCATTGGAATCATCCATCTCTGAAGGAATAGAGCTTGGTACATTGGCATATTCTTTCAATTCTTTGATGTTGTAGTATACATTATGTTTATCATTAAAAACCACATGCCGAGTCTTTCCAATCTTTAAAAATTGCATGCTCCATCTCAAATCCTTACCTACCTCATAGTAGAGACCATTCAATGACATTGAGTTATCATCCATACCATCATCAGTAACTTTTTGAATTCTCATTTGCACAAATATCCAGTGTTCCACTTGTTCAAATCCCAAGACTTGACCTTCTACTACATTCTTATTTGCAAATGATAACATTTGTAAAATATCTCCCACTCTAAAATCCAAAGATATGCACTTTGTATTCCTGATGACATGTGTTGGATAAGTCTCATCTCTGTCTCATGCAATAAATGCTTTGTTGGAAGTATTATAGGGCATAACATCTCCAAGGATTTCCATATCCCCACACTTATGCTTTAGCTCAACATGTGCACTAAGAATCCTTGATACGATAGCCGCCACCTTATCTTCGCCAAGTCTTCTAAAGTGACAAATAGAATTTGGATCACTTTCATGGATTGTAGCAAATGCAACTACTTCTCTTTTGCAACATAGAATCACATCCATCCCCGGAATAAATTTTGTAGCCATCTCCTTTGTGAGTTTCCTTTGCAAACAAGCTGTAACAACCATTATAAAGAACATTAGTCTCTTCTCAATAATCTACTTTATTAATGATTTAAAAATCTAGATCTTGTTTAAAAATTTAATCAAACCCTAAACCCTAAACCCTAAATCCTAATTCCCAAACCCTAAACCCTAATTCGACCCTTGAAACCATAAACCCTAATTCCTAAACCCTAAACCCTAACCCCTAATTTCTAAACCCTAAATTCTATACCCTAATCCCTAATTCCTAAACCCTTAAACCCTAAGCCCTAGATCCTAAACCCTAAATCCTAAACCCCTAAATCCTAAACCCTAAATCCTAATCCGTAAACCCTAACCCCTAATCCCTAATCCCAAAATCCTAATCCCAAAACTCTAATTCCTAAACCCTAACCCTTAAACCCTAACCCTCAAACCCTAAACCCTAATACCTAAACCTAAACTCGTAGACCCTAATCCCTAAACCTAACTCATAATCCCTAATCCCTAAATAGTAAATGTTAATCTTGACTCTCTAAACCCTCAACCCTAACCAATAAAAACCCTAAACCCTAAACCCCTAAATCCTAACTCCCAAACCCTAAACACTAAACCCTAAACCCTAACTCCCAAACCCTAAACCCTAAACCCTAACTCCCAAACCCTAAACCCTAAACCCTAAACCCTACCCTAAACCCTAAACCCTAACCCCTAAACCCTAAACCCTAAACCCTAACCCCCAAACCCTAAACCCTAAACCCTAAATCCTAAACCCTAAGCCCCAAACTCTGAACCCTAAACCCTACCCCCTAAACCCTAAACCCAAACCACCAAACCCTAAACCCTGAACCCTAAACCCTAACCCTCAAACCCTGAACCCTAAACCCTAACTCCTAAACCTTAAACCCTAAACCCTAGACCCTACTCCCTAAACCCTAAATCCAAACCACCAAACCCTAAATCCTTACTCACAAACCCTAAACCCTAACTCACAAACCCTAAACCCTAAACCCTAGCTCACCAAACCCCAAACCCTAAACCCAAACCACCAAATCCTAAACCTTAAATCCTATGAGTGTTTTCAGTAATATCATTTATTTAAGTAATAGTTTTAATTAGAATTCATAAGTAGTAGTGGAATTGATAGAAGGAATGTGGGAATGGGAGTGGGAGTTGGGAGGGTGGTAGTGGGAGAAAGGGAGAGTGGGAGTGTGGAGAAAGGGAGTGTGGGAGGGTGGTAGTGGGAGAAAGGGAGAGTGGGAGAGGGAGTGGGAATGGGGGTGGTGGGGGTGGGGGTGGGAGGATGGGAGTGGGAGTGGGAGAGGGAGTGGGAATGGAGGAGGTGGGGGTGGGGGTGGGAGAATGGGAGTGGGAGTGGGAGAGGGAGTGGGAATGGGGGAGGTGGGGGTGGGGTGAGGGTGGGAGGATGGGAGTGGGAGTGGGAGGGGTGGGGAGTGGGAGTGGGAGGATGGGAGTGGGAGAGGGAGTGGGAATGGGGGAGGTGGGGGTGGGAGTGGGAGGGGTGGGGTGGGAGGGATGGGAGCGGGAGAGGCAGTGGGAATGGGGGAGGTGGGGGTGGAAGTGGGAGGGGTGGGGTGGGAGGATGGGAGAGGGGTGGGATGGGGGAGGTGGGGGTGGGAAAATGGGTGGGAGTGGGAGAGGGATGGGAGATGGGAGTGCGAGGGGGGTGGGAGAATGGGAGTGGGAGTGGGAATGGGAGTGGGAATGGGGGGGGAGGGGGGGGGTGGGAGGATGGGAGTGGGAGTGAGAGGTGGAGGTGGGAGGATGGGAGTGGGGGGAGAATGGGAGTGGGAGTGGGAGAGGGAGTGGGAATGGGGAGGTGGGGTGGGTGAGGGTGGGAGGATGGGAGTGCGAGTGGGAGGGGTGGGGTGGGATGAAGGGAGTGGGAATGGGGAAGGTGGGAGAATGGGCATGGGCGTGGGAGTGGGAGAGGGAGTGGGAAGGGGGAGGTGGGGTGGGAGGATGGGGATGGGAGTGGGAATGGGAGGGGGGAGAGAGGGAGAGAAGATAATCTAATGGAGAGGCCAAGGGAGTGGAGATAATGATATAGAAGGACCAATGAGAGAGAAGCACTTAAAACCCTAGTTTTTCTTATATATACTCTCCTTCTCTCATTGTTTCTCTCATTTCAACAAGGAAGAGCAAGAGGAGAAGCAAAAAGAGGAGGAAGAGCAAAAGCAAGCCCAAGCATAGATCTCAACTTTTTTCCAGGTACTTTTTTTTAAATTTGTATTCTTTGAAATTTTATTATAGAGAGAGAACTTAGAGAGAGAGAAAAGTGAAGGAAAGACTTTTAGGAGAGATTATAAGAGGGAGAGTCTTGCTGCCTCGGCAACAAAAGAGAGAGAGGGAGAGAGAGGACAAACTTTTAGAGAGAGAGAGAGAAAGAGAGAGGAGATACGTTTAGAGAGAGAGAGGGTGAGAGGTAAAAGAGAGAGAGAGGGGAGGGCCACGTGAGAAGAGAGAGAGAGAGGGGGCACGAGAGGGGGAGAGAGAGAGAGAGGGAGGGAGAGATTCGCGGAGACAGAGAGAGAGAGAGAGACCGCGTGAGAGGAGAGAGATGTGAGAGAGAGATAGAGGGAGAGAGAGCGGTAGAGGGCTGCGAGAGATGGGAGAGACGAGAGGGAGAGAGAGGCGAGAGAGAGAAAGGGAGAGAGGGAAAGAGAGAGAGCGCGAGAGAGGGAGGGGGAGAGAGAGAGAAAGGAGTGCCGAGAGGGAGAGAGAGAGAGAGAGAGAGAGAAAAGAGAGAGAGAGAGAGAAAGGAGTGCCGAGAGGGAGAGAGAGAGACTGCGAGAGAGAAACGCGAAAGAGAGAGAGAGAGAGAGTGGGGAGGGAGAGAGAGGGAGGGAGAGAGTGGGGCGCGCTGCCGCGGTAGTGTGCGAGAGAGAGAGAGGGGGGGGCAGAGAGAGAGTGGGGAGAGAGAGAGGGGGGGAGGCGCAGTGCGAGGGGGGGGGAGAGAGAGAGTGGGGAGGGAGAGAGAGGGGGTGGAGAGAGAGAGTGGGGAGAGAGAGAGAGGGGGGGAGGCGCAACGCGAGGGGGGGAGGGAGAGAGAGGGAGGGAGAGAGGGCACGCTGCCACGATAGCACACGAGAGAGAGAGTGGGGAGAGAGAGAGGGGGGGAGGCGTAGCGCGAGGGGGGGGAGAGAGAGAGTGGGGAGGGAGAGAGGGACGCGCTACCGCGGCAACACGCGAGAGAGAGAGGGGGGAGAGAGAGAGTGGGGGGAGAGAGAGGGGGGAGGCGCAGCGAGAGGGGGGAGGGAGAGAGTGGGGAGGGAGAGAGGGGTGCGTTGTCATGGCAGCACGCTAGAGAGAGAGGGGGAGAGAGAGAGAGAGGGGGAGGCGCAGCACGAGGGAGGGAGGGAGAGAGGGGCGTGCTGTCACAGCAACGCACGAGAGAGGGGGGGAGAGAGAGAGTGGGGAGAGAGAGAGGGGGGGGAGGCGCAGCGCGAGGGGGGGAGAGAGAGTGTGGGGAGGGAGAGAGAGAGAGAGGGAGGGAGAGGGGCGCGCTACCGCGGCAGCGTGTGAGAGAGACAGGGGGAGAGAAAGAGTGGGGAGAGAGAGAGAGGGGGGGAGGCACAGCGCGAGGGGGGGAGAGAGAGAGGGAGGGAGAGAGGGGCGCGCTGCCACGATAGCACGAGAGAGAGAGAGGGGGGAGAGAGAGAGTGGGGAGAGAGAGAGAGGGGGGGAGGCACAATGCGAGGGGGGGAGGGAGAGAGTGGGGAGGGAGAGGGGCACAAGAGAGAGAGGGGAGGAGAGAGAGAGTGGGGAGAGAGAGAGAGGGGGAGAGGCACAGCGCGAGAGGGGGGAGAGAGAGAGGGGCAAGGAGAGAGGGGCGCACTGCCACGGTAGCATGCAAGAGAGAGAGGGGAGGAGAGAGAGAGAGTGGGGGGAGAGAGAGAGGGGGGAGGCGCAGCGCAAAGGGGGGAGAGAGAGAGGGGGAGGGAGAGAGGGGTGTGCTATCGCTGCCGCAGCAGTGCGCGAGAGAGAGAGGGGGGAGAGAGAGAGTGGGGAGAGAGAGAGAGGGGGGAGGCGCAGCGCGAGGGGGGGAGGGAGAGAGTGGGGAGGGAGAGAGGGGCGCGCTGCTGCGGCAACGCACGAGAGAGATGGGGAGAGAGAGAGAGGGGGGGAGGCACAGCGCGAGGGGAGGGAGAGAGAGAGAGGGGGAGGGAGAGAGGGGCACGCTACCACGGCAGCACGTGAAGAGAGAGGGGGGAGAGAGGAGGGAGAGAAAGAGTGGGGAGAGAGAGAGGGGGGGAGGTGCAGCACAAGGGGGGGAGGGAGAGAGTGGGGAGGGAGAGAGAGGGAGGGAGAGAGGGGCGCACGAGAGAGAGAGAGAGTGGGAGGAGTGGGAGAGAAAGGAGAGCTAGAGAGAGAGAGAGTGGGAGGGAGAGAGAGGGGCATGGGCACCGCGAGAGAGGGAGTGGGAGAGAGAGGAGAGAAAGAGTAGGAGAGCGAGAGAGAGTGGGAGGGAGAGAGAGGGATGTGCTACCACGGCAGCGCGAGAGAGAGAGAGAGAGAGAGAGAGAGAGAGAGAGAGAGAGAGAGAGAGAGAGAGAGAGAGGGGAGTGGGAGAGAGAGTAGAGAAAGATAGAGTGGGGAGAGAGTAGGAGAGCGAGAGAGAAGAGAGAGAGGTGCAACACACAAGTGAGAGAGAGAGAGAGAGAGAGAGAGAGAGAGAGAAAGAGGGGAGAGAGAGAGAGAGAGAGAGAGAGAGAGAGAGAGAGAGGGGAAATGAAGAGGAGGGGAGAGAGTAAATAAAGATGAGAGGAAACGTAGACTAGAGGGGAGAGGAAATAAAAAGGAGAGGAAAGAGAGAGAGAGAGAGAAGAGAAAAGAGAGGGAGAGGAGAGACGAGAGAGAGAGAAGCGTACTAGAGTAAGAGAGAGAGAGAGACAAGAAGAAGAGAGAAGCATACTAGCATGAGAGAGAGAGAGAAGAACAAGAGAGGAGATGAGAGAGATTGACGAGAGATGGACGAGATAGAGAGGGAGGGCACAAGAGAAAGTACGATCAGAGATAGAAAATCTTACCAATGAGGAGGAGAAATGAGTGGGCGACGACCAAGGAGAGATGTTTTGATGGAAGAATTTGGGAGCTATGATCAATGAGGCATATTAGAGGAGATTGGTCTGTGATTTAGTCGAAACTTAAACAAACAAAACTATAAACCTTGGTGTTTGAAAAGAGAAATGTGTGGAAACTTGAATTTCAAATTTCTCACCTTTTTTTAAACTATGAATCCTTGTGTTTGAAAAGATAAACGTGTGGAAACTTGAAAATTATGATAAAAGACAACCTTGTGTATGAAAAGACAAACGTGTGGAAACTTGAAAAGTGTGAAAAGACAAACGTGTGTGAAAAGGAAAACTTGTGGAAACTTGAATTTTAAAATTTTCTTTTTTAAAAAAATTTAAAATGAGTTTCACTTCCATTTTCAATTTACTAGTTTAATTTCTCAATTAAATTTTCTGAAATATAGTTTAGAAAAATGCATTTTGTTTTGGAATATAGAAAGTATAATTTTAATTTTATTACATTTTTTAAAATTTTAAAAGTAGTTTAACTTACATTCGTTATTATTACTTTAATTTATTTCTTTTTAGGGAGAATTAATATATTCTTCTAGGTAAATATTAAAATTTTAAATTTAAGTCTTATTTTCTTAATTTTACGTTATTTTTTCAGAAACTTTAAGTTAAATTGAATTTATTTATATTTCAAATTTTGTGATTTCAAAATTTTAAGTCTTATTTTCTTAATTTTACGTTATTTTTTCATAAACTTTAAGTTAAATTGAATTTATTTATATTTCAAAATTTGTGATTTCAAACTAATAAGAATTTACTTTGTCAAAGTTTAAACTTCTAATGATTTTGAATTTTAAATTCTTATTAGTTTTAAGTTAAATTAATTTGAATTAAAAAAGAGTTTGGGGGTTTGGGGATGAGGGTTTAGGGTTTCGGAGTCAGGGCTTAGGGTTTGGGGTTAGGGGTTTACGGTTTAGGGTTTGGGTTTAGGGTTAGTGTTTAGGGTGTTAGTATTTGGGGGTAGGGTTTAGGGTTTAGGTTTTGGGATTCAGGGTTTAGGGATTAGGGGTTTAGGGTTTAGGGTTTTGAGGTTTGGGTTTAGGGTTTACAGTTTTGGGGTTAGGTTTTAGGGTTTTAAGGGTTGGGGGTTAGGGTTTAGGGTTTGGGAGTTTAGGGTTTAGGGTTTGGGGATTTGGGTTTAGGGTTTAGGGTTCAAGGTTTGGGGGTTTGGGTTTAGGGTTCAAGATTTGGGGTTAGGTTTTAAGATTTGAGGGTTTGGGTTTGGCGTTTAGGGTTTAGGATTTGGAGTCAAATTAAATTTGTAGTTTTTATTATTTAAATTCAAATTTATTAAAATTTTAACTTCTTATTAATGTGAATGTTCAATTCTTATGAGTTGTAAGTAGATTAGTTTTTGAAAATATAAAATTTATCTTTTTTAAACTTGCAACCTGAGTATATTAAAAAGAATAACGGAAGGCTTGGGCGCATAAATGGGTGAAGGTAGAAGATGATGGATCTGAAATTAATGCTTCTATGACAAGTGACATTCCGGAAAATGTGTATGCATATGCACAAAAAGTCATCAATAAGCACACTCTCAGAAAAGAAAAAACTTTGAACAAGGGCTTTTTTATCATACATGAAATCATTTCAGAGTATGGAAAGAGTGTTGAGTGCAAGGGAGTTTCATTGAATGATTTTTTGTCCGACGACACTACTTTTCTTTATCTATGAAATATCACCAGATGACATTCGTCAACTCCTTGACAGAATATTACATACCACCATTGGTAGAGTGGGACTATGTAACATAGTCATATTTGCTGATAAAGATGACAAGGAAAAAATGTCTGCTACCCCAGAAAAACAATATGGCAATGAGCTTAAGATTTACAATGGTATATACTCAAGAAAAAGGGACAAGAGAGAATGCGGTCTTAAGATACAAAGTCTTGAAACCTTTTTCTTGTGCATGAAGAGCCCTTAAAATGATCACTCCTTACAGAACAACATAAGAGGGAATGCAAAGAGATTGCAACTACTACTAGAAGAGCATGAAGCTCCAAGTCCCCTCCATCGCAATGCAAATCACTATGAAAGGCCAGCAAAAAGTGATGATCTTTTAATTAGTATGATGGAATTTTTCTTGCCGTCCGGATGGGAAGTCACATTGTGTCAAATGGGACATTTGTTTGAAGCTCTTATTAGAAAAGGACACTATGTAAATATTATTGAGAGCCCTGCTTGCTTGGAATACCTTGATACCGTGGCTTCTCTCACAATAAAGTATGATAAGAAAGGTTCGATCTCACATGAAGAGGATGCTGACATAGAGATGGTCATGTATGACGAGAGCAAGAAAGATGATGAAAATGCTGAAAGCTCTGGATATGATAGTGAGGACACCAGCGATAGTAAGGAAGCTGAAGAATATGGATATGACACTGACCTTGCCTCAGAAAGTTACATAAAAAGACCACGAAGATATCTAGAGGTATGAAAACTTTTCTTTATTCATTTAAAGGCCTTTTTAAATTTATAATTAATTTAAAATTTTGAATCTCATAATTATTTTATCCTTTTATAGGAGAAGGGAAAGGAGGAGGATGAGGAGGACATAGCTGGAGTAGAGAATATAGAAAGCTCATCTCAAGAAAGCAAAGCTACTCTGGCGGATGACTCTAGAAAATAATCATACCTTGCAACAAATGGAGAAGTCATTTCAAGTTAGGTTTCAAGTTCGAGAACAATCTCTTACTTTTCTATTCGATGAAGAGGACATTTCAATCCTTATAAACTTCAAGAAAGAGGTTAATGACAAGGTCATAATAGCCATCCTCAGGTTTGACACAAACTTTTTATTGACTTTATGCTTTTGTATTTCCATTGGATCAAATGAACTAATATTCTTTTCTTTTTATTGTAGTATGGTTTTAGAACAGCTTCCCTTATATATGGAGAGATGTGCATATATGGTCGATCCTCTTGTTTCTAGTGTACTTAGCACTAAGCAAAAGACCATAGATGACGTTTTTAAGTGGTTGCAACCTGTTGATTTGACTGTGGCGCGAGTTATCTTTACTGCATATCACGAGGAGTGAGTATCAATCCCTACCTAGCTTATCTTTTACATTGTGGAGGATTATATCAAATAATAATTATTCTTAATTGATAATGCAACTCGCATTGGAGCTTGGTAATTGTGGACACCTTAGCCAAGCAATGTTTCTTTGTCAATTCAATAGCATCTATCCATGGTAGTGTGTTAGAGTAAGTATAACCTACTTGTGTCATAATTATGTCAATGAGATGCATCCTATGCAATGTGCACATTTATTTATGTTTTCTATTTTGATGTGTAGATCGGCTCGAAAGTTGGTAGGTGCTATAGATGCACTTATGCAAATGGAAGGTGACTTAGAAGATCAAATAGAGTATGTAACATGCCCTACAGCGAAGCAGAATAATGACCACAGTTGTGGGTGGAGAGTCGAATATAACTGCTTTTTGCTCCTTGCTCAAATTTTTAATTTGAGCGGCAGTGAAACCTCATTGTTGACATATACAAACTTGCATCTATATGCATTTATGTCATCTATCATTAAGGTATTTATTGATAACATGGTGGAGCATCCAGAGGAAACATTGGTTGCTACGCCCATAAGTTGTCCTAATGTAACCCCTGTATTGGATGAAATGGGGAGCTCTCTTGGCTTGATACTTCAATCATTTGATTCAATCTGCTTCTAACATTTGTTTATTTATTGCTGCAGTACGATTATATCATCTCACTTTCCTAGATCAGTACAGAATCACGTGTGTATGCTCGATTCTCTCCTTTCAACTGTACTTAGTGATACCAAGAAGACAGTAGATGATGTTTGTTCAATGCTACAACCTTTAGACTTGGATGGCATGCTAGTTGTCTTTATGCCATATTATGATAAGTAAGTATTGTCTCAATCTTTCTTTTACTCTTTTATTTGTAATATTGTGTCAATTAATACTTAATATTGTGATAAGTAAGTATTATGATAAGTAAGTATTGTCTCAATCTTTCTTTTACTCTTTTATTTGTAATATTGTGTCAATTAATACTTAATATTGTGATAAATCTTATCACTCTTTATTGGTGATGTAGCTCACATTGGAGCTTGATAGTATGGGATCTTGATGACAACCATTGTTGGTTTGTCAATTCATTTATAGGCTTTCATAGGGTGTTCAAGTAAGTGTTCTTTTATCATATCATTATGAACATGCATTTTACTATTTACTACACCAATTCACTTTGTCATATGTCAGTTGTTCCTCAATGAAAATTTTGAACATGTCTCAATAGAAGCATATACAAAGCTTGAGCTACAAGATTTTATGGCTAAGACTGTTCACTACCTAAGTGCTACCATTGGGAAACAACATGATGGACTCAATGAAGAACCTGAGGGAGCCAAAGAAAAACAAGAGACAATTGAGTCTCCTTCTGCATCACAGCCTCAAGTAGAAGCATTACAGTCTCCACTTGAATTAGAGACTCAATGCATTCTTCCTAGTGTTATGGATAAAATTGTCTAAGGAAAAAGGCATTAATATGTATGTGTGTTTGTATATGTGGCAATAGTATAATAAAATATGGTGTGCATAGGGCCCAAGGTTGAGGTGGCAGGGCATGACCATGTGCCACCCTTCCATGTAAGAGGACCCATAAGGTGTGTTGTACATAATCCATGATAATAATATTATAAAATGTAAGGTGGCATGGCTCCTCCATGTGCCACCCCTCCACCTAGGTTGCATTTAGTGAGATATGGCTCAAAGTCCATGGGAGAAGCAATATAAAATAGGTGGAGATGGATATTATATTGAGTTATTCCCTCCATTTGGGATAGGCCCATGTGGGGGAGGTATAGAAGGTCCAAGAGAGCAAGTTAAATAATGGGGAAAGTAGGATGAGGTGGCAAGATTCCTTGTGCCAAACCCTCCACTTGTCCTCCTAGAGGTTTGAACATATTATAAAATTGGAAAGAGACCAAGGGAGTATCATAGACTTGAGATATGGGGCTTGATTTATGTGAAAAATTGAGGCAAAGGGTTGTCACACACAATTGAGAGTGCGTAACCGCTTAGCCCACATGGGAGACTTTTCCACACACACCATGCATGTGGGAGGATACATTAATGGGGAGAGACCCCCTCTTTTGGCTATAAAAGGAAGGGGCTATTCCTTGATGAGACACGCTCATTCTTGTAAAGCCACGTAGCTAGTATTTTGATATTTCCCTCTCATCCCTTCTTTCAAATAAAGTATGGTTCGAATTGCCGAGGAAGATGTGCTTAAAACCACATTTGCCACACCCTGGGAGACATTTGCATTCAAAGTAATGCCATTTGGCCTCACCAATGCTCCTGCTACCTTTCAAAGATTTATGCAGATGGTGTTTGCTCCTTATTTGGGGGATTTCTTGGAGGTGTTTTTAGATGATTTCTGTATATTCTTGTCACGTAAGGAGCACATCATGAAGGTTAGATTGGCCTTCCAAAGGGTCAATGATGCAAATGGCAGTCTCAACCCTGAGAAATGCACCATTGGAGCCACTCAAGGGAGGTTATTGGGACATGTTGTCTCATCTAAGGGCATCAAGCCTGACCCTGAGAATGTAGAAGCCATCCACCTACAACCAAACGTCAGGTACGCTCATTTGTCAATCTAGCAGGATACTATTGCTGCTTCATTGATCAATATGCTGCTTTGACACGGCCCATGACTATGCTATTAAAAGATGGGGTTGATTTCTCTTGGGATGAGGATTGTGATCATGGGTTTGCACAAATCAAGAATGCTCTGGCTTCAGAACCCATTCTACGCAATCCAGACTGGTCAAAGACCTTCTATATCAATCCTGGGTTTGGTGAGCACACTCTGGTAGGTATTCTTCTCCAGCAAGGGGAGGATCGATTCATGTATCCCGTTCGATTTGCTTCTCGACAATTGCTCGACACTGAGCGACGCTATTCAGAGGCTGACAAGCATGCCTTATCTTTGGTGTTTTGCATTGAGAAATTTAAGCATTATGTGGCTCGAAAGTCCTTCTTTATACTCACTGGCACTGGTCTTGCAAAGCAGGTTCTTTAATCACCAAATCCCATGGGCCGATTGGCCAAATGGTTGGCCGTTCTACAAGAATATGATTTTTCTTTCAAAATTGTAAAAGGGGGTTGTTCCAACTTGAAGAATGCTTTGATTGATTTCGAGGAGTGCCTTGATGTAACCCTTGTAGCAGCCATAGAAGTTGGGGATCCATGGTATGGTGGTATCTACAAGTTTTTGACTGCTTTCTCCTTTCCTTCAGAAAGTACTAGCTATGAGAGAAAGAAGATCCGCAGAGATAGTAGGCGCTACACCCTCCTTGATGGGGTGTTGTACCGTCAAGGCATGGATGGGGTACTAAGACGGGCCATTGATGCAGATGAAGTGCCTAAGGTATTGAAGCATTATCATGATGGATTTTGTGGAGGCCAGTATGCCAGTGACTATACATCTAAGAAGATTTTACATGCTGGATACTATTGGCCGACCTTGTTCAAGGATGTCACTTTGTATTGCAAAACTTGTGAACCATGTCAATTCTTTGGTAGGAAGGATTTGCATCCCGGGCAACATCACCCGGTGATGTCCATCCATCCGTTTCAGAAGTGGGGAATAGATTTTGTCGGGCCCTTGCCCATGACTGCCCGCAAAAAGAAGTATCTTTTGGTAGCCACTCAGTATGTCACTAAGTAGGCTGAAGCTATCGCCCTCCCTGCTACAAATGGCATTTCATATTTGAACGTATTTGCACAAGGTTTGGGACACCCATGGAGATAGTATCTGACCATGGGAGTCCATTCTTAAATGAAGCAGTGGAGCTACTCATGGATCGCATGGGTATTGATCATCACACTTCTAGCATCTATTATCCAGCATCCATGGGTCAAACAGAGCGGACCAATGGCCTCCTTTGTAAAACCATGGGAAAAATGGCCGTAGGGAACAGGAGCCAATGGGATCAGAAGGTCACTGAAGCTGTGTGGGCTTACAACATCACTCATAAAACATCTATAGGTCACACTCCTTTTGAGTTGGTGTATGGTACTGAGGCAGTTTTACCACTAGAGATAGAGATTCCGGCCTTGAGATTGGCACAGGAACAGAGGATGACAGAAGATGAACATGTAGAGGCCAGATCGGTACAACTTGAGAAGTTAGATGAAACCCGATGCCTTGCACTACACCAAACGGAGATCCAAAAGAATCAACAAAAGGCCCGGTTGGATGCTAAGATTCGCAAGGGATGGGAAAGACACTTTGCTGAGGGGGATGTTGTGCTATGCTTTGATAACAAATTGGACCACCAAATGGATAAGAAGTTTCTGCCACTGTGGGCTGGTCCATACAAAGTCATCAAAGAATGTAGCAATGAGTCTGTACAAGTTCAGGAGCTGCATGAACCATATGGCAAGAAGGTGATCAACAAGCGTTACCTCAAGCCTTTCTTTGTGCGTGATGGACCCAGGCATGGAAATGCTGTGCATTCCCTACCTGGGGAGGGGAACTGTTATGGATAAAATTGTCTAAGGAAAAAGGCATTAATATGTATGTGTGTTTGTATATGTGGCAATAGTATAATAAAATATGGTGTGCATAGGTCCCAAGGTTGAGATGGCAGGGCATGACCATGTGCCACCCTTCCATGGAAGAGGACCCATAAGGTGTGTTGTACATAATCCATGATAATAATATTATAAAATGTAAGGTGGCATGGCTCCCCCATGTGCCACCCCTCCACCAAGGCTGCATTTAGTGAGATATGGCTCAAAGTCCATGGGAGAAGCAATATAAAATAGGTGGAGATGGATATTATATTGAGTTATTCCCTCCATATGGGATAGGCCCATGTGGGGGAGGTATAGAAGGTCCAAGAGAGCAAGTTAAATAATGGGGAAAGTAGGATGAGGTGGCAAGATTCCTTGTGCCAACCCTCCACTTGTCCTCCTAGAGGTTTGAACATATTATAAAATTGGAAAGAGACCAAGGGAGTATCATAGACTTGAGATATGGGGCTTGATTTATGTGGAAAATTGAGGCAAAGGGTTGTCGCACACAATTGAGAGTGCGTAACCACCTAGCCCACATGGGAGACTTTTCCACATACACCATGCATGTGGGAGGATACATTAATGGGGAGAGAACCCCTCTTTTGGCTATAAAAGGAAGGGGCTATTCCTTGATGAGACACGCTCATTCTTGTAAAGCCACCTAGCTAGTATTTTGATATTTCCCTCTCATCCCTTCTTTCAAATAAAGTATGGTTCTCTTCCCTTGATGTCTCCATCTCTACATTCCTCCTCCTATCATGTACATGCTTCTCTTCCCCCTCTCCTTTTCCCCTTGTGTCATAGTCTCCCACTTCTTTCCCTCCACTTCTAATTCCTTTTTCCCTCCTATGACAACCGTTCGCCCTCATGATCTCCTTTTCTCTATGGCCCTTGAGCGTCGCCATGCTTAGCCTCTAGCCTTTGGTCTCGATTTCTTTTCCAGCTAATACTACACAAGAAGTAGAGACTCAATGTGCATCTACAACATCACATCTTACAAAGGAGGAAGAGATTGAGTCTATCCCGATTGCACCAGAAGTAGAATGTCAATGTCACCATCCATGAAAGAAGTAGATACTCAATGTACTCTTAGAGAATCATAGCCTCAAGAGGACTCATCAGACTCTATTCAGTTGTAAAACATGTAGAAAGAAACATGAGTTCTTGAAGATTTTTATCTTGTTTGTATTGACTAATGATAGTGTTTTTTAAACTTATGTTAAATGTTACAATACATTAGGATATTTACTTATGATATTTATTCAATTTGTATTATTATTGTATTAGCAGTTCTAAAAAAATAAATTGTATTAGCAATTCTAATATGATCTACTCAGCCCCTACCAGACTTGTTGCAGAGAATACAAAACTATTATAAGCCATAGAGGCCAAGATCACACTAGAAGATCTCATAATTAGTATCTCTTATCTTCTCAACAATCCAATCTTCCACAGACTCCACCTCCATATCCTCAACATAATTACAATGAAGGAAGAAATTCAAGCAATCATGATGGACAGGCCGCAGACTCCACATCCATATCCTCAACATAATTACAATGAAGGAAGAAATTCAAGCAATCATGATGGATAGGCCACAGAGGCCGGGATCACACTAGAAGATCTCATCATTAGTATCTCTTATCTTCTCAACAATCCAATCTTCCACGGACTCCACTTCCGTATCGTCAACATAATTATAATGAAGGAAGAAATTCAAATAGGCCACAGAGGCCGAGATCACACTAGAAGATCTCATCATTAGTATCTCTTATCTTCTCATCAATCCAATCTTCCACGGACTCCACTTTCGTATCGTCAACATAATTACAATGAAGGAAGAAATTCAAACAGCCACAAATTGTTTCTTTATAATCTCTTTGGGAGGCCTTTATTGTTCTTTCAGCATCCTGATCAAATCGGCCATACCAAGTGCTTTGATAACGTAGGGTACTTAAGAAGTCCAAGAGATCTTGTCGTGCTTTTATAATACATTGTAAAAGTCTTTCGCTCTCTGCTATCTACTGAGTCTCCTCCCTCTCTATCTGCCTCTGTGCGTCGAATTCCTCTCTCTCCATCCGTGTGAGTGGAGAGCCTTGTCGAATTCTTGCATCTCTCCTTGCTCCTTGGTCAGCAACCCATTGTTTGGGACTGTCGATTCCAGACTCCACATCTCCGACGATGCCAAGGACATCCATGGTGGGTGGAGCGATGATAAATTAAGAGTGATAAACGAAGAACTTGTAGAAGGACTAGGATGGACGAAAGAAGGGAGTCTATTTATATTATTCTTGTCTTCAATCACTTTATTTCATAGATTCAAACCGATTCAAAATCTATCATCTCATGTGTCTCTCACATTTATGGTCTTTTATTTTTTACTTCACTCAATGAATAACTCACCTCTCTAAATTTATTAAATTGGTTTTACTTTTTTGAAAGTCTAATTTATTATATACAATAAATATCTTATGATGAGAATCTAATAATTATATCATTCTTATGTTCCATCACTTTATTTTATAGATTTCAATGTACTCAAAATCTATCATCTCACATGTCTCGCATTACGGTCTTGCATCAGCAAGTTTGACTTATATTATATTAAAAAAATATCTCATGATGAGATTCTAGTTCTTGTGTTCCATCATTTTATTTTATAGATTTCAATGTACTGATCACTGTCTTACATGTCTCAAATGTCTCGCATTACGGTCTTGCAACCCATCATTTTATTTTATAGAATCTTTCAATGTACTCACTATCTTACATGTCTCACATGTCTCGCATTACGGTCTTGCATCTGTTACTTCAGATAATCTAGTCATCTCAGCCTCTACCAATTCTTTATTCTAAATCTTTCATCCCACATTATGAGTCTGTAGTTCTGTAAATCCCCTAGTAGTCGTTCGTCTTCTATATCTCACCCGCAGCAAGTACTTCTTCCACTTTGCTCTTCTTACCTTACTCCTCTCTTCAAGCTTGCTCCTTCCATCTTGCCCGTAGCCTTACCTCCTGTTCTCAAGCATACTCCTTTCATCTTGCCTTACCTCCTCTAGTTACCTTCCTCACTCTTGTTACCTTCCTCCTCTCGTTCATCTTCTATATCTCACCCGCAGCAAACACTTCTTCCACTTTTCTATTCTTACCTTACTCCTCTCCTCAAGCTTGCTCCTTCCATCTTGCCCGCAGCCTTACCTCCTCTTCTCAAGCATACTCCTTTCATCTTGCCTTACCTCCTCTAGTTACCTTCCTCACTCTCGTTACCTTCCTCCTCTCGTTTTTATGGATATTTTTTAAGGTAATCGATTCTGTCGAGCAAGCCATTAGTAGCATCAAAGTATGGATTGCCGAGAACCAAGGAAAGAGAGAGGAGAGAAAGCAAAATCCAGCTCCATTAAGCCAGTATGAGAAGGATGACTTTGCTTGTCAGAAGGGCTTAGAGAAGGAAGAGAAAAGAAAAATAAGTATGGCTACTACTGAAATAGATAAATTGCAGTCATATAGGAGAGAGCTGATAGACTTTCAAAGTGAGATATCTTCGCATGTGGCTCGTTATGGAAGATTTCCACCACAGGAAGCGCAAGCCATTCGGAATAAACAAAGTGTTATGCATGAGAAAATTCATCAATCCTTACTTCTCTTCTATAATTTTAACTACATCGATGAGGATGAGATGAGCTCTGGGCTGAATTTAGGCTAAAGTCTTCAAAATAGAAAATTCATCAATCCTTCTCTTCTATAATTTTAACTACATCGATGAGGATGAGATGAGCTCAGCTCTTGAATGGGTTGAATTTAGGCTATAGTCTTGAAAAAAGATTTGCCTTCCAGTGAGAGGCTTATTGTAACTTTTGGTGTTTTTCAACACCTTTATAAATATTGTGAGAGTTTGCTACTTCCACTTGTAACTTTTGAAAGTGTTTCCTAAATACTATTATAAATATTAAGAGAGTTTACAATTACTGAACCACTCTTTTTTGTGGAGTTTTTGTGTAACTTATCTCAGGCTTATTGTAACTTTTGGTGTTTGTCAAATTCTATTATAAATATGGTGAGAGTTTCTTTAATACTATAACTTTTGAAGGTGTTTATTAACACCATTAAATATTAAGAGAGTTTACAACTGCTGAATCTTATTTTTTCATGTAACTTATCTAGGCTGCGTTAAATTTTATAATTTTAGTTTCATGTCCTTAAAAAATATATTAAAAAATGCTTGTTTTCATGTTTTATATAAGCTTTGAAGATTGGGTTTTTCTTAAATTTTATCTGAAAACTAGTCCAAAGGTATATGTGAAAATGAATTTGTACATTGACAAGTCCAAAATTAATGAAATAAGTGTTACGAATTGTAATGATAGCTCGCTTCACCACCACCATCTCTAGCTTTGATAACTTCCATGGTGCATGGGGTAAAAAGAGACGCCCATTTGGCCTCTCTTATGGCCAAGTTTCAGGCATCCTCCCTATGGTGCATAGATCCTCCCTTATGCCTGCGGAATCTCATGTCCCATTCAAATGTTTCCAAATGGTAGACACTACATTCTTGAAGATATGCATGGGATCAAGCGGGTGATTGATCTTGAGGTGGTACCAATATGGTAGCCGATAAAAGATGGAGTATCTAAACAAAAGATGGTGTTAGCATGCAATCTTTATTTCCATTCAATATAGCACACAATAGTTGCAAACCCTTACCGGCTCATGCTAAGTGGTGGAGGAGTCGTCGAACCGTCCCAGATTCTCATCCAATCTCGTGCAGTGAGTGATTGTGGGGGGACTTCATTCCAAGGGGTGGCATATCTAGGATGATCAAGTGGGAGAAATTGATGGTGATTCTCATAGATGACCTTATTCAACGCGTCTACCCGTGAAGCAACTATATTAGACACGTTAATAACTGCACTATTAGACATGCTAATAGATGCGCTAATAGACATGCTTGCATTTTCTCTAATTCTATCTGCGCATGATAGACATGCCTGTTATTTTGTGCATCCATCAGGCACATCTATAGTTGCTTTGTCTTGTTGTGGAAGAAACAAGTACAAAGAGAGAAGAGACTTAAAATGATGGTGATGGGGAGGATGAGTCCTTTTTGGACTAGGTGTATTTGTGCTTCATTTATTAAAAACTTTTGAATTTTCGGTGAATAGGAATCCACACTAGTACCCTATTCCACATGAATCCCTACTAATGTCCTTGTACATTGTATAAACAACATAAACATACCACCATTAATAAAAAGTGGGTAGCTTGGGGTATTTCTCCCAAGCTATCCTTTTTTAATCTTTGAGATACAAAGTGCTTGTATAAGCATCATTTTGCTTAGGACACTATCCCAAGCTATCTTTTCTAATTTCTTGAGATATATAAGAAATCTATAAGCATCAACACGATTTTTAGAACTTCATTGATGGTTATTTTGACTGTAATACTAATGTTATTTTTTGACGGTAATAGTAATTGTAAAGGCCAGAGTTACCAAATTTATTCAATTGAAAGTAGTGTTAGAATGTGCCCTTTTTGTTATAAACAATAAGCTACTTTCTTGAATAATTTTTAAATAGAAACCATTCAAATTAACCTTGTTAATTACCTCAATCATAGTAGAGGATCCAATGTATGTGACCAACTCACGATGTGTGTTGCTCCATTTGTCCCTCTGGTTGGAAACCGATTGGAGCATGTCATGAAAGCATGTTTGGATAGTGCAAGGGTACCATGAAATAAATTGATTATTGCCAAGCATACATGATATCTTGTCCTAAGGATCAACCTTGTCTTAACAGGCGACCAAGGTGATGAAAATGAGGTCTTGTAAAAAAGTGCAGTGATAAATGTACAAATGCCAATTTAAATTGGAAAATTCTTTTGATACTTTTGGAGTTTTAATATCCTTATTTTATCAAGGTGGCGTATAATGATGAGGTGTTGTGCTAGTCCCCCTCATTTACCTTTGCTAAACTTGCTCATGTGTTTGGTACATTTGCTCCCATGTTGACCAAAGCACCAAGGGATTCATGGAAAGTTGAATTTGAAATTTATTTTGTCATCATAGGGGTATTATTTTGTTTGATGGGAAATAGAGAAAGTTTTCCTTATATAAAGTAGGTATACATGATGAAATTTTTTATAAATGAAAATTTATGAGAGGATCGATCTTGTCATTGGAAAAAGAAGGTTTATTTTGAATTTAAAGCACTCTTGAATTGCTTCAACTTGGAAACTTTCTCAAGCCAATGCATAAACATTACCTGAAACTTTCTCAATGCAATAATATTTGCTAGCAAAACAAAAACAAGAAACTATGATATTCCACTAATAGGCGCTGGGCTTAATGTCCCATGAAAGGATGCATTTTGATTTTGAACTAAAGAAAAGGTCACAAAAACCCTGCTCTTTTTTTGCAATTATTGTTATAAATTGTGTCAAATCCTCCAAATTTATGAAATTCTATCTCCAATTAGAGGTTTCTTGAAGTTTTCCAAAAAGCGTTAAATTGTGTCAATAAACTTCAAAAAAGCGTTAAATTGTGTCAATAGTGCTACTGTTACGCAATGTTTACAAAAAACTTGTAAACTATGTACAATGAACTTGCACCATTTCATTTTCACGTGTAAATAATATTTTTCTCAATTTTATAAAATCTACAAAATGTTAGGCAATTCAAGTTTCAAGAAAAACATTCAAAAATTGGAAAGAAAAACGTTTTCTGTGAACATCTAGTACCAGGTCAATGTGGGACTTGCTGGACAATGACAGAGTCCTCCTGACCTTTTGCAATGTCACGCACTTGCCAATCATCAGGCCCCAGTTCAGCAGTTTCAAGACCCTGACAATGCCAAGGCGCAGACTGTAAATGCAAGCCAGCTTCTATTAATCATCATGTATCATGCCCAAATATTGCACCAGCCTGATCATGATCACTAAAACTAGAAAATCATAGAGATATGGATTGTAAGTTGTGAATCGCATAGACTGATTCAGAAGTTTTGGAATGGCAAATTAAATGGCGTGTAGGTCCTGGTTTTGGAGCGGTAACGAAGTACCTCTCCTTCACTCTGAACGGAACATGTAGCTTTTATGTTATAAAGGGTAGAGAAAAGAGGGTGCCTCGATGATTTGGTGCACATGGACGATCTACTAATTTGTGGAGTAGAGACGCCATGGACCTTCTGCGTTTTGAGAATTTCCGAGTATAATATATCGTCTGGATTCAGATTAACTCTCTCAGTTCTTTGCAATCGCGGAAAATTGCAGTAATAAAAAATGTTTACGTAAATTACAGCTCGTTCTCTCCTTCCTGGTTTGCACCACTAGTCCACGACATAAAAATTAAGTTCTTCGATGGGAACCGACTCTTCAAAATTCAGTGAATGTCAACTAGAAGATGAAATATTGTGAACTAAGATGAGCGAGATGCGAAGATGGTCTGCACGCGCAAATGACGTCCTGACCCTGTTGTTCGTTAATTATATGTAGAGCAAAATGAGATAATCAAAGTAGCACTTGGCTCTCGATCCACTTGAAGAATTTCTCTTATGTCTGCCAAAGAGATCACGGCCCCGAGCCCATTCTATCATATCTATATCAGATTCCATGTCCATTGCTTCATGACTCATGACTCAGGAGTGTGCCGTGAGGCTTCAGACGTCTAGCCTTGCATATCATCATTCCATGGATTCTATAGGAGCAAAAGGAGGATTTCTGCCACGCCATTTAAGTCCACCACGCGAGGTTCTGTAAGGGATTCCATGTCCTCTTGAGCCAAATAGACCCTGGCTACGATACAGACAAATTCGCACACGTAGAACCTCTTGTCTGGCCTCAATGTGGCGGCGACCTGTGCACACAATCGGGATAAGGAGCCTGTGCTCTTGGTGCTTCCCTGACAACCGTGACAGAGTCCTAAGACTTCGTAGTATGGAAACCTCACCAATTGGCCACTTGAACTTTGAAGCACTTGTCGTCCTGACTCGTCCATTTTTCCTTCAGTCATTTTGGACGCTTCCCGCAAATTTCTTGGGACATTAAGTTTGCAAACGCATATCCGATCAAAACGGTTGCGGATTTCGTAGAAATACTATGCTGCAAATAGCTATATCGAAGCCATCACTGAGACTAATGCAGCTCGATTTATATTGCGCGCGTATTCATGAGACGTGTTTCACGGGGCTACATCTTTCCAAGCAGAAGAGAGAGCTAGTAGCCGAGACCTGGTATTCGAAAGATTGACTGTTGATCCAATGGCGGACGTTTCAATCATCTGTTCTCGGCCAGATCAACAGTATATTGAAATCGAGCCCACAGAGGAGCTTGGTGTAGTGGATACAATCTATGAGGACTTCGAATTAGAGGTGTGTCGTGAAACATCAACTGATGATTCTTGCTGCAGCGTGTCAACTTACATGGATCTGCTCGTTGGATATGACAAAAGCAGCAGCGTTGCAACGTCCTCGGATTCTTCAAGCGTCAACTGCACTCTTCAAAGGAGCGTTAGTGCTTGGTGAGTGGGAAGATACGATTAAAGATTCAGCTAAACGACCTTCACATGTATCCATTGCACGTAGCGGTGCCTTTCTAGCCGTCGATTGCTAATATTGGAGATCGTCTATGTACTGACTCTGTTTTCTGGATAAGAGATCGATTGTGCAGGTACGATGCAACCGGGCTCCCCACGAGTGTCTTTGTGTACGTGGCAGACAGAATTTTTGAGCTCCATAAGGTGAAATTAAAACACATTTTTCCGTGCATAACCTCGTTTTCTGAGAGCACGTTTATGTCTTTTAGGCCGAATTAGAAAAGCTCGTTCTTCTATTCTCTAACGAAGATTGAAGCTTTTGAATTTTTGCAGTTCCCACTCGTGTCCCTGAGTGGATATTTCAAACGAGAATTGATGGACTCAAACGAGATTCGTTTGCCTAGCAGTTGGCCTGGAGGAGAAGAAAGCTTTGAAATGGCGGCGAGCTTCTGCTATGGATCAGGTATCTGCTTGCAGGCTTCAAACATAGCTCAAGTGAGATGTGCAGCCGAGTTCCTGGAGATGAACGAAGCGTACAGCCGAGGAAATCTCTGTAGACGATGCGATTTGTTTTTGCATCAGAAAGTGCTCAAAAGATGGGATGACACCCTCGTCGTTCTCAAACAGTGCCAGAGTCTACGTTCGATGGCAGACGAACTCCCAATCGTTAGCGAATGCGTGGAAGCGCTAGCTACCATGGCGTGTGGGGAAGTTGCGCGTTCCTCAGAAATTCATCCCGAGCTGGCAAATCTGATCTTATCCGGGGGTTACGGCGAACATTCGTCCGAAATGGCCATCACGAAATCAGTCGCCGGAGCTGATGATCCCAGTTGGATTGTGGACCTGATCAGCCTCCCGTGGTACCAATTTGGCCAAATAATCGGTGCGGTTCGCCAGCTAGGTATGGCAGAGAAGCACATGAGCTGGGCGATAGCGAGGTATGTGGAGAAGTGGATCTTCTCGTGGTTTGAGCAGGGTGAGGACGGGGTGCTACGCGAGAAGAGGTGTGGAAATATTCAAGGTGTGAGGGATTTGTATGCAAATATGGAAGCGACGGTGAGACTGTTGCCCGTAGTTGGAGGAGATGCAGTGTCGGTGAGCTTCTTGTTTGCGCTGTTGAGATGCGCGCTGGCGTGCGAGGTGGGAAGCGAATGCAAGGAGCAGTTGGAGAAGAGGATTGCAGCGCAGATGCACAAGGCGACGATAAAAGATCTGGTGCTACCGCGTCGCAGCTTGGTAGAATGCAGTGGACAGGATATTGTCGAAGATCAGCGAGAGGTGGAGAGCATGAGGAAGATCGTGAAGCTCTTCTTGATGCAGCGAAGAAATCAAATACCAAGGCCATCGACGACGCCATGGCAGGATCAGCTAGCAGCTGTTTATAATTCTGGTGATGCATCAGCAAAATCAATAGTAGCTGATGAAGATGCGAGTTCTGATCATCATAGTTCTCAGATTTTCGTTGTAGCAGCGTTGTGGGACGAGTATGTAGGGATTCTTGCGCAGGATTCATGGCTCACACCCAGTAAATTCTCAGACCTCGCTGAGATCGTTCCATCCTCCTCTCGTCGCAGCCACGACCATCTCTACAGAGCCATCGACACTTTCTTCAAGGTCTTTATATACTCAACGAAACTCTTTCACTTCACTAGTAATTCTGTTTAATCATACTCTAACATCACCGTATAAGCTTTTGCATCCTCGTTTTGGTTTCCTGTAGGTTCGCTCGATAGCTTTAGCCTCCTTTCAAGCATTAGTTTGCCATTTGTTGTGGCTGCTAGCTTGAACTTATGACCAATTGCTTCAACCGTCGCTGTTGCCTGAGGCCTCCGATTGCATTACTTTGCCATTTGTTGTAGCTACTACCTCGACCGTATGGCCAATCGCTTAACCATAGCTGTTGCCATCCAATTCACACAGCCGCCATTGATATTCATTCGAATTAATCGATCTTGTAGTCAGATCTTTACTGTTTCAGTAGTACTCCGATTGATTCCCTATAATTGCGGAATAACTCGTTTGGCATAGCCGGCTATCCAAATTTACTGTCTTGTGACTTTGTACACGATTCACGAACTGGTTCGGTTTCTTGCTTGTTTACACACTATGCTCCAAAATCGGTTTCTTGCTTGATGCTCCGAAAACGCGTTGAATGTGCAGTCTCACCCTGATGTTTCGGATCAAGAGCGGCTGGCAGTGTGCAAGGTGCTGAATTGCCAGAAGCTGTCGCCGGAATGCTGTATCCACGCGGTGCAGAACGAGATGATGCCGTTGAGGACGATAGTGCAGGCCATGTTCATGCACCAGCTACTCGTCAGTACATCGCCAACAAGGACGTCGAGGGCGCAGCTGACGGTTGGCGAAGGGGCTCATGCTCATCAGCTGCAGCGGTCGGCTTCCTGCTGCCACCACCAACAGCAGCAAGATCATCAGATGGTGCCCAAGACATTGCGAAATGCTGTGTTGAGAAGAAGAGGCAGCAGCAGCCCAGCGCAGGAGGACGTGGAAGAACGGCTGCTCACACTCGAAGAAGAACTGGAGAGGCTGAAGCGTGGCGGGCATGGCAGTTGGCGGCGGCGGCTTGGCTGCCTCAGCCGTAGCGCCGCCACGGCCGCCCCCTCCCCGCCAGACCGACAGAGCGGCTGCGCTGATAAGCACACCGCTATTGTCACCAATGCCGCCGCGTGCTGCTTCCCGCCACCGTTGCCCTCTCCGTCACCTCAAGCCTCCACCCCCCACCACCCCCTCCGTCGCTTCCTCGTCCATCACCACCACTCCTTCTAAGCATTACTCCCCACAAAATCCATAGTGTCAATCTCGTGTCTAGCATTTTCATGTAACCCCATCTAGGAGCACACTATCCAGGACCTACACGCTCTATGTACCACTTGAGTTGCCTCACTGCACCTCAACATTTAAATTATTGAATTGCTACAAGTTAGCCATGCGTTAAAAGACAACTCTTCTCAATTTTGCAATTCAGAATATGCCAATATGTTGTAGACGTTATCTTTTGATACCTGATGAGCTTATCCATACAAGGCAACACGGGACATAGAACTTGGGGTGTAGGGAAGGGGGAGGCATAGCAACACACATACATGATAGTCCTTGCTCATGGAGGGTTTACTATATGCAAAACTATACTATCACATGCATTTAAATGGATATATTGGAAATTCCTTTTCTATGATTTTTGAGGTTAAAAAAGCCCCCTTCTTTTATCTAAACTTAAAACCCTTTTTAAACACACACAAAAAAACCCATTTAAACTTTAATGTAAAGAAAAAACACTCACAATATGCACAAATTTATAACATTTAAATATAGGGTTCACTATATGCAACTAAGTTGCATTAATTCATGCAAATTTTTTAATTCTAAATAAAGGAAAAGAAACGAATTTCACAAATTATAATTTTTCTCGTATTCGTATTAATAAAAGGCTATTCGTACAAATAAAAGTTATTCGTATGATTAACTTTAGTATTAAAAAAAAGCGATGACTTTTTAAATTCATTCTTATTTAAACAAATAGAGCTACCTTCTCTCCACTTGCCATCCTGCTTGCCAACGTACTTGCATGTTGGTCCCTTTTAGTTTTTTTTTGGGAAGTTGTTTTTCGCTTAGTCTAGCACTCATCAGTAGGGTGTTGCAGTTTGAGTTGTATGTTTGTATGTTTAATATGTTTGCATGCTTAGATAGGTTTGCTCTTAGTTTAGAACTCATTTCTGTGCTGAGAGTTGTGTGATTCATTCTGAGTTGTATGTTTGCATGTTTAGATAGGTTTACATCTAAGCCTGGCACTCATCTCTCTAATGAGAGTTGTGTGATGCAGTCTGAGTTGTATGTTTATTATGTTTGCATGCGTGGATAGGTTTGCATCTCAATTTGGCACTCCTTTCTCTCATGAGTGTTGTGTGATGCAGTCTGAGTTTTATGTTTAGATATTGTTTTTATCACTCATCTCTTTGATGAGAGTTGTGTGATGCACTCTGAGTTTCGTGTTTAGGGTTATTTCCAGTCTTAGTCTGGCACTCATCTCTTTATTGAGAGTTATGTGATACATAGCCTGTCATGGATAATTTTTTCATGTTAGTTTCGTTAAGAAGTGAAACTTTTGTATTGGTGTTGAAAGTTTGTATGCACTAATAAAAATAGATGTTTAAAACATTAGCCAAGATTTGAAACTTTTATGCAACAAAATATAAAGTTTCGCTAGGATTTACATGTTTCACTTTCAAATTCAAAAGAATATATATAAAATCATACTACATTCTTTTAATATCATGAAACTCAAAAAACTAGCTCCATAAACTTTCACAGGATTTGATATTAATATACAAGTATAGCTTCGATAAAAACAACAATGTAGCCTGTGTCTGCACAAATGCGTAGTGTGGCACTCATCTCGCTCTTGAGAGTTGTGTGATGTCGTCTAAGTTTAGGGACGTTTATGTATTTGCATAAATGCTTAGCCTGATACTCATAGATGCATGATGCAATCTGAGTTTACTGTGTAGAGATATTTGCACAAACTTCCAGTGTAGCACTTGACTCTCTCGATAGGTGTGCATTATAGTATGAGTTTAGTGTTTGTTGCTTGTGTTTGCATAGATGATCAATTGTTGGAACCAAATCCGATTTGAATTCCGTGTTGCAACTTGCTTGTATATTAGATGGCTGCATCATTGTTTGCTTGGATGTAGCCATTTTTGGTGAGGTTTCAAATTAGGGAATTTTTTGTATATAGGTATCTTGTCTGACTCATAACTTATGCATTTCCCATTGGAATTTGACAAACTTTGTCTTCAACTTCATTAGGAAAAAAGGGAGCTCATTTTGGGGCCCTTTGGCCAAAATGAAAATTAGCTCTCAACCAATGGCAAGAGGGCCAACGTAACGTGGTGGAGATTAGAAAAAACCTTGGTATCTCTTAACTTTACTCTTGGTTTTTTATCTTGGTCTCTTAACTTTACTCTTAGTCTTTATATTTCATTTTGGTTATATATATGTTAAATTGAGTGCTAATCATAGGTTTGTAGTTCGAGTGCTAGATTGCATTGTTGATATTCTTTTCTTATGTTTTAGGTGTTCAACTTCCAAGAGTTTTAAAACCTCTTTAAGTATAGAATGGCCCGTTATCGAACTTGTAAAAAACGTTGTGTTGATCAAAATGGCGAGCGACAAAAATTAATTGAGATCCCATTACCTCACCGACCTAAGTCTTCTATTTCTTCTATAGAAATTGCCAACAAAATCACAGTTGAAGGTGACTGACAAACGTTGAGTATAGCAAAAGGATGCTGGCTGCTAATGTAACCTGACAAGAGACGGAAAAAAGGGCCTGACAATGAATGCTTGACATCTTGGAAACGAAGAGTGAAAGATTTCAGAACTACAAATGAGTAAAATTCCAAACAGGAAATATTGATTCAGAATGTGTACATGCATAAAGAGCTTGTCTTGTTGGATAATTCAAAGTACCTTTCATGGCATAGACCAAGTTGTAAGTGACCTCTTTGAACAATTGTATAACAAACTCGAGATGTTCTTAAATCGATCTTACACTTCATCTTTTTTGTTTAGATGTTTACCCTTCATCTTATGAGCAATCACTACAAGGCACATGTCGTTTTTCGACGGAAATACCGACACTAATTTTCTTTTTTAAAACGGGTGCAAAGGTCGTTATTTACGTCGCTATTAATGTCAAAAAACATGTGTTGCTATATAAGCGTCCCTATATAGCGACTCTAGTAAAGCGTCCCTACATAGCGACACTAGTAAAGCATCGATATATCCCAACCCTTAGGGTCAACATTTGCTTAGGTGTAGCCAATCGCATAACTATTTTTGGGGCTGCAACTCGATGCGCTCCTGGGTAAATATTTGAATTTTGCGCGAACCCGTGCTCTCGTCAAAAAATTTCCCGACGTCATGAAGGTGCACTGGCGTAATAATGAGACACAATCTTTTTGTTTAGAACATTGCATAGCTCAACACATGGCATCTTTGCACTGCTTCGCACAGTGCAATCTCTGGCCTATGTCACTTGATCACTTATCATCGCACAGCCTTTTCAATTGTAGCTTTGCCACCTATCACTGGGCATGCACCCATGTAGATCATTGAAATTGAAGGTTGGCTTGGAGAGACTACCACGCTGGTTCTTGGCGTAATAATTAGACGCAATCTATCATTCTAAACACTGCCATAGCATAGTCTTTGGCCTGACCACCTGTCATTGTGCAGCCTTTTGCCACATCTTTGTGCACAACCCATGCAAATCATACGTTGGCTTGGAGAGACCACTGCGCTGGTTTTTGGCATAATAATGAGATACAATCTATCATTGGGGTATGGAGCAAAGCAGTAGAGCATGGAGCAAAGTAGCAGAGCAACGTAGTAAAATGCCAAATGCCACTGACCTTATAAAGATTATAAAGTTCGAGCCACCGTGGTAGCTGGAGCACGGGGTTCCATCCATATTAATTGTAGGCCGCCATGGTGGAATCCCCTAGACGGGCTGGTAATCATGTCGGAAGATGCCATGTGGTGCCACTCCAATGGCTAGTAATCAACTGCTAGCCCGGTGGAATCTTTGCCATGACAGACGTGGCTGATGAGAACCACCACCACCAGGTAGTAATTCCCACAAAGATAAATCATGAATCTCTAATCACTCATTACCATGTCTAATCACTCATTACCATGCACTCTAGTTCTCTACTAAAGCATGCGAGCCTGGTGACTGGTAAATTTTACTACACTCGTAGTGATCATGCATGCTAAAGCATGGTGGTGGGTGAGCAGTGGCATGGTGGAATCGTAGCCATGACAGACGTGACTGATGACAACCACCATCATCAAGCAATAATTCCCACAAAAGTAAATCATGAAGCCTAATCACCTCTAATCCCTCATTACCATGCACTCTAGTACTCTCCTGAGCATGCAATCTTGGCATGCAAGCCCTGTGGTGGTAACTGGAAGCTGAGTAATTGCTGGCCACTACGGTGGCTGGTAATTAACTGCCGCCTGATGGGTCTTAGCCGCCACCACATACGTGGCTGGGAATCTTATATGCCACCACCTCTAATCATTCATTACCATGCTAGTTAGTACTGTCATCTTAAATTATTCAAAATTCGGGCCAACCATCGCTGTGGCTCTAACCTTGACAGTAGTCAAGCTACAAGCACTGCGGTGGCTCTCATGTTGATAGTGTAGTCGGGCTACAAACTACTATTCCATTCCCTTAATTGTTTCATCTTCTATCCCTCTCGAACGTTTTGTTCTCCCTTGCAATCTCAAGCCTCCACTATTCCATTTCCTTCACTGCTTCATCTTCTATCCCTCTCGACCATTTCTTTCTCCCTTGCAATCGGACTATAAACTCAAGCCTCCACTATTCCATTTCCTTCACTGTTTCATCTTCTATCCCTCTTGAGCATTTCTATCTCCCTTGCACTCTTCCTACAACATCTATCCCCTCTCATAATGGACCCTGCATAGTCTGAGAGCTCCTCACACAATCTTTCCTCCCCCTCTGTAGCACAATGCGAGAGCCCCTCCTCCCCTGATCTTGAAATCATGACATATGGGAGCTCCTCTCTCACCCTTCAAAAACCCAAGTTAGATGCTCTCCAAAACTTCACCGGGTTGGTATAGGAGGTGAATGTGAAGGAGGGGCAACTAGTCTGTCAAGGTCAGAAGATTACCATTAATGAAAGCGTGATTGAAAGTGCTCTAGGAGTTTCTGGAGGTAGTTTGCAAGCACACTTTTTTGAGAAGCAATGGAAGAGACAGGATATTCTAGACGTATACCTCAACGCTCAGATTAGTAAAGATGGTGGAGTGAAGATTTTGAGCTTGCCATCAGACCTCCAAGATGTGCTGAAGAAGACCATTCACTTCTTTCCTGATACGAGAGGAACCTACAAGTTCTTGCAGGTTGAAGTAGCAGTAGAGCAACTAAAAGGATGTGATGTATCTTTCCCAAGGGCGATCTCCAAGAGCATGTTAACCAACCTAAAGAATAGTGTGGATGGCAAATTCCAATTGTCATCTCAGTCTGCTGGAGTTGCAATGCACCTGATGGTAGCTACCCTCAAAGGGATTTTTGAGCGATATGATTAGCCGATGTCTCAGAAGATGACTTTTCTACAAGAGAGAGTCACCGATGTAGCAACTTGAGAAAAGTCTCAGGGAAGGTGCAGAAGCCAAGGTAGAGGAGGCACAAGCAAGGACTTTGTAGGCACAAGAGCAAGCTGAGGCCACTACGAAATTGGTCGACATGGAAAGGTATAGAAACACCTATTTCATTAATTTTGGACTGGTGCACTGTCCAAATTCGTTTTGTGAGATAATTTTGGATAAAACATTAAAAAAAAAGAGGCTCTTATAAAACAAAACATTGAGTCAAAAAGGAAGATTTTAAAAAATCAAATTAGAAAAAATGATGTGACATGTTATTAAAACTAGAGTACATTAAAAAAAGAGGACATCACATTGTTAAAAGAGACAAAAAGTAAGATTAAAAAAAATCAAATTAGAAAAAATGGCGTGACATGTTATTAAAACTAGAGTACATTTAAAAAAGAGCACATCACATTTGTACAAGAAGTAGATCATATAACTCAAAGCCATATGGTGTCAAAAAACACCTTACATTAGCTTAGCCCTAGAAGATCTCATCTTGGTCTCTCTTATCTTCTCAATAACCCAAAGTCTAGAAGATCCCATCATTGGTCTCTCAAAACTAGAGTACATTTAAAAGAGAGCACATCACATTTGTATAAGAAGTAGATCATATAACTCAAAGCCATATGGTGTCAAAAAACACCTTACATTAGCTCAGCCCTAGAAGTTCTCATCTTGGTCTCTCTTATCTTCTCAATAACCCAAAGTCTAGAAGATCTCATCATTGTTCTCTCTTATCTTCTCAATAACCCAATCTTCCATTGCCTCCACATCTGTATCCTCAACATAATTACATGCAAGGAAGAAATTTAAGCAGTCACAGATTGTTTCTTTATAATTTCTCTGTGAGGCTCTTATTGTTCTCTCAGCATCTGCATCAAATCGCCCATGACGAGAGCTACGATAACAAAGGTTACTTAAGAAGTCTAAGAGATCTTATTGTGCTTTTATAATATGTCTTAAAAGTCTTTCACTCTCGTCTATCTTAAGAGTCTCCTCCCTCTCTACGTGCCTTTGTGCATCAAATTCCTCTCTCTCCATCTGTGTCAATGGAGAGCCTTGTCGAATTTTGACCTCTCTTTGTGCTCCTTGTTCAGCAATCCATTCTTTGATACTATTAATTCCAAACTCCACATCTTCGATGATGCCAAGGACATCCATGGGTGGGGAGATGATAAAGAAAGAGAGATGGACTAGGATGGAAGAAAGAAGAGAGTGTTTATGGAAGGACTAGGATGGAAGAATACAAGTTAATGAGAAGCATTAGGATGGATGAAAGAAGAGAGTGTTTGTGGAAGAACTAGGATAGAAGAATACAAGTTACTAGGATGGATGAAAGAAGAGAGTGTTTGTGGAAGGACTAGAATAGACGAATATAAGTTACTGAGAAGGACTAGGATGGAAGGGTGGGTGGTGGGAAAAAGAGCTGGAGTGAGAGAGAGAGATAGGGAGGGTGCCAGAGTTTGAGAGAGGAGAGATTGTACAAAAGAAAGAGATATGGAGGGTCAAGGGAGAGAGAGAGAGAGTGAGGGAGAGAGAGAGAGAGAGAGAGAGAGAGAGAGAGAGAGAGAGAGAGAGAGAGAGAGACACAGAGAGAGAGAGTCTATGCAAGAGAGAGTGAAGTATATTTTGACCCCTTCTCTAAAAGTCTTTGTGGAACTGTAGTTCCATTTCTTGTCTATTACAACTTCGAAAGTGCCTACTATGGCATTGGCTTCATGTAAACAAGCAGACTTTAAACCTGCAGGCCATGTGTAACTAGGGCTAGCATCACAAATCTCCTCACAGACTCTCCTCACAACCTGTTTTGAATCTTCCACTGACTTGTAAACATTCAACAACTCCTCTTTTCACTTTTGGCTTTCCTCATCTTCACCATTTTTTTCAATACAGCTTCTAGCCGCCACCATATCTTGTACGAAAATTTAGCTCGTTGGCATAAGAAGTACATGATTAAAAGAAGTGAAAAAGACAGCTAGGGATATTCACCTCTTCTGTTGAGTTCAAATCAAGCAGCCATCTGCATAACATATCCTCCTTAAATGAATTTCCCTTCATGGGTCCATACAAAAGGGAGCTAAGATAGAATTCGAGTTTAGTAAATGAAGTCACATAGTAACTAGCCATTGTCTTAGAGGGAAAGTGAGAGAAGGAGAGTGAGGGACTGATAGCGAGGGATGCACAGTGAGCCGCTCCTCCTTCAAGAGTGATAGAAAGTGAGGGAAGACATAAAGTGAAAGAAGAATACAAGTTAATGAGAAGGACTAGGATGTAAGAAATAAGAGAGTGTTTGTGGAAGGAGTAGGATGGAAGAATACAAGTTCACTAATGCATGATGTGTTCACTATGATAAGGATAAGGGTTGGAATAAAGTGAGTGAAGCATTGGGAATGCTCTACTTTAAGGGAGTGGAGACTTTCCAATTGACACTTCAACCAATAGTGTGTAATGAAAGGTTTGGAATAAAATCTTGCAGAGCATTGGGAATGGTACTTTAAGTGAGTGGAGCATTGGGAATTCATCACACAAGGTTATATTTCCAAATAATCACATCATCACACATTCATATCATAAAATTGTGTGCATGAAAGAAATATATAAATATTATGACTAAATGCCACTTAAGTAATAAGTCACAAATTGGTGTATAATCAACAAAACAACATCATGATTCAATACATTGCAACATATAAATGCTAATTATAACACTCATGGAATAAACAACATCATGAGAATATGCTCCTCATGCATATATACAAAAACAACATCATACATGCATCACAACTCTTCTGATGCTTCTAGTGGAGGCTATGGCAACTCTTTTGATGCTTCCAGTGGAGGCTGTGGTGCTCTAGATGTACACTGAGTCTCTACTTCTTCTGTAGTGTGTACCTCTTCCTGTAGTGTGTAGTGCTTTCAGAGTAAACTTAGTATCCTCTTACTTAAATGCAAGCGGAGGCTGTGGCAACTCTTTTGATGCTTCCAGTAGAGGCTGTGGTGCTCTAGGTGTACACCGAGTCTCTACTTCTTTTATAGTGTGTAGTGCTTTCATAGTAGACTCAGTCTCCTCTTCCTTAAATGCAAGCTCTGATATTGCTTCAGTTGCACGTTGTACTCCAATGGCAGCAATTAGGTCTCGAATGATTTCAGCTCTAAACAATTGTATATCCTCCTCTAAATATTTGAGCTCCAAAGAATCTTCCGATGAGACGAATAATTAAGAACCATCATTATTTAACACAATGTTGCCAATATAAGATGAAAATAAAGGTTGCAATGATACTTACATCTCATGATATGCCATAAACAGGACTCGCATGCCATCTAAATGTAAAGGCTGTAACCATTTACAAACATCGGCTATTGTCTTTTTGCTATCGCTAAGTATAGGAGAAAGGAGGGAATCCACCATATACACACGGTTTTGTACTGATCTACAAAATCGTGATAACTATATTGCACCAACAACTAAATGAATATTAGCTTATTAGATTTAATCAAAATATTGAATTATCAAGCAGAGAAAAAGTTTGTATCAAACCTAAGGATGGCCATCATAACGTTGTTATTGACCTCATTTGAAGCTCCAGAGAGGATTGAAATCTCCTCTCCACCAAATTCAAGATATTGAGGTCTATGTTGAATCATAATCCTAACATTAAAAGAGCTTCCCAATTCTTCCAATGAAGCCACGTTTGTAGAGTTGAGGTCTTCTATCCCCTTTGAATCTTTGACAGCATTCATTTTGCACTCCTCTGGTTCATTATCTATTTGACTTGTGGGAGGTCCATAATGTTGCCCTTTAAAATGATTGCTCGAATGGTACATGTTATAAATGCATAGAGATGCAAGTCCGTATATGTTGATAGTGTGGTGTCATTCTATACCAAAAAGCAATTGTAGCCCACCCTCCATCCACAATTGTAGATGTGGCTATCCTCTTGATGTGATACCCGACATGTTATATACTCTATTTGTTGTGCCAAGTCATGTTGCCGCATTACTGTGTCGAAAGTACCTACCAATTTTTGAGCCGATCTGCACATCAAAACATATAACAGGAGTGAATATGTGCATTGCATATCAATCTACATGTCAAGAAGTGACAACAAGTGTAGTCTATACTTACTCTAACACAGTGCCATGGACAGATGTCATTGAGTTGGCAAAGAAGCACTTCTTGGCAAAGATGTCCACGACCACCAAACTCCAATGTGAGCTGCATTATCCATTAGGGGAGAATTGGGGTCTCCAAAGGGCCCCCAATTAGTATTTCCTAATTTCAAGGGATTAGTAAGGTATTTGAGGTGTACCAAAGGGAGCGCTCCTTTTTGTGGGGCAATGCCATGTTGAGGTGGAGGGTGGGCAGACCTGCAAACAACCCCTATTGGCTACTCCTCTTACACCGGCGACCACTCAAACTATCCCCCCCCCCTCAACCCATGCTTGACCCTTCTCCCATATGCACCTCCCCCAAACAAACCTACAAGTCATTCAAGAGGCGGTGGGCCCTTCTGAGTGAAATTTTCCCCCCTCTCAGCTTGTTACAGGCCTGCCCCTTCCTCTTCTCTGATCTAGCTCCCATTCTCCCTCCATTTTTCAAATGTGGAAACACATTTGGTATCTTCTCTGCCCCCTCCTGCTCTGGTCCACTGTGTTTCTCCCTCTCCAGCTGCTCATTCTCTCTCCACTCCTAGCTACAACACCTCCTACAGCAGCAGCTGCTCATCCCCCTCTACTCTTTCTTTCTCCATTCCTAGCTACAGTACCTCTTGTAGTGGTTGCTCATCCCCCTCTGCTCTTTCTCCCTCCATTCCTAGCTACAACACCTCTTGGAGTAGCTGCTCATCCCCCTCTACTCTTTCTCTCTCCATTCCTAGCTACAGCACCTCTTGGAGCTTCTCTCAAGCTTCAGTTGCACCCTCTATACCTTCTCCCTCTCTCTCCCTCTATCGGAGCTGCTCTCTTCCTCCAAGCTGCACTTTCTAGTCCACTATTGCTATTGTGACCTCTGTACAAGCATGGTGAGGAGACCATACATGTACTCTTTGTCCCACAGGAGCAAAAATGCACTGGGTGAATGGGTGCCTTGTACCTACAGCTTGAATGATTGGATAGTCATGAGAGGATCTGCCAAGGGTACACATAAGCTTCCAAAGAGAAAAAGAGGTGATCTTTTACATGAATGGAAGGGCTGCATCATGAAGTTCAAGCTTGGGAAGAAAGGATTGCTTGCAAAGACGCAACACATCTACATGGGGAAGGACATGCACCTTCCTTTGTCAAGCAATCAATCGACAATACCATCACATTGTAAGTTTGCATTTTGTGTAAGATTTTGAAGTGTAAAGAGTCAGTTTGAAATTGTATTTTGAAATAGAACCAGTGTAATGAGTCAGTTTGAAATTGTATTTTGAAATAGCACTTGTGCATAGCAGATGTATTTCCTTCAGACTTTGAGGAGTGGGAACTAGTCGAGTGCTTCTTAGGTAAGTTTGCTGCCATTCATGAGGATTTAGGAAGGCAAATGCATGCTGGAGAGAAGTCCTTTGCTTTGAAACATAGAAATATCTATTGGTATAATGCCAAGTACATTACTCCAAGGACAACATCAGGCTATGGCCATCTTCAATGCATTGCAACACCACAACTTGAAGACATGGATTGCAGCATGGTGGACACAAGAACAATGCAATCATACAAGGAAAAGATTGCAAAGGATGTGGGCATGGTCATGAAGTTTACATTTGGCTCTAAATGGGTAAGGTTGTCTTGGTTTATGCCTCTGCACATTTTTGCTTTTTGTTTTCATAATGTCCAGATGCACCGAACAAAAACCATGTGGTCATGCAAGTGCCTACATGAGAATGCCCTTGAGGAATTGCTTGGGGAAGCAGGTCAAGTGAACAAAAGGGTGATCTGTTGCAATGCCATGTATGTAAGGACAATGTGGTTGTCAAGTACCACATCTCCCGCCAAATGTTATATTTTGCTTTCCAATATAGGCGCTGGAAGAAAATAAATGACAATTGGCTCCCCCTTGACTCTAACGATGATGATAATATAGGGGTAAGTTTATGTATTGGTTCTCATTTAGGAGACATTAAGAATGTGACTGTCACGTCACAGTCTCAGGGACATGCAGGAACACCTATTGGTCATGGAGGATGGCATGTATGAGTCCTTTCACTTTACCTTAAATGGTGAAAAGGTAGGAAAGCGTGCAAAGAAGCTTGTGCATAGTGCCACTTTTATTCCTCCTGCAATATTGAAGATTGTCTAGAAAATGTAGGGTGGAACAATTGTGGATTTTGACATTTTCCAATTAATAGTGGTGCAATTAATTTTGATGTTTTGAATGGTTTTGTTTCATGTCAATGTCAAGTTTTTCCCAAAAATTTTATAATTCTTTTTATTTTTTATATTTAGAACATTTGGGTATATATAGGTTATAAAGCTGCTTTAGTTTCAAAGTTTCACTATCATAGCCATAGTTCTCCTAGTTACCAAACTACCATGGATTTTGCTAGGTCTACCTTCCACGATTTCATCTCCTGTACTCCATTAATTGATAGAGAGGAGGAGTTATTTCCAGTCTTTGATAAGAGCATAGATGTCCTAGGCACCTACTTGGGAGCCTGAGATGATTTTGAAGACCTCATCAAGTACATGCAAGACTACATCACGAGTTTTGCATATCAACTTGATGAGTCTACAAAAAGATGGGTCCCAATTGATTATTTGAAGTACTTGTTCAATCAAGAACCCAGGTTTGTGAAGCGTTTAGATCGCTTTCAAGCCCAGCTCACACCCCTAGGGTTTAGGGAGGTGGACACTGATGACCTCCTAGCATGTGGAGTCATCGGAAACACAAGAAATAGGTTCCTATCCTGGGAAATGACCTTTATTTTCCTTCTCCAGGAGGGACAAATGGAAGAGGAGGCCTCGATCAGGCCTCGACCTCAAGCCCTGACCCTGCCCCTGCCCTTTTCGATCCTCTTATTTCTGTAGATGAGCCCAACATCTACAATGAAGAGCCCATAGATGAAGAAGCTGAGGAGCGAGAAGCTGCATTGGCCCTGGAAGTGCTCCAGCAATCTCCTGAACCCCATTCTACTTCTCAAATTCCATCCACCTTGGGCACCACCTCTGTTGACCCCGCAACAATGATATGGTCTCCCTCTCCCCTTCTTGTCGATGGAGAACAATACCTCTTTCTCCATGACATAGAGGTTATGTTTGGTCTGCGGGAGGATGAAGCTCTTGGTATCCTGTGTGGATATGAGGTGGACACGACTATGCAAGAACCTAGGTTTTTGGGAGCAAATGATTCAATAGAAGAGGTTCTTGCTTTAACACTGGACCAAATCAAAGATGCAGAGACATCAGTCTACTCCGACCTACGTGATGTTCCAAAAGAAGCCTCCACATCTCACTCCAGACAGAAGGAGGCCTCTGGATCCATCCTCATTGACAAAGAGGAAGGGATTGAGCATGATGACTCCGTAGTGGTAAGAAACTATGAGATTTGAATTTCTTATCTCTTGGTATACTTTTGCTTTAATGGAATTCTAATGTAATGTTGGGACTGTTGCAGGAGGCATTTGAGGTCGACCTATTCTCATCTTGGCAATGCCTTGTTCGCAGTAGCTTCAGCCGAGATCACTTAGTGGCACATTACCTTGGCCAAGCAAAAGGGCACCTTGTGGTTATTCACAAAAAGTTTTCTCCACATGGCACTGATGACCTCCTGAAGTGCAAGGCCTTGTCAAGAGTGATTGGTCATGCTGACATCAATCGCAATGTTGACAAGGTCATTTTGGTGAACTGCATGGCTGCCCTCAATGCCTTTGGAACCAATTTTCAAGGTATGGCATTGACAGCAGCAGCCATGTCCCTAGCCAACAACGATAATAGCAATGACTCTCTATTGACTAGGTTTAGAGCTAGGAGTGTATTTGGGAATTCAAAGCCCAATGTTCTTAGTATTTTAGAGAAGAGAGAAAGGCTTTGAAGCCTTATTGTATAGAAATTTTATTTTATATGAATATACCTATACTTTTTATACAGTGTCCCATTTTGTGTTCTTTTACAAAATTTATTTTATACTATCATTGTATTTTGTAACTTTAATTCTTGTTGGCATTTATATTTTCATTCACTATTCTATTCAAAAGCATGCGATCAGATAAATATTTGCACTATAATGGTCATTTCTGAGCAATCCAGTAAGAATCTCACCAACAAGCGGCAGAAGACAAATGTGTTCAGCATCGTGCGGGGAGCTCAAAAATGGCAAAACTCACTATGGCACATATGGGGCCTGTTTGACCTTGATGGGGCTCAAACAGGCCCCATATGCGCCATAGCAGGTTTTTCCATTTTTGGGCTCCCCGGGCGATGTCGAACACATTTGCCTTCTGCCGTGCAGTGAAAAAACATCATTTGACCACTCAAATTCATACTGAACTTGCATAAACTGATGGAAAGCATCACGTAACATGTATAATAACATGGGAATAGTAATATAACATAAAAATATCTTTTATTCATTGGCCTCAAAGGGTAGAGATTTACAAAATGATTCAGGTTACACCAAATGAACCTAAAAAACATCTAGGGCCTAAGGGAGGGATCAGAGCGGATGCGCTTGGCGAGTGCAAGGTCCTTGTCCATCACTGTTACTCTTTTGGCATGGATAGCACATAAGTTCGCGTCTTCAAAAAGACCTACTATCATCTGCTCCATTGCCTCCTAAATTGCTCCCATAGCACTTGAAGTGAAATGCACATCACTCTTGTAATGCTGTGCTATTTCACGTACAACACTTTGGAAGGGTGCATGGGGAATGAGATTGTCCACAAAGGTTTGGAACTTGCAGATCTTTTGAAGTGCCTTCACTCCTGATTTTTTGCACCTATTAATCTTTGGGGGACCTTGCACTGGCCTTTGGACATGGCTCCATGGCCGCTTGTCTACTTTGAACTTCTTTTGCCTCTCCTCCCTTGCAACCACCTCTTCAGACTCCTCTTCTTGTGTCTGCTGGATCATTCGAGGTGGCCTCTCATGCCTAGGGGCCTGCTTTGTCCTTGGTCTCTTTTCCTTTTCATGAGGCTGTGAGACAGCAGGCTTAGGCTCTTGCTCAGCTCATACTAGAGGCTCCTCATATCTGATCATGTCGAGGCACAGAGAATTGATGGTGCTTTTCCGTGCGGTCTGCTTGGTTGGAGGATTGGGGCCAAGGTTCATTATATCTATGAGCCCGCCAACTTCCTCTTGTTGTGGCCCCTGTAATCTCTCCATCTCCTCTCTTTGCCTTTCTTGCTCCCCTTGTTGGTCTAGATGCTCCACTCTAGGACCCCACGGAGGAGGGAGGGGCAGTTGATCAGGATTGAGTGGACTATTTTGGCCCTCTTGGGAGACCTCTCTACTTCCATGATTAGTTGTGTGGAAGGACTGAGAGGACCCCACATCGTGCTTGGATCCTTCATCGTGCTGGGATTCCTCATGGTGCTGAGATCCCTAGGATCCCCCATGAGAGTCGGATGGTGGGGACTCACGTTGCTTAGACTCTTGATGAGGAGAACCACCTTCAGATCCTTGGTGATCATTGCCCTCTTGGCCACTGGGGCTTGCAGTGTGTTCGGAGGCCATGGCATTATGAGGAGGACAATGGATAGCATCTAAACAGTGTCCAGTGTGTCTAGTAGTTTGTTTAACTCGTGCCATAGAAATGAGGGATTTTAGGATTTTGAAGTGATTTATATAGTCTTTTTTAAAGCACTTTAGGGTTTTTCTTTTAAATTAGGGTTTTTGGAGTGCACCTCCTCTCCCCAAGTCTTTTGTCGCTAGTTCGGTAATACTTAATCTTTACCACCCTCCCTCCCAACCCACTCACCCCTTTGCCCTGCCATGTCGCACATGCAATTATGCAATTTCCAAACAAATTTGTGAATTTTGAAATCTATAATTGACTCAAAATAGTGTTAACTTTATTCATCAAACATTTTACATTTGGGGCTCTCTTCGGACCCAACGCCTCCCCTGTCTGACTCTACGTTGCAACCAAAGTGCAACCCCTTGGCTCCCTATTGAGGACTTCCAAGCAGCACATCTCCTTGTCTTCTTGACATGTTGAACCGCTTTTGTGAGACTTGAGACCTCTACCTTATTGTGCTTGAGAGTCCTGGCCTCTAGACATCTATAAAACTAATCGAACATTTCGTGTAGTGCATTGCTTCGTGCGATACCACCCCCATGCCTTATATTCTTGAAGTATGCTTCCTTTGCTCTGTAGTGTGATTTCTCCATTCCTTGAGTATTCCAAATGGACAAAGGGCCCCATTGCTCCACAAACCATGGTGCATGTGCGTAAAGAATATGCTGTAAAGAAAAACATTGTATTAGAAACATAAACTGACTCAAGTTTAAAGCACAAAATTTCAACCTAAGGAGGATTACCATGTAATGTGTAATATGTGACTCCCCCCATGCTTCTACCATCAATGATATGAATTCTCCCAATGCTGTCCTGAATCTCTCATAATAAAGCTCATCTGTTTGACCTTGTCTAAGAAACTTTATAAATGCATCAAGCTTTGTCCACAATTTTGCTCTCAAAGTAGGAATTCGTGGATGTGAAGCTTGATTTGTGGTGCACTCACACAAATCTTTCCAGTACTCGCAACCTAGGGTGCTTTGAGCCAATGTATGTTTTTCTTTATCAGCATTGTGGTTGGACAAGAACCTCCTTGCCTTTCCTCCACCCATGGACACTTTAGCAGGAAGATTTTGTGTCTTTCCTGATTGTTTCTTGTCTTGCTTAAGCTTCACATTGCCTCCGTGAAGTCCCATTAGTGAGAGTAGTTATTTAGCTTTTGCAATGCATTGTGTAGATACTTGCTGTGGCCTCAAATTCCAAGCATAAACTAGATGGAGATAGAGTAACTTATCAAGTATACGCAGTTCAACATGCAAAGTACACACGTGTACCTGCTCCAATGGAATTGGTAGAATGGGGTCCCACTTAGGATCCTTTTTGTGACGATCAGGGGCTGCACTTTGGCTGCAAGAAAGGATGCCATTTTCCCACTATAGGCTTCCCTTTTGCATCTTTTGAGAATGGGTGCAATACAAGCATGTCCATTTTGCATCTGCACCTATATCACAACCATACAAGCACTTGAGGGTCTTCAAATCACCAGCTAGATGCCATTCAACTTGAAACGTTCCATGCCCATCCACAATTAATGTTTGCCCTACGTCTTGTCTTCGAATAATTGAGGGATGTCGGTTCTCTCCAAAACCCACTTCAATGTCTCATGGCACTCCTTTGGGGTCTCAAAGGCTGCAAGCCACCATATGTCCTCCTCAGATTGGACTGAGAAACCCTGATCAACTTCCTCATCCCCTTGAGCAAAATGCAAGGCGTCGTTCATAATACAAATGCTCACCCTCTCTAGCTTGTGCTCTTTTACCAACTGAGCTTCATCCATTTTTATAACAAATACTAGCTTGCCATCTGTACAATGAAAGAGAAATTCAGTAAGGATATAGAAATCAAAAGAAATAAAGTTGAATGTGAAGGGAATTTCTCTTACCTTCTTGTCTCCTCCCAGAAATTTGACCATGGCTCTCTGCAAATTCTCTACATCCACGTAAACATTATTAAAAGCATTCATCTCAAACATTTGGATGCCAGATTTCTTTTTACTCTTCCAAGTCATTGTGCCACTTAGACAATGGTATTCTCCAAGCTTTTCTCTAGCACATTGGTTTGTTTCTTGACGTGCAAGCCTTATAGACCACGGTGTTGGCAATGGCATTGTAGATATCTTATACTTTTCCTCCATAGCAGACTTGAAAATTTTTAAAACCGAGTTGTAAGCTTCATGACTTACACCAGTAGCATCACAAGCTCCAAGTACCTCCTTTGCTTGCACGAGGCCCTTGAAATCCTTCATTACCTCTCTAGCAACTTGTTTACGTAGCCATTTTGGTCTAGGGTCCTTCAACACTTCCATGACATCACTTGGCTTTATTAAACTTCTTAGAACATATGAAGGATCACTATCATCCATTTCCATCGTTCCCATCACATCCTCCATGAAATTCCTAAAGTAGAGTACAAATGAGTCTTAGTGGAAAGAATGCAATACCACAAATATTTTGGGGTAAGAAATTTCTTTGAAAATTTGGGAAACTAACCTTGCAGCTCGTATTCTCCTCTTTCGGGCACCACTATTGGTTGACAATGCATCCATAGATTGCAATTGTCTTTTCCTCTCCTTCAGTCCCAAAGGTGTTCCCTTCAATTTTTGTACTCATTCTATCGACTTCTCTTGTTCCTTCTCCACAGCACGTTGAACTTGGCCATAGATAGACCTTTCCAAATCTTGTTTGCTTTCAGCAAGCTTCTGGATTGATTCTTCCAATTCATGTCGCTCCAAGTCTAGTGCATGTGCTTTGTCATTGAGTTCTTTGTTTTGCAATTGGAGATCCTGCATACTATTATGCATTGCCACAATAGTAATATTTCCCAAATGTGCAGTTCTTCTGCTGGGCTCTTTGCACCTCGCTTGCTTGCATAGCCAATGTCTGAGAATGGTTCAATCGATTGCAATAACCGAGCAATCCAACATGTCCCTTGCCAACAAACCAAACAACATCATGCATTGTATGAAAAGGAGGACTCTTTTGGGTGGCAGGGTCTAAAGGATACAAGTTTCCATCCACCCAAAGGTCAAGATGCTTCTTCCCTTGCAATTGAAGACTGTGGAGCACACTTTGAGGAGTTCCACTATATCCCAAAGAGCGTGTGCTTGCATATTCTGCATCCAGTTATAAGTTCACATGGTACTTGTTGGATATGTCCTTGAATGGTGCCATGAGTACTCAAAGAGAGGTATCCGTGATGTAGGCTAAAATGTAGGGGAGTGCTGGCAAAGATGGAGCAGTGAGAGGGGGAGAGTAGCAAGGAAGAGGGAGGAGGAGAAGTAGATGAGTGCAAGAGGAAGAGGAGGAGAAGAGTAGGGCGACAGGTGTAGAAGGGAGGGAAGGAGCTGCTGTAGAAGTGAGGAGGAGGGGAGAGATGCTACAGGAGGGAGGAGGAGGGAGAAATTCTGTAGGAGGGAGGAGCAGAGGAGAGGGATCCTGGGCGGCTAGAGAAGGAGGGGAGAGGAAGGAGGGAGGAGGAGCTAGAAGGAGGAGGAGGGGAGAGGGAGGAGGGAGGAGGAGGAGCAAGACGGAGGAGGGGAGAGGAGGAGGGAGGGGGAGGGAGGGAGAGGGAGAGGGAGATGTTGAGAGTTCACGCTCAACATCATGTGATCATGTGTGCATAGCACCATCACGTGATCATATGTGCATAGCACTAACCTTATAGAGTGCTATAAAGGAAAGGGTTAGATCCCCTAACCCTAACCCTAAAAGGGTTTGTATATATTCTATTTTTTCAACTAATTCTAGTGTACAGTTAGTCATTTGTGGTGTGCTCTGTAGCTGTGCCCTCTCTCCTCATCTCCACTCTTCTCCTCTCCCCTCTTCATATTTTGTCATGGTATCAGAGCTTCCTTGTCTTCCGCTGAGACATTGAGTTTCTTGAGAGTGTGAGAGAGATTGTGAGATTGAGAGTTCTCTTGAGTGATTGTGAGATTTTTTCCCTTCACTTCCGTTGAGAGAATTTCCGTCCATTGAAAGGAGATTTCAGTCATTTGTTCTTGAGAGATTTCCGTCATTTGAGAGAGTTTATTTGGTGTTTCTTGAGTTGAGAGAGAGAGATTTCAGTTCATTTTGAGAGATCTACGGTGAAAGAGGTTCTTCTCCATTGAGAGAGAGAGAGAGAGAGATTTTATTATTTTTTGAGCTTTTGAGGGAGAGCCTTCTGGTTCATGGCTCATCCGTCTCCTTCAACGAGCCTCAATCGAGCCATCTTAGTAGAGGTCTATTCAGCATGCTTCGTATACATCTAATCCAATGACTACAACAAGGCGTCTCCTCCCACGGATGACTTCTGCGACTCTCTGCTATAGCAGCCAGCAAACCTGAGGCTCCTGCAGCTCCCTGCGCCATCTCCAATGACTCAGCAGCAGCCAAGTCACCCGTGGCCTCAGTCGACTTCAGTCTCCACACGCCAAAGCGGCTCCCGGATCCAACTGCCTCTAGTGATGACAAAGCTACGTCGCAAGAGTAGGTTTAATAGAAGAGTTTGCTTTTGATCGCCAAGCCTCTTCTCTGCAAACTCGGCCGACTCCCACGATCTCTGTAGCAAGCCCACAGTTCAGGTCTGTGCCTCCATCTGCACACAGCCACGGGCTCCCTCCAGCGCATCGCCTCCTCCAACAAGTCTTCCAGCGCATCGCCTCCTCTATCTAGTAGCCGCCACAAGTAAAGGGCTGCTCTCCAACGAACTCTTTCAACGACTGGGCTTCTCCATAGTCTCTTGCTATAGCAGCGCTCAAACCTCGACCAGGCTCCGCGAAGGCTCCCGTCCACAAGCGCATCCAGCCACAAGCCTCCATACGAGCAACCCTCAGCCACCTCTTCAATGAGCATCTCTGATGATCGAAGCTAAGGCTCCACCGCTGACCTGCGCTCCATCGACCTACTCCCCAACAACGACTCTCCGCTCCAAAAGCCTCGCCTATGACCAGCTGGCTCAGGTAGCTTTGAGCTCTTGTGCCTCCAACAAGTAGCACACGCCATCAACGAGCTCCTCGACTCTCCAGCGTTGTGCAAGGCTCCAACAACCCACGGGCTACTCCACCAGCACCCAGCAGTTGCAAAAACAAGGCGCGCGGCTCCTCAAAGTGCCCATGCACAGCAACGCACGATCTCCAACGGCGGCCTCGACGGAATCTTCATAGATTTCATCAAAATCTTCAAAAGATTCCGACTGCCCATGAAGCAACACGTGGCAGATAGGGTTGGTTAGCACCCCTAGGTTTGGTTACCCGCCAGTGGTCAGTCACTTGACACATGGCAGATTTGACCTAACCAGGGTTAGGTTCAATCAACCCCTAGTTAGGTGGTTTGATCACAATTGTGCCACGTGGCAACGTCATCTTATCTGCCACATCACCGATTGCCACGTCATCAGCCTATCCACACTGCCATGTCATCAGTGACACGTCACCTGTGCCACATCATCAGTGACACGTCATTAGTCACGTCACCTGTGCCACATCACCCTGCTGACATCATCAGTGCCACCTCAGCACTGTCACCTCAGCAGTCCCCAGTCAGAACTGACCCTCTGCAGGCACAGTCCCTTGCCAGGCACATTGTGCACACACTGCATGTGCACACTCCTGCCACCTCAGCACAGAGCTTCACTGGCACACCTCTTGCTAAGCACAGTGCCACATCATCACTGCATGTGACTCACAGTGACACATCATCATTGAGCACCATTTGCACTCCTTTTGCCCCTCCACCTAGATCAAGTCATATCTCTTGATCCAGGAAGAATTTGAGGGTGCTCCAAAAAGGAAAGTCGCTCGTTTTTTTGTGCTCTACGCGCTCGTTACATCACGCGCACATTTCGGCGCAAGTTACACTCACATTTGTGCCTCGCCGACAAAACCACTTCCTTCACGCACATTTGCCTCTACATCGATGCATCTGACCCAGCACTTAAAAAGAACAAAAGAAAAGGAATTATTTACTGCTCTTTCATCGATCGACGGTTGGTTTAGATCTAGATCAGAGTAGACTAGATTGCCATAGAGGGGACGCTTTGAATTCCCCAAGTTGCCAATCTAAGCCATGCCCGAAATTCCCGACTAGTACCTACAGTCCATACACTCACATCCGATTTCACATCATTACATTACCTGAAACCTTACGTTCATCAGTTCAGTGAGCAGACTTCAGAGTTCAGAGGCATTGTAGATTGATTCAGTGGGCAGATAGCACTTGATTTCACACACACATGCCACCATTGTAAAGCCTATTTGGCTATCTCACGGCATCGTGCACATCATTTCAGCCTTGTAAAGCCTCTTGGCTATTCCCGGCATCATTGCCACAAGCCTTGTAACACAGATCAGATCTTATATACTGCAGTTCTATCTTCACCGACGGTACAGAGATTTCACTTGGCATCTTCAGTGTATTTGCAGTTGATTCATACAGAGTTTTCCAGGACACTTTTTGAGTACATTGTTTGCACCATGTCGACTAGCAACCTCAATCTGGAGGCATCTGCTAAGTTCAATTATGGTACATGGAAATACTGAATGGAGACCATTCTTGTGCTTCAGGACAAATGGGAGTATGTCGATGGATCTATACCTAGACCATTGGCCGATCCAGCCACCAGTAGCTCTACTCCATCTGTTGTCACAGCACCAGCAACGGGATCTACATCGGGATCTACATCTACACAAACAGTTTCCGCACCAGTAGCAGATCCTGCCATTGCCTGAGCTCAATCAGAATGGGATAAGAAAGACAAGTATGCCTATCACCTGATCAAGCAGAACGTGCAAGATGTCATGCTAGGACAGCTCAACACAGTTAAGACATCAAAAGAAGCATGGGATATGTTCGCAGCTCTCTACGAGTCCAAGAACACATCCAGGATTCTCACCCTGAGAAACTAGATCAACCAGAGTTTCCGCAACAGCAGTGAAACCGGTCATGCTTATGTACTCCGCATCAAAGACTACAACAATCAACTTGCAGCAGCAGGAGAGACTATGAATCCCGCAGCAATGGTTCAAGTAATCCTGAATGGACTAGGAGAAGGATATGAGAATCTAGTCCAGAGTATTGCCATCCAACGGCAAATTCCAACACTGGAAGAACTTCAGTCAGTTCTACTTGGTGAAGAACTCAGGACTCAGGCCATTCAAGCACGTAAAGGTCATTCTAATGATCAGGCATTCACAGCTTCAGACAGAAGCAGAGGCAAAGGCAGAAACAGAGGTAGATCATATCAGAAAAGTGGTCATCATCAACAAAGTCAAAATCAGCATCAGCATCAGCATCATCCTCAGCAACATCAGAATCAGCAAAGAGGAAATCATTCCAACCGAGGAAGATTTCAAGGATGAGGGAATGCATCCACCAATGTGTCAAACATTCAATGCAACTACTGTCACAAGTTTGGACACTATGAAAGAGAATGCCGCAAGAAGCAGTATGACCAAGGCGGTCAATCCAGCAGTAATCGAGGGAATTCCCGAGGAAGAGGAAATCATCGTGGTGGACATTCTAGTCACAGTCATTTTGCAAATGAACATGGAAATATGTTTCTTGCAAGTGAGGAATTGCATCAGACTGATACAATGCACCTAGACACTGATTTCAATCCCAAAGAGGATTTCAGCTATCAAGTCAACCAAGTGGAACAGGATCCTTGGTACATCGACAGCGGTGCATCATCTCATATGACAAATCACCAGGAATGGTTCACAGAAATGAAGCCATTAGAAGGTCAAAAGAATGTCATCTACACAGCAGACAATACACCGAATCCGGTTCAAGGGACAGGTGTTATCCCTATGAACAATTTCACTGGTACAAAAGGATTAGTCAAAGATGTGCTCTATGTTCCGAAGCTCAGCAAGAACCTTTTGTCAGTAGGTCAAATGATGGAACACAACTACAAAGTCATCTTCGACGGTGATGAATGCACTATCAGAGACAAATCCAAAAGAGGTCAGCTAGTAGCAAAAGGTGTCAAGGAAGGACGCTTATACAGGATGCTAGCTACAGTTGCAGATAAGCATGCCATGTCAACTCAAATGCAACAGATGCCACTATCTGCAAAATGGCACAAGAGATATGGTCATGTCAACTTCAAGTACTTGTTAGACCTCAGGAATCAAAATATGGCAATTGGGATTCCGAAGCTACAGTTTCTTGGAAAGGTTTGTGAAGCATGCTGCTTCAGCAAACAAAAGCGAACCAACTTTGTCAGAAGTACCTCTCGTGCACGAGGTATTCTTGATTTGATTCATACAGATGTATGGGGTTATGCCCAGACCCGCAGCATCAATGGTTCACTTTATTACTTGACCTTCATCGACGACTACAGCAGATATTGTTGGGTCTACTTTCTGAAAGAGAAATCTGAAGTGTTTGCCAGATTTCAAGAATTCAAAGCCATGGTAGAAAACCAGACAGGCAGAAAGATCAAGGTCATGAGATTCGACAGAGGAGGTGAATACATGTCTTCAGCATTCATGAACTTTTGCAAAAATCACGGCATTCGAAGACAATTCACATGTGCAGATACTCCTCAGCAAAATGCAAGAGCTGAAAGGAAGAATGGGACTTTAGCAGACAGTGCTAGAGCAATGCTTAGTGAAAAGCACCTTCCGAATCAGTATTGGGCAGAAGCAATAGCTACAGCTAACTATTTGCTTAATCGGCTTCCTACCGAACCGATACAAGGTATGACTCCTTATGAAGCATTCACTGGACACAAGCCACGTATTGGGCATCTCCGCATATTTGGTTGCATAGCATATGCCCACATACATGATGATCATCGTAGGAAATTGGATGCGAAGTCATGCAAATGCATCATGGTTGGCTACAGTGAAGAAAGCAAAGCATACAAATTGTATGATCCCATCAACCGCAAAGTCATTATCTCCAGAGATGTAATCTTTGATGAGGAATCAGAATGGAAAACCTCACCTACACAGGAGATAGAAGCATCGACTTCACAGTCATCTACAGAACAGGTTGATGAAGAAGAGCAAGAATTGCCACCAACACCCCAAGCAGCGCCACAGCAGCTCAGACGGTCTACTAGGGAAAGCAGACCACCAGCCAGATTGACATATGCTCAGAAAGGCAAAGCAATTCAGGTGGAAACCACCAACTATGCTCTTATGACTACCATCATGGCTACAGAAGAGCCAGTGTACTTCGAAGACGCAGTAGATAAGCCAGAATGGCAAACTGCTATGAATGAAGAAATGGATGCTTTGTATAAAAATAACACTTGGGAATTATGCGACCTTCCACCAGGAAAGAAGGCCATAGCCAACAAATGGGTATACAAAGTGAAGTACAATCCAGATGGCAGTATTCAGAGATACAAAGCCAGATTAGTTGCAAAAGGATTTGCACAACAATATGGCCAAGATTATGATGAGACTTATGCTCCAGTAGCAAAGATGGATTCCATACGGTTCTTGATATCACTAGCGACACTCAGTAAATGGAATGTGTATCAGCTCGATGTCAAGAATGCATTTCTCAATGGTTATCTAGACGAGGAAGTCTACATGCAACAACCAGCCGGTTATGTTGAACCAGGAACGGAGAACAAGGTTTGCCATCTCAAGAAAAGTCTCTATGGCTTAAAGCAAGCACCCTGAAGTTGGTACAACAGAATTGACAAGTATTTTGCTGATCTGGGATACATGAAGTCCAATGCAGATCATACTCTCTACTACAAAGTTCAAGGGGAAGATATTACTATTGCACTTTTGTACGTAGATGATCTGATTGTGACAGGAAGCAAGGATAGCTTCATCAAAAAACTAAAACAAGACTTATCTACAGAGTTGGACATGAAAGATCTTGGACTTATGCACTATTGTCTTGGAATTGAGTTCTGGAGAGATTCAGATAGCACATTCATGAGTCAGCTCAAGTATGTTGACAGTCTCCTGAAGAAGTTTCATATGGCAGATTGCAAGATTGCAGCCACTCCCATGGAACAGAGTTTGAAACTTACTAAAGATTCAGAAAAGCCTACAGTCAATGACAGATACTATAGGCAACTCATTGGATCTCTTATATATCTGACAATCACACGGCCAGATATTTGTTATGCAGTAAGCTCACTAGCACAGTTTATGGCAAATCCAAAACAGTCTCACTAGAATGCAGCCAAAAGAGTCTTGAGATACATCAGAGGTACAAGACAGTTTGGGATAGAATACAGAGGAAGTCATCCACGGTTGCATGGATACTGTGACAGTGACTATGCTGGAGATCATGAGACCAGGAGATCGACACAAGGATATGCATTTTTCCTTGGTCAAGGTGCTATATCATGGTTGTCAAACAAACAGCCAACTGTTTCTTTGTCTTCGACTGAAGCAGAATATAGAGCACTCACTACAGGTGCATGTGAGGCTATATGGCTCAGAAGACTATTGTCAGAAACAGATTACTTTGATGAGTCAAAGCCAACAACAATATACTGTGATAATCAATCGGCTCAAGCATTGGCCAAAAATCTAGTATATCACTCCAGGACAAAGCACATTGATGTCAGAGAGCACTTCATCAGAGAAAGAGTGTTACTTGGTGACATCACACTGCAGCATTGTGATAGCAAAGAAAATGTTGCAGACATCTTTACCAAACCACTCGGTAAAGAGCTATTCGAGAAACACCGACTAGCTCTTGGTTTGACGCAGAGGAAGGACATTCCCATTAAAGGGGTGTGATGGAATGTAATGCTCAGTCCTTCTTCGATTCCCCAGAATCATCATCTTGAGGGAAGGTGTTGAGAGTTCACGCTCAACATCATGTGATCATGTGTGCATAGCACCATCATGTGATCATATGTGCATAGCACCTCCATAGCACTAACCTTATAGAGTGCTATAAAGGAAAGGGTTAGATCCCCTAACCCTAACCCTAAAAGGGTTTGTATATATTCTATTTTTTCAACTAATTCTAGTGTACAGTTAGTCATTTGTGGTGTGCTCTCTAGCTGTGCCCTCTCTCCTCATCTCCACTCTTCTCCTCTCCCCTCTTCATATTTTGTCAGGAGATGGAGGAGGAGGAGGGAGGGAGGTAGGGAGAGAGGGAGAGAGAGAGGGAGGGACGGAGAGAGAGAGGGAGGGAGGGACGGAGAGAGAGAGGGAGGGAGGGAGGGAGATTCGAAATTTGAAATTAAAATTTCAAAAAGTGGCCCCCTCCCCTCATTGAGGCTCAAATGTGGGCTTAACCCACCTAGGTTGGGCTAGTTAGGCCTCTTTGGGACCCTCCAAACCCCTTGCATTAGCCCACTAAGCATTCCCTAATCCATTCCTTATGAGGCCCTTTTGAGACCCCAATTCTCCCCTAATGAATAAAGAATAATTACTGTGTTTGAGGCAATTCTAGCAACGCAATAGAAAAAACAAGTAGGGTTTGCTGCTTACTTCTCATAATATGCTGTAAAGATAACTCGTGCCTCATTCATAGGAACATGCTTGAACCACTTGCAAACATACTCTATGGTATTTTTTTTGTTGCTAAGCACTTTAGAAATAAGAGGATCGAGCATATATGAAACTCTTGGTATATTTTGAGGAAAATCTGCTATACCATTACTACAAAAAAAAAAGTATTATCTTCTTAGGTTTAATCAAAATACGAAAGTATAAAGCCAAGGAAAAGGCTGCATCAAACCTGATGATGGTTGTAATGACTTTGACATTAACCCTTTTCTTAGAATTCAAGAGGATTAAAATCTTCTCTTCACCAAATTCAAAAGTATGAGGTTGTTGTTGAATTAACAACATAGCGTTGAATGAACTTCCAATCTGCTGCAATAGAGTCATATTTTCATGACTCATCTTATTGAGAGAGTGGTCTGCATCGTATTCTTCTTCACTTGCTATGTCTTCTACATCCTCCTTCTACTATAAAAATATAAAAAAGTGATGAGATTTACACATCCCAAATAAAGGCTTAAACAAGCATAGAAATATAAAGATAAGATTTCATACATGTTGCAATGTAGTCATTTTTTTTTGTTCCCCAACATTAATAATGGTTTTTGCATTAGACTGCATAGGAGTATACAGCTAAGGTTTCATACATGCTTTTAGTAGAGTGAGTCTCTTCTCCTCTTGGAGGAAAAATTTAAAAAGTTATGAGATTTACACATCCCAAATAAAGGCTTAAATAATCATAGAAGTATAAAGATAGCATGCTTTCATTAGACTCAGTCTCTTCTCCTCTTGGAGGAAAATATAAAAAAGTTATGAGATTTACACATCCCAATTAAAGGCTTGAACAAGCATACAAGTATAAAGATAAGGTTTTATACATGCTACAATGTAGTCATATTTTGAGGTTGTTTCCTAATGGTAGCAATTAGACGCTGAATACTCTCAGCCTGAAACACTAGTAGATCAGCTTCTATATATGATTCCATTTTGACTAGTAACTCCAACTCAAAAATCTCTCGAAGAAACAACATGCAATTGTAGGCAACTCTCCACCCACAGCTGTGCCCATCTTTTTGCTCCACTAGTAGACGTTGTTTGAATTCTACTTAGTCTTGTTGCTCCCTAGTTGTTCTGACAGCAGATACTAGCCAATATGCAGCACTGTCCATCATGACATATGAAATATATTAATATGTCATGATCATAAGATACAAAATAAGAAAGTAACAAAAATATCAAGAGAACAGTTACCTTGGGGAGTTGGCATGATAGCCTGCCATTGAATTCACAAACCAAAACGGTTGACTTCAAGGTCCCAAGCGATTAGACTCCAATGTGAGCTACATGACCAAATTAAAAATGATTATTGTTTAACACAAATTTGCCAAAGAAATAGTAAAAATAAGGTTGGAGTTGATACTTACTCCTCATGATAAGGCATAAAGATAACTCGCACCCCATCTAAATTCAAAGGGCTTAACATCTTCTAGAGTCTTTTGAGTAGAGCTAAGAATAGAAAAAAGGAGAGAATTGAGCATGTAGATATGATTTTGCACTGCACTAGGAAGCTGAGATATAACTACACTGCACCAAGAAATAAACAAACGTTAGCTCATAGACATGATTCTGCATCTTGCACTAGAAAACTGAGATATAACTACATTGTAAACAAATAAACAAATGTTAGCTCATTGAAGTAGCAACAAATAAACAAACGTTACCTAAGAATGTCTAGGATAACATTGTCATTAACCTCTTTTAAAGGATTGAAACCTCTTCTGTACCAAAGCTCAAATACTGAGGTTCACGTTTCAAAATGACCCTAACTTCAAATGAGCTTTCAATTTTATCCAATGTGGCCAAATTTGCAAAATGGGTCTCTATCATAGCTTGTATTCTATGTTTGTGGTCATTCTGCTTTTCTATGGTGTCTTCAAAGCTCTTCTGCTCATGGGATTCTTCAACCAAATTTAGAGGTGGTTGCACTGCTGAAGTAGAAGGGAGTGCCTCGATATTGACTTCATCCATTTCTTCTCCCTCTATTGCCTGTAAACAAATATGAGAGATTAGATTCATTATCTTTAAATTTAAATCTTATTTAAAAAATGGTATTTAGTTGAGAAATAGAGAGTTCATACCGCTAAGTATTGTCATAGTGGTCTTTTTACATAACCCTGTGAGCCATAATTATCAAAGAAGGCATCATCATCTTTCTCTTCATCCACCAACCTCTCTCTGAACGGGTCATGTAAGTCCATCTCTTCATCATCATCAACTGGGACATTATGATCTAGTTCAAGGTCATCATCCATGTCATTAGTCTCCTTGTGCTCTACCTCTTTTTCATAGCATGTCCACGGTTAGATCTGCTTGAAGCTAAAAATAGGCCATGAAATGCTTGTTTTCAATAATATTTGTGGAGTTCCCTTTTCTGAGGAGATCCTGAAATAAATATCCCATCTTGCACAAGGTAACCTCCCAACCTACCGGTAGCAAATTCTCCATTGTGGTAAGCAAGAGACTCCACTTTTTGCCGGAATTCCATAGTTGTTTTTTTGCTAATGTATGGACTTGGGAATATCTTGCTCTTCTAGCATCAATCTTAAATTATTTGAATTCCCTCTTATGTTCTTTTGTAAGGAGAGATCAGGGTTGGTGGCACTCCAAATATAGAAGAAGAATGATTCAAGAGATTGAATCGCTATGCCACATTCTCTCTTGCCTCTCTTTGCTGCATAAACACCACTATAGATCTTCAAATCTAATGAATATTCTCGCCCTAGAGTAACCTGCATAGCTTCTTTGTCTTGTTTATCAATAAAAATGACAATGTTGTAAATTGCCACTTTGCTAATGGTGGTATATACTATTCTATCAATGAAGTTATGGATATCATCTCTAGAAACTTCATTGATGAAGAATAGTTGTGGCTTGTCCCATGCTGACTCGTTCTTGATGAAGTCATCTTCTGAAACTCCCCTGAAGTTCACAAGCTTTCCAAACTCTGACGTAACCTCTACATTGAATTGAAAGCTTTGGCGCATATTTGTCGGCACCCTTATCTCGCTGATCAATCTTTCCACATATGCAACCTCCTGTTGTGGGATTTCTTTTCTCATGTAAGAGGTTACTATTTCTGACCCATCTTCATCCTTTTTAATCCATTTATTTGCCCATAGCTTTACCTTGGGTGTTGACAAAGAAGCTATATGCTTGACCACATTATAGTCAATGTTACAATGACTAAGTGGGATTTGTTTCTCTGACAACAAATACTTAATGGCACTATGCACTGCATCACGCCTCACCTGTACATTGATGCATTCTTCCAAGCAGTGGTCTTTGTCTTTCTTTCCAAAAAATCATTCTTTCTTTAAAAGTTTCTATGCTGCCATGGATGCATACTTGTCAGGTAAGTACTTTATATGCCTCCACATCCTTGCCATCAACTCCTCCTTATCCATTGCCTTTGACTTTTTGAAGACAAACAAAGGAGCTTCGTAAGTCAACTCTCCATGTAGCTCACATGCAATGCACACTTCAAGCATCTCATTGAACACTTCAACAGGATGAAAAATGATGGAAGTGTAGTCGACATATCTGTCTCTCACCACCTTGACACTTGTCATATTTTCTTCTTGCTCTTGAGTTCCCCTAGGCACAACTACACTCAAAGAAGTATAGAATTTTGTGAGTGTGTCGGTAGATTAACATCAGGCATGAAAGAATCAAGCAAATGACTGTACATGATATGCACAAGAATGTTAGATATCAATGCTCCACTCTCGTGTAACTATGTGGGAACCAACTAACTGTACTTGTAAGCTCCCCATATGAGGAGAAGGCATTTGAGTAGCTCGGTTATCCGGTTGGTTTGGACACCAGATGAGGGCCATGTGTGGCCTGATGGCTGGATGGCTTTAGATAGAGTTGGCACACCACCAACTAGGCTACATGCAAGTGCGGGAAGGCATCCCTTGATTGACCGCACTGAGGGTAGATGGAGCATTTCCTGGGGCAGCCCACTCTCGAGTTGCGGGGCCCGTTTGGAGCCTCAGATGATCCCGGATGGCTCTGGGCCGATCAGAAACTGCCGTATGTTAGTTGCTCTGTTTTGCACATCGGTTCTATCGTACGGTCAGTGGCCTATTTCGGGACCGACCCCCAGTCGACCGTTTTGGGTAGACTGGGTCGGTCACCCAATTGAGCATAACTGACTACGATTGGTGGCTATATAAGAGCAAGCCCGTGAAGCCCATTTCATCACTAGATATAGCAACACTTAGCATCCAACCTCCATCTTCTATTGTTTCCAGCATGCCATCGAAGCTTCTTTCATAGGAGTGCATTGTTGGGAGGCAGCGCCATCTATTGTATCAGTTCTACAGTAGTCAAATTTTTGATTCTCCATACTATCTTGTTTTCTCTCTTGCGAACGAGATCCTGTTATCTGTTGAGCACAGATGTTGTACTATTTTCTTACAAAGAATTGTTATCTGGTTGTTGTACCAGCGAGCACTTTGCATCTTATCTTGTTCTTGAAATGAATACTTTTTAAAAGAAGCTTGACAATAGAAAACTTCATACTTGGGAACTTGAAACTTGAATATGAGATAGCCAAAAAAGTGGACTTCTAGATTTCTATTCCACGGTTAAGATGATCGCTAAATTGCTTGCTTCCTATTAATGCTATATACATAGATAATCGATCTCTTCAAGTTTACTCATAAATAATTCAATCAACAATCGATCCTTTCAAGTATGTTCAAAACTAATTTGGATCAATAGCTACTCTACTTGTTGTTTGTCATGAACAGGCACCGGGCTAGTTTAGGACAATCACATTAAGTCCAAGCCATCCCGGTCTTGAAATAGTGGTATATGACTCAAATAGCAGGAAATTAAATTTAATCAATTTAAGTACTAAGAAACACAATAATTTCAACCATCGAGCTGGTCAATAACTTATGTTTCTTCAGCCACACTGGTTCAGGACAATCACATAACTGGTGATTGAGTTGAAGCAGCCACAATTCGATGATGTTCCAACCACCGGGTTGGCTTAGTAAAATAACAATATATTGAGAAATATATTGCTGTTAATTTTTTCTCAATCACGCCACCAGCTAGACAACAACTAATGTCTGTTCAACCACATTGGTTTAGGACAATCACATAACTAGCGATTGAGCTGAACTAGCCTACGGTTGCATGATGTTACAACCACTGGGTTGGTTTAGTACAATCACAGCTAGTCCAAGCTTGGTTTAAGAAATGAAACAAAAGTAAACTATCCCAAAGGTCAATCACAAACAACCACCGGGCTAGTTTAGGCACCACTGACCTGCATTGTATCTAGCATGTGTATGATGTGCTCCTCAAACACCTTGTGTCCCATTTGCTTTTTACAGATGTCCTTTCTATTTGGAGAAACACTCGTATTTTTATGCCAAAACATCATCAGTGTAGCAATGACTTCCACACTTAGGCTGTCTCTCCTTTTCTTGCGTTCTGTTGAAGCCCACAGACTCCTCAGATTGGGATGATTGTGCATTGCTTTTGCTCTACGTTCAACCAGTGGAGCCACATTGGTCCTTCTGACTGACGCTATCTTCAACATTGTGCACCCAAGCCATTTCTCCTTTGTTTCAGGGGATACCACATAGCTAATGTCCCCCTCTTTGCAGCTAGTTGATCTAAGCTATGCATCCCTTTCACTTTCAGTAGGCCATTTCTTGAGCTAGAGACTGGTAATCACTTGAATGGCTTGATGTTGCTGCCTCAAATGCTCCCACCAAATCGTGACACCACATCTCGTGTTCTTCGCTCCGATGGTAATGATTGAATGCATGCATTTGAAATGGATTCTTGCTGCTACTCTACAAGGAGTCTTATTTCTTCCCGTTGTTTCTCCCTTCACAGATGTTGCAAAAGTGTCTTCCGTTGCCATTTTGATATTGTGCCAACGCTTTCCTCGACCCGCACACTGTTCCTTGTGCCTTGACCTAGCTTTTCAACTTTCCTATCTCGTAGCCTTTGTCTGCTTCTCTTGCAAGCCATGGAAAGTTGCATGTTGCCATTGATGCCATGGCCACAATCAGTCTAGAATAGACCCAGAGAACTTAGCTGATGAGGCAAGCAAAGAATAGAAGACAACTTACCTGAAAGAAGACAATGGCAAACCAAAGTTTGCACAAGATCACGTTGAGGTGCGTGTGGGTTGTAGGATGTTTGCAGGAGAGGGGCATGTTGCAGGTACTTAATCTTCCAAGATTTGATGTGCAGGAGGTGTGAAATTTTAAAATTCACGAGAGTAGCAAAATTTTAGCCGCCACCGGTTTTCCCCCCTCCGATGATGACACGTCAGTAGAATTGGATATCCTAAACAAGTGCAATGTGGCCTAAAATGCTTCAAAACACAAATAGGCCAAAGGGCAAGTGCATGGAAAAAGAAACAATTCAAAATTGTAAATAGTATTGGATTTATTAAAAGATCTTTGCACATGCACAAATTGCACTTTTTCAACTTCTTCCATTTTAGGGTGAATCCAGATGCCAACACCAACAACTATCAATGCTTTAAGACCACCATGAAGTAGTCCCACTAGTTTGGATTCCAAGTTCTTGATCCGTTATGGTTTTCAACAAATTAAAAAAAAGTTATGGAGCGTGCCCTTAAATGGGTATGCATCACTTTAGCACAACATTGGAGGCCCACTAACTCATGCCTAATGTTCTCATTTAGGTGCATCCTTGGGTTGAGGAGAAGCTCACGTAGTCTACTTTTGAATTATTAATTGGTTGCATAATGTAATTGGTTGCATAATGTATAGAACAAAATTTTGATGTTTTTGAATAAACTGCTATATCCTATATTCTTTAGGATGCATACTTCACATGCAACATGATAGCACTTGTAATGCTTTATCTGTCTTGTTCCAAATCCTTATTCCATAATTTTTTGCTCTCATGTTCAAGTTTAATGTGTACTACAACTTGAAGACAAAGTTTGCTGAATTTCATTGAGCAATGCATAAGTTATGGGTGACAAGCAAGATACCTATATATAGAAAAGTCCCTGAATCTCACAAAAAATGGCTACACACCCAAGCAAACAATGACCCATGAGGAAAGCAGAGGTATAGATCTAATCCACACAACAATCATTACATAAGCACTTGGCCGATTGTGCTACCACGATAACGTGTATATACACAAACCAATGCAGAAGTGATTAACTAATTCACACACAAATCATAATGCATTACGTCAACACTTGACAATCATTACAAAAACAAAAGCGAAAGAAATTATGTAATCAACAAAACGAGCATTGCTATGTTACGATGACAATGAAAATCAAATTGTACGTATGAACACATAGAACATGCGCAACACAATTTCTTTAAAAACATATTTGAAATCAATGCACACTTGCAAACATGAAACTCCTAATAGATGATTGTAGCGTGGACCCTACAAGCAATAGCATAGATCGTACAAACAATTAAGGTTAAATTAAAGCATGCAAAATGTAGGCAAGCCATAATTGGTCCAAAAAGAGACCCTAATGAAAGAGGATAGGCTATAAAAGATAAAACAAGAAAACATATAATAGCAATCACAGTACCAATATGATCAAGATCAACAATTTTGTGATCACACATATGGTTGGGAAGGTCATCATCAAGATGAATCTAGCCAGCTGAAGTGAGCCATCATCCAAAAAATAACCAGCTCTATTGATACCTATATACAATATATATTAATATATGATATTCGACCAAAGCGAGGTGAATACAGCTAGCCGAAGAGAGCCATGAACTGGCTTCAATCATCATACTACCTACTAATAGAACGTCACTCGTGGCGAGATGAATCCGATTGGCCACAGTGAGTCATCATCCAGCCCTAAGTGATAGAAATCATACACGCACAAACATACAAGCAAGGAAACATAGACATAACACACATATCCCTCTCTCACTTTCTCTCTCTCTATTTCCCTCTTTCATCTAAGGCAAGATGAAACTGACCAGTTGAAGCAAGCCATCACCTAGCCCTAATTGGAAAAAAAAAAACTTCTAGAAGCTCACCAGAAGGAGGCGGCGCAAGGGAAGTGGGCAAAAATTGGCTAAAATGATGGGACCCTGTGTTATTATAGACCCAATCTGAATATACCACATGGTGTAAGGATACACTGGCAGGTGTAACCTACTAATGCATGCTCGCCATGTGGTGGTCTTCCAAATACCGTGCGGTGTGATCTCACACCACACGATATGATACCGCACAGTGTGAGCCCTAGCCATTTGGTGTGATTTTACCGCACGGTGTAACACCACGTTGTGTGGTGTGATTTTACTGCATAGTGTAACACCACACCGTGTTGTATTATTGTGTAATACCGTGCGATGTGGAGTTACACTACACGGTATGCTTTGACCGATTTTAAAAAATGCATTTTTTGCATTTTGAATGTTCCCAAACTTTTTAAGAGTGAAAAGAACGTTATTTTCTATTAAAAAACATACTTAAAAAATCACAGTCTAGTGGCGGCCATCAAACGAACTAGGTTCAAATGGCGCATCCTATAGTGATGTTTTAAACTCTACCATCTAACAGTTGCAGGGACATTCCACCAAGATCTAACGGTCGTCGTTGGTTATTCTAGTGACTTAGCCAATTTGGCGAGGGCCCCTAAGGAGGCAAGGGCCGCAAACTACTCAGAAAACATCAAGGGCCTTGAATAACGAAGTGGTGCTTTTGTGGGGTGATCCTATGAGGGCAAGGGCGGAGGTCTGGACACATAAGAAAGAGAAAGAGCACAAAAGATAAATAAAAAGAGTTGGAACCCAGGTCTCGTGACAAGTGGTATCAGAGCTTGTCTCATGGAAGATACTACCCAGGAATTCGAGCACAAACAGAAGAAGAAGTTGAGGCTAACCAAGCTCCTGGAACCTGGCCCTACTAATCCTTTTTTTTTTTTTGTAATTACAAAAGAAAGTTTTTTATAACAAAATTTCCCTTGCTTGCAGGATGATACAAAATTGTTCTTGTGAACGATGAGGAAGAAATGCATATACATATACAACTGTGTTTGTAACAAAATTACCCTGTGAAAGGGCGATACAAAATTGCTCAAACGAGCGGATATACAATGAGCTACTACCACTACTAATCCGAATCCGAATCCGAATCGTCTTGATGGCCTGTTCCTTGGTCCTCGACACCTGCGTCTTCTCCCTCGTCCCCGACACCTGCGTCTTCTCCCTCGTCCTCGGCACCTGCGTCCGATCCTTGCCCCTGTTGATCGCTCGTCTCTGATGATGGGACGCTTGAGCTTTGACCCTAAGAGTGAACCATATAAATCGAAAATTAGATTGGAACTTAAATTAAAAAGTTAGATTACAAGTAGGAGTAAACTTATACCGTGCGAGCAGCCACCTCAGCCCAATCGACTGTTGCTCCCATTGCCTCTTGCTCAATGAACCACGGCCTTGTTCCTATCCGAAATGCGCGCCGCGTCTCTGCATCCGTAGGAAGCCGACCCATCGCAGCTTGCTGTGGATCCAATTTACGAGAGTTAGAGTTAGCTAAAGTGCATGTAATATGTAAGTAACACAAATAGAACAATACATTAAATGGGAAGAAGTAGACTTACCACGGTTGCCTCGAACGCATACCGTCCGCCTGCACCAAAGTGCGAAGTACCTACGACGTCCAGCCGTCTCTTCGCAGCCCTCCTCTGACCCTCGAACATTTCGGGATGGTCCCTATGTTGCTTCTTGAAGTACTTCCAATCAGCTTTGTCTGCCCAGCTGGGTTTAGCCAACCCCTTTGTAATGGAAGTACGCAAGGTTGATCTGCGATGCTTTAGGACCAAACCCATGCGCTCGAGCATATAATTGTTATTAAACTCCACATTTGGCGGATTAGGATATCTTTGTTTTAACTCATCGATCACCGCCTGCTTCTTTTGGGCATCTTGATACCGCCAATCGATATTTATGCCGCTCTTGAAGTGATGACTCATCAACCTCCTCATGGCGGCCATCACTGCTTTGCCCTTTTTGTCTTCTATTATCTCTCTGGCAGATATGATTTGATAGGAGAGATCCCCTGATGAGTAAGGGGGACTGACGGTAGCAGAGTCTGAAGGAGTGGAAGCTGCGCGACCGCTTCCGGATCGAGGAGTAGCTGTGGGAGTAGGAGAGGGAAAGGGACCTGACTGATACTGTGTCTCCGGACCAAGTGGAGACCTAAAGGAGCATGAGTGTGCTGACTCGTCTACATCTCCTGAGTCAGCACAACATGAGCCGCCCATCCTACTCTTCCTTCCCTTGCGGGAGGCATGCGCAGGTGATGATCCCGTGGTCGAAGGGGCGCGAGGGGATGGCTGGGCAGTACGTCCACCCATCGGTGTAGGGGAAGGAATTGCGGAGGTCCTCTGAGAGAGCAGAGAGAAGAATCTCGCTGCCTCCTCATCGCTCATCTGCGCTACAAACTCGTCGGGAGTCCCGACAAAGCCATGCGCGGCTAGCAAAGGAGTCCCCTGAGGGGTAGTCGCAGTGCTACGTGGAAGAGGGGTCGGACCAGGGGTAGTCGCAATGCTAGGACCGAGAGGAGTCGGACCAGGGGTACTCCTCGGGGTAGTCGCTTGAGAGGAATCAAAGTCCTCTGGAGCATATAGATCGTGAGCTCTCCTCCTGCGAGGCTGTCCGTACTCGTCGGATGAGCGACGTGATCCCATGTCTAACATAGACACAAACACGAAAACAGAAAACAAAAAACAAACATGAGCATTCTCATAGGCATAGGCATAGGCAAGAAGAAAGAAGAGGGAAATGAAAGAAGAGGGAAAGGAAAGAGGGAAAGAAGAGGGAAAGATAAGAGGGAAATGAGATGTAAAGGAAAGAAAAGAATGAGAATGAGGAAATAAAGAATGAGAGAAGGGGGAAATAGAGAAGGGGAAAGAGATGAGGGAAAATAGAGAAGGAGAGAAGGGGGAAATGAGAGAAGGGGGAAATAGAGTGGGAAAAGGAGAATGAGCTTATGCAGAAATAGAGAATGAGCTTATGCTTCTCTCATTCTCTATTTCTGCATAAGCTCATGCTTATGCTCATGCGGAAAAAGAGAAGGAGCTTATGCTCATGCGGAAAAAGAGAATGAGAGAAGCATAAGCTTCTCCCTTTCTCTATTTCCGCATAACCTCATGCGGAAACAAGCATAAGCTCATGCTCATGCGGAAAAAGAGAAGGAGCTTATGCTCATGCGGAAAAAGAGAAAGAGCTTATGCGGAAAAAGAGAATGAGAGAAGCATAAGCATAAGCTTCTCTCATTCTCTATTTCCGCATAAGCTCATGCGGAAACTTACGCATAAGCATAAGCATAAACACATGCTTATGCTCATGCGAAAAAAGAGAAGGAGCTTATGCTCATGCGGAAAAAGAGAAGGAGCTTATGCTCATGCGGAAAAAGAGAAAGAGCTCATGCGGAAAAAGAGAATGAGAGAAGCATAAGCTTCTCCCTTTCTCTATTTTCGCATAAGCTCATGCGGAAACAAGCATAAGCTCATGCTCATGCATGAGCATAAGCATGAGCTTATGCTTATGCTTATGCATAAGCATAAGCATAAGCATAAGCTCATGCTTATGCTCATGCGGAAAAAGAGAAGAAGCTTATGCTCATGCGGAAAAAGAGAATGAGAGAAGCATAAGCTTCTCCCTTTCTCTATTTCCACATAAGCTCATGCGGAAACAAGCATAAGCTCATGCTTATGCTCATGCGGAAAAAGAGAAGGAGCTTATGCTCATGCGGAAAAAGAGAAAGAGCTTATGCTTAAGCATAAGCTCATGCTCATGCATGAGCATAAGCATGAGCTTATGCTTATGCTTATGCATAAGCATAAGCATAAGCATAAGCTCATGCTTATGCTCATGCGGAAAAAGAGAAGGAGCTTATGCTCATGCGGAAAAAGATAATGAGCTTATGCGGAAAAAGAGAATGAGAGAAGCATAAGCTTCTCCCTTTCTCTATTTTCGCATAAGCTCATGCGGAAACAAGCATAAGCTCATGCTCATGCGGAAAAAGAGAAGGAGCTTATGCTCATGCGGAAAAAGAGAATGAGAGAAGCATAAGCTTCTCCCTTTCTCTATTTCCGCATAAGCTCATGCGGAAACAAGCATAAGCTCATGCTCATGCATGAGCATAAGCATGAGCTTATGCTTATGCTTATGCATAAGCATAAGCTCATGCTATGTATCACGTGTGTTCAAGGGGTATTTTAAAAACCCCTCAACAAAAATTTTCCTTGCAATAAAAGCCCCCTCTTTACTTATGAACTAAGTTATTTTTATCTAAGGGTTGAGTTAAAAAACCTCTCCTATTATTGTAATCCTCTTAACATTTTGCAAAAAGTTGAATTAAAATACCCCTCCTTTGGAATGCATGTGGTACACTAAAATTTTGTAAGGTGAACCCCTTGAGGGAGAGCCGAAACCTACCCAAGGTCCCCATCGATAAGTTAGACCAATACTTTGAAGGTGATGATACTAATACGGCTATCTCCATAACCTAACAAGACAAAGCACCCATAGACGCGCGCACAGACGCATTTCATGAACTAAATAAAAAACTTACGGGCGCGTCTATGTGCGCGTCTATTTGCGCGTCAGGAGACCCGCGTCTATTAGCGCGTCTATATATCAGACTTACGCGCGTATAGACGCGCTTATACACGCGTATATAGTCGCGCCTATAAACGCGATGATAGACGCATGTATAAACGCGTTTCGAACAGACAGACGCGCATATAAACGCGTTTTTAAACGAACTGATAGCCGCGCCTTTTTTTTTAAAAAAAAATTTTACAGAATACTGTGTATGTTGTGTATGCTATATAGTTACAAGAATCCCATATCCACATTCTGTAATTCAATTCTTACAGCCAACAGCATTTTTATTACAATTGCAAATAAAATATTACGCAATAAAATTGAAAGCTCAAAAAGTGCTTGTATATACATATAGCACGAAGGTAAGCCACGTCATGTGGCTCCAAGTACAAAGAATAAAGAAGCTAAGCCATGTCATGTGGCTTCAAGTACAAAAAATAGGAGGAGTCTATATACAAGAGGCACGAAGCCAAGCCAATGGCTTTAAGTACAAAAAAGAATAGTAGCACTACTTCTACGACTAATCCTCGCTGCCTTCCACGCTCCCTTCTGCGCTGCCTTCTGCGCTGCCTTCTGCACCTCCTTCCTCGTCTTCCTCGTCGTCTTGTGCAGGGGTGCCCTGTAAACAAGGGACAACATATATCAATGTATGAAAAATCAAATCATTACTTATAATTTTGGCATTATTTAATTACTTTCAAATACCTGGGGGGCCTGTCCAGTAGCTCGGGTATACTGCTCCTCAGTAATCAACCCGTCATCTTAGAAGTGCCTCCATGTATCTCCTCTGCGATGGTGGCGGTGGTAGGCTGTCTCCACTGGAGTAAGGTATCTGCCCACGATCTCAAGCTGCATGACCGCGATACACTTTGTGGAGAAATTAGTACAAAGAAACAACCAACCTCCTAATAAACTACATAAGCAATATAATTTGAGATCGATACTTACAAATTGGGCCTCCCATGAGTCAACACCCCCTGCTCCAAAATGCGCGCTCCCATACTCCTCCATCTGGATCCTCCGTGCCTCCACGTGCTGCAGACTGGGCTCCTCCCTCGCTGACTTCATTGCCTTCTTCCACTCACGCTTCTGAGCGGTGTGGGGCGGGCCCCTTGGAGGTTGACCTGCCTCAAGTCTGGCAAGCTCCGCTAGTGCCTGCCTCTTAAGGGAAGATCTTTTATTGCTAAGTATCGTAACAATCTTTGACTTCCCCCATTTATCTGTGAACTGGCGATTGGGGGGGTTAGGATACCTAGCGCGAACAGTAGCGAGGGTCTCATCAGCCAACCTCTTTGGGTGGTCTTTGTAGTGGATAAAGCAATCTCTGTAATTGTTAGCAATTACAGAGCGCATGAAGGCCATTATGTCCTTCCCCCGCGCATCCAGCAAGATGCCTCCTGTCTGGGTGATGTCATAATAAATCGTACCATCACCCAGAGGCACGTCTAAATCATTTGAATCATCCTCCTCCTCACCGCCACATGGCCCAAAGCAGCATCCGCCACCGCTCTCCCTGCTACTACGCCTGCTACCCTGTCGTGTCGAGCTCTACGCTGGCCACTCGTAGCTGGGGACCGCGCGGGACTACGCTGACCACTCGTAGCTGGAGAACCGAGTCTCGACGGCTGGGGAGTACGTCGACGGCTCGCTGAGGCAGAAGGACCTCCTGAAGGCATGGGGGAAGGGGCATAAGACGGGATGGCAGAAGGGGCATAAGACGGGATGGGGGAAGGGACATAAGACGGTACATAAGACGGCATGGGGGAAGGGGCATAAGACGGTACGGGGGAAGGGGCATAAGACGGGGCATAAGACGGCTGTGCGGACTCCGCTGGGGTGATCTCAGGCGGTGTGGGGTGGCTCGGAGTCTGTACTGCCGACTCCTGGGGAGTGTTAAGGGTACCCGTCATGTACCCGTATAACTCTGCAGGACTAGGAGGGTGTCCTAAAAGATTATGTAAATCCTTCCATATCGATTCCCGCGGATCAGGTGAGCTAGAAGCACTTCCTGGCCACATCTTGAACTGGAAAAAAATAAACAAATCTATTACTTTGGGAGCTGAGAAGAAAGGGGCAAAAAAAAAAAAGAGGCTCTGTCAGAGCGCGTCTACAGACCCGTCTGATCTGCGCGTCTATAAACGCGTCTAATAGAGCGTCTATCACTTCGTTTAACATTTCGTTTAAAAACGCGTCTAACAATCCGTTCTAGATTCCGTCTAACAGTGCGTTACACAGCGCGTCTAAAATCGCGTCTAAATTCTCGTTTAACATGGCGTCTATGGAGGCGTCTATATTCGCGTCTGTGGCTTTTCTCAGACGCGCATATAGACGCGCCTGTAGACGCCAGTTTAGACGCGCTCTCAGACGCCTCTATACACGCGCTCCGACAGTCGAGAATACTCAAAAGTGGAAAAGGACGTTTCGCCCGACAAAACAACGTGTCGCTCATACCTAGATGCTGCGTTTCGTGGATGCGAAAGAGTACAAAACTAGAAAAGGCAAGCAAGAACAACTTCAAAAGGACTTACCTGGAAAAAGGTATGGAAGGATCTTTCTTTTCCAAGCTTGTGTCTTCTCCTTATTCGTACTCCTCCTCTTCTTTAGGCTTGGAAGCAAGCTGTGTATGTACGGCTCTTTTGTCTTGAGTGAAAGCTTGGAACTGTGTATGGGAGCTTCGAATCTATAGAAGTGTTAATAAAGAAGAAGGAAAGCCGCTCGCGAAGTTAAAAGAAAAGCAAAGCGAGCGGCGCGCCGAAAGGCATGTTTAAAAAACTCTGTGTTGCGTCTATATTCGCGGGTATAGTCGCGTCTATTAGCGCGTCTATATTCGCGTCTGAATACACAGAGTAGGAGCGTCTATTAGCGCGTCTAAAGGCGCATCTAAATACATAGAGTAGACGGGTATTTAGACGCGAAATTAGACGCGACGATAGACGCGAAGATAGACGCAACACAGAGTTTTCTAAGTTAAGCATTTGAAGAAGAGCAAATTTGGTGGGTTGTTTGTTTGTAGGATGTCTCCATCTTCAACAAGTAGCTCCAGTGAGGATGAATCCCTCCGTATCCACCATCGCGAAATGTGGTTGGAGCAAAAAATCAAATGTCTGTGTGATCGATGTAGAGGAAACATGTATCGTGCACGCAGGATTACGCTCAATCATATCTCAAAGTATGGAGAATGGGATGTGACAGTAAACAGGGTAAGGATTTGTAAGTTAAGGTTGATTGAGATATCTATGGGTGTTCATATGTTTGAGTTATAATGATCCCGTTTTAATTTGATACAGGATGCAGTGCCACACCCGCACATGTTACCCTATGCCCGTCGTGAGGAAGCGAAGCGTCGGCGATATGAGGTGGGATCTTCAGGAGGGACCGTTACGGATGCATGGAGTGATGGTGATAGTAGCCCTCCACCATTACCTCATGAAGCCGTAGAGGAGGAGGTGTTTGATGATATGGTGCGGGATTTATATGTCCATCAAGGGAGGGATAATAGCATGGAGCAGGATGATCTTTTTACCGCAGCATCGACTCCACTGTTTGAGGGGTGCACATTCTCTGTTCTACGTGCCTCCCTTGAGTTACTAAACTTGCAAACCATCTATGGATGGAGCAATGCAAGTTTGAATGCATTACTCAAGTAAGCTTTAAAGTCGATTTTGCAAACATGGTGAATTATGCGCGTGGGTCAATTACTCGAATGCTTTTCCTCATTTATGGTCTTCACGTGCAGGCTATTGTGTAAAATGCTTCCAAGGGAGAATAAATTACCAACCTCAAGAGATATGGCAAGGCAACATGTGACCTCTCTTGGAGGATTAGATTACAAGCGCATCCATGCATGTGTCAACGATTGCGTTTTGTTTCGTGGACTACATAAGGATGCAAGAGAGTGTCCTACTTGTGGAGAGGAAAGATATAGAGCAGATCTCAAAACCTTGGACGTGCCTCGTAAGGTATTGCGACATTTTCCCATAATCCCTCGCATCCAACATATGTTCAAGTGCAAATCTATTGCAGAGCTCATGTCATGGCATTCCTCCCATCGATCAACCGATGGCAAGTGGAGAACTCCTGCGGACTCTCCTGCGTGGAAGCATATTGAAGACACATGGCCAAGCTTCAAGGAAGAACCTAGGAGCTTGAGACTTGGATTGGGTATGGACGGTGTGAACCCATTTGGTCTCAAAAGCACGTCTTACAGTGTATGGCCAGTGGTATTGGTGAATTACAATCTTCCACCCTCTATGGCTATTAAGAAAGGACATGTCATGCTGTCCCTTCTAATTCCAGGGAAGCATAAAGTCAAAAACCCTGATGTTTATTTGGAGCCTTTGATTGATGAGCTAGAGATACTTTGGAGAGGTATCGAGGTGCATGATGTGAGCAGGCCTCCCTCGTCACGAGACTTCAACTGCAAAGCAGTCTTGATGTGGATGATGCATGACTTCCCAGGCTATGGCGAGTGTTCAGGTAAGCATTGCATTTTTTAATTATGAATAGGCAAGGATGTGGCACCCTAAACCCACCTTCCACTCTTAATTGCATCTATTGTTTCAGGTCTCACTACATCGGGTTACCATGCATGTCCTGTTTGTGGTCCTTCGCTAGTTGCCTCACGGGCAGACGCATTAAATAAGGTCATCTATGAGAATCACCATCGATTTCTCCCACCTGATCATCCTAGATATGTTGCCCCTTGGAATGAAGTCCTCCCACAATCACTCACCGCGGGAGATTGGATGAGAATTTGGGACGGTTCCACGACTCCTCCACCACTTGGCATGAGCCGGTAAGGATTTGTAACTATTGGCTGGAAGTAAAGATTGGCTATATTGGTTGAAAGTGAGGATTGCACGCTAACACCATATTTTGTTTAGATACTCCATCTTTTATCGTTTACCATATTGGTCCCACCTCAAGATCAATCACCTGCTCGATCCCATGCATATCTTCAAGAATGTGGCATCTACCATTTGGGAGCATTTGAATGGGACACGAGATTCGGCAGGCATAAGGGAGGATCTACGTACCACAGGAAGGATGCGTGAAGCTTGGCCTCAAGAGAGACCAAATGGGCGTGTTTTTTTACCTCGGGCACCGTGGATGTTATCAAAGCTAGAGATGGCGACGGTGAAGCGCGCTATTACTACAATTCGTACTCCCACTGGATGCATGAGGTGTTTGAAGGGAGCCTTTACAAAGAGCAAGAAAAGAGGTGTAGAGCAATTATATGGCTTGAAATCTCATGATTGGCACAAGATGCTCCAAGTAAGTATTTTATATGCATAATATCTTTTTCCTTTCAAATTTGTGAGTGAATAGCTATAAGCATCTAATCAACCACCTCCTCGCGGGTTCAGTTCATACTACCTACTAGCATTTCACGTAGTGCATCAAAGGACGTGAAAGATTGTATTTACAAGATGGGCGAGCTTGTGAGGTATGTGAGCTCAAAGGAAATAGATCCCACCACGCTTGAGAATGCTCGAGTTATGTCGGTGGAGGCGGTTTGTCTAGTGGAGGAGACATTTCCACGTTCTATTCTCACAAGCCAACTACATCTCATAGTACATTTGGTGGATGAGATTGCTATATGCGGTACTATACATGCACGATGGTTGTTCTTCCTCGAGCGCTTCATGAAGACCTTGAAGGGCTTCGTGAGACAAAATGCAAGACCCGAAGGTAGCATGGCCGAGGGTTGGTTGGTACAAGAGTCACTTGTATATATTTCTGAGTTTCTTGTTGATGTGGATAGCTCTCTCCCACGACTATGGAGAGATGATGAAGACCTAAGGATGACCTCTATTGTGCCTCAAGGAAAAGGACGCAACAAAGTAATAGACACGGAGTTGCGTAATAGTATCAACCTCTTTTGCGTGCTTAATAGTGATGTGATGAAAAGATGGGTGACAAGATACGAGGATGCAAAGGCAAGAAGACAAGAAGAAAGGACCCTCTTTCGTACACACCACGGATCTCCTGTGCCATACCCTCAGCGTCTAAGAGCACTTCCAAAGGATATTCATGTGGATTGGCTACTTGATGAAATGGAGAAAGCAGAGAAAGACGAGGGGATGCATATCACAATGGAAGAATGGGAGTATGCTAGGGGATGCATGAGCAAGGTCGGTATATAGAATGTTATGTATAAGTTAGGAGCTTTTTATAATTTAGATTGCTTATTTAATTGATTTTTTCTTGGTGTAGTGCACTATGTTCAATGCTATATGGTGTGAGGGCAAGCATTTTTGAACACAACGAATTGATGATAAGAGAAACACACAAGATTGCGGCATCATTGCTAGCTTTGAGGGAGCCAATGGAGTCATGGATGATTATTGTGGCATAATCCAAGATATCATTATGCTTGACTTTCGACACTTCTTTGTGTATGTTTTCAATGTAAAGTGGTTTAAGGACGTGGTGGAAAGAGGCCCTAATGCAACAATCAAACGCCATGCAAGTGGCTTTGTAACTATTGACTCCACAAAGTTTTGGCAAAGTAGGAAGGACACACTAATACTACCGCAACAATGTGAACAGGTACTGTGCACACACATAAAAATACTCGCTTTTAAATATTTGATGCAAGAAAAGTAACATGATTGTATTTGTGTTTGAATTAGGTTGTCTATCAACCAATGGTGGATAATAATAGGTGGTGGCATGTCATACCTATTATGCCACGTTCCAAAGTGATGTATAGTACATTTACTAATATGGAGCATATGGAGGATGATCATGGCCATGGACGTGATGATGACCGTGATACAAGAGAGGAGGATGATCATGAGATAGGAGATATAGATATTGAGGCCGGCATTACTCGTGAAGACGAGCCTACCATTGGAGATCTTGATTTCGATGAGCACATGAGTGGCACAAGTAGTAGTGGGTTGAATGTATTTGTAGATCTAAACACTTGTTTGGATTTTGAAGTAGATAGTTTGGCAAGGGTTGATCTCATTGAGGATGAGATTGAACCGTAGCCCCACAATTGATATTAGCAAAACTATTTTACATATTGTCTCATTCTCCTCATTTCCCTTAATTCTTGTATATGTGGGCTTGCAAAAAATTATGTGCTTTGGTAATCATGGGCAATGTTTGGAAAGCAATGATGTACACCAAAATCTCACTTTCTGTATTCTCTGGAGCGCGTCTATTTACGCATCTAAATGCGCGTCTAATTCTCAGTGTAAACGCGCAAATAAACGCGCTAATACCCGCGTAAATAAGCGCGCTAATAAATGGGATGGTAGACGGGCCCATATTTTCTTTGGTCTAACGCGCAAATAAACGCGGGGATTAACGCGCAAAGAGACGAGCATTTAGCCGCGCTAATAGACGCGCCCGTAATTTCTCTACTAAAACGACGCTATAGACGCGCCCGCTATTTTGCGCGTCTACCAAGCGCGTCTATGGTTGCTTTGTAGACAATAAACGAGCGCGAGCGGGAGTTATCATCATCTGGATGTATGGTGCATGTAAGTTTCTTATCTCTTGACGTAATTAAGTAATTATTTGTGGCAATATATGCTATAAAATAGGTGCATCTTCATTGATTTAATGATGCTGTTTTACAGTACAAAAAGTACAGTGCATTATGGTCATATGGACGACATTTTCGCGTGGAACGCATCGATTCAAAGAGAGTCACGTATGATTGCTTCGGATACCAATCCTCTCTCCTCACAGTTGGATTATTGTGGAACCATACGCGACATCTATGAAATTGATTTCAGACGATTTACTATTTTCATTCTTGATGTAAAATGGTTTAGAACTACTTACAACGGTCCCCATGCGACAGTGAGAAAAGATAGTAGCGGTCTCTTTGCAATAGACTCCACCAAACATTGGACCGATAAAAGTGATACTTTTGTTCTTCCCGAGCACTGTGAGCAGGTGCATACTAATGATTTAATTAGTCAAATCTTTCATTTTTATAGTCCATTGATATATATATAATTGATGACATTTGGCACCCATCTTCGATATAGGTGGTTTTTCATCCGGATCGTTCTGATCCAAGATGGTGGTACGTGATCCAAGTTGCACCACGAAGTAAGCAAATATTTGAAGATCGAGATGTGGATATGGAGATGCCACTACCAATGCCGGATCCAATTGATGAATCTAGCGAAGAAGATGTAGATCACCATATGAGGCAAGAGGAAGATGCGCATAATGACATCGCACGGGAGGAGGATGGAGATCACGATATTGACGAAGAAGACAACAATCATCAAGATCAATCACCACACTTAAGCTTTATTGAAGAAGATGATCAAATACTTTTAGGTGAACGTACGATACTAGAGTACGATGATGATATAGGAGATCAACTCGGTATAGAGTTGGAGATAGACTTGCTTGGCGCCTTAGACTTGGCTTAAGATGAAACAGTTGATGTAAATGCTCTTATTTGATTTTTCTCATCTCAAACTTGGACATGAATATATGAGCTTCAAAAGCTTGATGTACATGCTCTCATTTTTTAATTCTCTATGAGCTCAAACATGTATGAAAATTTTAAAAATTTTGTCATTGGAAAAAAATAATTTTTAAGGCCTTAAAAAAAAAAAAACCTCTCTGTAAAACGTCGCTATAATATTTTGTCTCAGTGTCGCTATATAGGGACTTTTAAATGTCGCTATATAGCGACTTTTCCTAACGTCGCTATATAGCGACTTTTAGCAAAAGTCGCTATATAGCGACGATTTGCGAAACCCGATTTTTATACCGACGATTAACGCTAAGCGGGCGCTAATCGTCGGTACGTAAACGTCGCAATAGGATGCGTGTGTAGTAGTGATTTCAAGGAGGATGAGAGACTCCATCGGAATAGCTTCTCAATCAACACATGGGATGACCTACAGTAGAGGCTTAGGATGCAATTCATACCCGCACATATCGAGTGGAAGGCTAGAGACACTCTGAGTAGCCTTCATCACATAGGGACTTTACATGACTTCATTAAGGCTCATTCATCATTGATGCCCCAGATCAAAGAAATGAGCAAGGTGGATTGATTGTATTACTTCATGACACATCTTAAGCCTTGGGCTCATGACGAGCTTATGCGACAACAAGTTAAAACCATTGCAAAAGCCTATGAAGTGGCTGACCACTTGATGGATTGGCAGGAGCACCAATAGATCTCCAAAGTAGGAGCTGCCATGCCAAGCCACATGGCAAGGCGCTAGCTCCAGAAGTTTGGTGCTTCAAGGGCGAACAAAAACTAAGAAAGCCATGGAAGGAAAGGCGATGTTTCAAGGCTATGGGGGCCATGACATAAGAACCTACATGGACCACGCCTACAACAAACAAAGGAAAGAAGGCCAAGGATCCACCTGCACCAATGAAGAGTAGTGTGGGATCGAGAGCGAGCAGTAGTAGCTCGAGGCCTAAAGGTAGCAGTTGTTATGTCTACAGTGGAGCCCATTTTGCTAGAGATTTCCTAATGAGGCAGAGCCTCTAGACCATTCAAGAACACCCAGAAGAAGGACCAACTCACATCATCACCCCTTTACAACTATTGGGATCCATTAAAGAAACCGAGGTGGCTCTAGGGTTACTATTCATCAATGTAGTAATTAACGGACGTGCCGCCAGAGCCATGGTTGACACAAGGGACACTCACAACTTCATGATGACATCTAAGGCCAAAAAGCTTGGCCTGAAGGCAAAGGTAAGCAAGGGTGAGGTCGTGAAGATGGTGAATGCTAGGGTAGTCACAGTAGCACAAGTTGCAAGGAATGTTGTGACACAGGTCAGGAGTTGCATGTCAAATTGCGAATTCTCTGTCATCACCATGGATGACTTGGAAATCATGCTTGGCCAAACATGGATGAGGGCTACCATGCCCTAGTCCACCCATGGGGGGACCAAGTGCTCTTGTGCAAGGAAGAAGGCAGCTGGGAGGTAGTCAGGGCATCCTAGGAGAAAGGGGAGGATACCTCAAAGACTTTGTCAGCCATGCAGTTAAATAAGGTGGCCAGGAAGGGCAACCAACTATTCTTAGTAGTGATCTAGTCGAAAGAATACTTTGGAGAGGAGGTGGAGTCATGATAGCATGTGCCCAAGGAGGTGGTTCTAACACTACTTAGAGAATTTGCCCACATTATGCCAGATGAATTGCCAAAGGAACTCCCTCCTAGGCATGAGATAGACCACAAGATCAAGGTTTACCCCCAGGATCTGACCCTTTGACCAAAGACCCATATTGGCTATCACATGAAGAAAACATTGAGCTAAAGCATCAACTCCAGGAATTTTAGAAGCAGGGTTTATCCAGTCATCCAAGTCACCCTATGGTGCACCCGTGCTCTTCGTGAAGAAAAAGAATGAAGACCTTAGGTTGTGTGTAGACTACCAAGCCTTGAATAAGATTATCATGAAAAATAGGTACCCTCTCTCGAATATGCATGAGTTATTTGACTCACTGCTGCATGCATGATATTTCAAAAAAATAGACCTAAAGTCAAGATACTATCAGATATGTGTTGCAGAAGAAGACATAGAGAAGATGACCATGCAAACTAAATATGTTTTGTATGACTAGCTAGTCCTCACCTTCAAACTAATTAATGCCCCTACAAAGTTTTTGACATTGATGACTAAGATATTTCAAGAGTCCCTCGATGAGTTTGTGGTACTATACTTAGATGACATCCTCATCTACTTGTAGGCATTGGAGGAGCACCTACAACACTTGAGGATTGTGTTCTCTAGTCTCAAAGGAAACAAGCTATACTTGAAGGTGAGAAAGTGTGAATTTGCTCATGAAACCATCTATTACTTGAGGTTCAAGGTATCTAAAGGAAGGATTATGATGGACGAGTCAAAGGTTAGCGATATCACCAAGTGGCCAACTCCTCAGACAGTCCACGATATTAGATCATTCAATGGATTGGTTTCCTTCTAGGAGGGAAGTGGCATCATAAGTCCCCACCTCTTACATGAGGTCCAACATGTCCCACTGTTCTAGACAGCACCCATGGCCACGAGGGCAATCTAGACATGAACTTTGTGGCTCGAAGGCCCCCGATCCAGTGCTATACTAGCCAAGGTTCACACAAGGCAAGTGAATGCTCGTATAAGGGCTCAACAAACCCAAGGAATGAACCAAGTGCTCATCCAATATGGTTCAGATGTGGAGATAGCCACCCTCACCACCTCCTCTACCTTTGGATGAGCCCCTTCTCAGGACAATCCAGGTATGCCCCCTTCTTAGGACAATCCGGGTATGCCCCTATACCCAAATGTAAACAAGCTAGTGCTATCTCAAGGCCTCACATCTCCACCTTCTTATAAGGGAGCATACCCGAACACATCCTTAGAGAAACAAGGCTTAATAGATGCTCAAAACTTGGTACGAGAATGCCATGAGAAATTCGAGCATAGGCACAAGGTCAACAAAGGGTCGGATACGATCCACTTGTACAACTTGACCACTCATAAAGGGGCAAGGGCAATTAAGGGGCCAGAGAGGGTGGAAGAAGAGGAGCTACCCAGCTATGCCAACTCAGAGGCTCCAGACTTGATGCAACTGATGTTTTAGGAGGACCCAATGCTGTGGAACCTAAGAGAGGAAGGAGACCTCTACAATCTTGAGGATCCGCTATCTATAGGTAGAGAGACCTCTTAAGAACCGTGTGATAGTGCTGGGTTAGTGGCCCTCCTCTCTGCAGAGATCAAGATGCCAATTGCATCCTTGTTAAGAGGGAATCCTACCCTCTAATGAGACCTCTCACACTAGATGAACAGAAAATTCTTGCCCCAAGGTCCTACCAGTCCTGAAGTCGACCAATCACAGGAGGAGAGCCCTTGGGGGCTACACTACTAAGAAACCCTATGTATCACGTGTGTTCAAGGGGTATTTTAAAAACCCCTCAACAAAAATTTTCCTTGCAATAAAAGCCCCCTCTTTACTTATGAACTAAGTTATTTTTATCTAAGGGTTGAGTTAAAAAACCTCTCCTATTATTGTAATCCTCTTAACATTTTGCAAAAAGTTGAATTAAAATACCCCTCCTTTGGAATGCATGTGGTACACTAAAATTTTATAAGGTGAACCCCTTGAGGGAGAGCCGAAACCTACCCAAGGTCCCCATCGATAAGTTAGACCAATACTTTGAAGGTGATGATACTAATACGGCTATCTCCATAACCTACCAGAACCAAAAGGTTGACACCATCCTGGATGGGGGAGCAGGTGTGAGTGTCTGCAACACCAAGGAATGTTGGGAGAGGTGGGGAACACCAATTTGGTGGTAAAGCTAGCCAACAATAGAACTGCCGAACCCCTGGGAGTTCTCACAGGTATTAACATTAAAGTGTTCGGCTTCATGTATCCCATTTGATTTGAGGTCATGGCTTTACCCCAGTAGCCCGAATATGAAGCCATCCTAGCCAGGCCCATCCTGTTCATGTCTAGATTCATACATGATTGGCACATACACAACATCTATTTATAACATGAGGAGCAAATATTGCGAGTGGACTTGCGTACATACAAGGCCTGCCCACTTTTAGGACAACTATTTGCCATGGAATTTGACACAATTGACAAGACCGCTTCCCTAAAATTGTTCCAAACTTGTGAGAGAACGTGACGAGAAGAAGGCAAATGAATTTTGGTATGCCTCTCTCCTTGATCCAGAGTTCTCTCATAATTGGATGCACATTCTTGCAAACATTGACGTCCCAGAAAGAATAGGATTGCAAATAACAAGCCCTAAGCATGAAGAGTTGAGTACGATGGTGCCCCTTAGAATGTTTAACATGCCCAGACCCCATGAGGTGAGCACAAGGACAATAAGGGTAAAATTAGACTTCCATTTGCTAGCATATGTGGGTGCCACTACTGTTCACCATGAGATCTCCTCCAATTGGGGATCTCGGTTGAGTAAAGTTTACCCTCTAGTCTGCTCCATAAGCTCCATGAAGGAGCCCCTCTTAGGTCCTAAGCTCCCAAGTTCCAAAAGCTTGAAGGCTCCGACTAGGGCCAAGAGGGACACCACCCCAAGGGGAGTGGAGGTGGAGGATGAAGAAAAGGAGGACCTACAACAGGTACCTTCCCATTACAATGCCTACACGATCGAGGATCACAAGATGTTATACTAGTAGGCCATGACAACCCAAGAAGGGTGCTTCCAAGGATACGATGGCCCAGCTAAAGTTAAGTAAACCTGGCACCGGAAGGGGTGGACCCATAACCAATATACATAGCAGATGACCTCACCCGATTGCATGGCTTGGAAGTACATAGACATGAAGGGTATGCCCGTTGAAGTTGTGTAGCACATGATACCCATGCTAGATGATGTTAGGCCAGTGCGCTAGCGTCCATATCCTAGGAATCCCAAATATTTTCTCATAGTGAGGGAGGAGATAAAAAAATGCATAAATGCAGGATGCATCTATGAGATAGATCATACTAACTGGGTGTCACCCATTGTGATAGTCCTAAAGAATAATGAAAAGATTTGAGTTTGTGTAGACTTGAAAAAGGTCAATGCCAGTACAAGGCACGACCACTATCCATTGCCTTTCACGGAACATGTTCTAGAAAGAGTAGCTAGGAAGGAAGCTTACAACTTCCTAGATGGATTCTCGGGATAAAATCAAGTAACCATCACCTCACAGGATCAACATAAAATTTCCTTTGCAAAACTGAGTGCGGTGTGTATGCAGCTAGAGTAATGATATTTGTACTTATTAATACACCCACCACATCTCAGCAGTTGATGAGCACCGTCTTCTAAGGGAATTCATAGAAGTCTTCTTGGATGATGTGTGCATGAACTCGACATGGGGTGATCACTTGAGTTACCTGATACTCGTCCTTTAGAGGTGCAAGTTGTACCGGATATCCCTGAATCCTCTCAAGTGTGAATTTTGGGTCAAGCACATGTGGCATGATTCTTGGTCACATATTGTCCAAGAATGGCATTTCCATGGATTACAACAAGATCAAGCTCATTCTAAAGTTACCTCCCCCCATGAATGCCAAGGGAGTGCAGTAGTTTATGGGCCATATGAGCTACTATCAAGGATTAATCATGTTTTACGCAGACATAGCCCATCCATTATAGAAGCTGTTGGTAGTCTTTGAGTGGACCGAGGAATGTCAAAAATACTTTGAAACCCTCAAAATAGCTCTGGCCACAACACCGGTATTGCAATCTATTATTCCACATCCACATAGATGCCTCAAACTTTGCCATCGAATGCGTGTTAGCCCAACCAAGGGAGTACAACTTGGACTACCCTATATACTTTGCCAGCTGGCAATTAAATGATGCCGAGGTTAATTACAAGACAATAGAGAGGGAACGTCTCGCCATGGTCTATGTTGTTAAGAAGTTCAAGCATTACTTGTTAGCCAACAAGTTCGTATCCTGGGGTGCCAACTCCTTTTAGCAAGAAAACCTATCCAAATCTTGGGTATGAGATGAATTTTACAATATGCCATGAGTAGAAATTATTCAAATTAACATGATTGTGTTCTACACTAAAAGAGCTTCAAATATGTCTTTATACCTTGAAATTTGGATAACACATGAAAAAGTTACATTAATTTGAAAGGAGATGGGTTTTCATGTTTTTGTGTATTTTTTGTGTTACCCCCCCTCATCCAAAAGACCCCCCCTTTGGCCGAGCTTGGGCCTCACATATCATGAAAAATATGTACAAATCTTAAAATCTTGCATATTTTTCAAGGTATATACCTTATATTTTATGGGAGAGGGGACATGAAATTTTCATATTTTTCCCTTGCATATTTGAAATTTAAAAAGGAAATCCATGCACATTATATATGGACATTGTCCCCCCATACCCTGCATTTTAGACGAGGGTAGTAACGTCTTATATATTGAGTTGGTGCCCCAGGGTTCATATTTTTTGTTGATCATTAAGCATTCTTGTATTTGGTTAACAAGACTTGCATGGTGGGACACATCACAAGGTGGATGCTAATCCTTGTGGAGTTTGACTTCATAGTCGCTATGCATAAAGGAAAGACCCACGTCCTAGCCAACCACCTCTCAAAGATTCCCAATGGGGAGTCTCCAACAGGAGTCGAGGATGACCTCCCAGATTTTGTCCTAGTTCTCATTGACATAATTCTGGAATGGGCAGCCGAAAATAGGCACTACCTGGCAAACGGGTTGCCTTTGGACAAAGCTCTCAAGAGGGATAGAGCTTGAAATCTCATTAAGGATGTAGCAAAATATCAGCTAATTGTAGGCCAACTCTATCGCATGGGCAAGGATGGCAACATGTGTAGGTGTTGTGCAAACACGAGTATGGTCGAAGAAGCCCATCTTGAAATAGCAAGCGATCACTTTGCCACCACTAGACATTACGGAACATTAAGTGTTGCAGGCAGGACTCCAGTGGCCGACTCTCTTCGAAGATGCAGTAAAACTTATCAAGAAATGCGATCCCTAGCAAAGAGTGCAAATCCCACATAAAGCTGACATGATGCCCCTAAGGGGAATATTAACCGATCAGCCCTTTGAGAAATGGGGCATAGATTTTATTGGTCTAGTAAGCCCAACAACTAAAGGAACAAGGGCCATATATATTATCCTGGCCACCACATATCATTTTACCAAATGGGTGGAGGGGCGAGCTACAAGGAAAGCCGATGTGCGGTCCACAACTAAGTTTTTGTATGAAAAGGTCATTACATGGTTTGGGTGTCCCTTGGAATTAGTCAGTGAACGATTGAGGAACTCATTTCCTGAATGAAACCATAATCGTAACTAGCAAATTCATGATTATACATAGGAAGTCAACACCATACTATCCCAGGGCAAACAGCTTGGCTGAGAGCTCGAACAAAACATGCTGCAAGACTATAACTTGCACATTCGAATCCAGTCATCCTATTGGGGGCACAAGCACATTGCAACATTGTGGGCCTATTTAACTTCTTACAAGGTGGCAACGAAAAAAACCCCCTTCAGCTTAGCCTTTGGGGTGGAGGTTACTAAAAATGCCTTGGTAGAGTGCTTAATCAACCTTGAATGATTAGATGAAACCAGATTGCGCGTAGCCTATTGCCTTCGAGTGGAGAAAGCAAGGTGGAAAAAATGGTTCGATCGCAACCTCAAGAACAAAGACCTTAAGGAGGGAGACCTAGCAATACTCTATAGCATCTATAATGCCAAGAGAAAACTAAAATATGGGGCATGGGACCCTACTGCGTAGTGGAGATTACTGCGCAAGGCGTGTGCCAAATAGCTACGCTAGATGGAGTGGAGATGGACGGCTACCTCAATGGTAGCAAATTGAAAAGAGATGATGGCCCCCTCACTCTACAAACCCTCCAAACCATACATAGGGAAAAGGAGCTCAAGGTTAGGTAGCCCAAATGAAACGCCGGGCCATCGCAAAAGCCAAGGCACCTAATGCCAAAATCAGACAACGTAAGCAAATGGCCTTGTTCAAGGCAACAGTAGAACACCTAGGGCCGACCAAGAAACTAACATTAGATCCAGCTAGGTTGGGTGTTCAATTGCAGGGTCCAAGTACATGCATTGAGGCACTCTTGAATCCAGAATCGAGCATAGTTTCATCACCACCAACAGAGTATGAGAAGCGCTACAGGTACCCTTAACGCTTACTATTGCTTCAATTCGGGCAATCAATGGTCAACTCTCAAACACATTGGGGTATGTAGACTTGAAACTAATTTTTGTCTGCCAGGAGGTAGAGATTAATTTTTATGTTCTCCCCACAGAGGTACTCGATGAACATATGATATTGGGAAGGATCTAGTGCTATGCTGTGAACTGTCAAATCGACTCGAGAGCTAGAATTGCAACTCCCACAAATGGGGGGAGAACTGCAATAATTCTGCTATGTAAAGTTCATTCCACTTCCCCCACAGTATAACCACCACAAGAGACAAGGAAATTGTAAATGAAGGTATGCTCAAAGCTCCAAAAGCCTCGAGTGCCCCCTGGTATGATCCTTAGAAGGAAATCCATATAAATGTAGATTGAAGTTCTAATCTCGATAATGGCAAACACTTTCCGTGAATTGATCTCCCACCCCTACGGTCCACACCCAAGACTAGGCCCCTAGCCCAGAAATCCCATGAACAACAAGTGCATGAAGCCATCCTTTGTGCACAACGCCACTTTTTTTGACCCCTTCATGTCCCACGCCAACATGGGCAATCCCATCAAGGAGTAGAGCTCAACATCGCCAATTGATTTGCCACAGCAAGATCAAATTCCAACACCCCTCGAATAGAAGTTTTACCAGTATTGGGTTGTGACAAAGCTCTTGGAATCCTAGGGCTACTATCAAGGCGAGCCATATGTTTGGGTCCCAAATCTTCCAACGACACTGAATACGCACCCTCAACTCGCTAGGATTCATAAGGTAGTAAAACAAGAACGTGCATTAACTCCTGATGCAGTCCCACAAGAACCTACCCTCGAGCCCAATACTCTGCGAGCCCAAGGAGTGTTATGATTCCATGTATAGTGCAACTCAAAGAGAAGGCCGCCAAGGTCCCCAAGGAAGTAGCACAAGAACCAACCCCTAAAAGTGAGTTAGTTACATAAGAACCTTCCTCTAGGCCCGTGTGCAAGCATAACTCGCTTGCCACATCAAGGGTCATGGTACCATAAGAACCTGTTTTGCACTTCGATTACAACCAGACAAGAACCCACATGCCTCACCCCAAGAGAGTTTCATCAAAGTGAATGCCATAGTGCCGATACACACCTAAAAACCAAGATGATGCACAAACTCAACACGTGCTCTACTTGGTTGATGATGCAGCATGTGGCTATTCGAAATTCATCTCCATTGCACTCCACATAATCATCAAGTCCAGGTCTAGGTGAGTCTATATGGTAGGCATATCACCCACATGCTCTAGTAGCTCACAATTCCTTGGTATTTCAATGTGCCACCCACTCACATTCAACGATCATCATTAAGTGAGTATGGCAATATATTTTTTGTGTGCATTTTCTTCACAATTTGCATTTTGACACACTGTCAGCACGAGTCTATGCATCACCTAGTCCGTCCATCCCATTTTCCCTCTGGGCAACACCCTCAACATCAGTATACCCCTTCCTTTCTTTTTCCCCCTTCCCCCTCTCAGCAATTCTGACATCAGTCAACCCGACAACTTGATGCCTTACAACTATCCCCACAGATCGTCACCTTACAACTATCCCCACAGATCGTTGCCTTATAGCCATCCTGATGGATTGTTGACATCCTCCCATCTCGTCGACTCGTTGCCTTCCTCCCAACTTGCCAACTCATCGCCTTCCTCCCATCTCGCTTACTGGTCACCTTATGCTATTCCCCCAAACGTTGGGATACCAAAAACAATAAAAAGGCACCCTATCCCCTTGGATCGTCACCTTAGCAAAAATAGTAAAACTCTACCAAAATTATGTTAGATTTCCCACAGTCCACTTCTTCCCATCTTGTCGACTCGTTGCCTTCCTCCCAACTTGCCAACTCATCGCCTTCCTCCCATCTCACTTAATAGTCGCCTTATGCTATCCCCCCAAATGTTGCGATACCAAAAACAATAAAAAGGCACCCTATCCCCTTGGATCGTCACCTTAGCAAAAATAGTAAAACTCTACCAAAATTATGTTAGATTTCCCACAGCCCCATGCCTCTTCCATATTGCCTTCCAGCCACCCTTTGGATGCCCTCAACCTTGTCATCCTCCACTGACTCATTTATCACTCACTTGCCTTCATTCTTCCCCATGGATCCCGACAACAAGCTCTTTGAATTCAAACAGGACCTCAGCCTCCACCCCCCAAATACCTATCTCACTGGTCTTTTTGAATCCCAAAGCCCACACTCTGAGACTATCAAAATGCCATTAGACATCCCGACAGAGGATCTCCAAACCTAAGAGGAGATCTCAACCCAATAACCCTTCTAAGCACAATGAATAGTAGCTACAACCACCCACTTGAAATCATCCAAGAAACGCATGCCAGCTCCAACACAAGGGGAGTACAAGGTCGTGAGGTCCATGACACACTCACTGCTAGGAGAAACATGGCTCCAAAGACTCAATGGCTGCACCATCCACTCAAAGTATATGTATGAGCGCATGATTATACACTCCATTACCACAATGCGGCCAGATACCAACATCTCAAGGAGCCAGAGGTACGAGTTTCCCTGGCTATGACAAGCCTCAAGCTTGTTGTGGACCGTCTGCCATGTCACCTCGACATGAAGTTGCTCGAGAAATTCATCAATGCCTACAACTCAAATTCCAACGTCGGCATTCTCCGTGATGCAATAGGCACCCCCCACTTCTACCACCTCAATGTGGACATGGTGCGCTCTGCCTGTTGCCTCCTCATCATTGCAGACAAGTACTTTGACAAAAAATCCATGCACGAGGCCCTCGATAAGATCTGCAATTGTGATAGGAAGACGAGCAAGGGCTGCATTCACTTCTCTGAAATAACAAAGCCCGATATGGAAAAATTGACACAAGCGCTCCAGTGGTTCACCCAAGTCTTGACCCAAGTTAAATGCACGGACCACCAACCATCAGTCAATAATGCCAAACATCTTTACAAGGTTGGCAGTGCCACATGTCACCAACTTGGCTGATTATTTCTGCACATAGATGAGGGAAGACCTCAAGACGCAAGGTGAGATCCTGGGCAATTCAATTCTTTATATGCCATGCTTTACCACATGTTGGGGCAACAACCCCCTCTCAGATATGGGTTGGCTTCGACAAAGTAGCCACAGGACTCGTTCCATCAAAAGAAGAGGAGACGGTGGCCAACCCCAAGTGACTTAGAATAGATCCAACCACCTCTCGCTCTAGCCACCCCACTCAGCAACTACTGGACAACCAACTGCACGAACAATACAAAGACCAGCAAGTGCAAGATTTCTTGAGTAGAAAACTATGCCTCGAGGCCTCCACCTGACACCTTAAAGGGAAGGACACCATTCCAGATTCCATTGACGTGGAGGAGTTTCATGGAGATGACAATGTAAATATTGGTCTCCATCCCGTGCCAACAAGAATTCCTCCCACCACCTCTGCCCCTCAGATGACAACCCCTACCTCCATACAACTCGAAGAGCCCACTTCATTCATTACAAGATCTTCCTCTTCTCCTTTGGCCGGGCTCACACAGACCGTGCAGTTTTGTAGTGCATCACAGTACCAAATCCCCAGAGGCTACAATACCATGTCAATTCAACAGCTCTCATAGGCGCGGACCATATGGAGCTCCAGTTGTGCTGGATGCAATGGCCTAGATCCCTCAGATTGCATGAACAATTTTGCAGTGGAGGAAAGAGGAAGACTCCCAACTGTCCTCCTCCAAGCACAACTAAAAGCACACAACAACCACACCCGCATGGTCACCGCACATGCTACTAGGCAAACTGCCCTCGACAGAGCAGAGGAGTATCGAGAAAGGGTCGAAGAGCTGGAAGTTACGATAACAAAGCTCAAGGATGAGCTCTTTGCCAGTGAATCCCTGTTCAAACCATGATGGACTAGTTGGACAAGGTGGAATCTAGCCTTCATATCATAGAAGAACAAAGGGCACAAGCCGAGGACCAAAATGCTAGGCTCTTGGAGGGATCTGAGCGACAAATCCAAACCCTTTAAGACCTCCTCGAACAAGATCGGGCCTTACCATCACCATACAAGCTCAGAACGAGAACCTATGCACCTCTGGCCACCTAGAGGAACCGACATTGGAAGATAGAGAACAATAGGAGTTCTTGATGTACAGGGATGTCTCTGCACAACTTGCTACCTACACCCTTGCCCCATGTACCATCAGCACTCCATGCATAAAACCTCATTTTTTGTGCATAGATCTCATCGCCCCTCTCTCGCGTAACACCCTCCAAACCATCCTCCTCCACAACCCTGACCATTGTTGCCCCGTCCTCGCCATGTCTTACTTATCCCTCAACCTTCAGCCCACTAGTCTATCCCTCCTTTGTCCCTCCGCCGATCTTCAAATGCTAGCTGCCCACCCCATCCTCCTCCACTTCCAAGTGTGGTGTCATGTAATCACTGAGTCCATCAATTATCCATAGGAAAATGAAGTGATGCAACTAGCCAAGCCCGTCGAGCTTAGCCCATGGGTCTATACTTGCAACACCTCCAAGCTGACATCGACTGGATGCAAACCTATGGCTAGGCTTCCACAGTCTAAACGTAAGGACACCTAGTTGCATATCGCTCCACAGCCTACCATCCCCTTGGCATCATTATTTTTTACAATTAGGTGCTACAAGCTCTCCAAGACTCACTCGAGTCCTTTTGGTTAGCAATTTTGACACAATTCATGTAGCCTACCCCGAAGATGTTACCGACAAGGAGGGGCAAGAAGCAATCGCCATCTTCAACTCTACCCCCCCCCTCATAGAAATATTGCAACCAACCCTTACAAATCCCACCCAACCCCCCCAACAACCCACCAATCCCATATCGCCTCCCCTTTCTTGCACCAACCTCCCCAAGTACTCCTCAAGCACCTCCAACACTAGCACTGCACAGCACGAGATCTCCCCATCCATTTCCTCCAATGCTCCTGTCGAACTCTTGTGAATGAGGCTCTTAATACATTATTGAAGCTGGCACATTTTGTACATATGCCCATTGACCCTACGCTTGCAAGGAATGCAAAGGAGGAGCCTGTGCAGCTTGGAGTAGAGACTCCATCGACATTCCTTCAAGATCCCCACAACACGTGAGTCACCGTTGAGACTACCCAAAGAACAAAATGCCCCTTAGCAAAATGTATATCAGCATGTTGCCACTTATCCCATATTGATGAAAAAAGCCACAAAGATTACACACAAAGACAATGTAGATCCACTAAGTCAGTCTCACACTTGAAACCATGCAAAGCACATACACAAGTGCCCATGTCTTCACAAAGTTTTCTATGACCAAAGTAATTCCATCTCACATGGAATATGTAGGGTCATGTGATAAGATCATCAAGGTACAAAAAAGAATATACAAGGTACATTTTCTCAAAGGTTGCAATGATTGCAATCCTTATCCTCAATAAATCAACAAATTTCTACAATGTATTGCAAAACAATACTACTCTAGCTGAGCATAATGCATGTGTCTCTACCTTAATATAGGCATAACTTTTTGCAAAATTCTACATCGAAAAATGCTCATTATTTAGCATACTATATAACTTTTCATTGTCATCACATGCTACAACTTTACACATCAAATGGAGAACACCAAGAAATTTTGTCATCATATACCAGCACTCAAAAAGGCTAGGATGTCCTTTATAACTTCAAGGATAATATTAACAAAGAGCTTGGCTTAACTGGTTTCAGACACATAGGTTATTGGAAAAGACCGTAGAGAAAGAAACAGGGATGTTTTTATCGAAGCTATATTTATATATTAATATAAAATCCTAGCAAAAGTTTATCAAGCTAGTATTTTAAGTTTCATAATATCAATAGAACATATTACAATTTTATATGTTCTCTTTTGAAATTTGAAGAAAAAGTTGTAAATCCTGTGGTGAAACTTTAAAATTTCTGATAAAAGTTTGTATCGTGATGATTCCATGCAAAGAAATTACTCACCTTTGAAACAATCTGAGCTTTCCCTTAGCTTATTGCCTTTATTTTTCACCACTCAAGATCCATTGGCATATTATTTTGATTTGAGTAGGCATAGCATCTAGAGGCATTTTATGTAAAACTAAGGGGCATTTTGAAGCTAGGTGCCCAAATTTTTGGCATTCAAAGCATGCTCCTACAAATAAACCCCATTTGATCTTATAATAAGCAATCCCCATAGCAACATTATTTACTATAACAGAGTATGTGGGGCTATTTGTATCCCACAAAATGCAAAAACTATTAGAATTTCCATTCGGCCTTGTTGGATGCACCACTTTGCCTAGAGAAGCTGTAATTTTTGGCAAGAGTAAAGCTAGACATTGAGGAAAATCAACAACCTCCACCCACTCTAGACAATGATCACAACAACACAATGCATCCATAGATGCGTGTACAGACACGTTTACTAAATTTTAAAAAAAAAGTGATGGGCACATCTATTTGCACATCTATTAGTGTGTCTATAGACCTGCATGTATAGGCATGCCTATATAATAGAGAGACATGCCCATAGACATGCTAATAGACGCTCTGTAGGAATTTTTTAAAAAATAGAAAGACACGCTAATAAACGCGCTTATAGATGCTTTGCAAAATTAAAAAAAAAACAGAATGCTATGTGGTTGAACAGAATGCTGTGTGGTTGCAAGAATCCCATTTCTATAGTGTGCAATGCAAATCTTACAGCCAACTGCATTTTAATTTGCATGATTCCATGCACCTCAATAGCCGATGATTACAATTTTGAATAAAACATTACAACTTCAAAATGTTTACATCACAAATCATTCACAACATTGCACAAGGAAATTGAATGCCAAAAAAATAAGAGGAGTCTATATTAATTCATAGCCCAAAAAGTTCTTGTATATACATATAGCATGAAGCCAAGCCACATGTGGCTTCAAGTACAAAAAAAAAAGAGGAGTGTGTATTACATATAGCACAAAGCCAAGCCAATGGCTTCAAGTACAAAAAAGAATAGCTAGCACTAATTCTAGCACTACTTCTATGACTAATCAGAGGCATCCTCGTCCTCGCTCCCATCTTCATTGCCATCTTCATCGCCTTCTTCCTCCTCAGTATCCTCGCCTTCTTCCTCCGCAATATCCCCAGGAGCTACCACATTGACATTTTTAAGTACTTTTAAATACTTCCAAGGGTGCTCCAATAGCCTGGATATACTACTCCTCATTAATCAACCCCTCATCATAGAAGTGCCTCCAAGTATGTTGCTTGCGATGTCCACGATGGTAGACTGTCTCTCGACAGGAGCGTATATGAATTCATAGCCCAAAAAGTGCTTGTATATACATATAGCATGAAGCCAAGACACTTATGGCTTCAAGTGCAAAAAATAAGACGAGTGTATATACATATAGCATGAAGCCAAGCCAATGGCTTCAAGTACAAAAAGGAGTAGCTAGCACTAATTCTAGCACTACTTCTATGAGGGTTATGAGTCATGACTAATCGGAGGCATCCTCATCTAGATCGCTCCCATCTAATTCATTGCCTTCTTCCTCCTCAGTATCCTCTCTTTCCTCTATAATATCCCTAGGAGCTTGTAAACGAGGGACAACATGTGTCAATGTATGAAAAATCAAATCTTTATTTACAATATTGACATTTTTAAAGTACTTTTAAATACTTGCAAGGGCGCTCCAGTAGCCTAGATATACTGCTCCTTAGTAATCAACCCCTCATCATGGAAGTGACTCGAAGTATGTTGCCTATGATGTCTATGATGGTAGGCTATCTCAGTAGGAGTAGGGTATCTACCCACGATATGAAGCTGCAAGATGACACAATTTGTAGGGGGGTTAGTAAAAAGGAACAACCTCCTAATAAACCACATAAACACAATATAATTTGAGATCGATACTTACAAATTGGGCCTCCCATGATGCAATGCACCTTGCTACAAAATGCACATTTCCATATCGCTCCATCTGGATCTGTCGTGCCTCCATGTGCTGCAGACTAGGGTCATCTTTTGCTACCTTCATCGCTTTCTTCCACTCATGTGTATGAGAGGTGTGGGGTTGGCCCCTTGGTGGTTAACTTCCCTCTCTCCAGGAAATCTCGGTTAGTGCGTGTCTCTTAATCAAAGATCTCTTACTGGGGCAAGGATAATGGTAATCTTTGACTTTGCCCATTTGTCAGTGAACTCAACATTGGATGGATTGGAATACCTCATGGGTATAGCATTGATGGTACCATCAGCCAAACCATTTTTCTGCTCTTTGAATTGAATAAAGCAATCTTTGTAGTTGTTATGGACTACAGAGTGCATGAAGGCCATGATGTCCTTTCCCCGTGCATCCATCAAGATGCTGTCTATCATACAAGATCGTACCATCACCCTCTGACATGTCTGCATCTGAGTTCTCCCCGACCCCAGTGCTACCCACAAAGCACTGTGCCGTGCATTCTTTGCCAGAGCTCTCCCTGCTACTACGCCTACTACCATGTCGTGAGATGAGCTACTACGATGGGCACTTGCCTCTGGAAAAGGGGCTCAGGTGGGTCACTATGTATAAACCCTCTATATCACGTGCGTTCAAGGCCTATATTTAAAATCCCTTATCTGTAAATTTTTTCATTAATAAAATGTATCCCTTTTCTATACAAATCTATAAATTTTTTCCAAAACTATTTTAAATAGTCCCTTATGTATATTTATTTCTATAAATTTAAGAAATAAAAAATATCCTTCTGTTGAACTCACGTGATAGGGTTACATATGATGAGTGACCCCCCTGAGAAAAGGGGCTACCGATTGCACGGGAGTATGATGGCGGCTCAGCGATCTAGAAGGGCCTTCTAACTGCATAGGAGAAGGGACTCCAGACCGTAGGGGAGAAGGGACTCCTAATGATCAGGGAGACGGCTGGTGGCTCTGCTGTGGCCTATTGGGCTATCTCGACTCCACAGGAGTAATCTCAGGTGGTGTGGGTGTGGGGTGGTTTGGAGTCTGTACTCTCGACTCATGAGGACTGTTTTGAGTGCTCATCATCTATGTATATAACTCTTGTGGAGTGGGAGGGTGCCCCAAAATGTTATATAATTGCTATAATAAGGCATCTCGAGGGTCAGGTGAGGCTCCTGAAGAGCTTCCTGGCCACATGATAAACTGCACAAAAGAAGAGAAGAAGATTAGAAGAGAAGAGAAGATGGGTTGAAGATAAGAAGAGTAGAGAAGCACAACAAGACAAAGCAACTATAGACATGCTTGATAGATGTGCAAAATAGCGGGTGCATCTATAGGCATAGATAGAATCTCGGGGGGGTCACTCATCATATGTAACCCTATCACGTGAGTTCGATAGAAGGATATTTTCTATTCCTAAAATTTACAGAAATAAATATACATAAGGGACTATTTAAAATAATTTTGGAAAAAATTTACAGATTTGTATAGAAAAGGGGTACATTTTATTAATGAAAAAATTTACAGATAAGGGATTTTAAATATAGGCCTTGAACGCACGTGATATAGAGGGTTTATACATAGTGACCCCCCCGAGGATAGAATAGTGAAAATATGACCATGTCTAATAGCGCAATTATTAACGCATCTAATAACGTGTCTGCACTGTCTTTTAGATGCATATTTAGATGCCTTTATAAATGTGCAACAGAGAATACAAAGAGTAGAATTTTGTTGCAGGCTGATAAATGTGCATCACTGCTTTCCAAACATTTCCTATGATTACTAAAGAATATAATTTTAATAAAAATATCAATGCTTTTTGGCAAACCCACATATACAAAAATTAAGTGAGGTGAGGAGAATGAGACAATATATAAAATAGTTTTGCCAATATCAATGATGGGCTATGGTTCCTATGGTTCGATCTCAACCCTCAATGAGATCAACCCTTGCCAAACTATCTACTTCAAAATCCAAACCAATGTTGAGATCTACAAATATATTCAGCCCACTACTACTTGTGCTACTCATGTGCTCATCGAAATCAGCATCACCAATGGCAAGCTCGTCCTCATGGGTAATGGCCTAAATATCTGTATCTCCTATCTCATGATCATACTCCTCTCTTGTATCATGATCATCATCACCTCCATGGCCATGATCATCCTCCATATGCTCCATATTAGTAAATGTACTATACATCACTTTGGAACGTGGCGTAATAGGTATGACATGCCACCACCTATTATTATCCACCATTAGTTGTTGATAGACAACCTAATTCAAACACAAATACAATCATGTTATTTCCCTTGCATCAAAGGTATCAAATATTTAAAAGTGAGTATTTTTATATATGTATATAGTACCTATTCACCTTGTTGTGGTAGTACTAGTGTGTCCCTGCTTTGCCAAAACTTTGTGGAGTCAATAGCTACAAAGCCACTTGCATGGCGTTTGATTGTTGCATTAGGGCCTCTTTCCACCACCTGCTTAAACCACTTGACATCCAAAACATACACAAAGAAGCATCAAAAGTCAAGCTTAATAATATCTTAGATAATGCCACAATAATCATCCATGGCTCCATCGGCTCCCTCAAAGCTAGCAATGACACCATAATCTTGTATGTTTCTCTTATATCAATCCGTTGTGTCTAAAAATGCTTTCCATCACACCATATAGCATTGAACATAGTACACTACACCAAGACAAAATCAATTGAATAAGCAATCTAAATTTTTGAAAGCTCCTAACTTATGCATAACATTCTATATACCGACCTTGCTCATGCATGCTCTAGCATACTCCCATTCTTCCATTGTGATATGCATCCCCTCGTCTCTCTCTGCTCTCTCCATTTTGTCAAGTAGCCAATCCACATGAATATCCTTTGGAAGTGCTCTTAGATGCTGAGGGTATGGCACATGAGATCTGTGGTGTGTACGAAAGAGGGCCCTTTCTCCTTGTCTTCTTGCCTTTGCATCCTTGTATCTTGTCACCCATCTTTTCATCACATCACTATTAAGCATGCAATAGAGGTTGATATTATTAAGCAAATCCATGTCCATTACTTTGCTGTGTCCTTTCCCTTGAGGCACAATAGAGGTCATCCTTAGGTCTTCATCATCTCTCCATAGTCGTGGGAGAGAGCTATCCACATCAACAAGATACTCATAAATATATACAAGTGACTCTTGTACCAACCAACCCTCGACCATGATACCTTGCATTTTTCCTCACAAAACCCTTCAAGGTCTTCATGAAGCGCTCGAGGAAGAACAACCATCGTGCATGTACACTGCCACATATAGCAACCTCATCCACTAAATGCACTATGAGATGTAGTTGGCTTGTGAGAATAAAATGCAGAAAGGTGCAAGGTCGTTGGATATAGGTGGGAGGAGAGATTGCTTTCCTCAGAATAGAGATTGCTAAAGAAAGCGCCGCATCGTGTGGCTTCGGGTTTTAGCCCACAGCGTCGCTATATAGCGACACTAGTCAGTCACTATATAGCGATGTCTATATTTAAAGGCATCACTATATAGTGACGGAATAGAGCAAATCGTCGCTATATAGCGACGGAACAGAGCAAAACGTCGCTATATAGCGACGCTTCAGGACACTTATTGTTTAAAGTTAAAAAAGAAGCTCATAGATGTTATTTTATTACGGTTAATATATTTCCTTGCAACTTATGTTGTGATTTTATAAGTGTGCAGATGGAGCGGATGAGTGGAAGCTCATCAAATGATGCGCCAATGCTCGGGAGCACAAAGTGGCTTACGAAGAGGTGGTATTGTCATTGCACTCATTGCAAGAGAGAAGTACAACATCAACGTCGTATTATCATGCGCCACTTGCAAATGTATGGGGAGGAGCCCGAACAAGTACCCACCATTAGTGTTGCACGTGTTGATGGATTATCGGTAAGTCAAAGCTATTTAAGTTCATGGTTAATATTGGATACCATTATGATATGAAACCTTGAGACAAGATCTTATATTTACATGAAATCTTAAAACAGGATGAGGAGGCTCACGAGGGTACACATATACCTTCACACTTTGAGCAAGACTATAGTCTCCTGGATGATGACGAGGGTATGGTCGACATGATGGATTCTATTTTTAGGGGCACTACATCCCATGTACATGTGATGTCAGAGTCTGAGGTCAAAATGCAAGAGTTGCAATCAACACAGTTGTATGAGGGTGCTAGGATGTCTAAACTACGTGCTTGTCTCTCAATCTTGAATCTACAAGTAAAGTATGGGTGGTCGGATACAAGTGTCTCGGCCTTAATGAGGTTAGGTCTTGCATTAATTTGACTCATTATTTGGATATTGTTTGTTTTGAGAATCACCATGTATGGATTAGTGTACTGAATCATCATTATTCGAAGCCTATGTATGTTTGAATTGTGATAGATTGCTCCAGAAGATGTTTCCTGCACCAAACACCATGCCCGCATCAAGAGATAAAGCGAAGAAGATGCTAACAACAATGGGTATGGCTTATGATACCATCCATGCTTGCTGTAATGACTGTATTCTCTTTCGTCGTGAGCATGGAGATTTGGCTAGTTGTACGAAATGTGGAGAACAACGATATAGAGATGACTTTCAAGGTGAGCAGATACCGATAAAGGTCTTGAGACACTTTCCCATCATTGCAAGAATACAGCACATGTTCCGATGCAAATCCATAGTGGAGTTGATGACATGGCATACATCTCATCGGTCCACTGATGACACATTGAGGATTCCTGTAGATTGTGCAGCGTGGAAGCACATATACAATCAGTGGCTGGACGTTGCGAGGGAGCCACGCAACTTACATCTTGGACATACCAATGATATGTTGGTCAGGGGTATCTTGATGTGGACCATGCATTTGATCTAGATGAATCCTCGGGGGGGTCACTCATCATATGTAACCCTATCACGTGAGTTCAACAGAAGGATTTTTTTTATTTCTAAAATTTACAAAAATAAATATACATAAGGGACTATTTAAAATAGTTTTGGAAAAAATTTACAGATTTGTATAGAAAAGGAATACATTTTATTCATGAAATTTTTTACAGATAAGGGACTTTAAATATAGGCCTTGAACGCATGTGATATAGAGGGTTTATACATAGTGACCCCCCCGAGGATGAATCTAGCGAAGAAGATGAAGATCACAATATGAGCCAAGAGAAAGATGTGCATAATGACATCGCACGGGAGGAAGATGGAGATCACGATATTGAGGAAGAAGACAAAGATCATCAAGAATCACCACACTTTATTGAAGAAGATGATCAAGTTCTTTTAGGTGAACGTACGATGCTAGAGTACAATGATGATATAGGAGATCAACTCGATATAGAGTTAGAGATAGACTTGTTTGGCGCGTTAGACTTGGCTCAAGATGAAACCGTTGATGTAAATGCTCTTCATTGATTTTTTTCATCTCAAACTTGGACATGAATATATGAGCTTCAAAGGCTTGATGTACATGCTCTCATACTTTTATTCTCTCAAAAGATCAAACATGTATGAAAATTTTAAAAAAATTGCCATTGGAGAAAACTAACTTTTAAGGTCGATATGAGAAAAAAAACTCTCTGTAAAACGTCGCTATAAAAAAGTATCTCAATGTTGCTATATTATAGTGACACTTACAATTGTGATAAACGTCGCTATATAGCGACTTTAGAAATCATCGCTATATAGCGACTTTAGAAATCATCGCTACATAGCGACGTTTGTCGAAAGTCGCTATATAGCGACACTTTATGAGATGCGCTTCTAATACCGATGATTAGCATCCCGTGCATGCTAAACATCAGTACTTAAACGTCGCAATAGGATCCGTGTGTAGTAGTGCCGCCTTCACTGTCTTCATTGCTTTCTTCCACTCACGCTTGTGAGTGGTGTGGGGCTAGCCCCTTGGTGGTTGACCTTCCTTGATCCTAGCAATCTCGACTAGTGCCTACCTCTTAAGCGAAGATCTTTTATTGCTAAGTATTGTAACAATATTTGACTTGGCCCATTTATCTATGAACTGAATATCTCCTGAACATTAGGGGGATTGGGAGCAAACAGTAGTGAGGGTCTCATCAACCAACCTTTTTGGATGGTCTTTGTAGTGAATAAAGCAATCTCTGTAGTTGTTAGCAATTACAGAGCACATGAAGGCCATGATGTCCTTCCCCTGTGCATCCATCAAGATGCCTCCTATTTGAGTGATGTCATAGTAAATCGTGCCATCACCCTTTTGCACGTCTGCATCATCATCTGAATCATCCCCATCTCCACCACTACCCCCCCCAAAGTAGGCTGCCATGCATCCCCCACCGCTCTCCCTACGACTACGCAAGCGACTCTCGATGGCACGGGAGTACGCTGATGGCTCTGCGAGGTAGAAGGGCCTCTTGACCGCGGGGGGGGGGGAGAAGGGACTCAGCTTTATAGCCAGCTGGCCTGTCTCGACTCTGCTGGGGTAATCTCAGCTGGTGTGGGATTGGGGTGGTTTGGAGTCTGTACTGCCGACTCCTGGGGGGTGTTTGTAGTACCCGTCATGTATGTGTTTTACTCCGCAAGAGTGGGAGGGTGCCTCAAAATGTTATATAACTCTCAAAAGATGGCATCCCCAAGATCAAGTGAGGCTAAAGATCCTAGCCACATGATGAACTGAAGAAAAGAAAAGAAGAAGATTACCATCGAGCATGCCCTTATCACGAGATGTAAAAGAAAAAAAAGAGTGACAGCCTGACATTCAGCAAGCATTTACAGACTGGTGCATTCTTTTAATTAGAGTGACAGAAGTCTGTATCTGCTTGCTCAATGTCAGGCTATTGAAGCTTCACATGGAAAAAGAGAGGTAGGAAAGAGGAAAAGAGAGGAAAAGAGAGGAGAAAAAAGAAAGGAGATAAGAGAGAAAAGAGAGGAGAGGCACAGAGAAAAAGAGAGAAGGAAAGAGATGAGAAAAGAGACGAAAAGAGAAAGAAAGAGAGGAGATAAGAGAAGAAAATTACCATGAAAAGAGAAGGATTCTCATAGTGCATCGAAAGACGTGAACGATTGTATTTACAAGATGGGCGTGCTTGTGAGGTACTTTATAGGATACAAAATGTGAAGCGTATCAATGCTCCATGCGAGGTGTTCATTTTGCTAATATTACATACTTTTTCCTTTCTAGGTATGTGAGCTCAAAGGAAATAGATCCCACCACACTTGAGAATGCTCGAGTTATGTCATTGGAGGTGGTTTGTTTAGTGGAGGAGACATTTCCACGTTCTATTCTCACAAGCCAACTACATCTCATAGTGCATTTGGTGGATGAGATTGCTATATGAAATATTGTACATGCACGATGGTTGTTCTTCCTTGAGCGCTTCATGAAGACCTTGAAGGGTTTCATGAGACAAAATGCAAGACCTAAAGGTAGCATGGCCGAGGGTTGGTTGGTACAAGAGTCACTTGTATATATTTTTGAGTTTCTTGTTGATGTGGATAGCTCTCTCCCACGACTATGGAGAGATGATGAAGACCTAAGGATGACCTCTATTGTGCCTCAAGGGAAAGGATGTAGCAAAGTAATAGACACAGAGTTGATTAATAATATCAACCTCTATTGCATGCTTAATAGTGATGTGATGAAAAGATGGGTGACAAGATACAAGGATGCAAAGGCAAGAAGATAAGGAGAAAGGACAAGATATGAGGATACAAAGGCAAGAAGATGGATCTCGTGTGCCATACCCTCAGCATCTAAGAGCACTTCCAAAGGATATTCATGTGGATTGGCTACTTGATGAAATGGACAGAGCAGAGAGAGACGAGGGGATGCATATCACAATGGAAGAATGGGAGTATGCTAGGGGATGCATGAGCAAGGTCGATATATAGAATGTTATGTATAAGTTAGGAGCTTTCAACAATTTAGATTGCTTATTTAATTGATTTTGTTTTGGTGTAGTGTACTATGTTCAATGCTATATGGTGTGAGGGCAAGCATTTTTGAACATAACGGATTGATGATAAGAGAAACACACAAGATTGTGGCATCATTGGTAGCTTTGAGGGAGCCGATGGAGCCATGGATGATTATTGTGGCATAATCCAAGATATTATTAAGCTTGACTTTCGACGCTTCTTTCTGTATGTTTTGGATGTAAAGTGGTTTAAGGACATGGTGGAAAGAGGCCCTAATACAACTATCAAACGCCATGCAAGTGGCTTTGTAACTATTATCTCCATAAAGTTTTGGCAAAGTAAGAAGGACACACTACTACTATCGCAACAATGTGAACAGGTATTATACACACATATAAAAATACTCACTTTTAAATATTTGATACCTTCGATGCAAGGAAGATAACATGATTGTATTTATGTTTGAATTAGGTTGTCTATCAACCAATGGATAATAATAGGTGGTGGCATGTCATACCTATTACGCCACGTTCCAAAGTGATGTATAGTACATTTACTAATATGGAGCGTATGGAGGATGATCATGGCCATGGAGGTGATGATGACCGTGATACGAGAGAGGAGGATGATTATGAGATAGGAGATACAGGTATTGAGGCCATTACCCGTGATGAGGATGAGCCTACCATTAGTGATGCTGATTTCGATGAGCACATGAGTAGCACAAGTAGTAGTGGGTTGAATGTATTTGTAGATCTCAATACTGGTTTGGATTTTGAAGTAAATAGTTTGGCAAGGGTTGATCTCATTGAGGATGAGATTGAACCGTAGCCCATCATTGATATTGGCAAAACTATGTTACATATTGTCTCATTCTCCTCACCTGCTTTATTTTTGTATATGTGAGTTTGCCAAAAAGCATTGATATTTTTGTTAAAATTACGTGCTTTGGTAATCATGGGCAATGTTAGGAAAGTAGTAATGTACATTTATCAGCCTGCACCAAAATTTCACTTTTTGTATTCTCTGTTTTTCGTCTAAATTTGCGTCTAAGTCACAGTGCAGATGCACTAATAGACGCGTAAATAGATGCACTAATAGATGCGCTATTAGATGTGACATCCATATTTTCGCTATTCTAGCAGTGCCTATAGACACGCCCGCTATTTTGTGTGTCTATCAAGCGCGTCTATAGTTGCTTTGTGTTGTTGTGACCACCTGTCAAGTGTCGAGACAGCTTACCATTGTGGACATCGCAGAGGACATACATGGAGGCACTTCTATGATGAGGGGTTGATTACTGAGGAGCAGTATATCTGGCTACTGGAGCATCCCCCTAGGTCTTTAAAAGTACTTAAATAATCTCAATATTTTAAATATAGATTTGATTTTTTATACATTGATACATGTCCCTCGTTTACAGGCCCCTGAGGATATTCAAGAGGAAGAAAGCGAGGATACTGAGGAGGAAGAAGGCAATGAAGAAGGCGACAAAGAAGGGAGCGAGGACGTGAATGACTTAGATTAGTCATAGAAGTAGTGCTAGCTACTCTTTTTTGTACTTGAAGCCATTGGCTTGCGGCTTCGTGTCTCTCTTGTATGTACACTCTTCTTTTTTTTAATACTTAAAGCCACAGGATGTGGCTTGGCTTCATGCTATATGTACATACAAGCACTTTTTGGGCTATGAATTAATATACACTCCTTTTATTTTTTTGGCATTCAATTTCCTTCTGCAATGTTCTATTAATGAATGCCTTGTGAACTAAATGTTTTGGAGGTGTAATGTTTTATTCGGAATTGTAATCGTCGGCTATAGACGTGCTTGGAATCATGCTAATTAAAATGCCAACCGTGCTATAATTAAAATGCGGTTGGCTGTAAGAATTGAATTGCATGCTATGGAAATGGGATTCTTGTAACCACATAACATACACAGCATTCTGTTCGACCACATAAATTTTTATTTTTTTTTAAAAAATTCTGCAGAGCGTCTATAAGCAAGTCTATGAGCGAGTCTTTGTGTTTTTTAAAATTTCTAAAGAACATCTAATAGCACGTCTATAGGGGCGTCTATATGCATGTCTGTCTGTTATATGGACGTGTCTGTAGATGCAGGTCTATAGACGTGCAAATAGACGTGCCTGTAAGTTTTTTTTTTAAGTTAAGGAAACTCTTCTGTATGCGCATCTATGGATGCTTTGTGTTGTTGTGAAGAGAATAGAAGAAAGAAAGAAGAGTAGAGAAGAGAAGAGAAGAGAAGAAAGAAAGAAGTAAGACGGGTGTTTTCCATCATGCATGCCATATTTCCATATGCATATATAAAAGAGTTTTGCCAATTTCCTAATTTCCCTCATGCAATCCCATGATTTCCATCATGCATGCCCTTGGTGGGGGCAAGAGGGAGGCCTAGCGGGCACCAAGGAAAGCCTCTCCACCAATGAGAGGCCAATATAGAATCATCCATTCTTTTAATGCCCGAGCCCTCCGATTGGATGGTTTGCTAATTAGGAATCTTAAGGGCCTAATCTAAGAGACCCTTTTTGAGTTTAAAATTTCCCTAAAGAGCTTTTCGAGAAACACCGATTAGCTCTTGGTTTGATGCAGAGGAAGGATATTCCCATTAAAGCGGTGTGATGGAATGTAATGCTCAGTCCTTCTTCGATTCCCCAGAATCATCATCTTGAGGGAAGGCTTACTTCATGATATTGATCTTGAGGGAAGGTGTTAAGAGTTCACGCTCAACATCATGTGATCATGTGTGCATAGCACCATCACGTGATCATATGTGCACCTTATAGAGTGCTATAAAGGAAAGGGTTAGATCTCCTAACCCTAACCCTAAAAGGGTTTGTATATATTCTATTTTTTCAACTAAATCTAGTGTACATTTAGTCATTTGTGGTGTGCTCTCTAGCTGCCTCTCTCCTCATCTCCACTCTTCTCCTCTCCCCTCTTCATATTTTGTCAAGAGGTACTCTCCACCGAGCTGAACTCTCTACTATAAACTAGGAAAGATCCACCCTTCCACTATTGGTGGCTGCCACTCCAAAGTTGTATTCTAGCCAAGTGACTAGCTTTGATTATTTAGGCTCTCTCCTAATCTCTATCCATGTTTTCCACCTTAGTTCGAGACCTAGACCTGAAGCTGCGTTACATGTTACTTTTGAAGAAGGTTGCATTCTAGACAATCTGTTTCGTTCGTTGCCTAGGGAGCGACTCAGTTACATGTAACTTGTACATTGTCTACAGGCAAGTTTTTCGTTGGTAAGGAATGCAGCTCGCTCATATTGTAACGCTCATCATTTACCACTTAAAGTGCAAAGATCTTTGCAAGATCGAAGAAACTTGAGCTGGAGGAATAGCCAAACTTGAACCATGCCAAGAAGCTGCATTCTGCAATACGATTGAAGGAGGTTGTGATTGAAGAAGGGGGACCTCGTCTGAAGCTGCGATACAAGTAATCGCAAGGGAAGCTCTTTAGGAAGCTCACACTGAAGAGAAGGAAGCTTTGAACAAAATGAGATGTATAGGAGGCGATGCACGAAACCTTGAAAGGAGCCATCGATTTATGTATCCAACACAGCGCGTGAGAAAGCCTAAAGAATCCTAATTGTTCTGTGGGTGCAGCCTTCCACATTGGCTATTCATTCATTGCCGAGGGATTGCGTGGAGGTGCTGCCCCGAACGAGATTCTTTTGGTGTTGCTCTGCTTGGGGGCGCCGGGTGGTGTGAACACACACCTCCACCCGCCTCCCTCTCATTGGATATTTAGCCTTCTGTGGCGGGTGGTGCGAACCCACGCTAAGATTACTAAAAGCTCAACCACTTCCTAAAGGTTGGGATAGATGATAGCGAATGAGCAAGGTTGGTGAGCTAGGAAAAACGGAGGTTGTTGACCAATTTCTGAGTGCTGGCCAATTGCAAGTTTGCAACCGCTTGAAGATGAAGGGAAGGACTCTGAAGAGGATTGAAAAGAGAGTCCTGAGCATCTATGAGCAAAGAGAGGGAAGACTTCCATGGAATTCAGACGATAAATGCAACTCTGCAAGTGCAAGTGCAGCTGCCCTCTGGCAATTCCTACCTTTCTTTTACTTCATGAGTCGTGACCTTCTCTAAAGTTACCCAACTTCTCTTCCTCCTCCCACCTCGTGTGGCTGCCAGCCTCCAGGCCAGCCGCGTATGATTGTTTTAGATCATGAGCTCTAAAGTTCCACCCTGGGGCTGTACCCTGAGCCCTCCCAACTTTGGCCATCACTGATCAAGCATCATTCACCACCCCCCATCGGTAGCAAACCGCTGCATTCATAGCCCTTGCAGTCCCGCGCTTTGACATAAAATGACAGCTTCTCCATTCCAATGCATTATCCTCCAGCCGCCTTGCAAGTTTGAACTTTGCTTGCTCGCTTTATATGAGCTCCCCTCGCCAAGCGGCAGAGGCTAGAGCTATCGATGTGATAGTATTCATCCTGCTATATTTGCGTGCATACGATATCCCACTCACAGTCAGAAAAATCAAAGCGTAATCACCTGAGTTTGGGGTTCTTATCGTCAAAACACCGCTCAGTTCTACTTCCTGTAGCTGGAAGCAGTGTAGCGTGGCCGTGCTTTCTCAATCTGCTCCGCTCTTCCTTCCATCTGATTGATTCCCTTGCAATGGGTCACAATGGCAGTTTGACTCCTGCTTTTGCTCTCAACGTAGACTTGAAAAACCCAGAGGTAGTCCTCCCCTCTGACCCAACAGAAGAATGCAGCTTCTTCCTCTCTAATATCGATAGAATCGTGATTTATACAGTCGAAACCATCCACTTTTTCGCTCCCAAGGAGCAGAGATCTACGGAGAACGTAGTAAAAGTTCTTAAGGATGGTCTTAGCAAGCTTCTTTTTGGGCTGTATCACTTCATGGCCGGACGTCTAAGGTTGAATCAGCAAGGACGTCTTGAAATACATTCCCACAAAAAAAGTGAGTTGCAGTGGCTTCCGCGAAGAGGGCTCCAGCTCTATTCGCGGAAGCCACTGCAACTCACACTATTGAAGAGGTGGGAGACGTCACGTACCCAAACCCAGAGTTCAGGAAGCTCGTATTGCAAGCCTTCAATGCTACAAGTCTAGCAGAGCTTCCTCTATTACTGGTGCAGGTGAGTGATGCAAATGCCGGTTGGCAGGCCAGCCAGGCTGCTAGAGCCCTATGTGTTTGCCTCGTTTTGTTTGCTTTTACGGCTGTACTCTCTCGTTTGCATCGCTTATCTGCCTACTGTTCTGTATCGGAAACAGGTGACGCGCTTCAAGTGTGGAGGTTTTGTCATCGGACTTGGCACGAATCACACTCTCGTGGATGGATTCCCCAGCTCATCTAAGAAAAGTCAACGCTAGGGTTGACCTACCGTGAGTGTACCGAGTGTTCTATGGCGAACAGAGGCGCCACAGTGCCTAGCGGCCAGCCACTATTGTAAGGAAAGTCAACGTTAGGGTTGACCTACCGTGTGTGTTCGGAGTGTTCTATGGCGAAGGGAGGCACCGCGGTGCCTAGCGGCCAACCACTATTGTATGGAGGATAGTGCTCTCTCATGCGAGGTTGATTTCGATGAGGAAAACGTCAGCAGCCGTTTATGCTCCCTTTTGCTTGTACATACTTTCTATTGCAATCGAGCGTGTTTTAGCGACCGTTTGGCACTCCATTTAGTACCGTCTTGCAAGTAACGTGATCATGCCATCTTGTGGGTTGTGACCTTGTGGTGCACGTTGAAGTGCACGCACGGCAAAGCAAAACATGGGACGGGTTGAGTGCACGTGAAAGTGAGTGGGGAACGGTGAGGGCCATGTTTGTTCTCCATACCATTGTATAAACCGTGAACTGCTGGGGTACCGAGCCGGGACTCGAGGTGAGCCCGAAGGGGTCAAACGTGCTGACCCACGTAAAGGCTGCTAACCAAGAAGGAAACGTGGGCTGATTAGGACGTTGCGCAATGGACATTCGTGGGGTCTTGGTGACCCGTGTGATTCTGCAGACCGAAGATCGTGAAGCCTAAGGGCTTGCCCAATGGGGCATGGTGCAGTGGGATACTCGACGGACGGCCCATACCAAGGGTCGTGTTTGGCTAATGCTGCGCATAAGGGGATTGTGGTATCAGAACCGAGACATTCAGGGAGGTTGGGACTCGGCAACAGGTCCGACGTAAGGTGCTCACGACTTGAAGACTAAGTCCGGAAGCTGTGGGCTCTTACACTTGGTATCAGAGCAAACCTCAAGGTATCGCGAGCCTTCGAGGCAGATCCTGTATCGAGGTATGGCATCACGTGACGGGCAAAGTCAATCTTACGCACATGGGAAGGAGGCGATATTGCGGGCGATGAGGAGTGGGAAGCCGGAGATGGAAGCCGCAGTGGATGTGATGAGGACAGTTCCAAAGTGGGTGAACGTCCTCCTAGGCAAGGACATGGGGTACTTGGAATGGCTAGTGCAACGGTATGACAGCGAGGGTGAGACAGCCAGGTGGCAGCGTGAGTTCATGGTTGCGTTCAAGCTGGTGATGGAACTCTATGTGAAGAAGGAGGTGGAGGATCACGCAAAGGAGTCCAGGAGCGAAACGGAGGATGAAACGGCGAGTGAGTCGGAGAGCGGCTTGGAGAGTGAAAGTGAAGATGAGGACTCGGAGGAGAAAAAATGGCGCAGGTGGAGTGAGACATGGTGGGAGGCCAAAGTAGAAAGGAGAAACGGATCTGAAACGGCAGCCAAAGAGACAAAAGGGATGACTAGTGGAGGCAGGGAAGCGGAACCGTGCCGTGGGAGTGCGAGGGGCATCCCAAGTAAGACGACCAGCAAACAGGTGACTTGGGGTCCAACCGAGGCGATGGATGTCGCAGAAGAGGCGAGGCCCCAAGCAGGTGGCACGGAAGGTGCGAAGCCCCGAGTGAACGGCGCGAGAGGCGCGAATTGTATAGCAAATGGCGCGAGAGGTGTGAGATGCATAGCAAACAACGCGGAAGGCGTGAGGTGTGGAGGCAGTGGCCCAGGAGGCGCGTTGGTGAAGACAGGTGGCACGAACACTCGGCAGCAAGGAGGAAGTCCTTGCCCTCTTTTGGTTCAAGGGGGAGCAACCCTTTGACATCCCTAGGACCTAACCAAGGGGAGCAGCCCATGGTATGGTTGGATTCCCAACTATGGCTCTAAAGGGCTCAATTCAAACGGGAGGATTTGATTTGATTGGCCCTTCAAAGTATCTATTGGGAGAAAAGTACCAAATGAGGAATGAAGCCTTAATGAAGGCGGCTAAATGTTGGAACCAATGGGGATACTCCCTCCAAAAATCAAACAATTTACACACACAGGGATTCAGAGAAGTCCAAGACCAGAACTGGAGAATACGTGAGCTGCAAGCTCCTGCTGTAATCCTAAGAGAGTGTGAGGATTTTTTTCTTCTGCATCTGAGAGGTGCCTCCATGTAATCTTTACCCTGTGGCGTTTTGACCACAGGGCCTCTTTCTTTTGGAATACAAGACATTCGTTGTCCTTGCTCTGAGTGTTTTTGTTCTAAGAATGGAGGTAGATAGACAGCATGCAACGTTCCCCCTTCCCTTCGTTGAGTCCTAAGCATGCAGGTCGTTTCAGAAGCTCTCCTTCGAGCCAGGGCTTCCCCTTGGCCTAAGGAAAGAGCCTACAAAAGGGCAGCACGATCGATAGCTTGTGGGAGGCATCGTGATCGTCGAGGTGTTCACTCAGGGGATCTTCGGGTCGATGCAGAGAGCAGCGAGAACCGTGTAGTGTACCATTCGATCCAGGAGTTTGTGAGGGTCGAGATACCCTCCTGAATATCTCCCCTACCAAGTGGCAGAGCCCACGGAGCTCGGACGAGGGAGAACCGGCCGACTGAGATCCCGCCATTGCCTAATGGAAGGTGACGGAACTGCAGTTCCGTCACGTCGAAGCTTTGGAAGCTTCACACAGCCATTCCACAGCTCCTTTGATCAAGCCCTTGAGTACAAAGAGGCGCCCCACCATTGAGATCACAGGGCCAGGCCAATGATCATAGCCGTGTAGCGGCTTGCAAGCACCAACTCGATGGACTTCTCGCACATTGACGGATTCCTTCAATGGAAGATGATGGAGAAGATGAGGAGCTCCCTCCCGGTCGTTCGAGTGCACCATTGACAGCACCATCTTCCATGTGAGTACCCACCTACCTGTAGAAGATGTGCGATGCCCGAGAGCTGCCCTTTGACGTGCGCATGGTGACGGGGAGGTCGCGATAGCCACCAAGCTCCAAGTCTTCTATAAAATGCTATGGATAGGATTGGATCACAAGCAAGGCCACGGCCTCAGTGGTTAGCCGAGCCGTGAGGTTTTCTGAGCATCTTCGCAGAGGTCGTGGGTTCGAGTCTGGGTATGGGGGTGCAGAGCGTGAGCCGACGAGGGGGCCGACCCCCTTTTGCTGATCTCCAAAGAACATGATATAACCAAGGGACCCCGCTTGGTTACACCAACCAAGACAAGGCCCCATGGTTAGCTCAACCTTAGTCGCTGCGCATTGGTTCTCGGAGGTTTTGCATTCGAATCTTGGTGCGGTGGCGCGCTATCCTTTTGGGAGCACCCGCGTTCGGGCGAGGACAAAATAAAGGCCAGTGACCCTACCTAGTTACACCAACCGACAAGTGGCTCGGTGGTTGGCACTTCGAGTTCGGGAGAGGAGGTCGTGGGTTCGAATACCCCGTTCAGCTGTGCAGAGATTTGGGACATACGCGTGGAAGAAAGTACATGATATAAATAGGTGGGTGGTTTTAGTGACACTAACTAAGACCATTTCACTTGGCTAGCTCAACGAGAGGTTTTGCATGTAGTTCCTTGGAGGTCCTGAGTTCAATTCCCGGCAGTTGTCCTATCCTTTTGGCACAATCCGCTAAATCTGGAGGTACAGCTAGGCAGTTTTAGTGGCTTGGACAGTTTAGCCCCGACTAATTTTAGTTAGTCTCAACTAGCCAGACAAGGGGCTTTTGGAAACACACTTCACATCCGTATTCCCCCTCTTGTCCTGAGTTTCCGGAGCAAGCCTCGGGCATTACTTTGGTTACACGATGCTTCAGCAAGCATTATGCGAAGGAGCGGTTCTCCAAAGCCATAGCTCTCGGAAGGAGTTCTAGCCGATTCCTTTGAGCGTCTGAAGGGCTAGGGCACCTTTGTGAAGGTGAAGGACAGTCAGTCAGGTGGAAGTGCACATCAGCAAGGCAGTTGCAAATCCAGAGGTCAAGCAGGTACTTTGGGATCCCGGTAGGGGACCAAACCAGGGAGCAAAGGAAAAGAGAAAAGAGAAAAAAAATTTAGGGAAAACTTTTCCCTCGTGACAGTGGTATCAAAGCTGAAGGAACTGAGTAGAGTCAGTTCCACAAAGGTATCAGCTTGATAAAGAATTGGGAAGTCAAGTGGAATTGATAGTTTTCTCCCATCTTCTATGTTTTCTCAAAACAGACAATCCAGCCCATTTGAAGGCCATTTCTCATGGGCGATTCAAATGAAGTAGCTGGTGCTGAGCCAAACAACACCAGGAGCAAAACCAAGCTCAAATTCCGTGAGCATGATGCAAGGCTTGAGGCGATAGAGCTTGCTCTAATTGAGTTGCAGACCAGCCAAGGGCTGCTACAGCAGCAACTCTCAGAAGGTGTGATGGTTTTGCTCCTGGTCTTGCTTGGCTCAACACCAGCTACTTCATTTGAATCACCCATGAGAAATGGCCTTCAAATGGGCTGGACTGTCTGTTCTGAGAAAACACAGAAGATGGGAGAAAACTGTCAATTCCACTTGACTTCCCAATTCTTTATCAAGCTGATACCTTTGGGGAACTAACTCTGCTCAGTTCCTTTAGCTCTAATACCACTGTCACGAGGGCAAAGTTTTCCCTAAATTTTTTTTATCTTTTCTCTTTTCCTTTGCTCCCCGGTTTGGTCCCCTACCGGGATCCCAAAGTACCTACTTAACCTCTGGATTTGCAATTGCCTTGCTGATGTGCACTTCCACCTGACTGACTGTCCTTCACCTTCACAAAGGTGCCCTGGCCCTTCAGACGCTCAAAGGAATCGGCTAGAACTCCTTCCAAGAGCTACGGCTTTGGAGAACTGCTCCTTCGTATAATGCTTGCTGAAGCATCGTGTAACCAAAGTAATGCCCGAGGCTTGCTCCGGAAACTCAGGACAAGAGGGGGAACACGGCTGTGAAGTTTGTTTCCAAAAGCCCCCCCTTGTCTGGCTTCAAATGGGCTGGATTGTCTGTTCTAAGAAAACACTGAAGGTGGGAGAAAACTGTCAATTCCACTTGACTTCCCAATTCTTTATCAAGCTGATACCTTTGGGGAATTGACTCTGCTCAGTTCCTTCAGCTCTAATACCACTATCACGAGGGCAAAGTTTTCCCTAAATTTTTTTTCTCTTTTCTCTTTTCCTTTGCTCCCCGGTTTGGCCCCCTACTGGGATCCCAAAGTACCTGCTTGACCTCTGGATTTGCAACTTCCTTGCTGATGTGCACTTCCAACTAACTGAGCAAGCTAATCAAGGATGATGGGGTTGGACCATCCGAAAGGCATCGGGTCAAGCTCAAGGAGCCCGAACCATACACGGGCATGTGAGAAGTCAAGGTATTAGAGAACTTCATCTACGACATACAGCAATACCTTGCCCTTGCCAAGATAATCGAGCCCGAAGAGCAAGTGATTAATCATGCCTCAACCTACTTGGTGGACGACGCCAAGCTTTGGTGGAGAAATTACAAGGAAGATGAGAGAACCCACCGCAACACTTACACAATTTCCACGTGGGAGGAGCTCTCACAAAGGCTAAGGTTGCAGTTTTTGCCCTCCGACATCGAATGGAAGGCTCGGGATGGCTTGAACAGTCTCAAACACAGCAGAACCCTGAGAGATTTCATCAAAGCTCACTCCTCCCTCATGCTACAAATCAAGGAGATGAGTAAGGCCAATCGACTTTACTACTTCATCAAAAGGCTGAGGCCTTGGGCACATGATGAGCTCATGAGGGAGCATGTAAAGACGGTGGCTGAAGCATACGAGGTAGCGGATCGCCTCACCGATTAGCAAGAGAAACAACATGGTGGTGAGAGACAAGGTCAAGCCAAGCCCAAGCCAAGTGGACAAGGGATTCCCCGATTCAAGAAGAAAAAGTTCAAGCGGTTTGGCTCCAAAAAGAGGAAGTACTGCCCTATGGGAGAGATTCCAGCTCAGCAGGCCAAGCCTAAAGCTACTGCCACTCAAAAAGGCAAAGGTAAAGTAAGTACTGTTCAACCCAAAAGTAGTGTGGGATCAGCAAAGGCTTCGTCGAGTCTTTCAGCCCCGAAAGGGAGTGGTTGTTACATCTGCACAGGAGCTCATTTTGCTAGGGACTGCCCTATGCGACAGCCACTGCAGACTATCCAGGAAATAGAAAATGGACAGCCCACTCAAACCATGACACCCCTTCAGCTTCTAGGGGCCATGAGTGAAGATAAGGTAGCCTCTGATCTGTTGTTCATTACTGCTACAGTAAACGGATGCCTAGTGAGGGCTATGGTGGACAGCGGGGCTAGCCATAACTTCATCACCTCCAAGAAAGCCAAGGAGATCGGGCTAAAGGCTGAAATCAGTAAAGGCAAGGTCATGAAAACAGTAAATACCCTGGGACAACAAGGTGGCCAAAGGAGTAAGTGTCCAAGTGGGAGGATGTTCTAACAGGTCAGAATTTTCTGTGGTGGAAATGGATGATTTCGACATAGTGTTTGGGCAAACATGGTTGAGAGCCAATAGAGTCCTTATCAACAGCCATGATGAATAGCTGGTATTTTGCAAGGAAGGAGGTTGGGAGGTGGTAAAGGCATCAAGGCAAAAGGGAGGCCCTTTGCCCCAACTCCTCTCAGCTATGCAATTGAAAAAAGCAATGAGAAAAGGTAAGCAAGCCTACCTAGTGGTCATCAAAGAGCATGAGGAGAACTCAGTTTCATCTAAGGGACATGTACCACATGAGGTGCAGGGTTTACTAACGGAGTATGCTGATATCCTACCCGAAAAGCTCCCGAGGGAGCTTCCTCCTAAACGGGAGATTGACCATAGCATAGAGGTGTATCCAGGATCAAACCCTCCAGCCAAGGCACCTTACCAGTTGTCACAAGAAGAGAATAAGGAGCTGAAGGTGCAGTTGCAAGAGTTGCTAGAGGCCGAATTTATCTAGCCCTCCAAATCCCCATACGGAGCACTCGTGCTCTTTATGAAGAAGAAAGAAGGGGATTTACATCTATGTGTGGACTACCGGGCCCTCAACAAAGTCACTATCAAGAACCGGTATCCCCTTCCCAACATGAAGGAGTTGTTCGACTCTCTAATGCATGCAAGTTATTTTACAAAGATAGATCTCAGATCAGGGTACCATCAGATCAGAATCGCAGAAGCTGATGTGGAAAAGACCACCATGAGAACCAAATATGGATCATACGATTGGAAGGTTTTGACCTTTGGGTTAACCAATGCCCTAGCAACCTTCATGACACTCATGAATGGTATTTTCAGAGATCTTTTAGATGAGTGCATAGTCGTTTACTTGGACGACATCCTTATCTATTCCAAGACTCTCAAGGAGCATGTAAAGCATCTGAAGGAAGTGTTTGATAGGCTGAGAGCAAACAGGCTGTTTCTGAAAGAGAGCAAGTGCGACTTTGCCAAGGAGACCATCCACTTTCTGGGTTTCAGGGTGACCCAAGGGAAACTCATGATGGATGAGAGCAAAGTGAAGGCTATAGTAGAGTGGCCTACCCCAAGGGGTGTGCATGATGTGCGGGCCTTCAACGAGTTAGCCTCATTCTACCGGACCTTCATTGATATGTATAGTGAGATCACAGCCCCCCTCACTAATCTCACCTGCAAGGATACACCGTGGAAGTGGGGTCCCAAGCCAACCCATCCTAGCCCTTCCAAACTTTGAAAGACCCTTTGAAGTACAGACGGATGCCTCTGATTTTGCCATAGGAGGAGTCCTCCTACAAGATGGACACCCCATAGCTTTCAAGAGTCAGAAGTTGATCGATAGAGAGACCCGTTACCCCACTCACGACAAGGAAATGACTACAGTAATCCGAGAGTAATCCATTGCTTGAGGGCTTGGAATCACTATCTACTGGGCAATAAATTCACTGTTTTCATAGATAATGTCACAACATCATACTTTGTGATGCAGCCCAAGCTATCCCCCAAGCAAGCAAGATGGCAAGATTTTCTGGTGAATTTTGACTTCGACATCAAGTATAATCCCGGTAAAGAGAATGTAGTGGTGGATGCCCTCTCTCGAGTTCCCTACCTAGCTACAGTTCAGATTCTGCATGGATCCACAGTTCTAGAGGAAATCAAAACAGGGTATGGAGAGGATGAGTTCGCCAAGAAGCTACTCGGGACCGATGCAAAAAGGGTACACATCGAGGTGCACGATGGGATCATCTACTTCAAGCAACGGAGAGTGTATGTTCCATGTGTAGGAGGCTTGAGGAAGAGGATGAACCAGGATCATCATGAGCCACAGTGGGCAGGCCATCCAGGACAGCAAAAGACCCTTGAGTTACTCTCAAGAAGTTAAGTGGAGTGGCAAGTGGAGCCTTGGGATGAAGAAGAGGAATGGCATTGGGGCAAGTTCAAGAGAGCAATCAGAAGCCCGTGGCAATGTAGAGGCGTGTGCAGAAGAGATGCCGAGGTGGAAAGGGAAAACGACGAGGTTGAGGAGCATGGGGTGACGACAAGAGGTGAAAAGGGAAAACGGCAGAGTACAAGTTCAGGATTAGGTAGATGCAGAGGCATGACGCAAAGTGAGGCCATAGTGCAGAGAAGGCGTGAGGAAGAAGAAGAAGAAGAGAAGGTGATGACGGCCAAGGGGATGAAGGGATGTGTGATGAGGCCAAGGCGTGAAGAGGAAACGGTGGAAGGTAAAGAGGAAACGGCGAAAGGAGAAGAAGTCAAAGGAAGGCAAGGTAGCACGGCGGGAAGAATGAAGAGATGCATGAAAAGGCCAAGGTTTCAAGGAGAAACGGCAGATGAAAAAGAGGGCAAGGTGAGGAAAAGAGGTGGAAGGTGGATGCATAAGTGCAGGGTGAGACGTAGGCCAAGGGAGCAGGATGAGTATTGTGGGGGTTAAAGGTCACTGTGCCTTTACCCCGATTATGTACAATACTCAAACACATAAATAAATGAATGAAAAAGAAGATTAGGGTGGTTCTGCACCCACCAAAACTTGTGTGGCTCTCTGTCTCTCTCTCTCCTTCTTCCGTTCTTGCTTTCGTTGAGAGCACTCTCAACTGGTATCAGAGCCCGGGTGATCTAGCTGAGCGTGCATGAATGCTTGAAGCTCAGCAGCTCTGTGGGAGGAAGGAGAAGCTCTGTGGGAACTTTGTGGGTGACTTTACTTGCATCCGAGTGTGCAGAGACCTTGGAGGAACCTTTGGAAAAGTCACTTTGGCTTTGTGAAGTGGTTTTGAGAGCCTGTTAAGAGTTTTCAAAGAAAAAGTCATTTTTTGAGGTCAAGAAGGACCAAGATGAAGAGACGAAGAGGAGAACAGGTCTAGGTTGTGGAGCGCAAAGAAGATGTAGGGCAAAAGGTCCAAGGTTCAGTGAGGTGTGGTGTTCAAGAGAAGAACGTGATAAGAAGAAGCCGTAAAACAGATCGGGTGGACTGAGCCACCAAACGTGATGCTACATACAGGTTGGAAAGACTGGCCTGGTGCAGCATACCTCATCATCAACGCTTCAATGGCACATATCTCCCCGATGGGGCATTCTGCCAATGTGATGCTGCAAGCAGGTTGGAAAGACTGGCCTGGTGCAACATACCTCTTCATTAGCACTCCAATGGCATATATCTCGCCATTAGGGCGTGCTTACAAAGTGATGTTGTGGGCGGGTTGGAAATTATGGTTGGCACCGCAACATGTCTAGACCATACACTTCATGCGGGGTGGAAGTTTTGGCTAGGAGACACTCTCTTGGTTGTGTTTTGATTCCAAACACCCCGATCGAATGCACTCAAGATCATCTACGTGGGCATGGACTTGTGCTTCCAATCAAAACAAGTTCTATGCTAAGGTGCTCAAATGTATGATCTTCAAATGCTTGCGCTTAAGGCGTTCGTAAAAATATCCGCATTGTAAATATTTGTCTGTGTGTAACAATATTGTTTCGCATCATCATGTGCCCCCCGTTATGAGGAGAAGGCGAAGTTTGAGATTGAGGTAGCTAGTGCATGTGTGGCCACTCATTTGGGGCATTCCTGAATCGAGCTTAGGCTCTTGTGTGCATCGCGTGGCCACCCTCTCGAGTCAATCTTGTTTGGGGTTAGGCTTTTGGTTTTGAAACCTCCATGCTTGAGACAGAGCTCAAGCTCTTTTGGAGCCATGGAGAGTATATGGAAGGTGGTCTCCCTGCATGTGAGATTGCATCCACAGGAAAACGTAAACGCGCGGTTGTGTCCTCAAGCATTATCAAGCCACCATTTGGCACTCTATCTAGTACTTTCTCGCAAGTAACATCTCGAGCCATTTTACGGGTTGTGATCTCGTGGAGCACTTGTGTGGGCACGCACTGGAAAGCAAAACGTGGAAAGGGTGTGACTGCATGTGAAGGTGAGTGGGGAACATTGAGCAGCCCATGCCTTCCATACCATTGGGAATATCTATGAACCGTGTTGTAACCTTCCAAGCAAGTTGGGCTGAAGGTGGTGGAATGTTATGCAGCGGGAATTCTGTTGTTAACTACGAATCGGGGACCCTATCTAAGGAAGGCCAGGTCTTGCACAGGCCCATGAGCCTGTGTGTCTTCACCAGTAGGCTGGGATAGAAGATGGTTTTGTCTAGGACATGCTACAGGGTAGTCGAAACCGTTTGGGAGTGGAGACGCACCCCTAGAGGCATCAAAACCATGTTGAGGATAAGTGGCCCAGGAAGGGGCATGAGGATCAGAGGATCCATGAATGGCAGTCTAGGGGAGGATACGCTGTGGTGGTTGGGAGCAGAAACGGCCGTCTAGGTACAAAGGGCCCGTGTTGTCCAAAAAACGCATAGGCATCGTGGGACACAGAATGAGCTGAGATTTGCTCCAGGTGTATCTAGGGCTAGTGAGTCCTAGGTGCGCCTAAGGTGAGGGGGCCAAGTCAAGGAAGATCCAGTGTGCAAAAAAACTAAGGGCCGAGGACCTGGTCCCTCACAACTACTATATGCAGGATAGTGCTCTCTCATGCGAGGTTGATTTCCATGAGCAACACGTCGATGGCCATTTATGCTCCCTCTTGCTTGTACATACTTTCTATTGCAATCAAGCGTGTTCTAGTGAGCATTTGGCACTGCATTTAGTACCATCTTGCTCGGGGGGGTCCTCGGGGGGGTCACTATGTATGAACCCTCTATATCACGTGCGTTCGAGGCCTATTTGTAAAATCCCTTATCTGTAAATTTTTCCTTAATAAAATGTACCCTTTTTCTATACAAAACTGTAAATTTTTTTACATTTCATTTTAAATGCTCCCTTATGTATATTAATTTTTGAGAAATTTAGGAATTAAAAATATCCTTCTGTTGAACTCACGTGATAGGGTTACATATGATGAGTGACCCCCCCGAGGGGGGGTCACTCATCATATGTAACCCTATCACGTGAGTTCAACAGAAGGATTTTTTTAATATCTAAATTTAACAAAAGTTAATTTACATAAGGGAGTATTTAAAACAATTTTAAAAAAAATTTACAGATTTGTATAGAAAAAGGGTACATTTTATTAATGAAAAAATTACAGATAAGGGATTTTAGAAATATGCCTTGAACGCACGTGATATAGAGGGTTTATACATAGTGACCCCCCTGAGCCATCTTGCAAGTAATGTCATGATGCCATCTTGTGGGTTGTGATCTTGTGGTGCATGTTGAAATGCATGCACGGGAAAGCAAAACATGGGAAGGGTACAGTGCACGTGAAGGTGAGTGGGAAATGGTGAGGGCCATGTTTGTTCTCCATACCATTGTACAAACCATTAAGAGTTTGGTACCGAGTCAGGACTCGAGGTGAGCCCGAGGGGTCAAGCATGCCGACCCATGTAAAGGCCGCTAACCAGGAAGGAAACGTGGGCTGATCAAGACGTTGCGCGATGGACGTTCCTCGGGTCTTGGTGACCCGTGTGACTCTGAGGACCGAAGACCATGAAGCCTAAGGGCTTGCCCAGTGGGGCGTGGTACAGTGGGATATTCGACGGCCGGCCCGTGCCAGGGTCATGTTTGGCTAACGTTGTGCATAAGGGGATCGTGGTATCCGAACCGAGACATTAAGGGAGGTTAGGACTCGGCAAAGGGTCCGACGTGAGGTGCCACGACTTGGAGACTAAGTTCGAGACACTGATACCTTACACTTGGTATCGGAGCAAACCTCAAGGTGTCGCCAGCCTTCGAGGCAGATCCTGTACCGAGGTATGGCATCACATAACGGGCGAAGTCAATCTTATGCACATGGGAAGGAGGTGATACTATGGGCGATGAGGAGTGGGAAGCCGGAGATGGAAGCCGCAGTGGACGTGATGAGGGCAATTCTAGAGTGGGTGAACGTGCTCATAAGCAAGGACATGGGGTACTTGGAATGGCTAGTGCAGCGGTATGACACCGAGGGTGAGACAGCTAGCTGGCGCCATGAGTTCATGGTTGTGTTCAAGCTGGTGATGGAGCTCTATGTGAAGAAGGAGTTGGAGAACGGCTCAGAGGAGTCTGAGAGCGAAACGAAGGAAGAAACGGCCAGTGATTTGGAGAGTGGCTCGGAGAGTGAAAGTGAAGATGAGGACTTGGAGGAGGAAAAACGGCGTAGGTGGAGTGAGAGATGGTGGAAGGCTAGAGCAAAAAGGGGAAAGGCATGCCTGGTGGATTGCGGCAAATCGAACATGGAGGACTCGGATGGGTCGTACTTGGACGACGCATCGAAAGTCTCATGTGGGGAAGATGTGGATATGTGCTACCCATTAACTAGGGGAAACCCGTGTTCCTTGGGAGAGGCTTTGAAGCTAGGTGCGCATGGATTTGGAACGATGGCCAAAGAGACCAAAGGGATGACCAGTGGAGGCAGGGAATCGGAACTGTGTTGTGGGAGTGTGAGGTGCATCCTGAGTGAGACGACTGGCAAACGGGTGACTTGGGGTCCAACCGAGGTGATGGGTGGTGCAGAAGATGCGAGGCCCAAGATGGAGCGAAGCACAAGATGGATGCAACTCGTGAGGAGTGCGGATGTGAAGAACAGCACAGCAAGCATGAGGCTCCAAGCGGATGGCATGGAAGGTGCGAAGCCCCGAGTGAACGGCATGGGAGGCATGAAGTGCGTAGTGAATGGCACGAAAGGCATGAGGTGTGGAGGCAGTGGCACAAGAGGCGCGTTGGTGAAGATAGGTGGCGCAAGAGGCGTGAACCCTCGAGACGCTATAGGCATGGTGAAGACCAGAGGCACGATGACGGAGTCTAGAGGCATGAGAGGTGCGGTGACAGAGACGAGAGGCACGAGAGGCATGAAAGAAAAGAAGAGCAGTCCCATTGTATTAAAGTCAAATCAAATAAATGCTCAAGGTGAGGAGGCTGTGATGAGGAGCACAGGAGGTGCAAGTTCAAGACCAACGAAGGCGCGGTAGGCACACGAGTGAAACAAGTAGGTGCATAAGGCACAAACAGTGGTAAGGGAGCACAGGTGATGGGTTCAGGCACACAAGGTGCATGCAGTGGATAGGTGACCAAAAATGGCAAACAGGTGACAGGACAGGGAGGCACACAAGGTGCAAGAAATGGCGAACACTTTCAAGAGAGAGGTGCACAAGGCACAGTGGAGTGGCAAGTGGAGCCGTGGGATGAAGAAGAGGAATGGCACTAGGGCAAGGTCAAGAGAGCAATCAGAAGCCCGTGGCAACATAGAGGCATGTGCACAAGAGATGCCAAGCTGGAAAGGGAAAATGGCGAGGTGGAGAAGCATGGGGTGAAGACAAGAACAGGTGTAGGTCTAGGTAGACACAGAGGCATGATGCGAAGTGAGGCCATAGCACAGAGGAGAAGTCATGAGGAGAAACAAGAAGAGAAGAACGTGGTGACGGCCAAGGGGATGAAGGGACGTGTGATGAGGACAAGGCATGAAGAGGAAACGGCAGAAGGAGAAGAGGTTAAGGCAAGGCAAGGTAGAATGGTGGGAAGGATGAAGAGATGCATGCAAACGCTAAGGTTTCAGGGTGAAATGGCAAATGAAGAAGAGGGCAAGGTGAGGCAAAGAGGTGGAAGGACTTGTGCAAAACGAGTGAGGATGAGAAGAAGAGGATCAGGAAGAGAAGAAAATGGCGAAGCACGCAAGTCAAATTTTTCCAAAACGCAAAATTCTCTCTTGGATTATGCACGAATATTCCAAGTCAACGTGGTAAGACGCATGGAAAGAATGGAAGCAGTGCGTTAATGTCATGATCTGACTGGAAGAGTCTAAACATGGGCTCGAAATCTTTTCCTCCTTGTTACTTGGGCTTATTGCATAAGCCCAAGACTGGGTTATGCATGAATATTCCAAGTCAACATATGAGAAGAACCACTACAAGGCATAGGCCGTTTTTTGATGAAAATACTGACGTTTTTTACACTAATTTTTTTACGAGCATAAACATCGTTATAAGCATCGGAAAAGAACAGTCGCTATAAAGCGTCGCTATGTAGCGATGCTAATAAACATCACTATATAGCGACACTGGTAAACGTCGCTATATAGTGACACTGGTAAATGTCGCTATATAGCGACAATTAACAGAACTAAAAAAAAAGCATTAGTGGGACTAAACAGGGCCATAGCAAGCCCTGTTTTGCCCCACTTTTTTTTTTTGTAATTATAAAAAAAAAGTTTTTTATTACAAAATTTCCCTTGCAAAAAGGATGATACAAAATCGCTCAAATGAAATGATCGAGCAACAAAATCATATACATGTCGAAGATATACAACATTGTTTGTTACAAAATTACCCTTTCGAAAAGGGTGATACAAAATTGCTCAAACGAGCTGATATACAAAATGATATACATGGCGAAGTATATGCAAACTACTACTACTCATTCAAATCGTCGTCGTCCTCCTCGTCTTGCTGGCCTAATCCTTGGTCCTCGTGAGCTGTGCCTATTTCTTGACCCTCTTCAGGTGCGCCTGATCCCTAGCCCTCGTGATCGCTCACCTTTAGTGATGGGATGCTCGAGCTTTGACCCTGAGTGAAACCATATTAATTGAAAATTAGATTGGAACTTAAAGAATAAAGCAATTTAAAATGTGAGATTACAAGTAGGAGTAGACTTATACCATGTGAGCAGCCACCTTAGCCCAATTGACTGTCACTCCCATTGCCTCCTGCTCAATAAACCATGGCTTTGTTCCTATGCGAAATGTGCATCGTGTCTCTACATTTGTAAGAAGACGACCGATCGTAGCTTGCTGTGGATCCAATTTATGAGAGTTAGATAAAGTGCATGTAATATGTAGTAAAACAAATAGAACAATACATTAAATGAGAAGAAGTAGACTTCCCACGGTTGCCTCGAACGCCAACCGTCTGCCTACACCACAGTGTGAAATACCTACCACTACTACACACGGATCCTATTGCGACGTTTACGTACCGACGTTTAGTGCTCGCTTAGAGTTAATCGTCGGTATGAAAAGCGAGTTTCCTAAATCGTCGCTATATAGCGACATTTGCTAAAAGTCGCTATATAGCGACTTTTAAGTGTCACTATATAGCGACACTGATATACAAATTTATAGCGACGCTTTTCCAGAGAGGGTTTTTTTTTTATAGGCCTTAAAAGTTAGTTTTTTCCAATGACAAATTTTTTTAAATTTTCATACATGTTTGAGCTCATAGAGAATAAAAAAATGAGAGCATGTACATCAAGCCTTTGAAGCTCATATATTCATTTCCAAGTTTGAGATGAGAAAAATCAAATAAGAGCATTTACATCAACTGTTTCATCTTGAGCCAAGTCTAAGGCGCCAAACAAGTCTATCTCTAACTCTATACCGAGTTGATCTCCTATATCATCATCGTACTCTAGCATCGTACGTTCACCTAAAAGTATTTGATCATCTTCTTCAATAAAGCTTAAGTGTGGTGATTCTTGATGATTGTTGTCTTCTTCCTCAATATCATGATCTCCATCCTCCTCCCGTGCGATGTCATTATGTGCATCTTCCTCTTGGCTCATATGGTGATCTACATCTTCTTCACTAGATTAATCAATTGAATCCGGCATTGGTAGTGGCATCTCCATATCCACATCTTGATCTTCACAAATTTGCTTACTTCGTGGTGCAACTTGGATCACATACCACCATCTTGGATCAGAATGATCCGGATGAAAAACCACCTATATTGAAGATGGGTGCCAAATGTCGTCAATTATATATATGAAATTATGCTCAAGTACATGTATCAATGGACTTTAAAAATGAAAGCTTCGACTAATTAAATCATTAGTATGCACCTGCTCACAGTGCTCAGGATGAACAAAAGTATCACTTTCATCCGTCCAATGTTTGGTGGAGTCTATTGCAAAGAGACCGCTACTATCTTTTCTCACTATCGCATGGGGACCATTGTAAGTAGTTCTAAACCATTTTACATCAAGAATGAAAATAATAAATCGTCTGAAATCAATTTCATAGATGTCGCATATGGTTCCACAATAATCCAACTATGAGGAGAGAAGATTGGTATCTAAAGCACTTGCTCGGCTATCTTGTGTGAAGTTAGCCATGACTCCACAATCATACGTGACTCTCTTTGAATCGATGCGTTCCACACGAAAATGTCGTCCATATGACCATAATGCACTGTACTTTTTGTACTATAAAAGAGCATCATTAAAACAATGAAGATGCATCTATTTTATACATATATTGCCACAAATAATTACTTAATTACGTCAAGAGGTAAGAAACTTACATGCACCATACATCCAGATGATAACTCTCGCTCGCGCTCGTTTATTGTCTCTCCATCACATTAGGCTTTACGTAGAGCCAGTTGTAACCAATCAAGTGACATGTGAGTAGGGAGAAGAGCCAGATCCTGTGGATATGGTTGTGATCGCCTATACATTACTTTGAATCTCGTCCTTGCATTTATTCTTTCTACTTTGGCCACTTCATATCTCTCAATCCACTTCTATGTCTCAGGGCTATTGAGGATACAAAACTTATTGAATTTCTCCATTTGCTCTTCGCTCATCTTTCTTTCAATCCCTTTTCCTTGGGGAACCTCGCCAACGATGCGATCATCATCCTTGTTGTGCCAAGCTTGTGGCATATCAGGATCCGTGGATGCAAGAAACTTTGTGATATATACTAATGACTCTTGCACAAGCCATCCCTCTGCCATGCTTGCTTCCGGTCTTGCTCTTTGTCTTACAAACCCCTTTAAAGTTTTCATAAACCGCTCGAGAAAAAACACCCATCGACTATGAACGATACCTGCTATAGCCACCTCATCAACTATGTGCACAAGCAAGTGGAGTTGAGTTGTCATAATGCTCAAGGGAAAGTGCTTCTCAAGCAAGCATACAGCTTCGATGGATTCCACCCTAACCTTCTCGATGCTCGATATAGAGATCTCTTTTTGAGATATCCACCTATTTCACATGTCCATGCATATGTAAGATATTTGAGATATCCACCTATTTCACATGTCCATGAAGAAATTACATAATGCGATTTGATAGTAAGCATGCCTCACAATACCACAGATCTTGAATATAGCATTTCTAACATCTTCTTGTAAGCACCCTTTTATTGTAATTGGGAGGATGAACTATCAAAGCAACAATGAAGTCATGTCAACAATATAACATAATAATAATTACGCTAACGCATCACGATTATCAGTACACTAATTCTACTTACAATACCTGTAAGACCTTGTGCCAATCATGGGACTTGAGCCCACTAAGCTTATTGTCCTTCGAAAATGCTCCTTTCAAGCAACGCATGTACCCTGTCGATGTTTGAAAAGAGGCAAATTATGTCTGCCTTGACCGCTGCCTCCTCCCTCATAGAGAGGATCCACGTTGCTTTCGGGAGGACAATTCTTTCCGAAGCATGCACTTGGGGCCACAAACGAGACATCCTATTCATAGAACGCAAGTCTTCTCGCACTCCTCTCGAGTTCTTGGAACCAACCAAGTGTGCCCAAATAGTAGCCTCCACATTCTTGAAGATATGCATGGGATCCAAGAGATGATTGATTTGTAACTAACCCCAATAAGGAAGCTCGTGAAAGATCGATAGCCTCTTCATACCAAGAGAAGGTTCCTCTCCATTCACCCTCCATGCTTGAATCCAGTCATTGCCTTCAAATATGATGGTGGTGGATCAAGCTGACCTCCACGTGCGAGATGGTCGAGCGGAAGGTATCGAGCATGACCTTCATAAATATTTTTCCTCATATGTTTGGAGCAACGTGCAAGTGATTTTAGAGCCGGCCACAAACAGGACAAGCATGGTACCCACTTGTAACAAGTCCTGCACGCATCCATGAATGTGTTAGTAAAAGACATGATGCATGCAAAAGAGAGTCAAAAAAGCATAATCCCTCATTGTACATGTAAAGACACAACCACGTACCTACGCACTCTCCATATCCTGGGTAGTCATGCATGGTCCACATCAAGATACCCCTGACCAAAATATCATTGGTATGTCTAGGAGCTCTGGAAATATCAAAGACCTGCACTCCTCTCCATAATATCTGTAACTCCTCTATCAAAGGTGCCATGTACACGTCCATGTTTTTTGCCTTATACTTTCCTGGCACAAGTAGTGCAAGCATGAGGTGTCCCTTTTTTATTGTTAGCCATGGAGGGATATTGTAATTCACCACGACTATGGGCCATGTCGACCAAGATGTCGAGCGTAACCCGAAAGGATTCACACCGTCCATGGCTAGCCCAAGATGTAAGTTGCGTGGCTCCCTCACAAAGTCTGGCCACTGATTATCTATGTGCTTGCAAGCTACACAATCTGCAGGAATCCTCAATGTGTCATCAGTGGACCGATGAGATGCATGCCATGTCATCAACTCCGCTATGGATTTGCATCGGAACATGTGTTGTATTCTTGCAATGATGGGAAAGTGTCTCAAGACCTTTACCGGTATCCGCTCACCCTGCAAGTCATCTCTATATCGTTGTTCCCCACACTTTGGACAACTAGCCAAATCTCCATGCTCACGACGAAAGAGAATACAATCATTACGGTAAGCATGGATGGTATCATAATCCATACCCACTGCTACTCCTCACTCCGGAAGCGCTCGCGTAGCTTCCACTCCTTCTGACTCTGCTACCGTCAATCCTCCTTACTCATCAGGGGATCTCTCCTATCAAATCACAGCTACCGGAGAGATAATAGAAGATAGAAAGGGCAAAGCAGTGATGGCCGCCATGAGGAGGTTGATGAGTCATCACTTCAAGAGCGGCATAAATACCGATTGGCGGTTTCAAGATGCCCAAAAGAAGCAGGCGCCGGTCATCGATGAGTTAAAACAAAGATACCCTAATCCGCCAAATGTGGAGTTTAATGATGATTATATGCGAGAGCGCATGGGTTTGGTCTTGAAGCATCGTAGATCAACCTTGCATACTTCCATCACAAAGGGGTTGGCTAAACCCAGCTGGGTAGACAAAGCTGATTGGAAGTACTTCAAGAAGCAACATAGAGACTATCCTGAATTGTTTGAGGGTCAGAGGAGGGCTGCAAAGAGACGGCTGGACATCGTAGGTACTTCGCACTTTGGTGCAGGCGGATGGTATGCGTTCGAGGCAACTGTGGTAAGTCTACTTCTTCTCATTTAATGTATTGTTCTATTTGTTTTACTACATATATTACATGCACTTTAGCTAACTCTAACTCTCGTAAATTGGATCCACAGCAAGCTACGATGGGTCATCTTCCTACAGATGCAGAGACGCGATGCGCATTTCGGATAAGAACAAAGCTATGGTTCATTGAGCAAGAGGCAGTGGGAGCGACGGTCGATTGGGCTGAGGTGGCTGCTCGCACGGTATAAGTTTACTCCTACTTGTAATCTCACTTTTTAATTTAAGTTCCAATCTAATTTTTTATTTATATGGTTTACTCTTAGGGTCAAAGCTCAAGCGCCCCATCATCGGAGGCGAGCGATCAACAGGGCCAAGGATCAGATGTAGGTGGCGAGGACGAGGGAGAAGATGCAGGTGTCGAGGACCAAGGAACAGGCCAACAAGACGAGGATGATTCGGATTCGGATGAGTAGTAGTGGTAGTAGCATTTTGTATATCCGCTCGTTTGAGCAATTTTGTATCGCCCTTTCGAAAGGGTAATTTTGTTACAAACAATGTTGTATATGTCCGACATGTATATGCTTTTGTTGCTCATCATTTCACAAGAGCGATTTTGTATCACCCTTTTCGCAAGGGAAATTTTGTTATAAAAAAACTTTGTTTTGTAATTACAAAAAAAAAAGGATTAGTGAGGAAGCCCTATTTAGCCCCACTAACCCTTTTTTTTAAGTTCTATTAATCGTCGCTATATAGCGACGTTTACCAGTGTTGCTATATAGCGACGATTAACAGTGTCACTATGAGGTCACTATATAGCGACGTTTCCAATGTTGCTATATAGCGACGTTTGCCAGTGTCGCTATATAGCGATGCTTTATAGCGACGGTCCTTTTTCGACACTTTTAGTGACACTTATAGCGACGTTTGCGCCCGTGAAAAAAAAAATTATGTAAAAAGCGTCGGTATTTTCATCGTAAAATGGCCTATGCCTTGTAGTGTACGGTGTCCAACCATCTCCTCCCAGCCCTCCTCTGACCCTCGAACATTTTGGGATGCTCCCTATTCTGCTTCTTGAAAAACTTCCAATCAGCTTTGTTTGCCCAACTGGGTTTAGCCATCCCCTTTGCGATGGAAGTACGCAAGGTTGATCTACGATGCTTCAAGACCAAACCCATGCACTCTAGCATATAATTCTCATTGAACTCCCAATTTGGCGGGTTAGGGTATTTTTGTTTTAATTCATCGATGACCGCCTGCTTCTTTTGCTCATCTTGATACTGCCAATCAGTAGCAATGCCTCTCTTGAAGTGGTGGCTCATCAACCACCTCATGGTGGCCATCACTGCTTTGCCCTTTCTATCTTCTATTATCTCTTCGACAGCCATGATTTGATAGGAGAGGTCCTCGATTGGGTAAGGAGGACTCATCGTAGTGGCAGAGTCAGAACAAGTGGAAGCTGTGCGAGCACTTCTGGAGCAAGGAGTAGCAGTGGGAGTAGGAGAGGGCAAGGGACCTGGCTGATACTATGTCTCGGGACCAAGTGGAGACCTATAGGGATGTGAGTGTGCTGAGTCATCTACATCTCCTGAGTCAGCACAACATAAGCGGCCCCTCCTACTCTTCCTTCCCTTACGATAGGCACGCGCAGGTGATGACCCCTCGGTCGAAGGGGCACAAGGGGACGGCTGGGTAGTAGGTCCAACTGTCGGTGTAGGAGAGGGAATTGTTGAGGTCCTCTGAGATAGCAGAGAGAAGATTCTCGCTGCCTCCTCATCGGTCATCTATGCTACAAACTCGTCGAGACTCCCGACAAAGCCATGGGCTATTAGCAAAGGAGTTCCCCGAGGGGTGGTCACAGCGCTACGTCCGAGAGGAGTCCGGCCAGGGGTAGTCACAGGGGTAGGCTCTTGAGGTGTCACCTGAGAGGAATCAAAGTCCTCTAGAGCATAGAGATTGTGATGTCTCCTCTTGCGAAGCTGTCCATACACGTCGGACGTGCGACGTGATCCCATGTCTAACGTAGACACAAACACGAAAACAAAAAACAAAAAACAAACATAAGCATAGGCATAGGCAAAAACATATGCTTATGATCGAAAGAGGGGAAAGAGGGGGAAGAGGGCAAGAGAGAGGAAAAGAGGAAAATGAGACATGCTCATGAGAGAAGGAAAGGAGGAAGGGGGAAAGAGGGGGAGAAAGAGATTGAAAGAGGGGGGGAAAGAGATTGAAAGAGAGAAAAAGAGATTGAAAGAGAGGAAAGAGGGAGGGAAAGAGAGAGGAAAAGAGGATATGCTTTGTTTCCTTTCCGTCTTCTTCCTCTTATGCATAAGCATAAGCATATGTCTCCTTCTCTTATGCTCATGCATAAGCTCATATGCTTATGTCTCCTTCTCTTATGCTCATGCATAAGCTCATATGCATGAGCATAAGCATATGAGCTTATGCATGAGCATAATAGAAGGAGACATATGCTTATGCTTATGCATAAGAAGAAGAAGAGGAGACATATGCTTTGTTTCCTTTCCGTCTTCTTCCTCTTATGCATGAGCATGAGCATGAGCATAAGCATATGTCTCCTACTCTTATGCTCATGCATAAGCATAAGCTCATGCTTATGCTTATGCATGAGCATAAGAGAAGGAGACATATGCTTATGCTCATGCATAAGAGGAAGAAGAGGAGACATATGCTTTGTTTCATGCTTATGCTCATGCATAAGAGGAAGAAGAGGAGACATATGCTTTGTTTCATGCATAAGAGGAAGAAGAGAAGACGTATGCTTTGTTTCCTTTCCATCTTCTTCCTCTTATGCATGAGCATGAGCATAAGCATATGTCTCATTCTCTTATGCTCATGCATAAGCATAAGCATGAGCATAAATGTCTCCTTCTCTTATGCTCATGCATAAGCATAAGCATGAGCATAAGCTCATGCTTATGCTTATGCATGAACATAAGAGAAGGAGACATATGCTTATGCTTATGCATGAGCATAAGAGAAGGAGACATATGCTTATGCTCATGCATAAGAGGATGAAGAGGATACATGCTTTATTTCCTTTCTGTCTTCTTCCTCTTATGCATGAGCATAAGCATATGTCTCCTTCTCTTATGCTCATGCATAACCATAAGCATGAGCATATGTCTCCTATGGAAAAAAGAAGAGAAGGAAAGGAGGAAAAAAGAGATTGAAACAAGGGAAAAAGAAGAGAAGGAAAGGAGGGAAAAAGAGATTGAAAGAGGGGGAAAAAGAAGAGGGGAAAAGAGATTGAAAGAGGGAAAAAAGAAGAGGGAAAAAGAAGAGAAGGAAGAGGAGAAAAGAGGGAAAGAAGAGGGAAGAGAGGGGAAGAGAGGGTTCTTACGCCCATCACTGCAGCTAACACTTAAGGCACTAGCTGTAGGCCAATGCAAATAACAAAAGGAAAAAAGAGGAAGCACTTTCTTACCTGGAATAGTCCCGCTCGGTGTTTTGTGGACTGGCCCTACAAAAGAGAGGAAACATACCATTTTTCAAATAACTAGTTAGAGGAAGGAAAAGTTTAAAGAAGCAACTTCTCAAAGGGATTAGATAGAGGAGACAAGGAGAAAGAGGAGAAAAAGAAATACAAAAAAGACTAGAAGAGGTGAGTCTTCTTTCTTTCACAAAATCTCGTTTTTTGTCTTTAATCCTTGAAAATCAAGCATGAAAACTAGCACATAGCCTTAGCAATAGAAGGAGAAACATGCTTCAACACTCACAAAATGAAATCTCACAAAAAACGAACCTACATTTCTCAAAGAGACTTACCTTCTTGAAAACTTCTTTTCACACAAGCAAAGAGGGAAAAGGGTGGAGAGGGAGCATAAGTGTTAGGAGAGGGGTCAGGAGTGGTGAGGAGTGGAGAATAGAGAGGAGGAAAGCGAGGTCATTGGATATAGGTGGGAGGAGAGATTGCTTTCCTCAGAATAGAGATTGCTAAAGAAAGTGCCGCGTCGCATGGTTTTGGTTTTTAGCCCACATCATCGCTATATAGCGCCGCTGGTTAGTCACTATATAGCAATGCTTGTATTTAAAAGCGTTGCTATATAGCGACAAAACATAGCAAATCGTCGCTATATAGCGAAGGAACAGAGCAAAACGTCGCTATATAGCAACGCTTCAGGACACTTACTGTTTAAAGTCAAAAAAGAAGCTCATGGATGCTATTTTATTACTGTTAATATATTTCCTTGCAACTTATGTTGTGATTTTATAAGTGTGCAGATGGAAGGGATGAGTGGAAGCTTGTCAAATGATGCACCAATGCCTGAGAGCACAAAGTGGCTTACGAAGAGGTTGTATTGTCATTTCACATATTGCAAGCGAGAAGTACGACATCAATGTCATATTATCATGCGCCACTTACGGATGTATGGGGAGGAGCCCGAGTACCCACCATTGGTATTGCACGTGTTGATGGATTATCAGTAAGCCAAAGCTATTTAAGTTCGTGGTTAATATTAGATACCATTATGATACAAAACCTTGAGACAAGATCTTATATTTACACGAAATCTTAAAACAGGATGAGGAGGCTCACAAGGGTACACATATGCCTTCACACTTTAAGCAAGACTATAGTCTCCTGGATGATGACGAGGGTATGGTCGACATGATGGATTCTATTTTTAGGGACACTACATCCCATGTGCACGTGATGTCAGAGTCTGAGGTCAAAATGCGAGAGTTGCAATCAACATAGTTGTACCAGGGTGCTAGGATGTCTAAACTGCGTGCTTGTCTCTCAATCTTCAATCTGCAAGTAGAGTATGGGTGGTCGAATACAAGTGTCTCAGCCTTAATGAGGTTAGCTCTTGCATTAATTTGACTCATTATTTGGATATTGTTTGTTTTGAGAATCATCATTTATGGAATAGTGTACCGAATCATCATTATTCAAAGACTATGTATGTTTGAATTAAGATAGGTTGCTCCAGAAGATGTTGCCTGCACCAAATACCATGCCCGCATCAAGAGATGAAGCGAAGAAGATGCTAACAATAGTGGGTATGGATTATGATACCATCCATGCTTGCCGTAATGACTGTATTCTCTTTCATCATGAGCATGGAGATTTGGCTAGTTGTCCGAAATGTGGAGAACAATGATATAGAGATGACTTGCAGGGTGAGCAGATACTGGTAAAGGTCTTGAGACACTTTCCCATCATTGCAAGAATACAGCACATGTTCCAATGCAAATCCATAGCAGAGTTGATGACATGGCATGCATCTCATCGGTCCACTGATGACACATTGACGATTCCCGTAGATTGTGCAACATGGAAGCACATACACAATCAGTGGCCAGACTTTGCGAGGGAGCCACACAACTTACATCTTGGGCTCGCCATGGACGGCATGAATCCTTTCGGGTTACACTCGACATCTTGGTCGACATGGCCCATAGTCATGGTGAATTATAATATCCCACCATGGCTAACAATAAAACAGGGACACCTCATGCTTGCAATACTTGTGCCAGGGAAGTACAAGGCAAAAAATATGGACGTGTACATGGCACCTTTGATAGAGGAGTCACAGATATTATGGAGAGGAGTGTGGATCTTTGATATTTCCAGAGCTCCTAGACATACCAATGATATTTTGGTCAAGGGTATCTTGATGTGGACCATGCATGACTACCTAGGATATGGAGAGTGCGCAGGTACATGGTTGTGTCTTTACATGTATAATATAGGATTATGCTTTTATGACTCTCTTTGGCATGCATGTCTTATACTAACACATGCATGCACATGTGCAGGACTTGTTACAAGTGGGTACCATGCTTGTCTTGTTTGTGGACCGGGTTTGAAATCACTTGCACGATACTCCAAACATATGAGGAAAAATGTTTATGAAGGTCATGCTCATCGATACCTTCCGCTAGACCATCTCGCACGTGGATGTCAGCTTGATCCACCACCATCATATTTGAAGGCAAGTGACTAGATTCAGGCTTGGAGGGTGAATGGAGAGGAACCTCCTCCTAGTATGAAGAGGCTATCGATCTTTCATGAGCTTCCTTATTGGGGTCAGTTACAAATCAATCATCTCTTGGATCCCATGCATATCTTTATGAATGTGGGGGCTACTACTTGGGCACACTTGGGTTGTTCCAAAGACTCGAGAGGAGTGAGAGAAGACTTGCGTGCTATGAATAGGATGTCTAGTTTCTGGCCCCAAGTGCATGCTTCGAGAAAAGTTGTCCTCCCGAAAGCAACGTGGATCCTCTCTACGAGGGAAGAGGCAGCGGTCAAGGCGGACATTGCCTCTTTTCAAACACCGACAAGGTACATGCGTTTCTTGAAAGGAGCATTTTCAAAGGAAAATAAGCTTAGTGTCTTGATTGGCACAAGGTCTTATAGGTATTCTAAGCTATAGAATTAGTGTACCGATAATCGTGATGCGTTAGCGTAATTATGATTATGTTATATTGTTGACATGACTTCTTTGTTGTTTTGACAGTTCATCCTCCTAATTACAATAAAAGGGTGCTTACAAGAAGATGTTAGAAATGGTATATTCAAGATCAGTGGTATTGTGAGGTATGCTTACTATCAAATTGCATTGATTACATTTTCTTCAATTCAAGCTGAATAATATGTAGACTCAGGGGGGTCACTCATCATATGTAACCCTATCACGTGAGTTCAACAGAAGGATTTTTTTTATTTCTAAAATTTACAGAAATAAATATAAATAAGGGACTATTTAAAATAGAAAAATTAACAGATTTGTATAGAAAAGGGGTACATTTTATTAATGAAATTTTTTATAGATAAGGGACTTTAAATATAGGCCTTGAATGCACGTGATATAGAGGGTTTATACGTAGTGACCCCCCTGAGTATGTAGACTGATTATGAAAATATCTTACATGGGCATGTGAAATAGGTGGATATCTCAAAAAGAGATCTCCATATTGAGCATCGAGAAGGCTAGGGTGGAATCCATCAAAGTCATATGCTTGCTTGAGAAGCACTTTCCCTCGAGCATTATGACAACTCAAGTCCACTTGCTTGTGCACATAGTTGATGAGGTGGCTATTGCAGGTACCGTTCATAGTCGGTGGATGTAATGATGATCGCATCGTTGGTGAGGTTCCCCAAGGAAAAGGCTGGATTGAAAGAAAGATGAGCGAAGAGCAAATGGAGAAATTCAATAAGTTTTGTATCCTCAATAACAAGGAGATGCAGAAGTGGATTGAGAGATATGAAGCGCCCAAAGCAAAAAGAATAAATGCAAGGACGAGATTCAGAGTAATGTACAGGCATCACAACCATATCCACGAGATCTGGCTCTTCTCCCCACTCACATGTCACTTGATTGGCTACAACTGGCTCTACGTAAAGCCGAACACGATGGAGAGACAATAAATGAGTGCGAGTGAGAGTTATCATCTAGATGTATGATGCATGTAAGTTTCTTAGCTCTTGATGTAATTAAGTAATTATTTGTGGGAATATACGCTATAAAATAGACGCATCTTCATTGTTTTAATGATGCTCTTTTAGAGTACAAAAAGTATAGTGCATTATGGTCATATGGACGACATTTTCGTGTGGAATGCATCGATTCAAAGAGAGTCACGTATGATTCTGAAGTCATGGCTAACTTCACACAAGATAGCCGAGAAAGTGCTTTGGATACCAATCTTCTCTCCTCACAGTTGGATTATTGTGTGGAACCATACACGAAATCTATGAAGTTGATTTCATATGATTTAGTATTTTCATTCTTGATGTAAAATGGTTTAGAACTATTTACACTGGTCCCCATGTGACAGTGAGAAAAGATAGTAGCAGTTTCTTTGCAATAGACTCCACCAAACTTTGGACCGATGAAAGTGATACTTTTGTTCTTCCCGAGCACTGTGAGCAGGTGCATACTAATTTTAAAGATCCATTGATACATGTACTTAAGCATAATTTCATATATATAATTGACGACATTTGGCACCCATCTTCAATATAGGTGGTTTTTCATTCGGATCGTTCTGATCCAGATCGTGGTATGTGATCCAAGTTGCACCACGAAGTAAGCAAATTTTTAAAGATAGACATGTGAATATGGAGATGCCACTACCAATGCCAGATCCAATTGATCCAGATGAATCTAGCGAAGAAGATGAAGATCACAATATGAGCCAAGAGGAAGATGCGCATAATGACATCGCATGGGAGGAAGATGGAGATCACGATATTGAGGAAGAAGACAACGATCATCAAGAATCACCACACTTTATTGAAGAAGATGATCAAGTACTTTTAGGTGAACGTACGATACTAGAGTACGATGATGATATAGGAGATCAACTCGGTATAGAGTTAGAGATAGACTTGTTTGGCGCATTAGACTTGGCTCAAGATGAAACCGTTGATACAAATGCTCTTCATTGATTTTTTTCATCTCAAACTTGGACATGAATATATGAGCTTCAAAGGCTTGATGTACATGCTCTCATACGTTTATTCTCTCAAAAGATCAAACATGTATGAAAATTTTTTAAAAAATTGCCATTGGAGGAAACTAACTTTTAAGGTCGATATGAGAAAAAAACTCTCTGTAAAACGTCGCTATAAAAAAGTATCTCAATGTTGCTATATAACGACACTTACAATTCTGATAAATGTCACTATATAGCGACTTTAGAAATCGTCGCTATCTAGCGACGTTTGCCTAAAGTCTCTATATAGCAACGCTTCACGAGATGCGCTTCCGATACCGACAATTAGAGCCCCGTGTGTGCTAAACGTCGGTACTTAAACGTCGCAATAGGATCCATGTGTAGTAGTGAACGTGATGAGAGGAAGCTACAGCGAGGTGGAAGGACTTGTGCGGAACGGATGAGGATGAGAAGAAGAGGGTCAGGAAGAGAAGTGGCATGAAGGGTGAAGAAAACGGTGAAGCGCCCAAGTCAAACTTTTCCAAAACGCAAAATTCTCTCTTGGGTTATGCATGAATATTCCAAGTTAGTGTGGCAAGACGCATGGAAAGAATGAAAGCGGTGTGTTAACGTCATGATCCGTGACTGGAAGAGTCAAAGACGAGTCTAAGCATGGGCTCAAAATCTTTTCCTCCTTGTTACTTGGGCTTATTGCCTAAGCCAATGGAGACGACAGGTGCAGAAAGAAAGACCAAGCCGTCAGGGCATATCTTGCTATGGGCAAGTTGGAAGTTCTAGCCAAGTGAGCAAGTTGGTTCACTTGGACAGGTGGCAAGTGGTCAGTTGATGCTGTGTGTGGGGTGGAAAGATTGGCCCAACGCAGCATCATCTCATCATGTTGGAAGCAGGGTGGAAATTTTGGCCAGGTGATGCTTGGCTTATTCATCTCGTGCATGGGCTTCCAAGGCAAATCCGGCCAAGGGGGCCTCTTCCAAATTTGATGTTGCTTGCAAGTTGGAAACATTGTCCCAAAGCAACATCATGTCCCAACGTTACCATTTTGGTAGGTTGGAAATTTTGGCCGGGGAATTTATGCAAACGGCTAAATTTTCATTTTTGAAGCATTATGTATATGTGGTGACCTCTTAAAACGTTAAAGCTTGAGGCACCGTCTTCTTTGTAAAATGTGTTGTAAAAAGTGTTGTAAAAGGACGTCATTCTTTACATTGTTCGCCCCCCATTATGAGAAGAAGGCAAATTTTGACGTCCACTTAAGAGTCCAGACTCATGCGTGTCTAGCCACTCATTCGAGACATTCTCGCATCGGGGTTAGGCTTTTGTGTGTGTGTGTGGCTACTCACTCAAGTCATCTTGGTGAGGCTAGGCTTTTGTGTATAGTCCATGGCTACGCTCTCCCTTTAATTGATGAGGACAAAAATTGTTTTGAACCGAGGAGTGTGTAAGAAAATTCAATGTTAGGGTTGACCTACCGTCAGTGTACAGAGTGTTCTATGGCGAAGGGAGGCGCCACAGTGCCTAGCGGCCAGCCGCTACTATGTAGAAGGTCAAGCTCTCGAGGTGCTAGAGAACCCTCTTGGCATGTATGCATTTTTCCTCATGAATAAACATTTTTTAGATCGTTCTTGTGCAAATATTTTCTAAGTCTCATTTGTTGATGATCCTTTGAATGTTGGCACAATCACACACTATCAAACGTGGAAACGTAAGGGTGATGCATGAAAGGCAAGGGTGGTGGGACGAGGACGACACAGTGCTGGCATAGACTACATGCACTGCACATGCACTGAGGATGCGTTTGTGAGGTATAAAACGTTCCCCTGCCGAGTTCATTCGACATTTTTGGCCCCGATTCGGCATACCATAGCAGAACTGGTGTTATTTGGCTAAGTGTTGGAAGCGAGACCTAACACTTGGTATCAGAGCCACTCTGAGGTGCACGCCGTCGGGTGTCACTTGGAGCATGTTCCTGTGTCCTGTGGGAGGGAGTGAGTCGGGTCCTGGTTTCAATCATGTGAGTGAGTCGGGTTGCCGTTTCCACCATGTGGGTGAGTTCCCTTGTCAGTGGAGATTTTGTGTATGTCGTTTTGTGTGAGGCAGTGAGTTTGCCATCCGTGTCGTTTTTTGTTGTTTCGTGTCATCTTCTTGTGAGAGAGTGCAGTTGCCGTTTCATTAAGAGAGTGAGGAGTCTTTGTGAGAGGTGAGGATGCCACATCAAAGAAGAGATAAGGGAGTTGAGAGTGAGGAGGAACATGAGATCCTCAAGCCTGAGAGACAGAGGAGAGAGAGGAAAGAAAAGAAAGGTGAAGAGAGAGAAGAAAGAGCAAAGGAAGATATAGGTGAGGATCTCTGGAACGTGGCTAGCTCGGGGGGGTCACTCATCATATGTTACCCTATCACGTGAGTTCAACAGAAGGAATTTTTTTTATTTCTAAAATTTACAGAAATAAATATACATAAGGGACTATTTAAAATAAGTTTGGAAAAAATTTACAGATTTGTATAGAAAAGGGGTACATTTTATTAATGAATTTTTTTACAGATAAGGGACTCTAAATATAGGCCTTGAACGTACGTGATATAGAGGGTTTATACATAGTGACCCCCCCGAGGTGGCTCGTGGAGGATTCAGTGCTGCACCCGACTTGGGCACATCAGGAGCCCGTGACCAGGAGCCGTTATTATTTCCGGAGACAAGTGAAGAAAAATCTAGAAAGGGTGAAGGAGAACAAGACATAAACATGTTTGGTTGGGTGACTGAGGAGTTAGAACGGGGAGAATTGGAATGGAGGGAGTTGAAAGGGATGATGGAGGCCATTCTAAAGAAGATATCGGAACCGTCACTACAACAGGCTCCTTCAACCAAGAAGAAGAAGAAATATGAGAGGCAGAAGGAGGTTGAGACGGAGAGTGAAGAGTCTAGTAGTGGGTCGCGGATGGGAGTAGCAGGAGGAGCTTTGGTAGATTTAAGCCGCAACTACTGGAGAAGTATACAGGAGAAGTATACAGGAGATAGGGAGTCATTAGTGCTAAACAAGTGGATTAGGGAGATGGAGGATTTCTTTGAGCTAGCAGAAATTGCATCTAATTATCAAGTGAAGATAGCGGCACAATAATTAAAAGGAGATGCGTATCATTGGTTCTTGGTGGAGGAGGGTCATGGTGAATTGAGGAGTTGGAGAGCCTTGAAGTCAAAGATGAGAGCATATTTCATTCCCCAAAACGAGGTGTTCAAGATAAGAGACGAATGGAGAGGCCTAAGACATGGTGAAGGGAAATTGAGGGAGTATGTCACGAAGTATAGGCATGCCATGGTCCAAATTGTTGATATGCATGAGATAGATAGGTTGCACGGTTTCTTGTATGGGCTACAAAATTGGGCCAGGAGAGAAATTGAGAAGCAAGAACCGGAGGATTATAAGGATGCGTTGGTGATGGCGGGCAGATTGTAGATCATGAAGGAAGAAGAGGACCTCCTAGCTTTGGTAGGACGGGTGCGTCTACAAGCTCTTGGGGGAATTGACCTAGAACTTGAAGGGAGAACAAGGAGACAAGGAGTAACGTGGAAAATGTTGCATCAAGTGTGGGCTCAAGCAGGGCGTTGGTGCCGCGGGCGCCAGGAAGAGGATTTGGATATGAAGGAAGAGGCAGGGGACCACCCGGGGGTAGGGGACTAGTGAGAGGGTGCTTTTCTTATGGAGGAGATCATTTTATCAAAGATTTCCCTAGGCAGCGAGGTGGATTCAATAGGCCTCGGATCGCACTCACTCAAGCAACAGAGTCAAGGGGAGATAATGAGAATTTGGAGATCACAGAAATCACAGAATGTGAGAGTGGAGGTAATGGAGAAGAGCCTAGAGTGGGGTCATTGACAGTGGCACCAAGGGTCTTGGCTGCAAGATTGCCAGTGGTACTGAACATCTATGTGGATGGGTTGATCAATGGTGGAGCTCAAAGGATTATGATAGACATGGGTGTGACACACAACATGATTATGCCTAAAGCGGCGCAAAGGCTGAAGTTGAAGTTATCCAAGATTGAGGACACGGCAGTATCTTTTGGGCAAGGCAAGGATGCTAATTTGGCAATGTCTTGGAGTGTGCAAGTGTAGCTAGGGGGTTGGAAGGCAAAGTTGAATTTTCTAGTGGTGCAAGAGCACCATATAGGATGAATGATTCTCAATTGAAAGAGCTCAAGAGGCAAGTTATGAAGTTGGTAGACAGTGGGTTCATTAGGCCAAGTAAATCCCCCTTTGGAGCACTGGTCTTATTTGTAACAAAGAAAGATGGATTGGCACGTCTATGCGTGGACTACCACGTGCTCAACAAAATTACCATCAAGAACAAGTACCCCATGCCATTGTTGGATGATTTGATGGATCAATTGGGAGGAGCCAAGTATTTTAACCGAATTCATTTGAGTTCTGGATATCATCAGATAAGAATTGCGGAGGAGGATGTGGAGAAAACGGCCTTTAGAAAAAGATATGGTAGCTATGATTGGTTGGTTATGTCCTTTGGCCTCACAAACACACCAACTACCTTCTGCCCTTTGATGAATGATGTGTTCAGGGAGTACTTGGATGATTTTGTGATTGTTTACATTGATGACATTCTAATTTATAGCAAGACACTAGAGGAGCATTGGGAACATCTTAAGAAGGTGTTTTCCAAATTGAGGGAGCACAAGTTGTATGCCAAACGGGAGAAATGTGAGTTTGCTGCAAAGGAGGTTGCCTTCTTGGGATATATAGTGGGGGAACATGGAATCAAGATGGACCCCAGCAAGGTGGAGGTAGTAACTAATTGGATGCAGCCCAAGTCAGTGCGGGGAACACGAGGATTCCTAGGCTTTTGTAACTTCAATCGAAGGTTTGTGAAGGAATATAACCGTGTTGCATTTTCGCTCTCTGATTTAGTAAAGAAAGAGGACAAATTTGAGTGGGGGGAACATTGCAACAAAGCCTTTGAGGAGATGAAAGTGATTATGAGCTCCACCCCAGTCTTAAAACTACTTGAGTTTAACACTCGTTTAACAAGCCATTTGAGATTCACACGGATGCCTCAGATTATGCCTTAGGAGGAGTGTTGATGCAGGAGGGACACCCAATTGCATATGAGTCAAGGAAATTCGATGCCACTGAAAGGAGATGGACAACGCATGAGAAGGAGATGTTGGCTGTTGTAGAATGCTTAAGAAAGTGGAAACACTATGGTTAGGATAAGCATACCAAAGTCTTCAGAGATAACATTACACTAAAGTATTTTCAGACTCAACCCAAGCTATCTCCTAAGTAGTCTCGGTGGCAGAATTTCATTGCAAAATTTCACATAACAATTGAACACAAGCCAGGCAAAACGAACGCCATGCCAAATGCCCTAAGTAGAAAAGCAGAATTGATGGCCATTACTATGGCACAAGGCACACTCTTGGAGAGAATCAAGGAACTTATGGAAAAAGACCAAGGCATACAAGATGTAGTGAAGCACATTAAAGAAGGACGTTATGCACCATGGGGCATGTATAATGAAGATGAAGGTTTGCTCTACGTCTATGAAAATAGGTTGTATGTTCCAAATGACTTAGAACTCAAGAAGACCATATTGTGGGAATGCCATGATTGCAAGCTAGCACGTCACTTAGGGCAGCACAAGACTTGGGATAGAATGAAGCAACACTTTTTTTGGCCAGGGATGGACGAAGACATCATTGAATATATCAAGACCTGCCCAACATGTCAATTTGTCAAAGACCAACGTTTTGCAAAGGTAGGAAAACTCCAACCCATGCCTGTGCCTTCAAGGCCATTCTCCAAACAAGGCCATTTCATTCCCGTTAAACCACCCATCACTACAAAGCATACAGCCAACTTATATTTCTCTTATGTGTTCAAGTACCATGGTTTACCCTTGGCCATTGTCTCGAATCGTGATGCTCACTTCTTAAGTGATATGTGGACCGAGCTCTTCAAATTCCTTAGCACGCAACTCTATTTCAGCTCCTCATACCACGCAGCTACCGATGGTCAATCTGAAAAGGCAAACCAAACCGTAGAGTAGTACATCAGAAGCTATGTCCAGGTAGACCAAAAAGATTGGGCCTTACATTTGGACGCCTTGGAGTTTCACTACAACAACTCCGTTCATCGCAGCATAGGATTCACACCGTTTGAGATAGCCACGGGCAAAGACGTCATCACTCCCATAGCCTTGGCAATAGGTACTCCCAAAATCAAAGATCCAGACACAGAGGAGTTTCTTAACAGATGGCGTGAACACATGCAAGCGGCAAAAGAAAGTCTTCACAAAACCAAGGCCATCATGAAGAAGTACTATGACAGCAAGCGTCGCCACATCAAATTCTTTCCAAGCGACTTGGTGCTCATTAGCTCCCAGAATATCCGGCTTCTAAAAAACTTGACTCCAAAGTTCAATCATAGGTTCTATGGACCATACAAAGTTCTCTATGCACTTGATGAAGTCACCTATAAATTGGAGCTCCCTTTGGATGTAACAATACATAACGCCTTCCATGTTCAGCTCTTAAGGCGTTTCTACTCTGATAACACATATGGTTGGAAAGTCCCCCCTTCCGTCTCCCAATTTGTAAGGCTGCCATATGAGCCAGAGGCAATTTTAAAAGGGAGAATGCTAAGGGGTAGAGTAGAATTCTATGTAAAGTTCAAAGGTTGTCCTATCTCCGAATGTAAATGGCTCCCTGAAGCCTGGATGATAGACAACTATCATGATATGGTCTTGCAATATTATGCTTACGCTTGAAGAGGGCTTCGAGCTCTTTTGTAACTCGAGAGAGTATATGGAAGGTCAAGCTCTCGAGGTGCTAGAGACCCCTCTTGGCATGTATGCGTTTTTCCTCATGAATAAACGTTTTGAGATCGTTCTTGTGCAAATATTTTCTAAGTCTCATTTGTTGATGGTCCTTTGAATGTTGGCACAATCACACACTATAAAACGTGGAAACGTAAGGGTGATGCACAGAAGGCAAGGGGGTGGGACGAGGACAGCATAGCGCGGGCACAGACTACATGCACTGCACATGCACTGAGGGCCCGTTTGTGAGGTAGAAAACGTTCCCCTGCCGGGTTCGTTCGACATTTTTGGCCCCGATTCGACATACCATAGCAGAACTAGCGTTATTTAGCTAAGTATTGGAAGCAAGACCTAACAATTACTATATGGAGGATAGTGCTCTCTCATGCGAGGTTGATCTCCATGAGGAAAACGTCGACGGCCGTTTATGCTCCCTCTTGCTTGTACATACTTTCTATTGCAAAAATCAAGCGCGTTCTGGGACCGTTTGGTGCTCCATTTAGTACCATCTTGCAAGTAACGTCATGATGCCATCTTGTGGGTTGTGATCTTGTGGTGCACGTTGAAGTGCACGCACGGGATTAAAGCAAAACATGGGAAGGGTAAAGTGCATGTGAAAGTGAGTGGGGAATGGTGAGGGCCATGTTTGTTCTCCATACCATTGTACAAACCGTGAACCGTTTGTTACCGAGCTAGGACTCGAGGTGAGCCCGAGGAGTCAAGCGTGCCGACCCACATAAAGGTCGCTAACCAAGAAAGAAATGTGGACTGATCAGGACGTTGCGCAGTAGATGTTCCCGGGTCTTGGCGACCCGTGTGACTCCAAGGACCGAAGACCGTGAAGCCTAAGGGCTTGCCCAATGGGGTGTAGTGGTATCAGAACCGAGACATTAAGGGAGACTAAGTCCACCTTACACTTCATGCTGAACTACTCGCCTGTCGTGCGAGGAGATCTCTCAAAGCACGATCGCCTCCTTGTATCACTTACGAGCACAAAGAGTTCATAAAATTGAGGACCTGCCCACGGAAATTGTCTCGTCGTTCACTGATCAAAACTTCGGAGCTGGGGGTGGGAATCTATCCGGGAACATACTGCCGTTAGATACCCACGTATTCCGCTCCTTTCCCTTCTCTAAAATGGAGCTGGAGCGCTTGAAGCGAAAGGCCATGGAGGATGGAATGGTAACAAAGTGTAGCAACTTCGACGTTTTAACAGGATCTCCGAAGCCGGATGAACCCTCCTCTTCACCCGAACTTCTGCGGAAATGGTGTTTTCCCTGCGCATGCGACAGCAACAGCCGGGGAATTACGTGACAAACCGCTCTCTTTCTTGGTACGGAACATTCAGGAAGCTATAGAAGCTGTGACGGACGATTACGTGCGGTCGGCCTTGGATGATGGGGAGCTTCATCAAGGCGTGCCAGCCATTATGGAGGGATGCTTCTTTGTGTCGGCGTGGTGGAAGCTTCAAGCTACGATTCGACACGGCAGATTTCGGCTGGGGAAGGCCTTTCTATTGCGGCCCTGTGGTCAGTGGGATGTTAGAGTTCGTTCTGTTACTGCCCAGCACTTCCAAAGACTCTGCAGACTCTACCTTGCATTGAAACCACATGAGATGGACAAATTCGAGCAACTCATGAGATCGGTTTGAATCTGTAGGAACGTGAAATAATCTCACGGCAGAAAGTGAGGAAGCGGAAAACTGAGCAACGGAGTGACTTCTCGTTGATGGTGCATATTGTGTGTTTTGCGTTTGGTGGTGTAATATAGAAGTTGTACTATGAGTGACACACATGGTAGTCTCCCTCGCCCATGAGAAGCAATATACAATCTGTAGTAATGTCGACAGTTAGTTTGATGCAACAAATAATCTCGTAGCAGTAGCTGTAAGGAGGTGGTTTATGGCAGCTTGAGGGAGGAGCTGGAGTGAACCTGTAATATTGTCCATTGTTCTCAGATACAAGTGTCGTGTCTTGTAGATGGTGCTGTCTGAATCCCAATTTCATCGCCTTGTTCAATCATATGGGAATAAACTCACAAGTTTGTCTTGTTCTCTGAAACACAATTTCATCTCCCTGTTAATCATTTGGGAAAACCCATGAGCTTGATCGAATATTAAGGGGGTAAAGGCCTGTAAACGTGTTGGCATGGTTGTCCTCTTCCCCTTAACGCATGCAAAAGGTTGCTAATGCCAACAGAAGTTGAGTGACCAACAAGTCACACAGAGTGGAATAGTTGGATACCCGCGACCGCGCCCGGGACTTGGGGCGACCCGAGTCCCAACTCGCCCGCCCATTTGCTAACAAAGTTCAAACACCTAACTAACTGGATTGTTTCAAGGCAGCCGACAGGCTGGTTTCCCGATAGCAGCCCTGCTGTTTGCCCTGGCGTCGATTCCCCTACTAAATAATATTAAAATGGCCATGGAATCTGGTACGCTGAAACGTTTGACTCTTCATTCGGGAAATCAGTTCTGTACGCAAAGGTTTGCTGATGACTTGATGGCGATGTGTAAAGAGCATCAGTCATCTTAGAGGCCCGAGTGCTTAAATTTGCTGCGCAGATTGAGCTTCATTAGACTTTTGGGCTTCATATGACTCCCAAGAATTTCACCAGCGCAGCATTCATGAAGCTCAAGCATATCTCCAAGACTTCAACATATAATGTACATACATATAGTTAGTAGTTAGAATTTATCTACTATACTACTAATATGTATCCCAAATAATGTGAGTCTCCCTGCTCTAGAATCTCGAGGGCCTGGCATTAGTCTCGCAGTCTGTGCAATTGTCATCTTCAGCTTAAAATGGGATTTGTACGGAGTGTCATCTTCATTTTGAAGCTTAAATTTTTTCCAAAGACTTCACGGAATTTTTTATGAAGCCTAGAGGTGTGCAGCAAATTTAAGCACTGGCCCCGAGCCCCGAAGGTATTATTTCTGTTTTTTGCAAAGCATCCGGATTTGGCTGAAATAATTTAAAAATAAATCTTTTTCTCTCTTAAGGAGAGTTTTGGGGAGGACGATTGGAGGAAAATGGCCCGTTGGATTCCATCGAATCAATCTGAACCATTAGATTAAATTGCTCCATCAATCGGTGCAAGGGTGGTTATGAAAATTGATTGGCCTCTTGTCGCTGCGTTAGTTACCCATGCATCCAATCCGGAACGTAGAAAATCTGGAGTGCTAACATGCAATTTTGAAGTGAAGAATTTCTACGTTTGGAATAGGTGCCAACATGTTAGCAGTCTACAAGAGATATCATCGATTCCCAACATGTTAGCAAACATCAATCATCATCGATTCGAAATTGGATGCCAACACGTTAGTAGTCTCCAAGAAAAAACATCGATCAATCATCGATGCGAAGTAAGTGAAGAATTTCTACAGGAGAATTTTTACGTTCGGAGTAATTGGATGCCAACATCGTGAAAAACTTATGGGTGCCAACATCGTTGATCATCAATGCGAAGACAATGAAGAATTTCTATGTCGGGAATTGGAAGCCAACATCGATCATCATCGACAGTGATGAATTTCTACTTTCTTCGGCATTGTATGTTGTGTGGGGTTCGTAATTACACATAGAAATGCACCCATGAAAGCTAATTTGAGGTAGTCGTTCATCTGCGTTTGAATTTTGTTTTGATATTAAATGAGAAGACGATTTGGAAGATTATAAAACGCTTTCTTCAACGATCGAAAAGATCGCCTTTTGATGTAATATAAAGCATAACAAACGACAGCTTGCAACGATCTATCAAAAAAAGACAACAAACACATGAGCTTGACGGGGATGTGCTTTCAAAACACACTGACGATCTTAGGAGAAAAGAACGTTGGGTGTTGCAAGATTAACGATTTTCTGATTGCCCCTTTTCTCCTTTTACGAATCATCCGCATGAGCCATGAATGATTTTTTTTTCACCATGATATAATTAGTCACCACTTCCGAATCTCTTTCCCCAATCGTTTTATCGCTGGCCATAGGAATCGTTCTATTCATCTTTACAGCCTTCCTGGCTCCTACGGTATCTCGAAGGATCCTGATCTAATGGAGATGTTTGATTCAAACAGCAATTGAATATCTGCAGAACATGTCAATACTAGCACAAACGCAAATTGCCAACTCAACATGAGTTGGATTTGTGACGTAGTGAAGCGGAATGCCAAAAGTGTAGAGCTCATTAGGCTGGTAGGAAGAGACAGGACGGTTTCAGCGAACTTCAGTGTGCCTTGCACATGCTGGGTTCTACCTGTTGCTAGCTTCGACAAAGGTAAACCGTCTTCGTGAGAGGTATCATGCATTTCTATGCTTCTTGGTGATTGTTGGAAATGGCTAGATTTCAAATAAGAAAGGCAATTACATGGAAACTCTGTTGTATTGCGCAAATTTTGTAGTTCTTAAAGCTGGACGGTGTTTCCACTATTTCGATGCCAATTCTCTGATTTCTGAGAGGGATGCCGAAACCATTGAGAAGGAGGAAGAAGAGACAGTCGCTTTGGAGATAGGTCGCAACTTGCAAGGCATAGAGCACGAGCGTTGTATCTGGATTGTCAATGCTTGCAAGGAAGAGCTAGAGGAGCAATGCCATCTACGAGTGGATTTGCTTAAAAGATTAAGATGTCACGGAGGAAGAACTTTGCAAAAAGGAGGTTTGGATTGCAAGTGAATTTTCAAGCTTTGATTTGTAGCCTGCGGCTTGCCACTGGTCGCCGCACACTAGTAAATATATAACGAAACACAACCGACTGGGGTGGTCAATCCCAAAACAATGACCATGTACAAAAATTGGCCATCTCAAATGCTAAACGCCCACAATACAGTACAACAACGTCACTAAAACTAGATAAAGATATCGTGAAGAATACTTCCTACCAGTAGGTCTTTCATGGCTAGTTGGCTACCAACATAGCCAAATCTCGCAATTTCTCCTTGCATTCATTTACCAACACAGTAACTTGAGCACAAAAGGCATCATCCCCCCAAAAACCACTCGATTCCTAAGTGACCAAACTGCCATTGTCAGAAAAGCTCGAAAAAATGGCCAATCGCAAACAAGAGTAGAGGGGATCCAGATTGTTTTTCCAAAGAAGCTAGGTGCCATTTCGCACCCAATGAGAAGCCTACAATCCCGCCATACGGATAGCACTACCCATCCTCCTCCACAGTTCATGGACTAAGGGACAATCCCAAAACAAATGTTGGATATTTTCCTGTGCCAACCCACAAAGAGGACATAAAGGGTTCAGTTGCATCCATCTAGCCAACCTGCTTCTCCATCCATGCTGCTATCTTCGACAGGAGAAATTTAAATTTCCCCGAGAGCGCACACTTCCAAACCTCATCAAACGGAACTCTCCACCAGGACTATGACCTGCGAAGTTTCCAAATTTTATTAAGGTCATGCAATTCCATCTGCCTATTCAAGAGCTCTATGTAACACGCTCTAGCCGAAATCTTAGATAGCACCATATTGCCAATCCTCTAGTGATTTTCCCTCCAATGGAGCAAAGGAAAGGAACTCAAAGGATAAGATTGAGGCAATACAGCCACCAAACTAGATAGAAATTGAGCTTCCACTGCCGTAAGACCAAACTCCTATCACTACTACACATGGCCTCTATTCCGACACTTAAGCGCCGACGTTTAGCACGTGTGAGGCTCTAATCGTCGGTAAGCAAAGCGGGTTTAGTTAAGTGTCGCTATAGTGGCTCTAGGTAAGTGTCGCTATATAGCGACGTTTATACAGAGTCACTATATAGCGACACTTACCAGACTTGTAGAAGGTCATTATATAGTGACACTAAGATAGTTTCCTATAGCGACGTTTTACAGAGTGTTTTTCCCCATACCGACCTTTAAAGATAGTTTTTCCCAATGACAATTTTTTTTTCCTTTTCATACATGTTTGATCCTTTGAGAGAACAAAAATACAAGAGCATGTACATCAAGATTGAAGCTCATATATTCATGTCCAAGTTTGAGATGAAAATTTAAATCAATGTAGAGCATTTACATCAACGGCTTCATCCTGAGCCAAGTCCAACGCGCCAAACAAGTCTATCGCCAACTCCATACTGAGTTGATCTCCTATATCATCATCGTACTCTGGCATCATATGTTCACCTAAGACTTGATCATCTTCTTTTATAAAGTGTGGTGATTCTTGATTATCATCATCTTCTTCCTCAATATCGTGATCTTCATCTTCCTCTTGGCTCATATTGTGATCTTCATTTTCTTTGATAGATCCATCTAGATCAATTGGATCTGGCATTCGTAGTGGCATCTCCATATCCACATCTCTATCTTCAAAAATTTGCTTTCGACCACCATCTTGGATCAGAATGATTTCGATGAAAAACCACCTATATTGAAGATGGGTGCCAAATGCCATCAATTATATATATGAAATTATGCTTAAGTACATGTACCAATGGATCTTTAAAAATGAAATCCTGGATTAATTAAATCATTAGTATGCACCTGCTCACAATGCTCGAGAAGAACAAAAGTATCACTTTCATTGGTGGTCCAAAGTTTGGTAAAGTCTATTGCAAAGAAACCCCTACTATCTTTCCTCACTGTCGCATCATGGGGACCATTGTAAATAGTTCTAAACCATTTTACATCAAGAATGAAAATACTAAATCGTATGAAATCAATTTCATAGATTTCGTGTATGCTCCCACAATAGTCCAACTGCGAGGAGAGAAGATTGGTATCCGAAGCACTTGCTCGGCTATCTTGTGTGAAGTTAGCCATGACTCCACAATCATGCGTGACTCTCTTTGAATCGATGTGTTCCATGCAAAAATGTCATCCATATGACCATAATGCACTGTACTTTTTGTCCTGCAAAAGAGCATCATTAAAACAATGAGGATGCATCTATTTTATAGTGTATATTGCCACAAATAATTACTTAATTACGTCAAGAGGTAAGAAACCTACATGCATCATACATCCAGATGATAACTCTCACTCGCACTTGTTTATTGTCTCTCCATCGCGTTCGGCTTTACGTAGAGCCAGTTGTAGCCAATCAAGTGAAATGTGAGTAGGGAGAAGGGCAAGATCCCATGGATATGGTTGTGATCGCCTATACATTACTCTGAATCTCTTCCTTGCAACTATTCTTTTTGCTTTGGCTACTTTATATCTCTCAATCCACTTCTGCATCTCCTTTCTATATTGAGGATACAAAACTTATTGAATTTCTCCATTGCTCTTCACTCATCTTTCTTTCAATTCTGTGGATGCAAGAAACTCTGTGATATGTACTAATGACTCTTGCACAAGCCATCCCTTTGCCATGCTTGCTTCTGCTCTTGCTCTTTGCCTTACAAATCCCTTCAAAGTTTTCATAAACCACTTCAGAAAAAACAATCACCGACTATGAACGGTACCTGCAATGGCCACCTCATCAACTATGTGCACAAGCAAGTGCACTTGAGTTGTCATAATGCTCGAGTAAAAGTGCTTCTCAAGCAAGCGTACGGCTTCGATGGAGTCCACCGTAGCCTTCTCAATGCTCAATATGGAGATCTCTTTTTGAGATATCCACCTATTTCACATGCCTATGTAAGATATATTCATAATCAGTCTATAGATTATTCAACTTAAATTGAAGAAAATGCAATCAATGCGATTTGATAGTAAGCATACCTCACAATACCACTGATCTTGAATATAGCATTTCTAACATCTTCACAACAAGAAAAGGCACCTACAGATGCGCACACAGACGCGTTTCCATAATTTTAAAAAAAACTTATAGGCGCATCTATTTGCGTATTTATTGGCGCGTCTACAGACATGTGTCTAAAGGCGCATCTATATTATAGACAGATGCGCCTGTAGATACGCAAAAAGATGCCCTACTAGAAATTTTAAAAAATAGATAGATGCGTATATAGATGCGCAAATAGACGCCATGCTAGAAATTTTAAAAAAACAAAGAGACGCGTACATAAACGTGTTTATAGACGCACTTATAGACACTCTACAGAATATTTTTTGTTAATAAAAGTAGAATTTTGTGTGGTTGAACAAAATCTTGTGTATGTAATGTATGCTATGTAGTTATAAGAATCCTATTTCCACATTGCGCAATTCAATTCTTACAGCCAACCGCATTTTAATTAGCATGATTGCAAGCATGTCTATAGCCGACAATTACAATTCCGAATAAAACATTACAACTCCAAAATGTTTAGTTCACAAGGCATTAATTGATAGAATGTTGCACAAGGAAATTGAAAGCCAAAAAAATAAAAGGAGTGTATATTAATTCATAGCTCAAAAAGTGCTTGTATGTACATATAGCACGAAGCCAAGCCACATCCTATGGCTTCAAGTATTTAAAAAAAGAGGAGTGTATATACAAGAGAGCCACGAGGCCAAGCCGATGGCTTCAAGTACAAAAAAGAGTAGCTAGCACTACTTCTAAGACTAATCTAAGTTCTCGGCATCCTCGCTTCAGCCGCAAGGTCCTATAAACGAGGAATAACATGTATCAATGTATGAAAAATCAAATCTTTACTTAACAATATTGACATTATTTAATTACTTTCAAATACCTGGGGGGCGCTTCAGTAGCCCAGATATACTGCTCCTCAGTAATCAACCCGTCATCATAGAAGTACTTCCATGTATCTCCTCTGTGATGGTGGCGGTGGTAGTTTGTCTCAACATGAGTAGGGTACCTGCCCACGATATCAAGCTACAAGATGACACAATTTGCGGAGGGGTTAGTACAAAGAAACAACCTCCTAATAAACTACATAAATAATATAATTTGAGATCGATACTTACAAATTGGGCCTCCCATGATTCAACACCCTCTACTCCAAAATGCATGCTTCCATATTGCTCCATTTGGATCCTTCATGCCTCCACGTGCTGCAGACTAGGGTCCACCTTCGCTGCCTTCATTGCTTTCTCCCACTCACGCTTGTGAGCGGTGTGGGGCTGGCCCCTTGGTGGTTGACCTCCCTCGAGCGTGGCAATCTCGGCTAGTGCCTTCCTCTTAAGCAAATATCTTTTATTGCCAAGTATCGTAAAAATCTTTAACTTGGCCCATTCATCTGTGAGCTGAACATTGGGGGGATTGGGATACCTAGAGCGAACAGTAGTGGGGGTCTCATCAGCCAACTTTTTTGGATGGTCTTTGTAGTGAATAAAGCAATCTTTGTAGTTATTAGCAATTATAGAGCGCATGAAGGCCATGATGTCCTTCCCCCGTGCGTCCATCAAGATGCCTTCTGTCTGAATGATGTCATAGTAAATCATACCATCACCCTCTAGCACGTCTACATCGTCTCAATCATCCCCGTCCCCACCACTACCCCCCCAAAGCAGGTTGCCATGCATCCCCCACCGCTCTCCCTACTACTATGCATGCTGCCCTCTCGTGTCGAGCTAGTACGCTGGCCGCTTGTAGCTAGAGAAGCCACTCTTGACTACATGGAAGTACGCTGGCCACTCGTAGCTGGAGAAGCGACTCTCAATGGCACAGGAGTACGCCAGCGGCTCTATGAGACAGAAGGATCTCCTGATGACAGCAGGGGGGGAGAAGGGGATCGACTCTGGGGCTGTCACGACTTTGCTAGGGTAATCTCAGCTGGTGTGGGATTGGGGTGGTTTGGAGTCTGTACTACCAACTCCTGGGGGGTGTTTGTAGTACCCATCATGTATGTGTATAACTCCGCAGGAGTGGGAGGGTGCCCCAAAAGGTTATATAACTCCCAAAAGATGGCATCCCAAAGATCAGGTGAGGGTGAAGATCCTGGCCACATGATGAACTGAAGAAAATAAAAGAAGAAGTTTACCATCGAGCATGCCCTTGTCACGAGATGCAAAAGAAAAAATAGAGTGATAGCTTGACATTAAGCAAGCATTTATGGACTCCTGCATTCTTTGAATTAGAGTGACAGAAGTTTGTATCTACTTGCTCAATGTCAAGCTATTGAAGCTTCACATGGGAAAAGAGAGGAAGGAAAGAGAGGAAAAGAGAGGAGAAAAAAGAAAGGAGATAAGAGAGAAAAGAGAGGAGGGAAAGATAGAAAAAGAGAGAAGGAAAGAGATGAGAAAAGAGGCCAAAAGAGAAGAAAAGAGAGGAGATAAGGGAGAGAAAGAGAGACAAAAAGAGAAGGAAAGAGAGGATAAAAGAGAAGAAAAAAGAGAGACAAGGTGAAGGAAAGAGGGGATAAAAGAGAGGAAAATAGAGAGAAGGAAAGAGAGGAGAAAGAGGAAAATAGAGGAAAAGCGAGGAGAAAAAAAGAAAGAAAAAGAGAGGATATAAGAGAGGAAAATTACCACAAAAAGAGAAGGAAAGAGAGGATAAAAGAGAGAAGGAAAAAGAGAGATAAGGTGAGGATAAAAGAGAGAAAAAGAGAGAAGAAAAGAGAGGAGAAAAGAGAGCAGGAAAAGAGAGAAAAAGAGAGAACGAAAGAGATGAGAAAAGAGATGAAAAGAGAAGGAAAGAGAGGAGATAAGAGAGAAAAAGAGAGGAAAAGAGAGGAGAAAAAAGAAAGGAGATAAGAGAAAAAAAGAGAGGAGAAAAGAGAAGGAAAGAGAGGAGAAAGGAGAGAAAAAGAGAACGCAATCCCTTATTTTTTCATGAATGCAATCCCTTTCTTCAATCATGCTTTCCCTTTCCATCATTCATGCAATCCCTTTCTTCATTCATGCAATCACTTATTTCCATCATTCAATATGCAATCCTTTTCTTGGAAGTGGATGTGGAAGGGGAAGGGAAAGAGAAGGAAAAGGAAGGGGAAAGGGAAGAATAGATAAGACTATCAGAGCATGTCTATAAACGCATCTATAGGTGCGACTGTCTGTTTTTCCAAAAGATAGATGCGTTTATAGACGTGCTATTAGATGCATCTATAGACGAATCAGAACATGTGCTCGACCACACTAGTACAAAAAACATCCATTCCCTGCATACGACAAAGGACGAATCCAAAGAGAGCAACTTCCAAAGAAGATCAACCGTTAAGAGACTTACCTTGGATAGAGGTATGGAAGCTTCTTGTCCTTCTTCAAAGTTGCTTCTCTTTCTTCTCTTCCTTGTTCACCCTCTGCTTCTCTTTCTTCTTTTCCTTGTTCACCCTCTTCTCTTGTGTGCTTGGGGATCATTGTGTAAGCCTGGAGATGAGTGTAGGTGCTTGGAGATAAGTGTGGATGCTCGGAGCTATGTCTATTAATAGGAAAGCAAGCCACGTGATGTTAAAAGTATGTGAAGAAAAGCAAGTGTGCTAAAAGTAGGTTTGAAAATCAACTCGTAGTCTGTGCGTCTATCTACACATCTATAAATTCGTCTAAAGTAAGTTTTAGATGCACCTATAGACACGCTCCACAGTACAAATGCGGTGTTAGACGTGCTTTTAGACACTCCATGGAGTTTTGACATTTACAACTCATCCAAGGATAAATTTTTTGGGTTGTTTATATGTAGGATGTCTTCATCTTCAACAAGTACTCCAGTGAGGATGAATCCCTCTGTATCCACCATCGCGAAATGTGGTTGCAGTAAAAATTCAAATTTATGTATGATCCATGTCAAGGAAACATGTATCATGCACGTAGAATTACACTCAATCACGTCTCAAAGTATGGAGAATGAGATGCGACCATAAACATGGATGCAACAAAGTGTCCTACTTGTGGAGAGGCAAGATATAGAGCAAATCTCAAAACTTTGGATGTGCCTCCTAAGGTTCTATGACATTTTCCCATAATCCCTTGCATCCAAAATATGTTCAAGTGCAAATCCATTGCAGAGCTCATGTCATGGCATTCCTCCCATCGATCAACCGCCGATGGCAAGTGGAGAACTCCCGCAAACACTCTTGCGTGGAAGCATATTGAAGACACATGGCCAAGCTTCAAGGAAGAACCTAGGAGCTTGAGACTTGGATTGGGTATGGACGGTGTGAACCCATTTGGTCTCAAAAGCACCTCTTACAGTGTATGGCTAGTGAAATTGGTGAATTATAATCTTCCACCCTCTATGGTGATTAAGAAAGGACATGTTATGTTATCCCTTCTAATTCCAGTAGAAGGGAAATATAGTGTCAAAAATACTAATGTTTATTTGGAGCCTTTGATTGACAAGCTAGAGATACATTGGAGAGGTATCGAGGTGCATGATGTGAGTAGGCCTCCCTCATCGAGACTTCAACTATAAAGTAGTCTTGATGTGGATGATGCATGACTTCCTAGGCTATGGCGAGTGTTCAGGTAAGCATTGCACTTTTAATTATGAGTAGGCAATCAATGTGGCACCCTAAATCCACCTGGAACTCTTAATTGCATCTATTGTTCAAGTCTCACTACATCAGGTTACCATGCATATCCTGTTTGTGGTCCTTCACTAGTTGCCTCATGAGCAGACACATTGAATAAGGTCATCTATGAGAATCACCATCGATTTCTCCCACCTGATCATCCTAGATGTCACCCCTTGGAATGAAGTCCCCCCACAATCACTCACTACGGGAGATTGGATGAGAATTTGGAACGGATCCACAAGTCCTCCACCACTTGGCATGAGCCAGTAAGGGATTGTAACTATTGTGTGCTATATTGGATGGAAATAAAGATTGCCCGCTAACACCAGCTTTTGTTTAGATACTCCATCTTTTATCGTTTACCATATTGGTCCCACGTCAAGATCAATCACTACTTGATCCCATGCATATCTTCAAGAATGTGGCATCTACCATTTGGGAACATTTGAATGGGACACGAGATTCCGCAGGCATAAGGGAGGATCTACACATCATAAGGAGGATGCGTGAAGCTTGGCTATAAGAGAGGCCAACTAGGCGTGTCTTTTTACCTCATGCACCATGGAGGTTATCAATGCTAGAGATGGTGGCGGTGAAGCGAGCTATCACTACAGTTCATACTCCCACTGGATGCATGAGGTGTTTGAAGGCGGCCTTCACAACAAAGAGTAAGAAAATAGGTGTAGAGCAATTATATGGCTTGAAATCTCATGATTGGCACAAGATGCTCCAAGTAAGTATTTTATGTGCATAAGGTCTTTTTCCTTTCAAATTTGTGAGTGAATTAGAAGCAACTAATCAACCATTCCTCGTGTGTTCAGTTCATACTACCTACTAGCATTTCTCGCAGTGCATCAAAAGACATGAAGGATTGTATTTACAAGATGGGTGAGCTTGTGAGGTACTTTATAGGATACAAAATGTGAATATTGTATTTAAACACTTATTTCATTAATTTTGGACTTGTCAATGTACAAATTCATTTTTACATATACTTTTGGACTAGTTTTCAGATAAAATTTAAGAAAAACCCAATCTTCAAAGCACATATAAAAACATAAAAACAAGCATTTTTATATATATTTTTTAAGGACATGAAACTAAAATTATAAAATTTAACGCAGCCTACATAAGTTACATGAAAAAATAAGATTTGGTTGTTGTAAACTCTCTTAATATTTAATGGTGTTAATAAACACCTTCAAAAGTTAAGCCTGAGATTTTCAAGACTACATAAGTTACATGAAAAAATAAGATTCGGTTGTTGTAAACTCTCTTAATATTTAATGGTGTTAATAAACACCTTCAAAAGTTAAGCCTTAGATTTTCAAGACTACAGCCATTCAATTTGATGAATTTTCTATTTTCAAGTCCTTAGCCTGAATTCAACCCATTCAAGAGCTGAGCTCATCTCTTCCTCATCGATGTAGTTAAAATTATAGAAGAGAAGTAAGGATTGATGAATTTTCTCCTGCATAACACTTTGTTTGTTCCGAATGGCTTGCGCTTCCTCGGGGGAAAATCTTCCATAACGAGCCACACGCGAAGATATCTCACTTTGAAAGTCTATCAACTCTCTTCTATATGACTGCAATTTATCTATTTCAGTAGTAGCCATACTTATTTTTCTTTCCTCTTCCTTCTCTAAGCCCTTCTGACAAGCAAAGTCATCCTTCTCGTACTGGGTTAATGGAGCTGGATTTTGCTTTCTCTCCTCTCTCTTTCCTTGGTTCTCGGCAATCCATTCTTTGAGGCTGCTAATGGCTTGCTCGACAGAATCGATTACCTTAAAAAGATCCATAATGGCTGCAAGATGAAAGGAGTATGCTTGAGAAGAGAAGGTAAGGTTGAGGGCAAGATGGAAGGAGCAAGCTTGAGGAGAGGAGTAAGGTAAGAAGAGTAAAGTGAAAGAAGTTTTTGCTGCGGGTGAGATATAGAAGACGAACGAGGTGAGGAAGGTAACGAGAGTGAGGAAAGATATAGAAGACAAACGAGGTGAGGAAGGTAACGAGAGTGAGGAAGGTAACTAGAGGAGGTAAGGCAAGATGAAAGGAGTATGCTTGAGAAGAGGAGGCAAGGCTACGGGCAAGATGGAAGGAGCAAGCTTGAGGAGAGGAAGGAGCAAGCTTGAGGAGAGGAGTAAGGTAAGAAGAGCAAAGTGGAAGAAGTGTCTGCTGCGGGTGAGATATAGAAGATGAACGACTACTAGGGAATTTATAGAACTACAGATGCAAGACCGTAATGCGAGATGACTAGATGCAAGATCGTAATGCGAGACATTATAAAATAAAATGATGGGATGCAAGACCGTAATGGGAGACATTTGAGACATATAAGATAGTGATAGTACATTGAAATCTATAAAGTAAAATGATGGAACACAAGAATGATATAATTAATAGAATCTCATCATGAGATATTCTTTTAATATAATATAAGTTAGTAATTATTAGAATCTCATCATGAGATATTCTTTTAATATAATATAAGTTAGACTTGCTGTACATAATAAATGATAGATTTTGAGTACATTGAAATCTATAAAATAAAGTGATGGAACATAAGAATGATATAATTATTAGATTCTCATCATAAGATATTTATTGTACATAATAAATTAGACTTTCAAAAAAGTAAAACCTAATGTATTGTAATGAATAAATATCATAAAATATCCTAATGTATTGCAACATTTAACATAAGTTTTAAAAACACTATCATTAATCAATACAAACAAGATAAAAATCTTCAAGGACTCATGTTTCTTTCTACATGTTTTACAACTGAATAGAGTCTGATGAGTCCTCTTGAGGCTGTGATTCTCTAAGAGTACATTGAGTCTCTACTTGTGTGGATGGTGTACATTGAGATTCTACTTCTGGTGCAATCGGGATAGACTTAATCTCTTCCTCCTTTACAAGATGTGATGTTGTAGATGCACATTGAGTCTCCACTTCTTGTGTAGGAAGAATGCATTGAGTCTCTAATTCAAGTGTAGACTGTAATGCTTGTACTTGAGGCTGTGATACAGAAGGAGACTGAATTGTCTCTTCTTTTTCTTTAGCTCCCTCAGGTTCTTCATTGAGTCCATCATGTTGTTTCCCAATGATAGCAGTTAGATAGTGAACAGTCTTAGCCACAAAATCTTGTAGCTCGAGCTTGGTATATGCTTCTATGGAGACATGTTCAAAAATTTCATTGAGATACAACATGAAGTTGTAGGCAATCCTCCACCCACTACTAAACATGTCTTTTTGCTCCACTGCGAGGCGTGTCTGGAAATTTGGTTGGTCTTGATGCTCCCTGATTTTCATAATCGCAGAAACTAACTTGTTTGCAGACCTGTCCATCATGACATATGACAAAGTGAATTTGTGTAGTAAATAGTAAGATGCATGTTCATAATGATATAATAAAAGAACACTTACTTGAACACCCCGTGAAAGCCTGTAATTGAGTTGACAAACCAACAATGGTTGTCATCAAGGTCCCATACTATCAGGCTCCAATGTGAACTACATCACCAATAAAGAGCGATAAGATTTATCACAATATTAAGTATTAATTGACACAATATTATAAATAAGAGAGTAAAAGAAAGATTGAGACCATACTTACTTCTCATAGTATGGCATAAAGACAAGTAGTATGCCATCCAAGTCTAAAGGTTGTAGAATTGAACAAACATCATCTACTGTCTTCTTGGTATCACTAAGTACAGCTGAAAGAAGAGAATCGAGCATACAGACGCGATTCTATACTGATCTAGGAAAATGAGATATAATCTTACTGCAGCAATAAATAAACAAATGTTAGAAGCAGATTGAATCAAATGATTGAAGTATCAAGTCAAGAGATGTTCATATCAAACCTGAGGATGGCCATCATGACTTTGTCATTAGCCTCTTTCAAAGGGTCGGAGAGGATTGTAACTTCCTCGCTACCAAAAGTCAAAACACGAGGTTGCTTGCTAATGATGACCTTAACCTCAGAAGAGCTCCCCATTTCGTCCAATACAGCGGTTACATCAGGACAACTTATGGGCGTAGCAACCAATGTTTCCTCTGGATGCTCCACCACATTATCAATAAATGCCTTAATGATAGATGACATAAATGCATATAGATGCAAGTCTGTATATGTGGACAATGAGGTTTCACCGCCTCTCAAATTAAAAATTTGAGCAAGGAGCAAAAAGCAGTTATATCCAACTCTCCACCCACAACTGTGGTCATCATTCTGCTTCGCTACAGGGCATGTTACATACTCTATTTGATCTTCCAAGTCACCCTCCATTTGCATAAGTGCATCTATAGCACTTACCAACTTTCGAGCAGATCTACACATCAAAATAGAAAACATAAATGAATGTGCGCATTGCATAGGATGCATCTCATTGACATAATTATGACACAAGTAGGTTATACTTACTCTGACACACTGCCATGGATAGATGCTATTGAATTGACAAAGAAGCATTGCTTGGCTAAGATGTCCACAATTACCAAGCTCCAATGCAAGCTGCATTATCAATTAAGAATAATTATTATTTGATATAATCCTCCACAATGTAAGAGATAAGCTAGGTAGGGATTGATACTCACTCCTCGTGATATGCGGTAAAGATAACTCGCGCCGCAGTCAAATCAATAGGTTGCAACCACTTCAAAACATCATCTATGGTCTTCTGCTTATTGCTAAGTACACTAGAAACAAGAGGATCGACCATATATGCACATCTTTGTATATATAGCGGAAGCTGTTGTAAAACCATACTGCAATAAAAAGAAAAGAATATTAGTTCATTTGATCCAATGGAAATACAAAAGCATAAAGTCTGTAAAAAGTTTGTGTCAAACCTGAGGATGGCTATTATAACCTTGTCATTGACCTCTTTCTTGAAGTTTATGAGGATTGAAATGTCCTCTTCATCGAATATAAAAGTAAGAGGTTGTTCTCGAACTTGAAACCTAACTTGAAATGACTTCTCCATTTGCTGCAATGTATGATTATTTTCTAGAGTCATCCGATGGATAGCCAGAGCAGCTTTGCTTTCTTGAGATGAGCTTTCTATATTCTCTGCTCCAGCTATGTCCTCCTCATCCTCCTCCTCTCCCTTCTCCTATAAAAGGATAAAATAATTATGAGATTCAAAATTTTAAATTAATTATAAATTTAAAAAGACCTTTAAATGAATAAAGAAAATTAAACATAAGTCTTCATACCTCTACATATCTTCGTGGTCTTTTTATGTAACCTTCAGAGGCAAGGTCAGTGTCATATCCATCTTCTTCTGCTTCCTTGCTATCGCTGGTGTCCTCACTATTATATCCAGAGCTTTGATCATTTTCATCATCTTTCTTGCTCTCATCATACATGATCTGCTCTATGTCATCCTCTTCATGTGAGATCGGACCTTTCTTATCAAACTTTATTGTGAGAGAAGCCACGGTATCAAGGTATTCCAAGCAAGCAGGGCTCTCAATAATATTTACATTGTGTCCTTTTCTGATAAGAGCTTCAAACAGATGTCCCATTCGGCACAATGTGACTTCCCATCCGGACGGTAGCAAAAATTCCATCATACTAATTAAAAGATCAGCACTTTTTGCTGGCCTTTCATAGTGATTTGCGTTGCGATGGAGGGGACTTGGAGCTTCATGCTCTTCCAGCAGTAGTTGCAATCTCTTTGCATTCCCTCTTATATTGTTTTGTAAGGAGTGATCATTGTAAGGGCTCTTCATGCACAAGAAAAAGGTTTCTAGACTCTGTATCTTGAGACCGCATTCTCTCTTGTCCATTTTTCTTGAGTATATCCCATTGTAAATCTTGAGCTCATTGCCATATTGTTTTTCTAGGGTAGCAGACATTTGTTCCTTGTCATCTTTATCAGCAAATATGACTATATTACATTGTCCCACTCTACCAATGGTGGTATGTAATATTCTGTCAAGGAGTGGACGGATGTCATCCGGTGATATTTCATAGACAAAGAAAAGCTGAGGTCTCTCCCAAGCAGTGTCGTCGGACAAAAAATCACTCAATGAAACTCTCTTGCACTCAACCGCCACTCAACACTCTTTCCAGACTCTGAAATGATTTCATGTATGAAATAAAAGCCCTTGTTCAAAGTTTTTTCTTTTCTGAGAGTGTGGTTATTGATGACTTTTTGTGCATATGCATACACATTTTCCGGAATGTCACTTCTCATAGAGGGAGTAATTTCAGATCCATCATCTTCTACCTTCACCCATTTATGCGCCCAAGCCTTCTGTTTAGCTGACGGTAAAGCTGATGCCATTTGCCTCACAATGTTATGATCAATTTTACATTGGCTAATTGGAATATTTTTTTCTCCCAATAAATATTCAATTGCACTCTTTACTGCATCACGCTTGACCTGTTGGATGATGTTATCTTCCATGCAATGATCTTTATCCTTTTTGCCAAAAAACCATTCTTTGGACATTAATTTCTCTGCAGCAAGACTTGCGTATTTGTCTGGTAGGTTTCTTAAAGGCCTCCACATCCGAGCTGTCATCTCTTTTTTCTCAATCTTCTTTGCCTTCTCTTTAATCAATGATGGAGCCTCATATGTAACATCTCCTTTCTCACATGCAAGACACACGTCTTTGATCTGATGAAAAACTTCATCACTACGGAAAAGTATGCTTGTGTAGTCTTGATACCTATCCCTTACTGTCTTGAAGCTTGTAATCACCTCAGCTCTTTCCTGCTTTCCCCTTGCTACAATGGCACTCAAGCATGTGTAGAAGTCAACAAGATTATCCGCTTCCACTTTAGTTGCAGTTCTTTTGAGAGTGGTCAAAGGAGAATTAAAAGTTTTCCATATGGTCCTAGCTTTGAGCAACATCTCTGAAGTGGAGGTGATTTTTCGTAGTGCATAAATGTCATGATTAAGTCTTTCCGACTCAATCAAATATTTTTTCTCGTTCTTGAAGATACAGATGCATGCAGAATAGTAGTGAAATTGAGGCACACTCACGAAGTTTTGATAAGTAATTTCTCCTTTCTTGTATGCATCTCTAGAGCGCTCATTACAAGCATAGGCATAGTCCTGACCATCTATTGCCTCAAATGTACAATGAGCTAAGAAATTTCTCTTAGCATCCCTTATATGTCGTTCTGGATCATTCACTGAACTCTGTCCTTCTTGAAGTGAGGGAACTTGTTTTCCGAGGAACTTAGTGAATTGCATCTCAAAATCTATAGGCTGAGAGAAATTGATGGATTGACTATAATCTGCCATGACTGGCCAAAATGTTCTTGGACGGAGTACCAAATTAGAAACAACTGGTTTTTTTCCATCAATCAAAGCCTGAAAAATCTTTTCAACATAGGCTGTATCTAAGGTCCTGCTGTTGGTGAAGACACTTGCTTTAACCACTGTTGAAGCATGTATAACTTGAGTCTTCTGGCCCCATATATATCCTGGATCCTCATCTGTCACAGCCTCATTCAAGCGAAGATTTAGGTTCTTCATTGATAACATTTCTGCTTCTAAATCTGACTCCATTTCAAGACCCTCCGCATCCTCTTCATGTTCTTCCTCTTCTCTTCTTTGCCCTTTCTTTGTATATGAACGACCTCTTTTTCCAGTTATAGGACTTGGAACTGTAGCTCATGAAGTACTTGCCTTTTGCATTTGACGTCGAGGTTTATTTTTTAGGGGCTCAATGTGAACTGCTTTAGATCGCCCTACTTCTTCTTCTATTGCCTCAACTTCAGGTATACTTAAGGGCTTCACTTGTTCTGTTATTCCATCAACTTCATGAGTTACACCATCTAAGTGAGTAATACCATGAACAAGAGATGTGTGTGCATGTCCTGTCTTATCTGATGCATGTCGTGTCTCACTCAATTCAATTTTTGTCTGAGATGCATGTGCATGTCCGGTCTCCACCAATTCAATTCCTGTCTCATATGTAGATCCCTTGTAAGCATCCACGTGTACAAGACCCTCATCCATTGCTACAATGTGTTCTGTCTCATCCACTCCACTTCCTCTCTCATTTGTATTACGATGAACCAAATCTACATGGCGTGTCTCATCACTTCCTTTCTCATGTGTGGATTCTTGCACCTTAGGTCCCTCCAATGAAGTTGAACCTTGTTGGATGACACCCTGAAAGTATTCAAGTATAATCTTTGACTGCATTTTTCTTGCTTCCTCAATGGGAAATTCCTCCCACACATGTTGAAGGATCTCCAATGCAGGAACCAATTCAGGAAATCTAGGTGCTTTTGGCGGCGGCATCACAAAGTGCATTGCATCTTTCTTAGAAAGAAGAAACGATCTGTTGCTCATTCTTGACTTTGTGTAAATCATCATTGTACTGCTGTCTTTTTCAATTTTTATTCCTACTAAGGTGCCCCCTTGAATCAAATTGCTCTTTGAGAAAGATACATTTGATGTGCACTCATCTTTCTCCAACTCTCTCTTTGTCATCACTAGAATGAGATTTCCTTTACTTAAGACCAAGAACCATGCTTTCTTTGTTGTGTCAACAACTGTCCAGTTTGTGAAGTCCTTTGGGGCATAAATTCTTCCATTGTATTTCAGTGTCATACCATTGACAAATGCTGTAGCCTCAAGATCCATCCTGTATTCAAGCACAACACAAATTTTAAGTACTTTGACAAACTACAATTACTTTGAAAAATCAAAAGTACAATGAGTCCCATTAATACACCTCAAGTTTTTATTCTTCCCAATCATATAAGTATCAATTTCATGCTTTGGGAATAGCCTAAAAGGCTTTACAAGGCTTAGAGAATAAATGCTTTGGGAATAGCCTAAAAGGCTTTACAAGGCTTAGAGCATAAATGTGAAAAAAAATAAGGATTTACAATGATCTCTGAGTACAAATTTGAAGTCTGTCATATATAAGTACAAAATGCTCTGTCAACTCCCGCAACTGATATAAGTGTAAAATGCTCTGTCAACTTCCACAACTGTAATCTGTCATGTCCACTGATACAACTTTCAATCATCTTGAAAGTTTAAAAACCTTAATCGTTGCTTAAATGGTAGGGTTGTTGTGACTGTGAAACCGAATGTGAACGAATGGACTGACTCCGATTAGGAACTAGTCAGGAAATTTTGAGCATGGCTTTGATTGGTTTTTTTGGAGTTCTCTCCTCTAAGGACAAACTAATCTATGCTAATCTAGACTACACCAACCGTCGAAGCGAAGAAAAGCAAGAAATAATTTCTTTTCCATTGTTCTTTTTAATATCCTTAGGTTGCGAATTAAAAGCAAAAAATAATCTATTTTCCATTATTCTTTTTAATACACTAAGGTTGTGAGTTTAAAAAAGATAAAATTTATATTTTATCTTTTTTAAACTCACACCCCTTTCTCTCTCTCTCTCCCCCCCTTCTCTCCCCCCCCTTCTCTCTCGCTGCCGCCCCCATCCTCCCACCCCACCTTCCCCATTCTCACTCCCACGCCCACGTCCATTCTTTCACCTTCCCCATTCCCACTCCCTCTCCCACTCCCATCCTCCCACCCCTTTCTCTCTCTCTCCCCCCCCATTCTCTCTCGCTGCTGTCCATTCTTTCACCTTCCCCATTCCCACTCCCTCTCCCACTCCCATCCTCCCACCCCTTTCTCTCTCTCTCCCCCCCCATTCTCTCTCGCTGCTGCGGCAGCGGCCCCCCCCTTCTCTCTCTCTCCCTTCTCCTTCTCATTTTAAAAAAGATAAAATTTATATTTTCAAAAACTAATTTACTTACAACTCATAAGAATTGAACATTCACATTAATAAGAAGTTAAAATCTTAATAAATTTGAATTTAAATAATAAAAACTATAAAGTAGTTTAACTTAAAGTTTATGAAAAAATAACGTAAAATAAAGAAAACAAGACTTAAAATGAAAAATTTAATATTTACCTACATTCACATTAATAAGAAGTTCAAATCTTAATAAATTTGAATTTAAATAATAAAAACTATAAAGTAGTTTAACTTAAAGTTTATGAAAAAATAACGTAAAATAAAGAAAACAAGACTTAAAATTAAAAATTTAATATTTACCTAGAAGAATATATTAATTCTCCCTAAAAAGAAATAAATTAAAGTAATAATAACGAATGTAAGTTAAACTACTTTTAAAATTTTAATTTAAAATGTAATAAAATTAAAATTATACTTTTTATATTCCAAAACAAAATGCATTATAGTCTAAATTAAACTAGTAAATTAAAAATGAAAGTGAAACTCATTTTAAATTCAAAAACAAAGAAAAATTTAAAATTCAAGTTTCTACAAGTTTTGCTTTTAGCATACATTTGTCTTTTCACATCCACGCGTTTGTCTTTTGAAACACAAGGTTGTCTTTTATCACAATTTTCACATCCACGCGTTTGTCTTTTGAAACACAAGGTTGTCTCTTATCACAATTTTCAAGTTTTCACACGTTTATCTTTTCAAACACAAGGATTCATAGTTTAAAAAAAGGCGGGAAATTTGAAATTCTAGTTTCCACACGTTTCTCTTTTCAAACACCAAGGTTTATAGTTTTGTTTGTTTAAGTTTCGACTAAATCACACACCAATCTCCTCTAATATGCCTCATTGATCGTAGCTCCCAAATTCTTCCATCAAAACATCTCTCCTTTATCTCTTCTTGATCGTCGCCCACTCATTTTTTTTCCTCATTGGTAAGATTTTTTATCTCGATCGTACTTTCTCTTGTGCCCTTCCTCTCTAAATTTTCATCAAACACCAAGGTTTATAGTTTTGTTTGTTTAAGTTTAGACTAAATCACATACCAATCTCCTCTCATATGCCTCATTGATCGTAGCTCCTTCATCTTGTCTCGATCGTCGCCCACTCATTTCTCCTCTTCATTGGTAAGATTTTCTATCTCTCGTGTCCTCCCTCTCTAAATTTTCATCTCTCTCACTCTTCTCTCTCTCTCTTTCCTCTCCGCTCTAGTCTATGTTTCCTCTCATCTTAGTCTACTCTCTCCCCTCCTCTTCATTTCCCCTCTCTCTCTCTCTCTCCCTTTCTCTCACTTGCACTCCCCACTCTCTCTCTCTCTCCCCCTCCCCTCTCTCTCGCTGCCCCCGCCCCCTCCCCCCTTCCCTCTCCCCCCCTCCCCCTCTCTCGCTGCCGCGGCAGCGGCCGCAGCCCCCCCCTTCTCTCTCTCCCCCTCCCCTCCCCTCCCCTCCCTCTCCCCCCTTCTCTCTCTCCCCCCCTCCCTCTCTCGCTGCCGCGGCAGCGGCCGCGGCCCCCCCTTCTCTCTCTCTCCCCCTCCCCTCTCTCTCGCTGCCCCCTTCCCTCTCTCCCCCCTTCCCTCTCTCCCCCCTCCCCCTCTCTCGCTGCCGCGGCAGCGGCCGCGGCCCCCCCCGTTCCCTCTCCCCCCCCTCCCCCTCTCTCGCTCCCCCCTCCCTCTCTCTCCCACCTTCCCTCTCCCTCTCTCTCTCCCCCTTCCCTCTCCCCCCCCTCCCCCTCTCTCGCTGCCGTGACAGCGGCCGCGGCCCCCCCCTTCTCTCTCTCCCCCTCCCGTCCCCTCCCTTTTCCCCCCCCCCTTCTCTCTCCCCTCCCCTCCCTCTCTCGCTGCCGCTACCGCGGCAGCGGCCCCCCCCTCTCTCTCTCTCCCCCCCCCTTCCCTCTCGCTGCCCCCCCTCCCCCCTTCCCTCTCCCCCCCTCCCCCTCTCTCGCTGCCACTGTCGCTGCCGCGACAGCGGCCCCCTCCCCTCCCTCTCACCGCCCCCCCTCCCTCTCTCGCCCCCCCTCCCTCTCTCGCCGCGGCCCCTTGCCCCCGCCCCCCCTTCCCTCTCCGCCCCCCCCCCCTTCCCTCTCCCCCCCTCCCCCTCTCTCGCTGCCGCTACCGCGGTAGCGACCCCCTCCCCTCCCTCTCCCCCCTCCCTCTCACCGCCCCCCCTCCCTCTCTCGTCGCGGCCCCCTCCCCTCCCTCTCACCGCCCCCCCTTCTCTCTCCCCCCCCCCCTTGCCCCCGCCCCCCCTTCTCTCTCCCCCCCCTTGCCCCCGCCCCCCCCCTTCCCTCTCCCCCCCCTCCCCCTCTCTCGCTGCCGCGGCAGCGGCAGCGGCCCCCTCCCCTCCCTCTCCCCCCTCCCCTCCCCCTCCCCTCCCCCCCCTCCCCCTCTCTCGCTGCCGCTGCCGCGGCAGCGGCCCCCTCCCCTCCCTCTCCCCCCTCCCTCTCACCGCCCCCCCTCCCTCTCTCGCCACGGCCCCCACCCCTCCCTCTCCCCTCTCACTCTCACCGCCCCCCCTTCTCTTTTCCCCCCCCGCCTTGCCCCCGCCCCCCCCCTTCCCTCTCCCCCCCCTCCCCCTCTCTCGCTGCCGCGGCAGCGGCCCCCTCCCCTCCCTCTCCCCCCTCGCCTCCCCTCCCTCTCCCCCCTCTCTCTCCCCGCCCCCCCTCCCTCTCTCGCCGCCCCCCCTCCCTCTCCCCTCCCCTCTCCCTCCCTTCCCTCCCCCCCTCTGCGCTGCCGCGGCAGCGGCCTCCCCCTCCCCTCTCTCTCTCCCCCCCTCGCGGCTTCCCCCCTCTCTCCCCTCTCTTCCCCCCCTCCCCCTTCTCTCCCCCCTCCCTTTCTCTCCCCTCTCTTTCCCCCCCCTTCTCTCCTCTCTCTTCCTCTCTCTTTCTCTCTCTCTTTTGCTGCCGAGGCAGCAAGACTCTCTCTCTTCTTTTCTCTCTCTAAAATCCTTTCCTTCACTTTTCTCTCTCTATAATAAAATTTCAAAGAATACAAATTTTAAAAAAAGTACCTGGAAAAAAGTTGAAATCGATGCTTGTGCTTGCTTTTGCTCTTCCTCCTCTTTTTGCTTCTCCTCTTGCTCTTCCTTGTTGAAATGAGAGAAACAATGAGAGAAGGAGAGTATATATAAGAAAAACTAGGGTTTTAAGTGCTTCTCTCTCATTGGTCCTTCTATAACATTATCTCCTCTCCCATTGGCCTCTCTATTAGATTATCTTCTCTCTCTCTCCCACCCACTCCCATCCTCCCACCCCATTCCCACTCCCACTCCCACCCCCATCCTCCCACCCCACCTCCCCCATTCTCACTCCCACGCCCACGCCCATTCTTTCACCTTCCCCATTTCCACTCCCTCTCCCACTCCCATCCTCCCACCCCACCCCTCCCACTCCCACCCTCACCCCACCCCCACCTCCCCCATTCCCACTCCCACTCCCACTCCCACTCCCATTCTCCCACCCACTCCCATCCTCCCACCTACACCTCTCACTCCCACTCCCATCCTCCCACCCCCACCCCTCCCCCCCCATTCCCACTCCCACCCTTATCCTCCCACCTCACCCCTCCCACTCCCATCCTCCCACTCCCTCTCCCACTCCCACTCCCACTCCCATTTTCCCACCCCCCCACCTCCCCCATTCCCACTCCCACTCCCATTTTCCCACCCCCCCCACCTCCCCCACTCCCACTCCCTCCCCCATCCTCCCACCCCACCCCTCCCACTTCCACCCCCACCTCCCCCATTCCCACTCCCATCCTCCCACCTCACCCCTCCCACTTCCACCCCCACCTCCCCCATTCCCACTCCCTCTCCCACTCCCACTCCCCACCCCTCCCACTCCCACTCCCATCCTCCCATCCTCCCACCCTCACCCCACCCCCACCTCCCCCATTCCCACTCCCTCTCCCACTCCCACTCCCATTCTCCCACCCCCACCCCCACCTCCCCCATTCCCACTCCCTCTCCCACTCCCACTCCCATCCCCACCTCCCCCATTCCCACTCCCTCTCCCACTCCCACTCCCATCCTCCCACCCCCACCCCCACCGCCCCCATTCCCACTCCCTCTCCCACTCTCCCTTAAATAAATGATATTACTTGAAAACACTCATAGGATTTAAGGTTTAGGATTTCGTGGTTTGGGTTTAGGATTTGGGGTTTGGTGAGTTAGGGTTTAGGGTTTAGGGTTTAGGGTTCAAGGTTTGAGGGTTAGGGTTTGGGGGTTAGGGTTTAGAGTTTGGTGGTTTAGGGTTTAGGGTTTGGGGGTTTGGGTTTAGGGTTTAGGGTTTAGGGTTTGGGGGTTAGGGTTTAGGGTTTAGGGTTTGGGGGTAGGGTTTAGGGTTTGGGAGTTAGAGTTTAAGGTTTAGGGTTTAGGGTTTGGGGTTTGGGAGTTAGGGTTTAAGGTTTAGGGTTTGGGAGTTAGGGTTTAGGGTTTAGGGTTTAGGAGTTAGGGTTTAGGGTTTAGGGTTTAGGGTTTAGGGTTTGGGGGTTAGGGTTTAGGGTTTGGGAGTTAGAGTTTAAGGTTTAGGGATTAGGGTTTGGGATTTAGGGTTTAGGGTTTAGGGTTTGGGAGTTAGGGTTTAGGATTTGGGAGTTAGAGTTGAAGGTTTAGGGTTTAGGGTTTAGGGTTTAGGGTTTAGGGTTTAGGATTTGGGAGTTAGGGTTTAGGGTTTAGGGTTTAGGAGTTAGGGTTTAGGGTTTGGGAGTTAGGGTTTAGGGTTTGGGGGTTAGGGTTTAGTGTTTAGGGTTTAGGGTTTAGGGTTGTTATTGGTCCTAGGGTTTAGGGTTGTTTTGGTTTACGGTTTAGGGTTGTTATTGGTTTACGGTTGTTATTGGTTAGTGTCTAATTAAATTTTCAAACACGTTCTGGATTTTTAAATCATTAATAAAGTAGATTATTGAGAAGAGACTAATGTTCTTTATAATGGTTGTTACAGCTTGTTTGCAAAGGAAACTCACAAAGGAGATGGCTACAAAATTTATTTCGGGGATGGAGGTGATTTTATGTTGCAAAAGAGAAGTAGTTGCATTTGCTACAATCCATGAAAGTGATCCAAATTCTATTTGTCACTTTAGAAGACTTGGCGAAGATAAGGTAGCGGTTATCGTATCAAGGATTCTTAGTGCACATGTTGAGCTAAAGCATAAGTGTGGGGATATGGAAATCCTTGGAGATGTTATGCCCTATAATACTTCCAACAAAGCATTTATTGCATGGGACAGAGATGAGACTTATCCAACACATGTCATCAGGAATACAAAGTGCATATCTTTGGATTTTAGAGTGGGAGATATTTTACAAATGTTATCATTTACAAATAAGTATGTAGCAGAAGGTCAAGTCTTGGGATTTGAACAAGTTGAACACTGGACATTTGCGCAGATGAGAATTCAAAAAGTTACTGATGATGGTATGGATGATAACTCAATGTCATTGGATGGTCCCTACTATGAGGTAGGTAAGGATTTGAGATGGAGCATGCAATTTTTAAAGATTGGAAAGACTCGGCATGTGGTTTTTAATGATAAACATAATGTATACTACAACATCAAAGAATTGAAAGAATATGCTAATGTACCAAGCTCTATTCCTTCAGAGATGGATGATTCCAATGCACTCAACTATAGCACTGACGTCTTATCAGAAGTCGATGAGTTCATTGGTACCGAGAAAGAAAAATATTTCACAAGTGATGCCTTATCCGGGGTGGATGAGTTCATGCACATTGAGAACTTGGGCAAAGATGTGAAAAGTGTTATATCTTCAAGCATGGATGGCTTCATGGATACTGATAAAGTTCTTGGAGTCAAAGCAGGTAACTATGGAATTATGGAAATCATGCACGATAGTATAATGAGTGATGTTCTCTCTGGAATAGAGGAGTTTCAAGACTATGGAGTTATGAAATCCATAGAAAGTGCATCAATGAGCGATGTTCTCTCAGGAATAGATGAGTTTGAAGATCATTCTGGACACTCTATCACCACTGACTATGGAGTTATGAAATCCATAGAAAGTGCATCAATGAGTGATGTTCTCTCAGGAATAGATGAGTTTGAAGATCATTCGGGACACTCTAATGCCATTGTGACAAGTGGTTCTACGATTGTATCAAAAGTAGGGATGAGATCAACAAAGGACTATTCGGTGTTTGACTTTGATTGTGAACTTGTAAATGTTACAAATGGTTTGACGAATGTATCAAAAGCAAGGATGACATCAACAAAGGAATATTCAGTATTTGACTGTCAGAGTGATAAGATCAAGGATGCAACATCTCATGAAAACAACGTGACAAATAAATCTTACAAGGAGAACTACACAAATCCAAATAAGAATGAACAGAAGGTCCCAAAATGGACATACAGATGCATGAAAAGACAACGAGTGCAGGCAGATCCAGAAAAGCAACCAAAGAGAATAAGAGTAATGAATGAAGATGTTATGCTAAAAGCAATGCGATCTACATGCTGTAAGCATACATGTATGCGATCCATTAACTTACATGACATCAAGGGTTGTAGAGAACATGTCTGGCAAAGGAAAGGAAGCAGAAGAAATGAATACCTACTCACGAGATTGTCTTGCTTTCTTGTAAATGATAAGAGAAGGCGAAGTTCAGGACATCAAATAAGGCCTCTTATAAATGGAAAAAGTATATGCAATAATGCATATCGCATTATTACAGGATTATCACATGGCACATATTGGAATTTGGCTAATAAAGCAAAGTATGGAGTTAAATTTAACATTCATGGAAACATAGGAAGGCCCAAAACAAGAGCCTCAACGGTTGCGGCAACAGCAATTTTGAAAGATTACATTTATGAAAATGCTTTACCGCAACCCCACCTATCAGAAATGCATCTTCCGATAGGTTTGACCAAAAAAGAAGTATTTAACTCTATTGGAGAAACACAGAGGCAAAGAGGGCATGCACCGGCATCTTTTCATACTTTGTATACTCTTTGGAAAAAAAGCTTTGGACATGTTAAAATCCCAAAGAGGCAAAAAATGTCAAAGTGCAACGACTGTGATGATCTAAAGCGAGCACTTGAGAGTGCAACATCTCCAGAACAAAAAGAAGCTTACAAAAGAAAGAGAGAATTTCATCATGGACTTGTTCGACATTCTAGAATAAAATATGCATTTTGGAAGGAGCAAGCTATTTCTCACCCAAATGAGTACATGTGCATTATTGTAGATGGTATGGATCAAAATACAACAACATTACCTCGATTCGTTAACACTCCACCTAAGCTACAAGGCAAATACTTTTTAAAGACACATCTATGTGGAGTGTTAGTGCACGGATTTAAGTTTTTTGCAGACATATGGATTGATTCCTTGCATCTACACGATAGCAATCAAGTTGTAACATCCGTTATGAAGGCAATTCACAATGTATATGCAGAAAAAGGTCGCCTACCAGCAACTTTGAGAATACAAGCAGACAATTGCGGACGAGAGAATAAGAATGTACTCTTCTTTGCATTTTGCTCAATGCTAATCGCTCATAGAATCTTCAATGAGATTGAAGTTGGGTTTTTGTTGGTTGGGCACACACATGAGGATATCGATCAGGTATTTAGCACAGTTTCAAGAGAACTAAAACACAAGGACATGGAGACAATGGATGACTTGATAAGAAAATGCGGGAGGCAAGTTGGTGGCCGTAAGGAAGGAACAATATGCTCAATGGTTGAGAGGATGTATGATTGGAAGAGCTTTATTCTACCTTTCATACAAAAAGGTGGTGATGCCCTGATTGGTCATAGCGCTCCACACTATTTTCAATTTTTCTTAAAGGATGAAAAACCAGTGATGCAATGGCAACACTATTCTCTTGATACAAAATGGGAACCTGAAGAACCTTACTCTCTCTTAACTTCAATCCCGAGCAAAGAAATGCATCCAACATGGGCTCCTATAAAAGAATTCAGCGAGAAATCCAAAGGTGAAATAGAAGGCTTAAAAGCTTTTATTGCATACAAAGAGGAAATGCTCCGGAGATTTCCTGATTGGAAGCCCTCTTGGAAGGAACACACTATTGTTGTAATTAGCAAGACCTACCAATTGATAAAGGACTTTGCAAAAATGCGAGAAGATGATATTAAGGCAGAACGGCCTTTATTTTGGCCAAATGTTGGTAATGACTTGCGTCCAACATGTGGTCTCTTTGAAAATGAGTTTGAATCGTTGCTCCCACATCCATATTGTGGACCCAAGAAGAGAGAGTTTATGCCACAAATAGACATAGATGTCCATTGTTTTGTTGCAGTTCGACCATCGGATGATGAACATGATAACGTGAAGTTTTGGGTTGCAAAAGTAGTTGACGTGAGCATGGATGACCGGGGGAGAGCTACAACATTTACAGCGGTATGGTATGAGCCAAGGGGCAGGAAGGAGAACCAAGATAACAGTACATTGTATAGTAGTTGTTTGAAAAAGGAATGGGTCCCAAACCATGAAGCAATTTCAAGACTTTCCACAGAGACAGTCATAGTATCCTGGAAATCAAGGTCAAAGAAAACAAAGAAGCACATGGGGTATGATGTAGAAGACAAAATAAAATTACCGCAACCAATTATTATGCACATTATAGAGTTCACAAAGATGCTCGCCCGGGAGGAAGTAGAAGGAGATAGCGCAAATGAAGAATGCCCATGATAACACCATTCAAATATCGAGAAAGAGTGAAGGTGGTGGTGGTTGTCAGATGAGAGTGAATGAAGATGGCACCCAAGCGACAAGTGACGACAGAAAGGACATCTTCTTCAATAAGGTGTGGTGATTCTTGATGATCATCATCTTCTTCCTCAATACCCTGATCTCTATCTTCCTCCCGTACAATGTCATTATGCGCATCTTCCTCTTGGCTCATATTGTGATCTTCATCTTCTTCACTAGATCCATCTGGATCAATTGGATCCGGCATTGGTAGTGGCATCTCCATATCCACATCTCTATCTTCAAAAATTTGTTTACTTCATGGTGCAACTTGGATCACATACCACCATCTTGGATCTGAACGATCCAGATGAAAAACCACCTATATTGAAGATGGGTGCCAAATGCCATCAATTATATATATGAAATTATGCTTAAGTACATGTATCAATGGATCATTAAAAATGAAATCTTCGATTAATTAAATCATTAGTATGCACCTACTCACAGTGCTCAGGAAGAACAAAAGTATCACTTTCATCGGTCCAAAGTTTGTGGAGTCTATTGCAAAGAAACCGTTACTGTCTTTTCTCACTGTCGCATGGGGACCGTTGTAAATAGCTCTAAACCATTTTACATCAAGAATGAAAATACTAAATCGTATGAAATCAATTTCATAGATTTCGCGTATCGTTCCACAATAATCCAACTGTGATGAGAGAAGATTGATATCCGAAGCACTTGCTCGGCTATCTTGTGTGAAGTTAGCCATGACTCCACAATCATAGATGACTCTCTTTGAATCGATGCGTTCCACGCAAAAAAGTCGTCCACATGACCATAATGCACTGTACTTCTTGTACTGTAAAAGAGCATCATTAAAACAATGAAGATGCATCTATTTTATAGCATATATTGCCACAAATAATTACTTAATTACGTCAAGAGGTAAGAAACTTCCATGCATCATACATCCAGATGATAACTCTCACTCGCACTCATTTATTGTCTCTCCATCACATTCGGCTTTAGGTAGAGCTAGTTGTAGCCAATCAAGTGACATGTGAGTGGGGAGAAGGGAGAGATCTCGTGGATATGGTTGTGATCGCCTATACATCACTCTGAATCTCATCCTTGCATTTATTCTTTTTGCTTTGGCTGCTTCATATCTCTCAATTCACTTCTGCATCTCCTTGCTATTGAGGATACAAAACTTATTGAATTTCTTCATTTGCTCTTCGCTCATCTTTCTTTCACTACTGCACATCACTACTGCACACGGATCCTATTGCGATGCTTAAGTATCAACGTTTAGCGTGCACGGGGTGCTAATCATCAATATTGGAAGTGGGGTTCGTTAAGGGTCGCTACATAGCAACTTTAGTCAAATGTTGCTATATAGCGATGTTTGCCCAAAGTCGCTATATAGCGAATTTTATCATATTGGTAATGCTCGTTATATAGTGACACTGAGACAGTTTTCTATAGCAATGTTTTAGAGAGAGTTTTTTTTCCCATACCGACCTTAAAAGATAGTTTTTCCCAATGACAAATTTATTTTTTTTTCATACATGTTTGATCTTTTGAGAGAACAAAAGTACCAGAGCATGTACATCAAGCCTTTGAAGCTCATATATTCATTTCCAAGTTTGAGATGAAAAAAATCAATGAAGAGCATTTACATCAACGGTTTCATCCTGAGCCAAGTCTAACACACCAAACAAGTCTATCTCTAACTCTATATCGAGTTGATCTCCTATATCATCATCGTACTCTAGCATCGTACATTCACCTAAGAGTACTTGATCATCTTCTTTAATAAAGTGTGGTAATTCTTGATGATCGTCGTCTTCTTCCTTAATATCGTGATCTCCATCTTCCTCCCATACGATGTCATTATGCGCATCTTCCTCTTGGCTCATATTGTGAACTTCATCTTCTTCACTAGAATCATCTGGATCAATTGGATCTGGCATTGGTAGTGGCATCTCCATATCCACATCTCTATCTTCAAAATTTTGCTTACTTCGTGGTGCAACTTGGATCATGTACCACCATCTTGGATCAAAACGATCTGGATGAAAAACCACCTACATTGAAGATGGGTGCCAAATGCCATCAATTATATATATGAAATTATGCTTAAGTACATGTTTCAATGGATCTTTAAAAACAAAAGCTTTGATTAATTAGATCATTTGTATGCACCTGCTCACAGTGCTCGAGAAGAACCAAAGTATCACTTTCATTAGTCCAAAGTTTGGTGGAGTATATTGCAAAGAAACCGCTACTGTCTTTTCTCACTGTCGCATGGGAACCATTGTGAATAGTTCTAAACCATTTTACATCCAGAATGAAAATACTAAATCCTCTGAAATCAACTTCATAGATTTCGCGTATGGTTCCACAATAATCCAACTGTGAGGAGAAAAGATTGGTATCCAAACCACTTGCTCGGCTATCTTGTGTGACGTTAGCCATGACTCCACAATCATACGTGACTCTCTTTGAATCGATGCATTCCACATGAAAATGTCGTCCATATGACCATAATGCACTGTACTTTTTGTATTGTAAAAGTGCATCATTAAAACAATGAAGATGCATCTATTTTATAGCGTATATTAACACAAATAATTACTTAATTACGTCAAGAGGAAAGAAAGTTACATGCATCATACATCCAGACGATAACTCTCGCTCGCGCTCGTTTATTATCTCTCCATCGCATTCGGCTTTACGTAGAGCCAATTGTAGCCAATCAAGTGACATGTGAGTGGGGAGAAGAGCCAGATCCCATGGATATGGTTGCGATCACCTGTACATTACTATAAATCTCATCCTTGCATTTATGATTTCTGCTTTGGCCACTTCATATCTCTCAATCCACTTCTGCATCTCCTTGCTATATTGAGGATACAAAACTTATTGAATTTCTCCATGTTCTCTTTGCTCATCGTTCTTTCAATCCCTTTTCCTTGGGGAACCTTGCCAACAATGTGATCATCATCCTTGTTATGCCAAGCTTGCAAGATATCGAGATCCGTGGATGCAAGAAACTCCGTGATATATACTAATGACTCTTGCACAATCCATCCCTCTACCATGCTTGCTTCTGCTCTTACTCTTTGTCTTACAAATCCCTTCAAAGTTTTCATAAACCATTCAGGAAAAAACATCCACCGACTATGAACGGTACCTGCAATGGCCACCTCATCAACTATGTGCACAAGCAAGTGCACTTGAGTTGACATAATGCTCGAGGGAAAGTGCTTCTCAAGCAAGCATATGGCTTCGAAGGATTCCACCATAGCCTTCTCGATGCTCGATATGGAGATCTCTTTTTGAGATATCCACCTATTTCACATGCCCATGTAAGATACATTCATAATCAATCTATAGATTATTCAGCTTAAATTGAAGAAAATGCAATCAATGCGATTTGATAGTAAGCATACCTCACAATACCATTGATCTTGAATATAGTATTTCTAACATCTTCTTGTAAGCACCCTTTTATTGTAATTGGGAAAATGAACTATCAAAGCAACAAAGAAGTCATGTCAACAATATAACATAATCATAATTACACTAACACATGACGATTATCGGTACACTAATCCTACAACTTAGAATACCTGTAAGACCTTGTGCCAATTATGGGACTTGAGCCCACTAAGCTTATTGTCCTTTGAAAATGCTCCTTTCAAGCAATGCATGTACCCTGTGGGTGTTTGAAAAGAGGCAATGTCTACCTTGACCACTGCCTCCTCGTAGAGAGGATCCATGTTGCTTTTGGGAGGATAACTTTTCTTGAAGCATGCACTTGGGGCCACAAACGAGACATCCTATTCATAGCATGCAAGTCTTCTCGCACTCCTCTCGAGTCTTTGGAACCAACCAAGTGTGCCCAAATAGTAGCCCCCACATTCTTGAAGATATGCATGGGATCCAAGAGATGATTGATTTGTAACTGACCAAAATAAGGAAGTTCGTGAAAGATCAATAGCCTCTTCATACCAAGAGGAGGTTCCTCTCCATTTGCCCTCCAAGCCTGAATCCAATCACTTGCCTTCAAATATGGTGGTGGTGGATCAAGCTGACCTCCACATGCGAGATGGGCCAGCGGAAGGTATCAAGCATAACCCTCATAAACATTTTTTCTCATATGTTTGGAGTATCGTGCAAGCGATTTCAAACCCGGTCCACAAATAGGACAAGCATGGTACCCACTTGTAACAAGTCCTGCACGCGTGCATGAATGTATTAGTATAAGACATGCATGCAAAAGAGAGTCATACAAGCATAATCCTATATTATACATGTAAAGACACAACCACGTACCTGTGCACTCTCCATATCTTGGGTAGTCATGTATGGTCCACATCAAGATACCCCTGACCAAAATATCATTGGTATGTCTAGGAGCTCTGGAAATATCAAAGACCCGCACTCCTCTCCATAAGATCTGTAACTCCTCTATCAAAGGCGCCATGTACACGTCCATATTTTTGGCCTTGTACTTCCCTGGCACAAGAAGTGCAAGCATGAGGTGTCCCTTCTTTATTGTCAGCCATGGTGGGATATTGTAATTCACCAAGACTATGGGCCATGTCAACCAAGATATCGAGCGTAACACAAAAGTCCTGATTCACGCCATCCATGGCGAGCCCAAGATGTCAGTTGCATGGCTCCCTTGCAAAGTATGGCCATTGATTGTCTATGTGCTTCCAAGTTGCACAATGTGCAGGAATCCTCAATGTGTCATCAGTGGACTGATGAGATGCATGCCATGTCATCAACTCCACTATGGATTTACATCGAAACATGTGCTATATTCTTGCAATGATGGAAAAGTGTCTCAAGAACTTTATCGGTATTTGCTCACCCTACAAGTCATCTCTATATCATTGTTCCCCACACTTCGGACAACTAGCCAAATCTCCATGCTCATGACGAAAGAGAATACAGTCATTACAGCAAGCATGGATGGTATCATAATCCATACCCACCATTGTTAGCATCTTCTTCGCTTCATCTCTTAATGTGGGCATGGTATTTGGTGTAGGCATATTCTGGACCAACCTATCATAATTCAAACATACATAGGCTTCAAATAATGATGATTCGGTACACTAATCCTACAGCTTCAAATCCCTGTAAGATATTGAGCAAGCTTAGAATCTTACAACCCTATAAGATATTTATAGACTTTTGCATTCTTTGAATTAGAGTGGCAAAAGTCTGTATCTGTTTTCTCAATAGTAGGCTATTCACGTGGGAGGAAAGAGAGGAGAAAAGAGAGGAAAAGAGAGGAGATAAGAGAGAAAAAGAGAGGAGATAAGAGAGAAAAAGAGAGAAAGTGAAAAGAGAAAAAGTGGGGATAAAAGAGAGAAAAAGTGGGGATACAAAGGCTTCGAATAATGATGATTCTCAAACATACATACATGATTCTCAAAACAAACAATATCCAAATAATGAGTCAAATTAATGCGTATCCGACCACCCATACTTTGCTTGCAAATTCAAGATTGAGAGACAAGCCCGTATTTTAGACATCCTAGCACCCTCGTACAACTGTGTTGATTGCAATACCCTCATCATCATCTGGGAGACTATAGTCTTGCTCAAAGTGTTAAGGTATATGCGCACCCTCGTCACCCTCCTCATCCTGTTTCAAGATTTCGTGTAAATATAAGATCTTGTCTCAAGGTTTCGTGTCATAATGGTATCCAATATTAACCACGAACTCAAATAGCATTGACTTACCGATAATCCATCACCATGTGCAACACCAATGGTGGGTACTGGTTTGGGCTCCTCCCTATACATCCGCTACTGGCACATGAGAATACGACGTTGATGTCGTACTTCTCGCTTGCAATGAGTGCAATGACAATACAACCTCTCCGAAAGCCACTCTATGCTCCCGGGCATTGGCGGATCATCTGCGAGCTTCCACTTGTCCCTTCCATCTATACACTTCCAAAATCACAACATGAGTTGCAAGGAAATCTATTAAGATCCAAATAATGGCCACCCATGAGCTTCTTTTCTCTTTTTTAACAATAAGTGCCCTGAATCATCGCTATATAGTGACTTTTTGCTCTGTTCTGTCGCTATATAGCGACGCTTTTGGATATAAGCATCGCTATATAGTGATTGACCAGTGTCACTATATAGCGACGCTAGGGGCTTAAACTCGAAACCCGGTGTGATGCTTTCTTTAGCATCTCTATTGCGAGAAAAGCAAAAATCTCTTCTCCCACCTTATATTCGACGACCTCGCTTTCCTCCTCTCTATTCTCCACTCCTCACCACAACTCAACCCCTCTCCTAACACTTGTGCTCCCTCTTTGCTTGTGTGAAAAGAAGTTTTTCAAGAAGGTGAGTCTCTTTAAGTAATGTAGGTTCATTTTTTGTGAGATTTCATTATGTAACTATTGAAGCATGTTTCTCCTTGTATTGATAAGGCTATGTGCTAGTTTTCATTCTTGATTTTCAAGGGTTAAAGACCAAAAACGAGATTTTGTGAAAGAAAGAGGACTCACCTCTTCTCTTTTTGGTATTCCTCTTCCTCCTCTTTCTCCTTGTTTGTAGGCTTATGCTTGTCTCCTCAATCCAATCCCTTTGAGAAGTTGCTTCTCTAAAGTCCTCCTTCCTCTAACTAGTTATTTGAAAAATGGTATGTTTCCTCTCTTTTGTAGGGCCAATCCACAAAACACCAAGCGGGACTATTCCAAGTAAGAAAGTCCTTCCTCTTTTTTCCTTTTGTTATTTTTGTTATTTGCATTGGCCAGCTAGCGCGCTAGCTGCAGTGATGGGCATAGGAACCCTCTCTTCCCCTCTCTTCCCTTATTCCCTCTTCTTTCCCTCTCTTCCTTCTCTTCTTTTTCTATCTTCTTTATCCCCTCTTCCTCCTTTCCTTATCTTCTTTTTCCCCTCTTTCAATCTCTTTTCCCCTCTTCCTTCTGTTATGTTTATGCTCTTTTTCCCTCTTCTTTTTTCCCTCTTTCATCCCCTCTTCCTTCTCTTATGTGTATGCTCTTTTTCCCTCTTCTTTTTCGCCTCTTTCAATCTCTTTTCCTCTTTTCCCCTCTCTTTTCCCTCTCCCAATCTCTTTTCATAAGCATATGTATTTGCCTATGCTTATGCATGAGCATATGCTCATATGCTCATGCATAAGCACAAGCTTATGCTTTCTCTCTTTTTCTTTTATGCACATATGCTCATGCATAAGCATAAGCATATCCTTTCCTTCCTTTTCTCTTATGCTTATGCTCTTTTTCCCTCTTCCTTCTCTTATGCTTATGCTTATGCATGAGCATATGTCTCCTTCTTCTCTTTTGCTCTTTGCCTCTCTCTTTCTCTCCCTCTTTTCCCTCTTTCGATCTCTTTTCATAAGCATATGTATTTGCCTATGCTTAAGTTTTCTCTCTTTTTCTTTTATGCTCATATGCTCATGCATAAGCATAAGCATATGCTTTCTTTCCGTATCTCTTATGCTTATGCTCTTTTTCCATCTTCCTTCTCTTATGCTTATGCTTATGCATGAGCATATGTCTCCTTCTCTTATGCCTATGCCTATGCCTCTGCATGTCCTTCTCCTTCTCCTTCTCCTTCTCCTTTCTTTCTCTTCTTTTTTCCTCTCTTTTTCTCTTCTTTTCATAAGCATATGCCTATGCATGTCCTTCTCCTTCTCCTTCACCCTTCTTTCTCTTCTTTTTTCCTCTCTTTTTCTCTTCTTTTCATAAGCATATGCCTCTGCCTATGCTTATGCAAGTATGCATGAGCATATGCTCATATGCTTATGCATAAGCATAAGCATATGCTTTCTCAATGTATTCTCTTATACTTTCTCAATGTGTTCTCTTGTTTTTTTTTTTTTTCGTGTTTGTGTCTACATTAGACATGGGATCACGTCGCATGTCCGACGAGTATGGAAACCACCGTAGGAGGAGACATCATGATCTCTATTCTCCAAAGGACTTTGATTCCCCTCAGGCGACACCTCAGGGGCCTACCCCTGCGACGACTCCTCTCGGACGTAGCACTGTGACTACTCCTCAGAGAACTCCTTTGCTAGTAGCCCATGGCTTTGTTGGGAGTCCCGACAAGTTTGTGGCGTAAATGACCGATGAGGAGGCTGCGAGATTCTTCTCTCTGCTATCCTAGAGGACCTCAGTAATTCCCTCTCCTACACTGACGGCTGGACCTACTGCCCAGCCATCCCCTCGTGCCACTTCAACTGAGGGGTCATCACCTCGGCGTGCCCATCGTAAGGAAGCAAGAGTAGGAGGGGTTGCTTATGTTGTGCTGACTCGGGAGATGTAGACGAGTTAGCACGCACAAATTCCTACAGGTCTCTACTTGGTCCCGAGACCCAGTACTAGTCAGGTCCCTTGCCCTCTCCTACTCCCATTGCTACTCCTTGCTCTGAAAACACTCGCACAAACACCACTCGCTCTGACTCTGCCACTACCATGAGTCCTCCTTACCCAGTCGAGGACCTGTCCTATCAAATCACGGCTGTTGGAGAGATAATAGAAGATAAAAAGGGCAAAGCAATGATGGCCACCATGAGGCGATTGATGAACCACCCCTTCAAGAGTGACATTGCTACTAATTGGCAGTATCAAGATGACCAAAAGAAGCAGGCGGTCATCGATGAATTGAAAGCAAAATACCCTAACCCCCCAAATTGGGAGTTCAATGAGAATTACATGCGAGAGTGCATGGGTTTGGTCTTAAAGCATCGTAGATCAACCTTGCGTACTTCCATCGCAAAGGGGAGGGCTAAACCCAACTGGGCAAACAAAGCTGATTGGAAGTTTTTCAAGAAGCAGAACAGGGACCATCCCGAAATATTGGAGGGTCAAAGGAGAGCTACGAGGAGATGGATGGACGCCCTAGGTACTTTACACTTTGGGTTTGGTCTTGAAGAATTGTAGATCAACCTTGCATACTTCCATCGCAAATGGGAGGGCTAAACCCAACTGGGCAAACAAAGCTGATTGGAAGTTTTTCAAGAAGCAAAACAGGGACCATCTCGAAATGTTCGAGGGTCAAAAGGCTAGAGAGAACCACTATGGTGGTCCTCAACCACTACGGTCCAGACCTCACTCTACTTAAGCCTCCACTATTACATTTCATTTGACATTTTTGACTCCTTTCATTATTTTTTCTAGAACTAACTCCTTTTCCATCTTTGACTCCCTTCACCATTTTCTCTCAACCTTCCTCCCTTGCACTCTTATTGCAACTTCTGTCCCCTCTCATAATGGATCCCCTTGGACACATGGAGCTCCAAAATGTGTCATCTGACTCCTCCATCTTTGCATAGTCTGAGAGGTGATCTTTCCTCCCCCAGCCTTGAAATTTTGACATACTAGAGCTCCTCACAGAATCTTTCCTCCCCCAATCTTGAAATTGTGATATACAAGAGATTCTCACACAATCTTCAAAAGCCTGATTTGGATTCTCTCTCCAACTTTACCAAATTCCTAGATGAAGAGATCATGGAGGATACATTGTTTACCAAAGTCAAAAGATTAACATCAGTGAAAGCATGATTAAAAGGAGCTAGCCATTGCTGGAGGCGATTTGCAAGCACAAATTTTGGAAAAGTCATGGAAGAGAAAGTATATTTTAGCTTTATACCCCAATGCTTAGATTACTGCAAATGGTGGAGTCAAGGTTTCAAGCTTTCCAATAGATGTTAAGTATGAAGTAGTAGTAGAGAGATCGAGCAGGCGTATGTCCTCTTTCTCAAGGGCAATCTCTAGGAGCATGATGACTAACTTGAAGAATTGTAGGGATGGAAAATCCAAATTGTCATCTCAATCTTGGAGTTACTTTGCACCTTGGAGACTTCGCTCAAATCAATTTTTGAGAAATATGATAAGAAGATGACATTTTTACATATGAAATCCATGGATGTAGCAAAAATAGTGCTATGTGAGAGAATGCTTAGGGAGGTTGAAGAAGCCAAGGTGGAGAAGGCAAAAGTGAAGGCTTTGTAGGCAAGCTAAGGCCACTAAAAAATGGCCGATATGAAAAAGCTTACAAGAGAAGAAGTAGAGAAGCGCATCAAGCTGCTATATCAACAAATTGATGAAGTCAGAATGGATGGGAACAATTGATATGTGCATTGCTTTGACCTAGACTCTTGCGAGTCAATAAGAAAGATTGGCATCAATCATAGAAGAATCAAGTAAATGCATGTACATGATATGCAATATAATTGTTATTTTCTTGTTGTATCAATGAGCACTTAAGATCTCATCTTGTTTTTGAAATGAGTAATTTTTTGCAAAATCTATGACAGAGATAATAGTATCATTGGGAAAATTTGCATGGCACTTCTTTGGATAGACCACTTGATTCCACAGAGACCTTAGGCTACCATACTTGGCCTCCCTTGCAACACATGATGAGGATCTGGGTGGCCTATAGACTGCACATTTATCTTTGAGACAAAGGCATCTATCTCCATGGAGCAATGCTCCAACATGACTAGACCTCAAGTTTCAAGTCTTGCTGGGCCAAGTCAAAGTCTATGTGTGTTTTACAACACACACTCTTGTCTTTGAGTTTCTTGCATACCAGGGCTTACAATGCTCAAAGCTCCTTCGCCTAATCACAAAATGTTAGGTTCTGAGACATAAACTTTAGATATAACTTTGTCTACTCGCCCAACATGCAAAAACTAAAATTTTAGCGAAACAAACACTCAAGTTTTTTGCACTACTATGAGGAAAACAAAAACAGGTATATGCAAAAATACAATCTAATCAAATTAAACGAATCAAGCTACTAGATTACAAAAAAATTTCACTAGTAAAAAAACAAAACAATTTCAACCATCGGTCTGGTTTAGGACAATCACATAATTGGTGTCTAACTTGTATAAGCTAGGTGAAGCTAGGTGATATATTGTTGTTCCAACCATCGGGCTAGTTCAGGACAATCACATTAACTCCAAGCCAGATCGTGCATGACTCAAACTAGCCCAAAAATTAGACAACTAAACTAATTTAACACTAGGAAACACAGTCATCAATTAGATAATAACAAGACTTAGTTTAGGACAATCACATTAACCAATTGAATTATATATTGTTGTTCCAACCATCAGGATGGTTCTTGATGATCACAATCCAAGACAGCTCGTGTATGACCCAAACTAGACTAGAAATTAAACTAAACTAATTTAACTCTACTAGTTAAATAAACTAACTTAACTACTAGGAAACACAACATTTCAACCACGGGCTAGTGGTTTAGCACAATTACATAAATCTTGTTTGACCTGAACTAGCTTGGTGATATATTGCATGATGTTCCCAACCACTAGGATGGTTTAGGACAATCCTCGGACAATCATATTAAGTCCAAGCCAGCCCTGTTTAGAAATTTGCCAGTATATGACTTGAACCACCCCAAAAGTTAAACTTACATAATTTAACTACTAGGTAACATAGCAATTTCAACCACTAGGCTAGTCATCAATTATTTTTTATGCAAACAATATTTATGTTTATTTCTATTCAACCACACTGGGTTAGTATAATCACATAACTCTTGTTTGACTTGAACCAACTCGGTGATATATTGCATGATGTGTCAACCATCAGGTTGGTTTAGGATAAACACTAAGTCATATCTAGCTCGGTGTAGAAATAAACTGGTATATGACATAAACCAACATGAAAATTAAACTTACCTAATTTAACCACTAAGAAACACCAATTTCAACCACCTGGCTGGTCATCAATCAGACAATAACAATATATTATCATTTATTTTTATTGCAAAATAATATATTGTTCTGTTAGATATCAATGCTCCACTCTCATGTAACTACGTGGGAACCAGCTAACTCTACTTGTAAGCCCCCCATATGAGGAGAAGGCATTTGAGTAGCTCGGTTATCCGGTAGGTCCTGGTTTGGACACCAGATGGGGGCCATGTGTGGCCTGATGGTTGGACGGCTTCAGATAGAGTTGGTACACCACCAACTAGGCTACATGCAAGTGCAGGAAGGCATCCCTTGACTGACCGCACTGAGGGTAGATGGAGCATTTCCCGGGGCAGCCCACTCTCAGGTTGCGGGGCCCGTTTGGAGCCTCAGATGATCTCGAATGGCTCTGGGCCGAACAGAAATCGTAGGTGAGTTGCTCTATTATGCGCACCAGTTCTATTGTATGGTCGGTGGCCTATTTTAGGACCGACCCCCAGCCGACTGTTTTGGGTGGACGGGGTCAGCCACCCAATTGAGCCTAACCGACTATGACTGGTGGCTATATAAGAGCAAGCCCGTGAAGCCCATTTGATCACTGGCTACAACAACCCTAATTCCTTAGCATTCAGCCTCTGTCTTCTACTGTTTCTAGCACACCATCAAAGCTTCTTTCATAGCAGCGCACGGTTGGGAGGCAGCGCCATCTATTGTATCAGTTCTATAGTAATCAATTTTTTGATTCTCCATACTATCTTTTTTTCTCTCTTGTGTACAAGATCCTGTTATCTGTTGAGCACAGACGTTGTATTATTTTCTTACATGGTATTAGAGCCTGGACTCTAGCAAAAAGATTTGGTAGTGTGTTTCTGTTTCCGAGTGCAGGAAGGCATCCCATGACTGACCGCATTGAGGGTAGAGTAGATGGAGCATTTCCCGGGGCAGCCCACTCTCGGGTTACGGGGTCTGTTTGGAGCCTTAGATGATCCCGGATGGCTCTGGGCCGAATGGATACCGTAGGTGAGTTGCTCTATTTTGCGCATCGGTTCTATGGTGTGGTCAGTGGCCTATTTCGGGATCAACCCCTAGTCTACCATTTTGGGTGGACTGGGTCAGTCACCCAATTGGGTCTAATCGACTATGACTGGTGGCTATATAAGAGCAAGCCCATGAAGCCCATTTCATCACTGGCTACAACAATCCTGATTCCTTAGCATCCAGCCTCCGTCCTCTACTGTTTCCAGCTCGCCATCGAAGCTTCTTTCACAGGAGCACACGGTTGGAAGGCAGCGCCATCTATTGTATCAATTCTATAGTAATCAAATTTTTGATTTTCCATACTCTCTGGTTTTCTCTCTTGCGTACGAGATCCTGTTATCTGTTGAGAACAGACGTATTATTATTTTCTTACATGGTATCAGAGCCTGGACTCTAGCAAGAAGATTTAGTAGTGTGTTTCTGTTTGCGAGCAGATTGTGAGAGATGGCCCAGCCCGCAAGACTGCAAATCCCACTGTTCGACGAAAGCGAAAAGTTGGACGGCTCTAAATATCCACTCTGGAAGTTCAAGATGAAGACCATCCTAAGTGCATACGAGCTTTGGGACACTGCTATTGGGGTGGACGTGAGGCCGGTTGCGAGACTGGATCCAGCCAATGCAGGATAACAGATAGTACCAACTGCGGATGAGATTCTCGCATGGACAAGAAGAAATGCAGATGCGATGTGTTATATTGTCTACAGTGTAAGTGATTCCATCATGGCATTAATTCAACATGTCACCACAGCGGAGGAGGCATGGACGATCTTGAAAAATCAGTACGAGACCATGAATCAGATGCGGATTCAGAATCTGGAGACTCAACTCGCGAATGAGAAATTGTCTGAGTCTAAAGTGACAGAGAAGTTCATCACCAGGGTGAAGAATCTGTGCGATCAGATAACTGCGAGTGGCATCACCATCACCAGTGAGAATCTAGCACGAAGGTGCATACGGATTCTCCCACCAAAGTATGATGGTCTTGTTATGGTACTGAATACACAGAATAGAAATCTGCCCCTCAACTTTGAGGATTTCAGCGCGATGCTTCTGGAGGAGGAGATGCATCAAAAGATGAGGACTAGAGAAGATTCGGCTTTTTGGATTGCATCAAAGAAAGGTAAGGGTAAGGACTCTGGTAACCCATCTTCTTCTGATGATAAAAAGAGAAAGAAGAAGATCAAGTGCTTCTATTGCAACAAGGCAGGGCACAAGTAGAATGAGTGCCGAAATAAGATTGTAGATGAGAAGAACGGAGTCAAGAAAGAGTCCAGCAATAGCACACAGGCAGTACGAATAGAGTTGTTCATCACAATTGAGGAGATTTGCATGGAGGCAGTTTTTTACCTACAGATGAACCGTGGATCATTGACAGTGGTGCATCGTGCCACATGACCAATCTGAAGGATTGGTATACCTCTCTATAGTCGGTAGGGAATGACATCATGGTAGCAGTCGGCAATGATGCAAAATGTCCAGCAAAAGAAAAAGGTACGACTGCTCTCAACAAGTGAGATGGAGTTGTAAAGCAGTTGTTCGATGTTCTTTATGTGCCAGATATCAAGAGGAACTTGTTGTCCATTTCTACAATCATGGATCGGGACCTCAAAGTTCAATTCGATAAGAATGGTGCACAGATCCTGCATCTTCAAGGAAAGGTCATTGGTAGAGGTACACGGTGCAACAACATTTACGAACTCTCAGCTTTTAGTGCTCGAGCATATGTGAAGAACACTAAGCTGTGGTATGAGAGGTTTGGTCATCTAAACCTTAGTTCTTTGAAGGAGATGCATAAAAGTGGAATGATTGCAGACCTACCAGAAATTTTAGATCTGCCCGATGTATGTGAAGCTTGCATGATGGGCAAGCAGCATCAATAGCCCTTTCCTAAAGAGGCCATCAGGGCAAAGGCTCCTCTAGTGCTCGTTCACACGAACCTCTGAGGAAAGATGGAGACGGAAGCTTTGGGTGGTTCCTACTACTTCATGACGCTGACCGACGACTACAGTAGAAGGATATGGATATACTTCCTGAAGACGAAAGATGAGGCTTTCAGTAGGTTTAAGGAATGGCATGTAATGGTCGAGAAAGAATCGGGGAGGAAGGTGAAGAAGCTGAGATCGGACGATGGTGGAGAGTTCACATCGACTGAATCATGAGTTTCCCCCTTTGGCGATTCACGCCAACAAAATTGGATGTACTGGTTGCCCTCAAGCATGTGCAATGTGATCCAAATTGCTTTAAAATGCAAGTAGGCAAAAGGGCACACTATTGGGTTTGATGTTGTATATTATGAAATGCAATGACCTTTGACATGCTTATGATCCATATAGCAAGTATTGCATGGAGAAAGAACCAATACAAAATTGTAAAATAGAATTTATTAAAAGATTTTTGCACATGCATGAATTGCATATTTTCAAATTCTTCTATTCTATCTTGAGTCTAGAGACCACCATGCACTAGTTCCACTAGTGTATCTTCCATTTTTCAATTGGTTTTTGTTTTCAACAAATTAAAAAGAGTTATGAGGTGTGTCCTTGAATGGGTGTGCATAATTTTAGAACAACATTGGAGGCCCTTTAAACCACAGTTAATGTTCTCAATTAGGTGTGTTATTTGGTTGAGGAGAAGCTTGGCATAATGAAGTTTTTAATGATTACTTGGTTACATGCATTTGCAGAACAAAATTTTGATGTTTTTGAATAGACCATTATATCCTATACTCTTCAAGATGCATGCTTCACATCAACACATCACTTGTAATGATTCAAAAATCTCATTCCAAATATTTATTCCATATTTTTTTGGTCTCATGTTAAAGTTAATTTTTTAAACTATAACTTAAAGACCAAGTTTACCAAATTTCATTGAGCAATGCATAAGTTATGAGTTAGGCAATATACCTATATACAAAGAATGCCATGAACCTCACCAAAAATGGCTACATTCAAGCAAACATTGACCCACTCGATGAATCCTTGGGTGTAGAGTAAAGCTTTTGAGGACATGAGCCTATTAATCCCCCAAATGACCTAACACTATTGCCTCAAAACTATATTTTGTGTTATTCGTTTTGATGGCAATGCTCAAATGGGTGAATCTGCTTCCTTCAAGGCTAGCTCCTCAACAAGGAGGCATTTTTTCTAGCATTTTCTCTCCCCCTAAATTCATTGCAAAATGTATCTTTGATTGCCTTTTTGGATATTGTATCATTAATTTCCATGGCCTTCAACCTCCTCCTCGTACCTTGGTTGGGTATATCAACTTTCCCATCTCATAGCCTCTGTCTAGGTCTATGACAACCTATAACAAACTACATTGCACCATGTGGTTCGTTAGTTTAAATAAAGAAAATGAAGGAATAAACATGACATTATTCTTGGTATTAGATGAGCTAGCTTGTGAAGAAAAATAAGGACTCGCCTAAAAGCTTCATGACGTGAATAAAAAATTGTGCACATTCCAACTTTCAAGAGAGCCTGAGGTGCATGCAACTCCATGGGGGCAAATTCCCTTGAGGAGCAAGAGAAAACAATTTTAAAAAAGAAGCAGAGAGGGGAGGAATCCGAGGTCACATATGCATGCAAATTGGATTATGGGAGAATGTTCGAGTGATAAGGTGATAGGGCAAGACACATGTGACATGCGCATGAGATGTATATTTAGTGAAAATTTTGAATGCAATAGTGAGAGTTGTCAAATTTTGCGAAAAACTGACAGTTGTGTTTTGCAACCTCTAGCTATACATGCCACCAACTTGTTCCCCTTAAAGGAAAACAAAGAGGCCCAATAGGTCTTGCTAGTAGGTTTGGATGCTATGACTTAAGAAATGGAACCACCTTTGGCATGCTTATGGGCTTCATTGCAAGATAGTGACTCAAGATAGTGACTCTAAAAGGAACCAATGAAAAATGATAAACAATGTGGAATTTATTCCAAAAGCATTGCACATGTATGAATTTAGCTTTTCCTATGGGTGAAGTAAGCTATAAGTTTTAAGACCACCATGCACTATCTCCAAAAGTTTGCAGTACATTTTTTCAAAAAGTTTGCCTTTTCAACCAATGAGAAAAAGTTATTGAGGTTTTCCTCAAAGGTATGCACACATTTGTAGCACAGTATTGGAGACATCCTAAATGATAGAAAAGGTTCTCGATTGGTTGCCTTATTTGGTTTTTTGGAAGCTTAGTAGTGCATTTTTAGATAAGAAGTAGCTTCCCTATATGTGTAGTACAATTATTTGATGTTTTTGAAAATTTTTGGATATCCTATATAGTGCAAGCTACATGCTTCATAGGCATCATAGTTTAATGATCTCATTCAACATGCCAATTGTGTAATTTTTTGATCTCAAATTCAAGTTCAAAATGTGTGAATATGTTTATCACCAAGTTTGTCAAATTTCATTGCAAAATGCATAAGTTATTAATAAAGAAAGTTAGCATACACAATATATACCCTAAACTTCACAAAAAAGGCTACACCCGGATGTTTGCAAGTGGTTGAAGCATGTTCCTATGAATGAGGCACGAGTTATCTTTACAGCATTGACCCATATCACCAAGCATGCTATAATCTGACAGATGCATTTAGGCATAGATGATTATATCTTGGTCACATCTTTAGGCTAAAATGGAAGTAAACTTCAAGCTTCGTGATCCACTCCTCAAGCTCATTTGTTGAAGAGGTCAAGAGGGTAGAGGAGCAGAAAAGGGAATCTAGAGAAGGAATTTAGAAATTTGTGATAAGGTTAAGCGAGAATGAGGAAAGAGGTCAAAAGGGTAGAGGAGAAGAGAAGGGCATCCAAACACTCTATCTTTGCATTTGCCTATTCCATAATTGACTATGAGCTTATTGAGTAATAACTTGTCGAGCTTTTGGAGTGACACCTTGATGACTTTTACAGCATGCTAGAACACCCCCCCTAGGGTTGGGAAATTGGATGCAGATGGAAGGAAGACATTAGCATACAATGCCAGGTGAGCTATTGTTATGAAGTCATTGGTTAAGATTTGACTGGTGAAGAAGTGGGGGAGGGACTTGGGTACCTTGATCACCCTCAAATGACAATCTGCGATAGTAGCAAAATGATAACAGGGAACCATTTGATGGTGATGTGAAGGACCACACTCCTTCCCTTAGGTGGAAGTCTTAGGCCCATGTTCCTCCCCTTAGGTGGAATTCTCAGGTGGAAGCCTTAGGGAGAAATAACTTAGGCTAAGTTCACACCACCCATTGGCCATACTCCAAAAGGTGGTGTGAAGGGTTGCCATCCTAATTGGTCTAATAGCAAGGACATGCCTAAACATTAACACAAAAGATTTATATGCAGCCTATAAAGGACTCCATGGCCAACTCCTCCAATGGCTACACCAATCACGTGTTGGTGACATAAATATGTGGCTTGATGACCGTTGGGTGGTGTGAACCATGACACTAAAGGCCATCATGTTAAGAAATGTTGATAATTGAATCCAATACCACATTGGGCTGTGAGCACTTGAGTGGAGTGGCTATCTAGGGTTTCAGTAATGTGCTAGGCTTGTGACACATCTAGGTGCTATGTGGCAAGCAATTGTAAATACCTCCTTTCATGTGAGATGCTTGGATGTGGTATTCTTAGAGTATGCTTAGTGAAGGACACGTGGACTTCTCCATTTGCCTATTTAAGATCTTGTACATGAGTGTGTGAGACATCTACTTGACTTGTATTCTCTTTGTGAAGAATAGAAACAATGTGTTGCTTTGCAATATCTTGTCTCTGATCTTGCTTGAGTTTTGGCTTGGTCCTCTCAATTTTAACATGGTATTAGAGCATCTTTCCTAGATTGAGGGCTAGGCTAGTCACAGGAGAGAAAAAGAGAGAGAGAGAGAGAGTGTGTCCTCTTCATCTCTTACTCATACTTTTTGAATGGAGGAACGTTGTCTTTTTGTGAAAGTAGCCTTTAGAACTGTGTCCCTTGTAGTATTAATCTATTCTATTTTACGTCTTTCTTTTCCTTTGATAGGTTGCACCAACGTGGTTGTGGCTCATCCTTCCTCTTCTTCTATCTTTTGTATTTCTTTAGTATGCAATGGTTGTGTTGCTTCTTCATTTTTTTATTCAAATGCAGCATTTGCTTCTATTTCTATCTCAAAGAGTTTGCGTGCACACCCTTGATGTGGGGCTCCTTGTCTAGGCTTCTTTTGAGCCAAACTAGGAGCTCTCTCATCTTGCTTATGTCCTCTTTGTTTATGAACCAAACTAGCATCCATATGATCGTTCTTGTGCCCTCTCTATTTTTGAACCAAACTAGCATTTTTCTCATCCTGCTTGTGCCCTCCCTGCTCTTGACTGAATTCATGGTCTATCTTTGCCGTTCCATTTAGAATCTGTTTGAAAAAAAAGAATGAAATACAGCTAAGGAGCAAAAGAAAAAAGAGGAAAAGGATAAGAAGAAGAAGAGAGAATGTTGTCTCTATGCCAACATGGACTTAGGTAGAATAGAATGTGTGTGTAGAGTAGCGGCAAAGCTTTGCTTGTACTTGCATAAGGCTAGAAATAATCCCTGTTAGAAATCCAACTTGCAAGTTCTACATGCAAGTTCTACATACGATTCCTACATGCAAGTTCTGCATGCAACTCCTACATGCAACTCCTACATGCGAGTTCTACATGCGAGTTCTACATGCAACTCCTACATGCGAGTTCTACATGCAACTCCTACATGAAACTCCTACATGCGAGTTCTACATGCAACTCCTACATGCGAGTTCTACATGCAACTCCTACATGCAACTCCTACATGCGAGTTCTACATGTAGAGAGAGAATGTCTTACAATTCCTAGATGCAGAGAGAGAAGCTCTCCAACTTGTATAAATACCCCTTAATGGAATGAAGCCCACACTCTTTGGGGCATTGTGTTGAGTTCTACTTTGGTATTCCAAGCAATTGTCTCAAGTGTCCATGCTTCCTTGCACTCCACGTCGAAAAGCATGTCCTAACCTTGCAACTCCTCCTCCCCTCTCCTCTAACCTTGCAACCCATCCTCCTCCTCCTCCTCCTCCTCCCTTCTCCTCCTCCCTCCTCCTCCTCCTCTCTCCTCCTCCCTCCTCCTCCTTTCTTCTCCTCCCTCCTCCTCCTCCTCCTCCCTCCTCTCTCTTCTTTCCACCATGCTCTTACACCTTCTTCCTCTCCCACTCCTATGCTCCCCCTAAACCCTTAGTTCCTCAATCCTTAATCTCCATGATCTACAAGGGAGACGAGTTCTCCACCATGTACTCTACTCTAAACCATGGAACCTCTTCTAAACTCTGGAACCTCCTTCTAAACTCTGGAACCTCTCTCTAAACCTTGGAGCCTCCTTCTAAACCTTGGACCTCCTTCTAAACCTTGGAACTCCTTCTAACCTTGGAACCTCCTTCTAAACCCTGGAACCTCCTTCTAAACCCTGCAACCCCCAATGAAGACGAAAGCCTTCACTACCTCAACCATGATGATACACGTTCCTTTTACACATGCATGCACTATGTTTTCTTACCACACTTAAGCCTACGTCTCTCACCAGAACATGACTCGAGGTTAAGCTACACATATACTACAAATGACAACCCCGATATATCTATAGGTGACAAAAGCCTCGGAACCCTGCATACTAAGAATACCTTGCTCTTCCTGTGGAAGCCGTGGGAAAGAGCCAACATTTGGCGTTGCTGTCGGGGAGACTAGTGTCTCAAGTAACGAGTAAACATATGCATGTATGTGTAAAAAAACAAACTACTTCGAACTTTCATGAACATATCACTCAAGAGCTAGGAGAGCTAAAATTTTTCCAACTCAAGTAAAAAATAAAATAAAATTTCCTAGCTGAAACTCATCGTTATCGGTTTAGGAAAATGCATGTTTGTTGGAACAATAGCACCTTAACGAATAAATCAGACCATGTGATGGTTGTCAGAGTGTAGAGCTTGAAATTTTGAACATTTCTCCTTTTTATAGAAGCACATTTCGACACAACCACCAAAAGTTATGGGCAATCGATGATTAAAGGTTCTAAATGCTAGAACCCAAAAGAAAAATTAAAACCACCTCGCTAGTCAAACATGGACAAATTCAAAGGTGCACATGTGTTTGACTTAATCCACAGCTTCCCCCTCCTTCCCTATAAAAGAGCACCCATCCCTCTCATACTTTTTCTTTCACATCTTGCCTCCATCCTCTTCCCTATTCCAAGCCCTATGCAAGACACTCCTCCCTCTCCATCGACCACCACCCTACTCCCATCCTCACATGGTGAGTTACTTTGAGCCCATCTCGCAACGATAACCTAGCCATCCACCCACCATCCATTGGATCTCAATAATCCCGTTACATCGAGAAAGACTTGGAGAGCGTTCAGGTGACCATCTCTTCCTCCCTTTGGATTTCCATCAAAGTTTTCCATCCGTCAAGTTTTTTTTCTTTTTTTTTTTCCACCTCCCCCTCCACCACCATCCCCTCCATTCCCCCCCCCCTTTTCCCCCCCTCCCTCCCTCCATCTTCCCCCCCCTCCATCTCCACCACCCCCTTCCATCTCCACCACCCCTTCCCCCCCCCCCCTCCCTCCATCTTCCCCGCCCCCCTCCACCACCACCCTCCATCTCCACCATCCCCTCCATCTCCACCACCCCTTCCATCCCCCCCCAATTTCCCCCCACCCCCTTCCCCCCCCATTTTCCCTCGACCCCCCTTCCTTGCCTCCCTCCATTTCCCCCCCTCTCGACCACCAACCCCCTCTCCCCCACCCTCCCCTCCATCTCCACCAACCCCCTTCCCCCCCCCTCTCTCTCTCCTTCTCTCTCTTTCCCCCCTCTCTCTCTTTTCTCTCTTCTCTCTCTACCCCTCCTCTCCATCTCCACCAACCCCCTTTCCCCCCCCCTCTCTCTCTCTCTCTCCTTCTCTATCTTTCCCCCCCTCTCTCTCTTTTCTCTCCTTGTCTCTCTACCCCTCCCCCCCCCCCTCTCTCTCTCTCTCTCTCTCTCTCTTCTTTCCACTGCCCCTCCCTCTTCTCTCTCTCTCTCTCTCTCTCTCTCTCTCTCTCTCTCTCTCTCTCTCTCTCTCTCTCTCTCTCTTTTCCCCCTCATCTCTCTCTTCCTCTTCCCCACAACCTCACTCAGCCACCCTCAAGGGGACTCGGGACTTGGGAGTGCCCCGCGCGAAGGATGCCGTGAGCCTAGGTCTCTATGCTGCGAAGACTTGAAGGCCATGTGCCATCAAGTACTCCTGACTCAGGAGTCCTGAGTCATTGAGTTCTCTCACCTCTATAGCTCTGCTCCATGAGCCACACCAGACCCCGCCTAGAGTGCCGTGCGCAACTAGTTTGGAGACTCGGCCCCGCTGACGGACATCGTACGTTGCCAACTAGGGCACTGTGCATTGACTCGGGCGCCGTGCGCCACCTTGGAGAGCAGTCTCAAAGCACACAATCACCACCCGCTACCACCCATCCTCCTCGAGAGTCGTTGCCATCATTCATTCATGCCTGCCCTACCTAGGGTGCCGTGCACCATCCCAGACTCCTAGACCCAGACTCCTAGGCCTACAAGCTCCCCCTAAGGTGCCATGCAAACGTTCAGCCCTGAGCGGCTCGGTCCACCTACGTCACTGGGCACTGTGCCCCTCCTCTCCGTTACTGTTTCCACTCTAGTTCCCATCTCTACTCCTCGAGTCCTCGGACCCCATCACAAGCTCTACTTCCTCTCCCTCCATAGTGTCCACACCCCTCCTTTCCGCCATTTCCCCTCCTCCACCCCCACCCTCGCCGCCGGCGAACGCCGCCTCCCTAATTATTAAATTAACAAATTTATTATTTATTTAATTAAAAAAAACCAGACTTATAACCTAGTGTAATTAGGTTAGGTTAAGGTTAGGTTTCATTTAGACTTAGGGTAGGTTAAATTAACCATAGTTTTGTTTGAGCTAGGTTCGATTTACTAGATTTAGGGGAAAGTAACCTTGGTTTAGTTAATTCGGTAAACTTTAGTTAAGTTCGGTTAGATGGACTAATTGTCAGTCAAACTAACTATTCAGTTAGGCTAACTGCACTGACTGAGTCAAACTAACCATTTGTTACTCTAACTAGAATTTACCTCAACTCCTAGTTCAACGTCAACCTCCATTCACACTAAGACCTAAAGGACCCCTAAAATTCTCTCTAACTTTAAAGGTCCTTAACTTGCTCAATTGGGACCCAAACTGGACATGGTTTGAACCAAGTTTTCACACACAGAAACACCATGCTACGGGGCATTTTTCCAGCCCATTGCACACCATTTTGGCATCCCTAGCACTCACTCATAAGTGCCCCCATGCGGGCCTCATTTCACATAAATTCACATGTATCTTCACATCGTGACCTCCAATTAACGATCTGTATGCATCGGCATAGTTCCCTACACATGTAGGACAATCTTAGGTACATTATTAACATGATGGTCCCTACACAAACTAACACCACTCTAACCCTCCCAACAAAACTACATCCATACTCGCACTTGCAGCAGCAGAGACACCCTTTGCAAATCTCGCCCAATCTGCATGCAGCTACGTTTTGGCCAATGCCTCCGACTCCAACGCTTGCCAAATCTGCATACAAGTCCGCTACTACAACCACCGCCCCTGACAATCCTCTACCCTGAATCCCCCCCTAAAAACACAACATGGCTGGATGTCATCGCGAGACAATGGCAGCCATTGACATCAAGGATGGCATGACTGACTCAGACACTAGCAATGAAGACTGCAGATCTAGTACTCGAGATAAGTGCTCGAAAAAGACATGATGCAGGCCATGGAACAAAAATTTCACTTGTCTCAACCGCCAACTCAAACATATCCACGGTGAGAAAATGTCTGGTGTCCACATTGCATGGCTATTCATACAACAAATGAGTGCCTGGTCCTAAGAGCCAGGATCACTGCACAAGCAAATCCACCGCCAAGGTTGTGGTGCCATATCTACATCATCGGCGGCCATGATGAAAACAGTTGCATCTTCAACATGCGCAACAACCCGCCTCGACCTCAACAATATCAAGCGACACCCATGCTAGTGTATAGGCAACTGACACTTGCACAAGCGCCCCCAGCTCCAAGGCTAAATCTTGTTCCCATTCGGACACAAGTCCCACAACTACTCAGGAATCCAAATCCACGCCCATATCTAAGAGCACCAAATCCAGCTCCTCAGGCAGTTTCAATACATCAATTACAAGTCGAGGAAGTAGACTCATCATTTGAGTATGAAATAGAGTACCCAGTGTACTATGTAGAAGGTGCAGAGGGTCTAATACCAGTTTATGAAAATCAAGTACGTCCTAACACATATCGAGCACCAATCAAAATGCTATGTTTGTGGAGAAAATCACCGGGTCGCAGAGTGCCCTCATCATGGTAGCCCCACTACTTTCCAACCACTCTATAGAGATTGTGGCATAGGACATGCCTGTATGGATTGTCCCATGAAAAATAAAGTCCCACAACACACAAAGGTTAAGCCTGACATCCCAATCAACATCATTGGGGTGGACCATCAAAGTCTAGGTCTCGGCAAGTGTAATATCACAACTTGTAAATGTAATTACACGCCAACAGAAAGAGGCCACCAAGGACCCTAACATTCCAATCCAACCAAAGCGACTTCTTAAAAAGAAAGCACAAGTGCTTCCACCTCCACTAAGCAATGAGCACTCGAGCTCATCCACATCAACTCTCGAGCCTCAAATAAAGGAAGCTCCATACCCAAATGCAGAGGTGGAGAAGGCTCGCTTTCAGGCACTTCAACAATGGGTACAAAAGGAACAAGATCAATTTGAGGCTGAGAAACAAGCTCAAGACCCAATCCATGACTTGGCCCCACAAAGTATTGATACTGTACTCGAGCCTCTATTCTAATAATAGACTCCACAACATAATGTACTGCCACATCAACTTGAAGGAGCCGCACTCTCTAGCATCCTGAGTTGCCTTGTGTCAATTCCCATTGGAATACTTCGACGGAATCGTCCCAATCTATGGGAGAGTTTCAAAGGATGGATTGAACTCACAAATCCCCCTCCACCTACGAATGATATTGAAGATATCCCTATGCGGATGGGTGAGAGAGATGACATATGCAACATTACTGTGCCTTTGATCCACAAAGCATATAATGAAGTCCAAGCCATAGTGGATGGTGGGGTAGGTGTAAATGTCCTATCAAAGGAGCTCTAAGAAGAATGGGGTCTCCCACTAATGCAAAAGGCTAATTTCAACATATGCCTTACCGAGATGATTCATGGGCTAAACCCTTGAGAATAGTGAATGGTGTGTCCAAAAAGGTCATAGGAGTCCGCTTTTCCCTTCAATTCACAATCTTGAATATCCCCAAAAATTCCTATCAAATCTTACTAGGACGTCCTTGGTTACGGGAAGCACCAGTCCTCCATGACTGGGGAACTGATAGACTGACAATCTAGAATTGCGACATCGCAGTTAGGGTGAATGTGGGGATAGGAGCTATAAAACCAATTATGTATAGAGCATTGGATGACAGATCTTCAACGACAATCTCAAGCAAATAAGCTCCCTTGCAACAGCATGCCATAGTGGGCGATTCACAAAGCAATGTCAACAACTGGATACAAACATTGGCAACCATCGACAACTACCATTCATTAGACCCCATCTTCTCGTAGATTGATGCTAAGGCACTATAGGTAGATCCTCCACTCACACGTGAAGAACCAATCGATCTAGAGATGCCATTCTTTATGGTTGACCTCAAATGGGATAATGAACTAGAAGAAGGTACCCATACCAATGATGACTCAAATTTTCCTTGGGACCTTGAAACAGAGGCTAAGAATGTTGAAATTGAAGATCAAATCTTTGATAATGGCTTAGCCATTCTGCATGCCCTTATGGAACTCCCAAAAGTTGAACCTCCAAAGTTGAATAACAACAGAAGATCCCACAAGAAAGCTGAAGGAGGAAATTGCAGAAAAGCCAAGGCCGAACACTTTAATGAATTCAAACGAGTCTTGTTTTTATTAGATATAAGTTGTTATGATAAACTTCAATGATTTTATCCCATGTATTCCTAGTTTATGTTTTACCCATTAGGTTTCACATGGAGCTTCCCAAAAGCTCAATGTATGAATGGAATAATGGAAATCCCTATGCATTTGTTATAGCATTCACTTCATATCATTAGTTGTACGATCCTTTTCATGAATGGCTTAAGAGGCCAAAATTGAGTCAATAACTTCTCTGATGCAATATCAAGAAGAGAGAAAGGGATAGGGATGATGAAGAATGGTAATAAGAATAGCGGTAGAGAAAGATAGTGATGGAGATCTGGATAGGAATGCGAGGAGAATGATTAGATGGTTGTTTGAATATAAGGGTTTGGGGGGTCACTCTTCATAGAAGGATATTGCACATGCAAGCACGCATGAAAATACACCGATTCTTAAATGTATACATTTTTTAATCTTAAAATAAACACCCTCCCATAACTCTAGACATATAAGTTATACTAATAAGTTACACTAATTTATTGATTATATGTACGTGTTTCAGCCTTAAATTTTAGACAACCCCCACATTAGGAAAGAAGGGAACTCATTTTGGGACCCTCTAAGAAATTCACTATTTACCTATTTTTGTTGCACTCAAAATATGGGAAACGCCATAAAATATGGATACTTACTACAAAAATGTTAGTCTAGTACTCGGGCTTCACATTAAATGCATATATAAGATCCTTGATTTTATGTGTAGTATTTGATGATTCTGACATCGCCAACGCATCTGAAGCAGGCCAAAACCCTCAAATCGACCCTAGAGACACCGAAAACAAACGCCATCGTGTTTTTGGGCAAATCCCCCATTTTGGGTATTTTTGCCCTTTTTTGGGCCTCCAAGCGTCAATTTTCGGTGTCTCCAAGATAAATTTGGGGGTTTTGGCCTGCTCTGTGGATGCACTGGCGATGTCAGAATCATCAAATACTACACAGAAAATCATCTTTTGAAGATCACATATGTCAGACATAATAAAAGAAAAAGATTTTGAATATGACTTATTTATATTTTTACATGGTTTTTGGTATTTTTCCAACGTTACATTGGCATTCTTCTAATTGGTCGAGATCCTATTTTTCTAAACCCTAAAAAACCCCAAAATGAGCTCCCTTTTTTCCTAATGTAACTCTATACATATGAATTACACTAATTTGTTGATCAATCCCTCATGCATGTAATGCATGCAAGTTTCCCTATTAACAAAAACTAGTAGGGAACCCGTGCAATGTTGCGGGATTATATCCTCTCTCTCTCTCTCTCTCTCTCTCTCTCTCTCTCTCTCTCTCTCTCTCCATATATGTCAAACTAAGGAGGGAGCAACACATCTGAAAGGACATATCCCATGAGATAAGAAGAGGAAAAGAAAAGGACCCTCGTGGATGAATGGCACCACTTGAGCATAGTTTTATTTTGAAAAATAACATTAATCGATGGCCTCCCTAGCTCAAAAGGCACTGGTTCTTTTGAATGCCATGTTTTAGCAGTATTCACACTTCTGGTATGCCTTTATCCCTTAGAATATCTACCCATTTATTGAAGGCCAGTTCACAATCAGGTTGTGACACAAAGGGGAAGTTTAGTTCTCAATGAACATTGCATCCAACTAGGAGTTTCTTGAGTATGGATCCTCATCCTCTTTCCAGGAATTTTCCCTAGCCACATTGCATCCTACTGGAGTTTCTTGAGTATAGATCCTCTTCCTCATTCTCTTTCCAAGGATTAGCCCTTGCCACAGTTCTACATGAGTACTCAGAATGCCAATGGTAATAGTCGTAGGTTTAACTATAAATCCCAATATGTCATAAGTCATATAGCAACCTCTCATCAAAGCACACAAAGCTTACTGGGCAATTGTTCTAGTCTTCTAATAGCATCTTCTGGAGGATCGATCACGTCTACTTTTAGCTTTTGACAAGTTGTTGTCTCTCCCATAGATCCTCCTTTGTATTGCAAGCTCATCTCAACTCATCCGGTAAAGTGGCTCCTTTTTTCCATTGCAAATTCTCTACTCATTTCGGCCTCCCCCTCATGAGTAGTCTCTCAATTCAAACCTGGCTATCGCTAGGTTTGAATTCGAACTTGGCTATGGCATCCTACTAACGTAGAAACATTCTCGATGTTGCAAATAAAAGAAGAGGATTGATCGTGCTTCAAATGGAAAGCTATGGCGTGTTTATGCTAAATAATTATCTGGCAATTCTCAATCCAAATCAATGGTATGGACTGTAGCGATCACACTAAAGTGCAAAAGAGGGTTCGAAATAAGGATCTGAAGCTACCTCTTGCTCCCAAGCTCGTATCCATCTGCACCTCTCACACTTCCCAAGAGATTCCTTCACCACCACAAAAACCCCCCAAAGCCCACCTGAAGTAGTCCAACACAAATGCCCCTACTAAACGAATATAATTACATGCTTGAAAGAAGATTGTGCATAAGCCTGGACTCAAGGCGTGCCAGATGATAGGTCCCTTCCTTTTTCCTCTTCTTCCTCTTCTTACTTCTTACTTTTGTCTTCCTTTCAACATTTTGATATTGAAGGCGATTAGATGTTGAAGGCGATTGGATGTTGAAGGTGATTGGGCGTGGGTAGTGGACAACGACGACGAAGGAAGGTCCTCGTGGAAATTGGGAAACTAATTGGAGAGATGGCTTGGGGTGAAGTTGAGTCCGAGCTCTCTTTTTTTCATCTCCTCCCCTTTTTGAAATGCTTGACGTTCCATCTCCTCCCCTCTCAAAGCCAATGCTTGATGTTCCATCTCCTCCCCTCAAAACCATCCTTGAGCATCCTTATTACTAACACGTGGCAACTCCTCTCTTCTCCTTGCTACCACGTGTCGCTCCTTTTTCTTCCCCTTTATGCACTAACATGTTATGATCCATTCTATGAGTAAACCCCCTTGCTAGAATGAGAGGGAATGATGGGAGAAGGAAGGAAAAGGGGAATATGAATGGGGATAAAGATTGGGATAATGATAGGAGAAGGAAGAGAGGACAAATGGAATAGGAGGGATGATTGGAGAAAGGGGATGGGATGACAGAGGAGGGAAAGGACAAGTGGATGAGAGGAAGGAGCAGAGGAGAGATGGAAGAAAATGGGAATAGGGGATGGAACGAAGAGAAGAGGGATGTGATGTGAGAAAGGGAATGATAAGAGGAAGGGGACGGGAAAGGGAGGAAGGAGTTGAGGAGGGATAACAGAATGGAAGGAAGGGGATTTGATGGGAAAAAGAGAAGTAAGAGAAGAGAAAGGGAGGAGGAGAGGACGATGGGAATGAGATTGTGGTAAATGACTTTTGAAGAGGGAAAGGGAGGAGGAGAGGACGATGGGAATGAGATTGTGGCAAATGACTTTTACTCTGTTTTGAAATGTGGATCTTCATGATTTTTACTTTGATGGATTTTCACTCCATTTGAAATGTGATTTTCATGATTTGTACTTTGCTGTCTATGAAAGGGGACCATTCAAACGATTGAATTCATTCATTTTGGATTTGAAGAACAAAGTTTCAAAGATGAAAATTTTGGCCAACATGAACACTTGTCTTGAGGCGCAAAAATGAAGGGGTTAACTTTTAATTTTTTGAGATATTATATCTCAAAAAGAAAGTCCTTGGTGAGCATTTTCAAATGCCTTAATTTCATATAAGATTGCATATAGTTTTCGTAGCTAGTTTCAATCATGTGAAGTTGACAAAGAATAAAAACGTAGAGAAACTTTGAGAAGATTGCATATAGCTTTCGTAGCTAGTTTCAATCATGTGAAGTTGACAATGAATGAAAACGTAGAGAAACTTTGAGAGGGCATAAGGGATACAGCACAATCACATGACAGAATACACTCTTGACATACTTATAAGTTTGCCAAGATGCCTATCACTACTACATGTGGCATATTCTTTTTTTTGGGGGGGGGGGGGGTGGTATATATATACATCTACCATGATGTTTATGATGAAGCTCTTGTCAAGATGGTAGCTTCATCAATAGCATGAACGTAGAACACATCAACTCTCCATCGAACCACACAACCAAATACATTCAAATTATCAGTGTCGATTCTTGAACCACACTATTAAATTAGCCGTGTCATAAGAAGCTAAAGATGTATGGGAACTCTTGATAGAAGACCCGTTGTGTCATCTTGGAACCGAAATAACTTGAGGAGATATAGGCACACCTGTGATGGCTCCAACAATACTTAAAACGATTAAGCTGAGCTGCACTCCATACTTTTGGGCTATGGCTGTTATGATCCTGACAACCTTTCGCGTATATCTCGTGCCACTGCAGAATCGTGGGTAATAATAGCGTTGTCTGTTGCGCTGGAACACGCGTTGCAACTGAACTTCCAGAGCGCGTTGATACCTGCAAGGAGATAATCGAAGTGAGACAGTTTGTAAGGTAGCAAATGCATCTTAAGCACAGTTTGTATGGGAGCCAAATTCATCAGAAGCTCGGTTTTTATGAGCCAAAAGCATTGCAATTAGCGCATTCAGGTAAATCACTTACCTGCGTCTCTTCAACAGCAACAGGACCTCTTGAATGGCGTTGGAACGTTGAGGGAAGTTGACACCCACAAATTCACGATCTTGTCCATATTGTTGCTTGAGAAGCTGTAAGTTCTCCTCCATCCAATTTTCATCTGGGAGCTTAGTTATCACCACCACGAAGGTTTCTTCTGCACCCTTAAACATGGTCGTGAAGGTTTCCCAGATGGCTTGGTCTAGTAAGTCCACTCTCCCAGCCTCTCGGACGAACAAAATATGACTGTAGGATTGCTCCATCTTACTCATATAAGCACGTATGAGGTCCTTCGCTCTGGCGTTGTCTACAAGTCCTTCCCGGACTTCTCCCATGCCTGGGGTGTCTGTTACCAGGTAGCCTTCCCTCCAGGCGGAGGTGCTGCATGCGGGGGTTACGCCTGCCATTCCGCTGCCCACAGGGAATGGCTGGCCAGGATTTAACCCTCCTCCAACTAGCATGTTGGCCACAGTGGATTTTCCTGAACCAGTCTTCCCAAACAGCAACACCTTCATTACCTGACCACCTCTTGTTGCATCCATCCTCAGGCAACCTTGATTGGCGTCTGCAATTTCACCTCCGCCCCTGCCCTCTTCGACTGCTCCAAGGAATTTGTCTATCTTTTCTCCAGAGTCTCTTGCGGCACGATTCGCAATTCTTCACACGTTTTGTGAGACTTGTTTTGTGAGACTTGTCCACTATTTAATTGTTTCTTTGTAAACTTGGTCAGCATCCAGACACGGTTTGTGGAACCCATTCACTTTTTATGACAGACTGTCTTCCTATGATTTTTCGAGATTGCTGACATGCTGCAAAGAATGAAGATTTCCCTTCATCAAGGTTTATCTTTGCAGATGGTGGGGTCGCTTCTTACTTTTTGGCCCCCATGGGCCATGAGTATTAACGGCGGTGTTCTGCAATTTTACGCTTCGTCCTCTTGGCCTTTATTTCTGTATCTAATAAGGGCACATTGAGCTGGGGCCTTCATAGCCGTCGGAGACTCGGTTAACTATCAAGCATTTCTGTGTGCCTTCGCCTATGACTGATTAGTTTGAAGCGGTGTGTAGTACACTCCACCCTGTTACCACGACGTTGAAGCCAAGGAAAGAATGATTCGGAGATGAAAGAGACGACGGCAGATGGTGAGACTCGTTAAAATGAGCCCATGTTATCTATGGCAGCGCGTTACAAAAGAACTACCCAAATTATAATACATAGAGTAAGCCATCCTCAACCACTTCCAACTTGAACGTAGATGTTCCCTAAGCCATCCAGTAAAAAGCATTTGCTTCAGGGCTGGCTCTGGGTTAAGAGTAATGCAAGAGGTTGCAAGAGATCCACTTTGTGCATTGGAAGAGGACCATCATCTCAACATCAGGCGGAGCGCATCAAGCACTTTGTGCAAAAGCACGCATATGATCTCTTCATTCAACTAATTTTATAAGTGGAACTCTATTCTTCTAGAGATTATACTATTAGTCTAACTTGAAAAGTTTCAAGTAATCCGGCAATGATGGTTTATAAATTAAATACCGCAAGGTAGGCCTCATTCTCCCCTAGATCTTGAATGCTTTTGTTCTAGCTTCTTTAGTCAGTGCTAGATTTAGAAATCCAATTTGCTTCCTTTGTTTAGATCCAATCCTTTGTTTAGATCCAATTGTCTGCTTTGTTGGAACGAGGAAAGGGATCAACGAAAAATTAATTTCAAATTGGCCAAAGCCGAAACAAATGCATATTTTAAACACTCAAATCTCCGTTTGGCACATGCATTGATCGGCATACTTTTCAAGATTCATTTCATCGTGAAACATGTTGTCAATCATTGGAAACTTGGATTGGCTTTTGAAATTCTGGCTAAGTCTCAATCCAAGGCTCTGAGACCTTCCATCTCCTCCCTTCATTTCCATATGCTCCTTCCTCCCAAAGTCGCCTCTTGTCTTTCCACCTCCTCCCCACTCAAAGCTAGCCTCTTGTCTTTCCATCTCCTCCCCGCTCTCAAAGCCTCCATCCAAGAGCTCCTTCTTTGGAACACGTGGCAGGCTCTTGTTCTCTAAGCTACCACGTGCCCTCATTTTTTTCCCTCCTGTCCATGGTTACACATAAAAAACTTGATTTGTTATTTTGTTCATTATAAAGTGAAAGTTGGTCAAATACATTGACTTAATCAAAACACACCTCCCCTCCAAGTTTACATCATAAACTTGATTTTTTGTACTAAACACTCTGATAATGCATATCTTACACACAAGAAGCTTTAATGTTAACTTTTACTATTTACTTATATGATTGCATTTATACAATATTCAATCCAATATATTTGCACTTATTAGTCAAATACATTCACAAAGTCAAAGAATAGCATAAAGTACAACTTGCACAAATACATTGAGCTATATTTTATGAAGAAATGTATTTCCAATAGTACACCAATAAACTATTATCATCACACATCAACTTCTGGATCCTTCTCTTTTTTAACACCTCTTTTTATGCATTGTCACTTTTTCCTCATCAAAGCTTATTATCTAGCCCCCACACACTTGACCTTTAAAAATAGTTGCTAGTGTGAGGCTTGTAACAATTATAATTTCAAAAAAAAATTGCATTTAAACGAAAACTTCTAAAGTACCAAAAGGAGCTAAACCTACCAAACAAATGTGCTACTTTGCATAAAACCGATCAATTCAATATTAGTGAAAAATTAGCCATAAGCGCATTTTTAGAATGGAAATTGTATGAAATGGTGACGAGCATTAGCTAATCTTGTCTCAACATCCTCATACTAAGTCCTAAAAGAATGCAGCCCTTACTTCCACTTCTCAAACTCTTTGTTCTTCTCCTACATATCTCTTGGCAGTTCCCCTCCATTTGGATGGGGGTCTTCATGGTTCCCCTTCCCCTCCCATTTGTATGTAATTATGTAGAACACAACATGCAAGAAGAACTTGTGGTGCAAATCGCAACTCCATGTGCCATGGTCTTTCAAAATAGCAAATGCATTCTCTTTCTTCACCCTACCTTTGTTGATGTGCTTATCAAACAATTGTCTCTCTTAAAAGTATTTCCCACCCTTTGCATTGAATGATTTCATTAAAAATGTTGTGGGCTTGTAAGTAGAGTCTCCTACCACATAGGGCTTAAATTTTCTCCTTGAAGCTCAATGGTGGGAGACATCAAGAGCTCGTCTTGCTTCATATATCTTAATATAGATGACTTCTTGAATTGAGTGGGAGTCATGCATGTTGCATGGTGTAGCACGAGTGTAGCATAAACAACACTCCAAATTAGTTTTCATGAGTACCTCGATCGAGGTATGTGCCATCCGATAGGGCAGATGACATACCTCGATCGAGGTATCGTGGCAAGTACAGGAACCTTGATCCTGGTATGCTGGACCGATGACTCGGCCGCATGTCCGATACCACGATCGAGGTATGTGGCATCTGGCTGGCAGCTGACATACCTCGATCGAGGTATCGTGGCAGGTCCATACCTCGATTGAGGTAGATGGACCGATGTGTATGGGGCATGTCGAATACCTCGATCGAGGTATCGAGGTATGATGGAGCGATGTATATGTGGAATGTAAATACCTCGATCGAGGTATCATGGCATGTCTATACCTCGATCGAGGTATGATGGATCGATATGTATGTGGCATGTGAAATACCTCGATCGAGGTAGTGAAACCCTAAATTTTGTATATAAAGAGAGGGACCCCCCCTCATTCTTCATACCTCGATCGAGCTCCTCCTCATCGAAATCGATGGATTTGCGAGAGCTCGATGGAATTGCAGTAGCGACGGAGAACGACCGACGGACAACGACGGAGATGGACGGAGCGAGAGATTCCAGGTAAGGTTTTTTTAATGTAGCTTTTTTTTTGCGAAAATTTATTTAAATTTTAGTTTACAGGAATATCTAATCTAATTATAAAATATTTTTAAATTTCAAATGCATTTTAAAGTTTTTTTAATTTATTTTTTGAATTACGTAATTTTTTATTTAAAATGTGAAAATGTATATATTTTGTTTTTTTAAATCATCTATTTAAAAAAAAGAGATTAAAGTTAGTTTTTAAATTAGTGCTATTTTTATTTAAATAAAAAACGTTTAAATTTTATTTTTTTAAATCATCTTTTTTAAAAAAAAGAAAATAAGAGTTTAAGGTAGCTTTTATGTTATTTAAGTTAGTGAAGTTTTTATTTAAATGTCAAAAAGTATATATATATTTTTTTTATAATCATCTATTTTAAAAAAAAGAGATTAAAGTAGTTTTTATGTTAATTCTTAAATTACTGAAGTTTTGAATTAAATATAACGTTTAAATTTTATTTTTAGAAATCATCCATTAAAAAAAAGAAAATAAGAGTTTAAAGTAGCTTTTATATTATTTTAGTTTATAGGAATATCTAATTTAATTATAAAATATTTCAAAATTTCAAATGCATTTTAAAGTTTTTTTTAATTATTTTTTTTAATTACGTAATTTTTTATTTAAAATGTGAAAATGTATATATTTTGTTTTTTAAAATCATCTATTTAAAAAAAGAGAGATTAAAGTAGTTTTTATGTTATTTTTCAACTTAGTGCTATTTTTATTTAAATAAAAAAATGTTTAAATTTTAGTTTTAAAAATCATCTTTTAAAAAAAAAGAAAATAAGAGTTTAAGGTAGCTTTTATGTTATTTAAGTTAGTGAAGTTTTTATTTAAATGTCAAAAAGTATATATTTTATTTTTTAAAATCATCTATTAAAAAAAAAAGAGATTAAAGTAGTTTGCATGTTATTTTTTAAATTAGTGAAGTTTTGAATTAAATATAATGTTTAAATTTTGTTTTTAGAAATCATCTATTAAAAAAAAGAAAATAAGAGTTTAAAGTAGCTTTTATATTATTTTAGTTAAGAGTTGTTTCATAATTTAGGTAGAGTAAGTAGGCTGAGTTAACAAGCTAGAGCAAGATGATCTAGTTAAGGCCTAGTCAAAAAGTTGTTTAGGGCTAGCTATTCCCAACTAGCTAGGAGCCAGTCATGCCAACCAATCATTCAACAGATGCTCCAAGTCAAGCAGTATAACCAAGGTTATCTCAATGACCATAACCTATCTCTATCCTATAAATATTGTCATTTCCTATATATTCTATACATTTCAAGATGCTATTCTACTTTAGTTTGGCATATGTTTAGAGGTGCAATTTGACTTCCACTTGCAATTATTGAGAGGTGCATTTGTCCACCTTCATATGGAATATTCTAGGATGCAGGTCTTGCCTTGGGTTATATCTTTCAAGTTAGCATCTATTCCTTGTAGTCCATTTTAGTGTATTGTACATAACATTTTCTTTCTATCACTCAGTATCTTTACATCTCTCTTCCAAAAATACACCTCTACTACATACTTTGACATGCTATTAGAGCCCATGGTAGTCTAGAGCCTCGAAAAATGGACGGAGCATCTAGAACAAAAGCTATTTGCTATTAATTACAGCAAGGGTGGGTAGTATAGACAAGGAGAATGATCTTGAAGAAACCGACTTTGTAAAGTAAACAACTTGTAAATAATTGTAAATACGAATTGAATTTGCAACATAGCACTGTTGTAGGCATAGCCACACATTTGGCCCATCTACCGGTAGGTGCATAGGATGATCCCAACGACATCCTACCTCATCAAGGAGTACGTAAATAGTTTTCATTACGTAAATAGATTATAAGTCATATTGAATAGAATATTATTTTCATTACCCAAATAGAATATTAATTTCCATGTGTTTCTTTTGTGCATGCGCTAGCCAGCGCACAGGTTCTAGCACCACTGTTCGTATGCAGATAGCGATTTTAAGAGCTGAGATGAGGGCACTGCAGGATGCTAGGGCACCCCCTCACTTGGTTGCAAGTCTAGATTCAGTCATTGATGCTCTGGGTCGATTGGACATAGTTGAGGACGTTGTGGATACCTTTCAGGCACAGGCTGAGGCAGAGATCACTAGTCATGGCTTGGATTGGAGAGCATTCGAGAGTTGTTTGAGCGTGAGTCACCTCACAGGCAGGCCTTAGAGGATATGTTTTGGGATGGTCACACTGAGGCGATGCGACCACGATCAGGGCTGCCCTTTCATATTTTACGTTGTAGGCACCTCGTCATAGCAGCAGACATTTATCCGAGATATCTTGCTACGAATGGTGGTCCATTGCCTCACAACCGTCAGATAGCCAGGTCATTTGCCATGCAGCTATACGCCGAGTTTGTGCTTGGTCATCGAGTACACTACCTTAGTACTACCCGTCCAGGATCAGGAGTGGGACATGGTAGGACGGGGCGTCAGGAGTGTCAGACTGCAGGTGTTCGGTGTCGACGTGAGGCACCAGAGCTGCACACTATCCCTGCACCGGCATTACGAGCTGTTGGAGGATGGATTAGGGGGGATGTTCATTCAATGGCATCATCCTTGCACGACATGGTCTCTGCCCTATCGAGATCACTTTCGATTCCACCTCCCACATCTATGGAGCCTCCCACATCTACACCACCTCCCACATCTACACCGCCTCAGCACGAGTTGGAGACTCGAGACGCACGAATTGCATTGTTGGCCGAGTCTAGGGATGAGGTTAGTTATTCTGATTATTTTACTTTATTTGTTTGTTGCGTGTTTTGAACTGAAGTTTTTTTGTTAATTCTCACCATGTACGCGACATGTTTGCATTGCAAGCACATCTATTGCGATAGGATATGGAGTCTCATGTACGACTATTGGAGGCAGATTTGGAGGAGCAGAGGATTCGGACATGCATAGCGTACCATCGAGCGGAGCACTATATTTTGCACGTGGAGACCAAATCTTGTGTGGATGTATGCATTATACCTTCCACATGGCGCATACCAAATCAGTTGGAGACCAAATCTTGCATGGATGTACGTCTAAGGTAGCCTAAGAGCCGTGCAAAGTTTAATCCCCAACAGATAAGTCCACATGCGTATTTGGTTAGTACGTGCGCCATTTTTCATATGGAGTCACTAGTAGGAAGTGCTTGCAAAAATGTACGCATTATACCTTCCATGTGGCACATACCAAATCAGTTGGAGACCAAATCTTGCGTGGATGTACATCTAGGGTAGCCTAAGAGCCGTGCGAAGTTTCATCCCCAATAGGGTTTAGGGTTTAGGGTTTAGGGTTTTTTAGGGTTTAGGGTTTCTAAGGGTTTAGGGTTTAGGGTTTAGTCGTGCTAGTAGGGATTGTAAAAATGTACGCATTATACCTTCCACATGGCGCATACCAAATTAGTTGGAGACCAAATCTTGCGTGGATGTATGTCTAGGGTAGCCTAAGAGCCGTACAAAGTTTAATCCCCAACAGATAACTCCACACGCGTATTTCGTTAGTACGTGCGCCATTTTTCATACATAGTCATGCTAGTAGGGATTGTAAAAATGTACACATTATACCTTCCATGTGGCGCATACCAAATCAGTTGGAGACCAAATCTTGCGTGGATGTACGTCTAGGATAGCCTAAGAGCCGTACAAAGTGTAATCCCCAACAGATAAGTCCACATGCCTATTTGGTTAGTACGTGCACCATTTTTCATACGTAGTCGTGCTAGTAGGGATTGTAAAAATGTACGCATTATACCTTGCACGTGGCGCATACCAAATCAGTTGGAGACCAAATCTTGCGTGGATGTATGTCTAGGGTAGCCTAAGAGCCGTGCGAAGTTTCATCCCCAACAGATAAGTCCAGATGCGTATTTGGTTAGTACGTGCGCCGTTTTTCATACGCAATCGTGCTAGTAGGGATTGTAAAAATGTACGCATTATACCTTCCATGTGGCGCATACCAAATCAGTTGGAGACCAAATCTTGCGTGGATGTATGTCTAGGGTAGCCTAAGAGCCGTGCGAAGTTTCATCCCCAACAGATAAGTCCACATGCCTATTTGGTTAGTACGTGCACCATTTTTCATACGTAGTCGTGCTAGTAGGGATTGTAAAAATGTACGCATTATACCTTCCACGTGGCGCATACCAAATCAGTTGGAGACCAAATCTTGCGTGCATGTACGTCTAGGGTAGCCTAAGAGCCCTGCAAAGTTTAATCCCCAACAGATAAGTCCACATGCCTATTTGGTTAGTAGGTGCGCCATTTTTCATACATAGTCATGCTAGTAGGGATTGTAAAAATGTACGCATTATACCTTCCACGTGGCGCATACCAAATCAGTTGGAGACCAAATCTTGCGTGGATGTATGTCTAGGGTAACCTAAGAGCCGTGCAAAGTTTCATCCCTAACACATAAGTCCACATGCCTATTTGGTTAGTACGTGCACCATTTTTCATACGTAGTCATGCTAGTAGGGATTGTAAAAATGTACGCATTATACCTTCCACGTGGTGCATACCAAATCAGTTGGAGACCAAATCTTGCGTGGATGTACATCTAGGGTATCCTAAGAGCCGTGCAAAGTTTAATCCCCAACAGATAAGTCCACATGCCTATTTGGTTAGTACGTGCGCCATTTTTCATACGTAGTCATGCTAGTAGGGATTGTAAAAATCTACGCATTATACGTTCCACATGGCGCATACCAAATCAATTGGAGACCAAATCTTACGTGGATGTATGTCTAGGGTAGCCTAAGAGCCGTGCGAAGTTTCATCCCCAACAGATAAGTCCACACCTGTATTTCATTAGTACGTGCACCATTTTTCATACGTAGTCGTGCTAGTAGGGATTGTAAAAATGTACGCATTATACCTTCCACGTGGTGCATACCAAATCAGTTGGAGACCAAATCTTGCATGGATGTACGTCTAGGGTAACCCAAGAGCAGTGCAAAGTTTAATCCCCAACAGATAAGTCCACGTGCATATTTGGTTAGTACGTGCGCCATTTTTCATACGTAGTCATGCTAGAAGAGGGAATAGCTAAGGTCCTCTGGGACAGGAGAGAGAAGAATCTCGCTGCCTCCGCATCACTCATGGATCGACAAACTCACTAGGACTCCTGACGAATCCATGGGTTGCTAGGAAATAAGTTCCCTGAGGGGTAGTTGTAGGGGTAGGCCCGAGAGGAGTTGGGTCGTGGGGAGTCCATCCAGGGGTAGTTGTAGGGGTAGGCCCCTCAGGAGTCGGCAGGGCTAAGTGGATAGAAAGTCGTCTAGAGAGTACAGCCCATGATGTCTCCTCCAACGAGGAGCCCCCCATGATCACGGGTTTCGTACTCTTTAGACGTGCAATGTGGTGACATGTCTAATTTGGGGGGATTGGACAAACACAAAAAAACAAGAAAACAAACACAAACACAAGAGTGGGTAAGAAGCAAAAAGACAATTTACTTAAAAGACAATACTTACACTTTACTTAAAAGACAATTTATTAGTCAAAACTCAAGTTCAATTTACTAAAACTATGAAAAGACAATTTACTTAAGACCATCATATATTATCATATATCTCCATAAGTTACATTCACCATATGTATCCAAAAGAGTATTCATATACCAAATTTGGGTCCAAAAGAGTGTTCAGGTCCAAAATTTATATCCAAAAGTGAAGGAAAAGAGAGGACAGAAGAGGAAAAGAGAGGATGCATGACAGAAAAGAGAGGATGGAAGAGGAAAAGAGAGGGGAGAAAGAGGGAGGGAAAAGAGAGGAAAAGAGAGGGGAAAGAGAGGGAGGGGAGAAAAGAGAGGATGGAAGAGGAAAAGAGACAACAAAAAAGGCAAGAGGATTGAAGAGGAAAAGAGAGGGAGGGGAGAAAAGAGAGGATGGAAGAGGAAAAGAGACAACAAAAAAGGGAAGAGGATTGAAGAGGAAAAGAGAGGGGAAAAGAGGGAGGAAAAAGGGAGGAAAAGAGAGGGGAAAGAGAGGGAGGGGATAAAAGAGAGGGGAAAAGAGAGGATGGAAGAGGAAAAGAGAGGGGAGAAAGAGGGGGAAAAAGAGAAGAGAGGGGAGAAGAGAGGAAATAAGAGAAGAGAGGAGAAGAGATGAAAGAAGAGAGGGGAGAAGAGAGGAAAAGAGAGAAGAAAAGAGAGGGGGAAAGAGAGGAAAAGAGAGGGGAGAAAGAGGGAGGGAAAAGAGAAGAGAGGAGTGAAGGAAAAGACAAGAGAGGAGTGAAGGAAAAGAAAGGATGGAAGAGGAAAAGAGAGCAGAGTAAGAGGAAAAGAGAGGATGCACGACGGAAAAGAGAGGAGTGAAGGAAAAGAGGGGAAAAGATGGAGGGGAAAGAGAGGAAAAGAGAGGGGAAAGAGAGGATGGAAGAGGAAAAGAGAGGTGAGAAAGATGGGAAAAATAGAAGAAAGGGGAGAAGAGAGGAAATAAGAGAAGAGAGGAGAAGAGAGGGCAACTTTCCAAAGGGTATGGATTGAAGAGACAAAGAGAAGCCTACAAACAAGGAGAAAGAATGAAAACAATAGGTAGAGTTTCATGCTCTTCTCTTTCATGATTGTTTTTCATGTATTGTTTCTTCCTTTAGAGAAAGAAAATGTAAGGAAAGGAGGAGAGAAACTTTAGGCAAAGTTGTGTTTAGCAGGGGAGAATGCTTAGGTGGCACTATGCCACATGGTAGGCCTCTAACTTTAACCAAAGCTAAGCAAACTCAACCATGGTTAATTCCAATCATTCCACATGTCAATCAATGAGAACCTTTCAAAAGAAAGAAGATTTGATGATGCACATGGGCGACGATGGAGATCTAAGGTAGCGTAGCCTGTGTACAGAGGCATGAAGAGCCATAGGTCTGTTCGTTTGAAGGTAGCATTGCCTTGTGGAGTTGCTAACAAAATCAGATTGTTGTTGTTATTGCCATCAGTTGTGAATGCCATTTGCCTGGTCTATGCTCATGCACGCCGCATGAGTCGTGTTGAAGCTTGTTGACATTGGCTGCTATTGTTGTGGGGTTTTGCCATTGATAGACTTCATTTTATCTCGCCAGGCTTGTCATGTGACTACTTGATCGTTAGAGTGCTATGCCTTTGTATAGTTGTGAGGCACTATAGGTTGTTGGCTACATCTAATGTGAGTCTGCAAGCTTGTAGCTACATAGCTTACCTTCTCAAAAGGAAACATTGCTTAAATCTCGGATCTCCTAGCTCATTGTTGTGTCAGTAAAGTAGAGCTCGGCTGCATGTATTGCAAAGAAAGCAGAGGTGAAACCAAAACATAAGAGAATTTTCCACCTTTGAATGTGAGCAAATGTTGTATAGTCATAGGAATTCTGCCTTGGGCATTTGTTTGCTCCACCCAGTACTGATGCTTATTTTGGTTGAAGTTTGCAGTAGTAGCTGCTTGTCTTTTGTTGATGCTGAGTCCCTAGATGTAGAAGTCTTTCACTATTTCACCTATTGCCGTTAGTCGTCTTGCTTTGGTATGTCACTGTAGCTCTTGCAAAGTAGGTTTAGGAGACAAAGGGAATCTTAGATGAATTCTACATGAAGGGTGTGGCTCTCTCTCTACCAATCTGTCAGATGCTTTGGTCTAACTCAAATACTATGGCATCATCTCTCTCACTCTCCCTCAAGTCTCTCACACAAGTATATTGAGCTTCAATATGTACAACTCACACTACAGAAGTTTGAACTAAGAGGTTCTCAAGCCTAAAGGAAGACCTCTTCACCCTCTACAAGATGGGATAAGAAAAAGCTAGGCTAGAAGTGCAAGACCTAAGCTTTGATACCATATGGAGAAAGTGGAATCAACCTAATCCTAGTCTATCCTAGATATAAGAAGAGCAAGATGATCAAGGAGGATCAAAGCACAGTGAGAGAGAGATAAGATGGAAACACTCAGTCTATTGCAATATGTGTACTTGAAGAATACAAGATAGGCTACTTATATAGAGAGAACCTTTAGAATAGTCAAACCATGTGGGGTCCTATGATCCACATCTCTCTGGGTGGTAGCCATTTCTCCACATCATCTCCTCGTGTAGTCCACATCCTTGGCTGGCTACGTTAATTCTTTCTACACCATACCTTAGCCTCTAATTTATGTGCACATGGCATGATATCTCAACAATCTAGTCGTGTTGGAGCATTGCTCCATGGGGATCGATGCCCATGTCTCCCCAATGAATGTGCAGCCTGTAGGCCACCTCATCATGTGTTGCAAGGGAGATCAGGTTTTGTAGCCTAAGGTCTCTATGGGAGACAGTGGTTTGTTCAAATGGAGACCGTGAGTGGCACCGCATTGAATGCATTCATGGCACGTGCAAGCATTGTAGTCTGAAGCTGAAGAAGAGGCAATTTCATGTCTATCCAAATGAAATGAGGGAAGACAACCTTGTTGCTCTAAAATGGAGGAGATTTGAAAATGTCAATGTTGAAGGATCCGATAAAAAGAGATGGCTACTATCGTATAATAGCACTCAGCCGAGCATGGATGTTTTATCAAAGCTATACTTATATATTAATATAAAATCCTAGAAAAAGTTTATCGATCTATTTTTTAAAGTTTCACAATATTGATAGAACATAGTAGACTTTTATATATTTCCTTTTGAATTTTGAAGTAAAAGATTCAAATGTTGGCAAAAATTTAAATTCTTTCTCATATAAGTTTCAAATCTTGGCGAATATTTCAAATGTTTATTTTTATTAAGGCATACAAGCTTTCGACACCAATATAAATTTTGGCTTCTTAACGAAACCAATGTGCAAAAATCATCCATGCAGCCAAGGGAGCTTATAGGTCACGTGGTTCAATCCATCCCAAAATATATGCTTCATAATTTCATGGCTAGTTGGCAGGATGACAGTTCAGGACATGCCTTGCCAATTTTCCCCATGACACTGTTGTCTCTCTCATAGATTTTGCAGAAATTTATCATTTCAAGAACAACATGAGATACAAAGTGCTCACCGGTACAATAAGCAAATAGCAATTCTTATGCATATCATGTATAGTCATTTGCTTGAAACTTTTGTGGATGACAAATGACGCTGATTTGCTTGCTGACTCATTGGAGTCCAGGTCAGTACAATGCAAATACCATTTCTACATTTCAAATGATAGGGAACATGACACCTTATTTGTGCAGCATGCTTTTCTACTGCATTGGGAATAGCTGAAAAATGAAGATCCCCATGCAGAAAATATAAAACAACATTAGGTGTGGTCAGATGGTGCTTCCTCTCAATTTAACTCAGCCCATGGATTCTACTTTGTCTCAAGGTTCAAATCCTTGACCGGTCTAGACATGATGTGGAATTTCTTTGGGTCTAGCCATGGCAAGGGTGAACATGATGGATGTGGTGCTATTATTAAGCAAGCTCTGTTTAAACACCAATTAGCATGCCCTCAATAAAAGCTCAATTATGCCCATGATGCATGCTTTAGTATGGCTTATAGCCAACCTCTCGACAGGCGCACATTCAACAAACAGTAAACAAAGCCTTAAGAATATTGTAGTGCGCAGAGCGTTCCATGAAGTGAAAGTGGATGAAGTGCAAAGGAGAAGCCAGCACGATTGCAAGAAAATTAAAGGAGTTCATGGTTTGCACCACAACAACACAATGCATCCATAGACGCATTTTCAAACACGTTTATTGAATTTTTTTAAAAAGTAACGGGTGCATCTATTAGCGCATCCATAGGCCCGCATCTAAACACGTGTCTATATAACCAAGGGATGCCCGTATAGATGTGCTAGTAGATGAGCTAATAGACGCTCTATGGAAAATTACTAAAATAGCAAGATGCACTTATAACAGTGCTAATAGATGCACTTATAGACACTCTGAAGAAAAAAAAATTAACAAAAACAAAATGCTGTGTGGTTGAACAAAATGCTGTGTGGTTGCAAGAATCCCATTTCTATAGTGTGCAATGGAATTCCTACAGCCAAATGCATTTTAATTTGCACTATTCCGTGCACGTCTATAGCTATTGGTAATTTGTTATATATTATTAAGCGAGTTAAGGGACGAAGTACTAGAATTTGAAGTACATATATTATTAAACGATCATTTACAAGCCGACGATTACAATTCCAAATAAAACATTACAACTCCAAAACATTTGCATCACAAAGCATTCATTGATAAAACATTGCATAAGGAAATTGAATGCCAAAAAAATAAGAGGAGTGTATATTAATTCAAGCCCAAAAAGTGTTCATATATACATATAGCATGAAGCCAAGCCACCTGTAGCTTCAAGTACAAAAAAGAATAGAAATAGAAGCAAATCTAGAGGAAATAATAGAAATACCACGACAGAAATAGAAGCAAATCTAGAGGAAAATCCCATGCCAAAAAGGATTTGGAATGCTTCTATTGTGGGAAGAAAGGCTATTTCAAAAAGGATTGCTACAAATGGAAGAACGATAAAGGTAAAGGCAAAGCTAACGTGCAACCCAAGAAGGAAGAGAAATCCACAGTCAATATAGAGGAAGTGAATGCCATAAGTAACAATAGTGATGAGGGTGACATTCTTTATGCCTCTATGTTTGAGCATGCTTTTCTTGTGACTAGTGATGATGCATTGTCACAAAATTGGATACTAGACTCAGGAGCATCTTTCCATGTCACTCCCCATAGGGAGTGGTTTACCATTTATGATGTAGGAAGGAAAGGAACCATGAGACTTGGAAATGATTATCCATGTGACATTGTTGGAGTGGGAGATATCCACTTGTTTCTTCCTAATGGTTCTACATTTGTACTCAAGAATGTTAGGCATGTTTCAAATCTGAAAAAGAGCTTGATAAGTATGGGACAGCTTGATGATGATGGCTATCATGTATTCTTTGGCAACAATACATGGAAAATTAGCAAAGGGTCACTTGTGATTGCTAGAGGTTCCAAGCATGGAGCGTTGTACTCAATGCATGTGTCAAGCATAAGAGATAATGTAATCAATGTGACCGAGCAACCATCCGTCTCTTTGTGGCATCGTCGGTTGGGACACATGAGCATGACAGGAATGAAGATACTTTCTGGTTTGCAGAATGTTTTCGTGTTTAATTTTTCAGATTTTAGCATGTGTGAGCATTGCATGTATGGGAAGCAAACACAGTCTTCACATAAAAAATCTTTGGGCAAGAAGAGGCTTGAACCATTGGAGTTGGTTCACAGTGATGTGTGTGGACCTATGCCTACTGTCTCATTGGGTGGTGCTTCTTACTTTGCTACTTTCATTGATGATGCTGCACGGAAAGTGTGGGTCTATCCTCTTCGGAAGAAGAGTGATGTCTTTGATGCATTTCAAAAGTTCTGAGCATTTGCTGAAAATCAGTCGGGCAAGAAGCTCAAATGCTTGCGCACTGATAATGGAGGAGAGTATACCTCTCATGCATTTAAGAATTTTTGTGAGCTACATGGCATCAAGCAGGAGTTGACTACTCCTGAGAATCCTTCTCAGAATGGGGTTGCTGAGAAGATGAATAGAACTATTCAAGAAAGGAATATAAGCATGCTTTCTAATGCCGGTCTACCTCATGGCTTTTGGGCTGAGTCTATCAAGATAGTAGTACATCTTATCAATAGATCGCCTAGCAAGGCACTAGATGGGAAAGTGCCAGAAGAGGTTTGGTCCGGCAAGCCACCATCTTATGGGCATCTTCGTGTATTTGGTTGTGAAGCTTATGTTCATGTCCCTAAGGAAAAACACAGCAAGCTTGATCCAACGTCAAGGAAGTGCATTTTTCTTGGATATGGTGATTCAGGTGAGATGGGATACCGATTGTGGGATCCAGAGGCTAGGAAGATAGTACGCAGCCATGATATTATCTTTAATGAGGACAAGATGCACAAGAAGCTAGAAAAGACTATTGAGATATGTAGAGTCATGTTTCAAGAGGATGGACAACCACCATATGAGAGGCATGCACAACCTGTTCCACATGATGCAGGGCATGGGCAGCCCATAGATCGTGAGGTGGGAGAGCCGCATCTAGGTGGACAACCTCAGGTTATGCAGGAAAATCAGTTGGGACAGCAAGATGCTTATGGTGAGCAAGTGTTGAGACGTTCCACTAGAGTCTCATGACCTCCACAGAGATATGCTCCATCTCTAGATTATGTCATGTTGACAGATTGTGGTGAGCCTTCATGCTTTGAGGATGCTATGTCTAGGAATGACAAGCATAAGTGGGAGAAGGCTATGCAGTTAGCGATGGATCCTTTGATGAAGAATGCTACTTGGGATTTGGTTTATTTGCCCAAAGGAAAGCATGCATTGCCATGCAAATGGGTTTACAAGCTGAAGATGTCTCCAACAGATGCATTGCCTAAGTATAAGGCAAGGTTGGTAGCCAATGGTTTTAAGCAGGAGAAGGGTATTGATTTTGATGAAATCTTTTCCCCAGTGGTGAAGATGACTACCCTTCATATAGTGCTTGCATTGGTTGCTAGAGAGGACATGGAGCTTGTCCAAATGGATGTAAAAACAGCTTTTCTACATGGAGATCTTCATGAGAACATCTATATGTAGCAGCCAGAGGGGTTTGTTGTGCAGGGCAAAGAACGGATGGTATGCAAGCTTCAGAAAAGTCTTTATGGGCTGAAGCAGGCTCCTAGGGACTGGTACCATAAGTTTGATGCATTTATGTGATCCCAAGGATACACACGGAGTGAGATAGATCATTGCCTCTACACAAAGAAGGCATCAGATGGCAGCCTTCTTATTTTGATTTTATATGCTGATGACATGCTTATTATTGGGAAATCTACTTTGGATGTGGATGCCTTGAAGAAAAGGTTGCATGAGACCTTTGACATGAAGGATTTGGGTGATGCCAGTCACATACTTGGCATGAGGATTGTTTGGGATAGGAATAAGAAACTCCTTCATTTGTCACAGAAAGAGTACATTAGCAAGGTACTTGAGCGTTTCAATATGGAGAGGGGGAAGTCCATAAGTACTCCGTTGCCTCCATATGTGAAACTCAGCCAAGCGGATAGCCCTAAGTCAGATGAGGAGTGGGCTGAAATGGCAAATATACCTTATGCATCCGTAATAGGAAGCTTGATGTATGCCATGGTTGCTACACGTCCAAATATTGCTTTTACAGTGGGAGCTGTTAGCAGGTACATGGCAAATCTTGGCAAGAAGCATTGGGAGGTAGTGAAAGGTATCATGAGATACTTGAATGGTACAAGGAATGTGTGCATTTTCTTTGGGAGGAAGGACACATCTGTTGTTGGATATGTAGATGCTGATTTTGCAGGGAATGTAGATACCAAGAGGTCTACTACAGGATATGTTTTCTCATTCACTCGAGCTGCAGTTTCATGGGTCTCTCATTTGCAACCATGTACAACTTTGTCTACCACTGAGGCAGAGTATGTTGCAGCCACTGAGGCATGCAAGGAAGCTATATGGCTTACTCGTCTAGTGGGAGACTTGAGCATTATAGGAGAGGTTCCAGTTTTGCACTGTGATAGTTAAAGTGCTATCCAGTGAATCAAGCAAATTACATAACCAATATTTTATAAGGAGGGTAATCCTCACCCTTGAAAGATTAACCACAATTAAATGAAGGGAACAACTATAGAAAAAGCACTAGTAAAATTAAGAAAAAATGATTTAGTCTAAAAACTTTATGAAGGAGAGGGAAATTAACAACAAGTAAACAATGAGGGCCAAAAGGAACACACAAGGGAAACAATATTAAGAAAAATAATTAAGGGTTACCTAAATATATAGTATAATTGCACAAAAACTTTTCAGAAGGGACAATAGGGTTAATTAAGGGATAATAGCATAGAGAGATAAAGCTATGGTTCTAAAACAATAGAAAAATACATATAGAAAATAAAGGTATAAATATATATCTATGAGTCATTAGATCCTTATGTACATAAAAGAAATAGGCATCTAGATGAAATCAAAAGGATCAGTAAAAAGATATAAAAAATTATCAGAAATTATGTATTTAAAAGAATTAAACTATGAAACAAGCTCAAAAGATAGTAATCTATAAATTAAGGGGTTTCTTTTATAATAAACGATTAGGCCCAAGAAATTAACAAAAGAAGTATACTAAGACAAGGCCTCTCCCATTTTTTATATAAGTACACAAGAAATAAGTGGGGGATCATCCATGCCCATTCTTTATAAAAAATTAACCTAGGGGGAACTATGTTATGAGGGGAAGAGCAAAAAAGGGGGTCAAAAGGGAATTAAAACAAAAGTCAACTATAAGGTTGACTCAACACGTGGCTACCAAGCAACCACACCTTCACCATAGTAAGTTTCAAGAACTCATTGCAATGTCAATGAGCATGGGCAGAACCAAGAAAATAGGAAAGGGCTAATGTTGCCGCAGTCGTGAAATAGAGCAAGGTAAAGAAGCGACACAAAGGTGAGCACGAAGGCAATGGTGAGCAACTAGCTAGTCCTAAAAAACACTCTGAAATCTATGCGGCATCAGTGAGGCGATGGAAGAGCACGTAACAATGTATCGTAAGGAAATAATGCAAGAGGCTCACACGGTAGGAGAGCCATGGAACTCAGAAAGAGTCGAGGTAGGCAAGCCATTGAGCAAGAAAGCCATAGAGAAATCATTGTACTTAGAAGCAAAGAGTTAAGAAGAACAGACTCCAGCCAGCTAGAGCACGAGCGACCATGACGTAAGAAAGAGTAGCGGACTCTACAAGCTAGAAAGGAGAATTTGTCTGTCATATTGCCTCCAATAATAATAGTCAAAGGTATTGAAATCGAGCATTGTGACTCGCCAAGAACTATAGAACCAAGAAGAGTATGTGCCAAATCTATTAACAGAAGTAGAACAAGGTTGGAGGAAGCTGAGTACCACACCACGATGGTCAACCGAAGAAATAAGAGAATCTTGATAAAAAGTCACGCAATAAGGGGGGAGAGGGCGAAACCAAAGAGCCTGTCTAACCAAGCAAACAAGTCCTTGCACAACAAAGAAAGTGAAGGTATCAAGTAGCTTAATGCATCTTCCAGGAGCTACGAGAGCAAGAAAGGGGAGGAAAATGGGGAGCAAGTAAAAAAACCCGAGCCATCAAGAGCAAATAGAGATATAGGAGGGGCGGTTGGGAGCACTCGCAGACTGAGTAGTGACCATCAAAGGTGACATGCAATGAGGATAGAACCATGGAAAGTGCAGGCAAGAGGTAGCAAAACACGTAGTCTACTTCAGTATGTAGAGGAAGCAGTCAGGGCGAAGTACGTGCCTTTTTTATCATACGTAAAGGAAAGGTTGCAAGCAAGGCAAGAGGTAATCCACAGCAGAGAAATAGAGAGTACTCCGCAAGGAGACCCCAAAGGTGCGAGGCTAAGGGAAAGGGAGCAATGAAGGTGACGGAAAGAAGCGGGAGAAAGAGGCGATAAGACTATAGTTAGAGGTCAGCTATATAAAGGAAAGGAGTTGGCAGTTAGGCGAGAATTGACGGTGCAATACACTAGGGAACGTGGGGCGGTGGTAATAAGGGTAATATATACGTTCCTAGTCAAATTTTTAGGTGGTATAATTAAGAAGAGGGGTTACAAGTCTAGGGTAGGGGAAGGTCTAGGGGAGTTTTGTAAAGGGACATCAGGGTTTAGGGAGGTATTAAAGGAGAAAAGTGTGGTTAAGGGGGCAGTGGACATTATCCACTCAAAAGAATGTGTTCTAAGAAGGGGGGCAATATACTTATGGGACTAAATTTTGAGTAAGAGTGTGTGTGGGTGAGGTTTTATTTTTTAATGGGGGGATAATAATTTTAGTGGGGGGTTTTGTGCGTGTGTGTGTGAAGAGATGATCAAGTGAAAAAGTGTGTGTGGGTGTTTAAAAAATAGAAACCTATTGACAACATGGCACCAAAAAAAGAAAATTGGATGCCATAAGTTATCTAATGTTTCTCGCACTTTGCTTTTTTATACAAAAATTGTCTAGTTCTATTCTCTTGTCCAATATTTTCCATTTCCCTTCGTGCATCCTCTAGCTTTTGAGAAATAAAGGCCATTTTGGTTTGGTCTGTGATTGCGGACATCCTAGCAGTCCTACATAATTTGTTTGAGTTCTTCACCCGAAATTTCCTATCAAATTCATTTATCAACCAAATCAAGGGGGTGGTCCATCACCAAGGTAAACAAGATTCTAAAAAAGAGGGGGTTAGTTCATAATCAAGATTGAGAAACCAAATGATTGTGTGTGTGTGTGTGTGTGTAAGATGGGGAGTTAAAAAAAGTAAATAAATTCATGTAGGGGGGTCATCCACACCCTTGTGAAAAAAAGATACCATTAGACATTTCCCCTTGAATCTAAGTGAAGTAATCAAAGTGAATCACACATCTTGGGGGGTAGTCAGTGCCAATGTAAAAAAAGAACCAATCTTAGGGGCTACTCCACTCCCTTAATTGAGAAAATGTTTTAGAAATGGGGGGTATTCCACACCCATGCATTAAACACGAAATTAAAAACATCAAAAATCAATCATTAGCATCAAAAGTATTAAAAAATTCTTTTGAGCATGGGGGGTATGGATGACCCCTGTGAAAAAAAGATACCATTAGACATTTCCCCTTGAATCTAAGTGAAGTAATCAACGTGAAGCACACATCTTGGGGGGTAGTCAGTGCCAATGTAAAAAAAGAACCAATCTTAGGGCGGTACTCCACTCCCTTAATTGAGAACATGTTTTAGAAGTGGGGGGTATTCCACACCCATGCATTAAACACGAAATTTAAAACATCAAAAATCAATCATTAGCATCAAAAGTATATAAAAAATTCTTTTGAGCATGGGGGGTATTCCACACCCATATGCTATAAATATTTTACACAAGGTAATTAGTAATTATATTAAAAGAGCATCACGTACAACTTTTCTTTTATGTGTTTTATTTTAAAATGGGATCATTAAATCTAAGTAAGTGCACAGTTGTGTGTGTGTTGCAATTCATTAAAAGGTTCAATATATCATTTTTTTTTTACAATGGGGGGTAATCCACACCCTTTAATAAATATTTTTTCCTTGAAAAAATCATTGAAGGGGGTAGACCAATCCCTTGAATATGGGAGGTATTCATCTATAATTTGAAAACGTTTTCACCATGGGGGGTATTCAACACCCAAATTACCAAATGGTTATAATTGAAGAAAGTGTAGCCTTTAATTTAAATAGAGCATTTCATTGAATATCAAAATTAAGAAATAATTATTCATAAAAATGTGCAAATTTTGCAGGAAAATTAAATTACAAAATGATATAGTGAACTTATCATGCTACTAAATAAATAAAAGAAAGGAAAAATAGTTGTACCTAGTGTAGGATGAAATAGCAAGAGAATGAGAGAAAATAAAAAGAAGTGGACTATTTTAATAAACAAAAAGACATATTGACTATTTAATATAATAAAATATCAGTTCATGCTACTAAATGAATGAATTGAAAAAAAGGGAAACTTGAAATTAATTAAAACTTTATATATATATATATATATATATATATATATATACCCATGTAGATAAAGCAAAAGTGATTGTAATAAGTTAAGGATCAAAGAAACCAAAATATATTAAAGTATATATAGCCAACATAGCAATAATAATTGTCCTTCAAAAAGCATTAAAGACTCTTTACTAATGGTGAAACCCATACACTACAAGTGTGTGTGTGTGAGAGAGAGAGATTAAGAGAGCACGCGTCAAATGAGAAGGAGAGTACGTGAATAGTCTAAAGTGCTTGGAAGCTACCACTCCGTGATCGAGAAAAAATGCAATGATAAAATGCTACAAAGCAAAAGAGCTCATAGTGAAGGATTAAAAGTGTCGAAGGGAAGGAGTAGCCAAGCCCTGTGGGGACCCTTCAACCTAGGACTGACTCCTAAAGGGAAAGCAAGAAAGCTAAGTGAGAAGTGTGTCCTGCCAAAAGGAGACCAACATGATACGTTTCCACAAGAAAACTGTGTCTCCATGACTTGAGAAGGTCTATTAAACTGAGTATAATGTGCTACATGAGTTACGAAGAGAGCAAGCAAGACGATCAATGACCTGAAGTTGAGTTTACAGTGAGCTTATCACACGTAAGGTGATGAACTAGTAGCAAAGCCAAGTGATGAAGACTATCCAATGTACGATGGCTTACTATTAGCCATGCCAAGTTTTTTACAAACTGTAGGCTTGATAGCTCCTTTCGTTTTTCACTTGAAACCAGACAAGATAGATACTCAAGAGCAAGCGAGTGGTAAGAAGGAGCTACCGTGAGAACAGTCTACACAATAAAAAATGCCATTACCAGGTCTTGTAAGCCTACACGTAAGTTCTGAGGAAATCCTAAGATGAAGCTGACATGCAGTAACCAAGTTCATGTTGCCCCAGAGAGAGCGCTACCAGGTGAGCAGCAACCAGGGTGGCCATGCAAGGTGCACGCAACAAGAGGGTTAGGAAGACAAGCACGTAGATGAGAGATAGAAGAACGATGGGCGACGATGGCCAGAAGTGAATCCATGAAGAGCACTTAACGTGAAAACCAACGAGCATGCAACTAGGTGCCATTAGCCGATTGTATAGGGTTGGTGAAGGCGCAATGGATCATCAACAAGGAGGGAGAAGAAAGGTGTTGCCAACCTCAAATAAAGTAAATAAGAGCCGAGCACCTTATGCATGACGACCAGCCTAGTTGGTGAAGAAGTAAAGGAAGGGAAGATGTCAACACAATAGAGGAAAATAGATGAAGAAGTAGAGGAAAAGGTAGAGTAGCTAGATAATTGAGACATTTGAGTAGGAAGCAAGGGACATGAGGGGTCGATCAGGCGAGCTATGCAAAAGAAGGGGGATCTGGGAAACATACACCGATAAGGGAGTCGATACCAAGAAGTAGTGAGCATGACGAACTAAGGAGTCTCTTGGCAAAAGAGGGCACATGCGAAGAAGGGTAAGCACACCCAAAGTGCTACAAAGCTATGAAAGGAAGAGAGTCCAAAGCAAGAAAAGGTAGCACAAGAATGGCAACGCGATCAAGGGTAGGGAGAGCAAGTTGCATATCTACCTATGTGTTTGTTGAAGCCATAACTTGTAAAAGGAATGATAGACGACTGTAGGGAGCGCAATTTTACTACTAACGTGAAGATGGACAACTTCTTACTTGAAGGTAGCACTATATAGTAAGGAGGGTAGCCGTTATGCACAAGAACATAAGGTATAGTGGGGGATAATGGGGTAGAGTGGGGTGGTGACCAATAGAATAGTAGGGTATAAGGTTAGAAAAAGTTTAGGGGAAAGTTTAAAGTGGGAGTAGTTTATTGTGTAGTTATAAGAAGGGCATGAAAATTAAGTGCAAAAATAAGACAATAGTAATGGGATAAAGGCCAAGTGGATTAAAAAGGAATGAGGCCCTAAAGAGTTGGGAATAATAAAGTGAACAAAGTACCTAAAAAGTAAGAACTAAATGGTAAAGAAAAATGCATAAATTAAAAAGAGCAATTGAATGAATATAATGAATAAAGCACCTCGGGTTGGGGGGGAATATATTCAAACTACTGAGAACCATCACATGCAATAAAAGGAAGGGTGAATTTTAGTAACATGGGCCATAAGTGAGTCAAACTTCTGTGGGATGTATCAACAAAATGGATATAGGTGTGTAAAAGATGACGTGTGAGTACATGTGAGTGATTGTGTAATTGGTGGGGTAATTGTGTGTGTATAGTAAGAATATGTAGTTCAATGGTTGTTTGTTTGTGTGTGTGTGTGTAAATCTTTACAAAGGCCCATATGCATGAGTAGAGAGTTTTGTTTCTGAGTTGCATAAATAATATAGAGTTGTTTGGTTTTTCAATAGTATTGTCTCGATTCTCAGCTGTTTGAATTTACAATCTTGAGTTGTGGGCATTTAAATAGTTGCAGTTTTATCATTTTATGTGAAATAGAGATACAACATACATACGTCTATATCACAATCTACACAAAGATACAACATACAATATATCTATATCACGATCGACACAGAGATACAACATACAATATATCTATATCACGATCTACACAGAGATACAACATACATACATCTATTCTACCTATTACCCATGGACCAAAAAAAACGGACATATTTTTGACAGATGGTAACTTGTTGGAGAAGAGCTTAGGAAATGTTGCCACGTGCCACCCTTTGACTCTTGGGCTGTCACTACCTCGTAGATTACCACTCTTAGACTTTTACAGACTCATGAACTGGCACAAGCTCTTGGATTACCACCCTTGGAATCTTAGACTACCACAAGCAACTGCCACTCTTAAACTACCATAGGCTCTTGGACTATGCCATGTGCCACCCTTGATTATCACCCTTGGACTCTTAGACTTTTATGAACAAACTATCACAAGGTCTTGGACTACCACACACATACACGTATGCATTGTGTACGCAACACACATACACACGTGTATACATGCACACAAAAGCACACATATGCACTTAGTGGCAGTGGTAAGAGTTTGCAGGACATGCACATAGTGGCCGTCGTAAGAGTTTGTAGGATAAGCCACTTTTTTTTCTAGGTACACAGACACATTTAGAAAAAGAACACACATTTTTAAAAGAGACACCCACACACATTTTTTTAAAATTTTGTGGAATCCCACTCTCTCTCTCTCATACACACTTTTTGTTTTTGGGTGAAATCCATGTATGTTTATATTACAAGAAGTAAAGAGGGGACATGCAATTAGAGTGTTTACACTGTGACCCCTGAAAATCCACTTTGCTTTATAGACCTGTGAGCTCGCGAGCGGCTGATCTCATATTAAAGGGCTCCACGAGTGGGTGACAGTTCAAAAAGACCTCATTATTGATGAGTGGCATAGGTGGGAGAAGCTGTGATTGGAGAGCTTGTTGGTGCCCGGAAATGAAAAGGGAGATGATGGACTCTAGTCAGCATACACCTAGGACTCTGAGTTTTTGGGCATGGATGTACTATGTAATGCATAACCTTGAAACCCATTGGCTTTGCATGTGTAAACACCCTTACAATATCAAACTAGATTTATAGTAGGTAGCCACTTTTGTCGTGGAGCACGTAACTACTAACTCAAAATTGAGCTTAAATCCTAACATTTTATAAAAATTTTAGACGTAAAAAGCGAATAAGTAAAAATGTGGACATGAGATGTGACACATGCTTCGATAGGACCCGATCCTCCCTGCAAATGTCAAGGGTGGTGATTTATTATTGATTTCGTGATGTCCATATTTTGGAAGCTGAAGTCCAACAAATACATGAATCAGCCAACTCTCATAAGAGCTCATAACTGATCCTCATTGCAGTCTAAACAATATTGTCATATGGACTACAATCATATGAATAAAGATGTCATCATCCTTCGATCTTGCATCCAGCTTGGGTTTCCTTGCTCCCTAGCATCGAGAACATGCATCAAAGATAGGAATGTTGTAAGAATCACATTGAAAACAAGAAATTTTGAATGGATGAGCAATTAAAAATATATTGCATATGAGAGGAGTGAAATTTGAGTTAAAAAAACACTCTCTCTCTCACACATACAAAGGCACAGGACTCCAAACTTCAAAAGGAGCGTAGAGAGAAGCTTTAGAAGAGGAACCCCCACGAGAACACAATGTCAGGGGGTGGTGTAGAATGGCACCTTCGACCCCAGAACCCTAAGAATCCTATCGTCTTCTTCGATGTCACCATCGGTACCCTCCCTGCAGGCCGCATCAAGATGGAACTCTTCGCTGACCTTGTTCCCCGTACTGCTGAGAATTTCAGGTACTCCAGGCCACAGTAATTAGTTTTGCCACCTCTGTTTATGGCTGATCGTCTTGAATTTCGCGGGCGTGTCGTCTCCCTTAGAACGCATACACTACGCTGCGTTCAAAAAACTGATTCCGAGGTTTTTTTTCCGGGCCAGGCAATTCTGCACGGGAGAATTCAGGTATGGGTGTTAGCTTAACTTTTTTGTCGTTACATAGCGTAAAAATATTCTGCTTGCATGCTCAGGTGGAATTTTGGATGCTCTGAAACTAATTAGGCCATTCCATCCACGTAGGAAAGCTAACATTCCGGTGGGATTCAAGGGCAGTTCCTTTCATCGTGTTATTAAAGATTTTATGATCCAAGGAGGGGACTTTGTAAAGGTTTGTCAAAAGTCGAGACGTTTTTGAACGTTACACGTGCTTCTTGCAAGCCAAGGTAAAACTTTAAATTATTGCTTGTAGGGAGATGGAAGTGGATGCGTTTGCATCTACGGAACCAAATTTGAGGATGAGAATTTCTTTGCCAAACATACAGGTCCTGGTCTTCTTTCCATGGTGAGTATTTCCTGGTCGAGAGACAAATTAATTCTTCCTAATGTTATGTTATGTTTAGTGTAAATGAAGTGTTTGTATCGTGGATCCGAAAGTTTGTTCGATCCGTCAGTAGTGATCTTCAGGTGGAGGAGGTTCTTGAACTGTATCAACTGTGTTTTTTTCCCCATAATTTTCTCATGACGTTTTAGAGTCGTTCTAATGAATGTTTGGAAGTGCTGATCGAAGATAAAAGGCAAAGTGAAGAGCAAACGATGCATGCTTGTCACGTGATTTTTGATGAAATAAGATACACATCATCCTTTTACCTGTTTCAATATATTAATTATATTACTGCTGTCTTTTGACAGGCAAACAGTGGGCCTGGTACAAATGGCTGCCAAGTGAGTAACTGTCGTGTGGACTATGCATTATCTTTGCAATGATAGTGGGTGATGTGTGAGGAGCTCAAACTCACTGATGCCATCTCTCTGTGCTGGTTTTCTGCAGTTTTTTATCACATGCGCCAAATGTGACTGGTTAGACAACAAGCACGTGGTGTTTGGGGTACTGATCCTTTAAGTTAGCCTTTTTTTCTTCCAAGATTTTCTTTAGTGGCAAGCAAACCTCTTGTTGGAAATAGATGGCCTCCAATTGACCCTACTCTCGCACTCTGATTTCCCCTGGTTCCTTTTTCTTTTTTCTGCTGATATATACCTGGGTGGGGGGGCAAGTTGGTTTGATTGAATTTGAAGAGCTTATACCTGCATAATGACCATAAAGCTGAAAATATCAATTGAATTACCTATTTGGGCAGATTAATGTGGAAATGGCCCAACATCTGGGGTGCCATGTGGTCAGCAGATAGATTGACACATGGGCAGCAGATAGGGCTGGATCTAGGAATAATTGGCTGCCACATGGGTAGCAGATTGCTGCAAGACATGGAGCATGATGGCTGGATCTAGAGGAGAGAGATCAGCCACGTGGGCTGTGTATGCCGGACAGCAGGAGTGGCATGGATCTGGCCCTGGAGCTAGATCATGTAGGTCAATGCTGGGGCAGCAACAGCCGAGTATGTGGTGCCCAGCTTTGGGCTGGAGAAGTGGACCAGGAGGGCTTATATAGCCCAGCTTTGGGCTGGAGAAGTGGACCGAGAGGGCTTATATAGCCCAAGAGCTGGTCGACCAGTTCACAGACTGGTAGGCCAGTCTGTGGGGCAGATTAGGGATATCCTGGGTGTTACGCTCAAGTTGAGGTAACATGACCTTGGAAGGGTCAATGGACATTTTCTTTTAAAGGATCAATGTTTGTATTATATTGATTCGGCTACATGTAAATGGTCAACGGGATTAATGTCAAGGTCCTTGATGAGGGTGACAAGGCACTGACTAGATGGGTCTAAGGCTATGGGTCTTAAATGCATTAAATGTGTAAATGCGCTTAGGGGCAAGTGAATTAATTGATATCCCAAGTGAGGGGTAAAAAGATGCATTTAAGAGGTACCCTAGAATGATGACATGCGGCATACTAGATCCATCTAGGGATTTGGGGCTTTGTGGATTAGCATGCAGGAGCTTTTTACACGTGTGTAATTAATGAGAGCTTGCTACCATAGAGATTCGGTTGGGTGGAACGATATTGTGCCTGCACCCGTGATTGACGACAGATTTAGATAGCTGATTTCTGTGTACGTTCTCTGCTTGTTATATTTGGTATTAGAGCGTTGGTTATAAAAAAGGAAGGATGAAGGTGGACGAACGATGCGTGGAAGCAGGCTACGTTGAATTTTGATAGGCGAGGCTGTCGCTTGGCTTTCATTGTCTAGCCTTAGCGAGCTACGACTGTGAGTCCATTAGGGGAGCAGGTCGAGGCTTACTACAAGCCTTTCAACTACGTGGACTACATCGACGTTAGAGTTACAAGCCACGCAAACTTCGACGCCCTCAGCCTCCTTATAAGGATCTTGGTGGTCGCCAGTTGCGGAGCAAGGACGACGAGTAGAGACATTAGTGACACCTATAAGTTTCCTTGCAGAAGCCACCACGCCTGGACCTTCCAAAGCCAGGCATACGATCGACCGTGATGTAATGTACCACTAGCTTGGGAAAAAAGGTTTAGAGCTCAGGTCTTTATGCCTTCGTCATGAACGTGGGCGATCTTGTCTAGATGCATTGTGCGTTGAAGAAGGATAACTTATGCAGCGTGGAGGTGATGGGTGATTTCACGTGTGGGATCTGATATTCTGAGTTCGTCTTCCAATCTGGAGATTTGTTCCACGCGTACGAATGATAGGACATTCTTGCAAAACACTTCCATCTACAGAGAACTGCGTAGTGAGACAACGATTTGCTGCTTTAACCCTATCGATGGTCTTCTTTGAATAAGGAATGTCCAAGGTATAGCGATGGGCTGAATCAAGTCCATGAGTGCAAAAGTGTGGTCTGTGTGGGTTGGCGCTCTGAGAACAAATTTCGAAATCTTGGATCGTGGGGGACACTCAACGTTTCTTTTGACAGTGGATTATCTCTGCCAGGGAGCTTTCTACCCGTTTTCTTCGATCTTGTTTTTGATTTATTTGGTATACGTATCAGCTTAGGGTTTTGGAATTTCAATTGGGCCTATGTAATTCCATTGTAAAATTCTGGTTCCTGTGAAGTGGTGTAGTGTGCAGTTGTTTTGGAACTATGTCTTTATAGATGCCTTTTGGCGATTGTGCCATTGAGAAAAGCGGTTAGTTGAGTTTGCAGGAATTGCCTAGCATAGGGAAAGTTTTGCCAGTTTACATTTACAATATATACAGTGTGATTATTTTAGTTTATATTAAAAAAAAAACCCCATCAATCTAAATGGAAGTTGAAGAGGAAGTTTCTAGGGTGGCTCTCGTAGAATTGGGAGTCCGGTCGACTGCGCAGGTGTCGCGCCCAGCTGGCCATACACTGTCTGGTAGAATTGCATTGTTGAAGGATGCCTTGCGACAGATTTTAGCTCAACAATTGCAAGCAAATGTAGGGCAATCTGAGCTCATAAAAATGGTTCATAGTATGTCTACTAGACCATCTCATGAATTGAAACGTAAAGCTCCAATGGAGCCTGAATCCAGTGTTCATACGGTCGAGCCTAGGAGGGCTAAGGTGCCTAACATTGCCAATTATAGGCCAGAAAAGTATTTTGATCGGATGTCTGACCGTAGCTCAGATATCATAGAGACCTGGTTACACAAATGGGACAAGGCCTGCGCCATTTGTGAAATCAGGAATGATATGAAGAAAATTCGCGAGGCCACTCACATGTTTAATGAGGCAGCGGATAGACGGTGGATAAAACAACAGAAAGATGGAGTGGCATCCACTACTTGGGAGGGGTTTAAAAAAGAATTTAGAAAACACTTCTTACCTCCTGATGAAGCATCCCGAGCTTGGGATCAGTACAGAAACCTTTGTTAGAGAAATTTATCAGTGGCTGAATACATTGATAAGTTTGGAGAAAGTGTAACGAAAATTGATGAGCCTCCACCTCAGTTGGTGCAGGTAAAAGATTTTATCTTTGGATTGAACGATTGGATCAAGATGGAAGTTCGGGCTAAGTATGCGAACACGCTAGATGAAGCAATTGCCATAGCCTTGAACTATGAGGATGCCAAAGGAAATAGACCAAGTGAGTTTGTGTAGGTTGGGACTCCGTACGAGTACCTGAAGAAAACTGGGTTTAGGAAGAAGTGAAGGGGCAAATTGATGTGTGTGTGTGTATGCCTATGGGCTTGGAGTCCTATGCAAGGAGTGTGTGAGTGTAGGTGTGCTAGAAGGTTCTAGTGACTTGGCAGTTAGGTATGTCAGGTTGGTGTGTGTGTGAGTGATCATAGGAGGTGACTGATTGAGATAATCATGGAGATGATCTACCAACATGGAGGCAGTTGCCTATAAATGTGACCACTCTTGAATAAAGATTTGTTCATTGTGCCTCATTGCTTTCTCTATGAACCAACGTGTGGTATCAGAGCTTGTTGAGAATCCTAGTGCCTAGAATGAGAATCCACGAGATTCTTTGAAGATTCCAAGTAGATTCCATCTTCTTCCCAAATGCTTCCCATTTCTCCTCCTTTTCGTGACCTTGGAAAGCTCAATTCTCTTCATCCACGCAATGGTTTGAGAAACCCTCTCAGCTAGACCTTCCTTATGCGTGGGCGACCTATCTGACCGGAGGGATTGATGGAATTCGTCGCCATCTTCACGCACCGCTTCTCTGTCTCATCTGCGCCACTATTGCATTGCTGGTCACTGTAGTCTATTACCTCGTAATTCCTCTGAGCCATGCCTTCTCTACTACTAGAGCTACTCTCAGTAGAAATATCGAGTAATTTGGTTCAATAATAAGGGAGAAATCGATGAAAAACCAGTCGATTCAAGAGAAGACAAAGCTTTCTCAGTTGAAGAAGATGTTGCTGCCTCCGGAGATATAACGTGCCATTTCGCCTATGATTTGTTATGAGTCTTCCTTACCTACATATCTTTGAATGCGCAGCAAAAGCCCCAAGCTTGATGATATTTGAAGTGAGGTATCAAGCCTCTAAAGTTCCTATGTTCTCTGCAAGCATTTCTAGTCTATTTTTGAAGTTTTTGATGCTACACTAAATGCTTGGGGAGTAAAAGTACAGTTCAGAGATTCAAAGTGTGCCTTTTCAGTTCAGAGAATGTTCTTTGAAGTTTAGTTGATGTTGATCTCTCGACAACATGCCAAGTTCTCAAAGTTCTTCAAATGTCAAGAAGACTACAAAGACAAAGTACAAGGTAAAGAAGACCGGAGTTAAGAGGTGGTGGGAGAAGCCAACTGGTTATGCATATGCCAAACAACTAGGATTTTCTGAATTCTTATCTTGCAATTTGCATCTATATGGTGAAGGTGATTTCTTTGTTCAGAAAGATTGATCTTTTGTAAAGGGATTTGACACGGCCATTAAATTGGTAAGACCTTCCCAAATGGCCTCCAAACTCAAAATAGATAAGTTTGAAGGAGAGGGGTTTTACACTTGGCAAACAAAACTGAAGTTTATTCTCATGAAAAAGGGAATATGGAAGGTGGCTAATGGAAAAGAAACTAAACCTACAACTAGGGAAGGAGAAGCTTCATGGCTTCCTAAAGATGAAAAAGCACTAGCTATAATTGCTCTTGGTTCCCCAACTCGTGCGAATGCTCCCTCCCCTCCCCCGCTCCCGTCTACCCCCCCCTCGCGTTGCGCGGTCCCCTCTCCCCTCCTCCTCCTCTCTCTCCGTCGCCTCCCACTGCGCCCCTCCGTCCCCCTCTCTTCCTTCTCCGCCCGCCATCCCTCCCCCCCCTCTCCTTCCTTCTCCGCCCCTCCGTCCTCTCCCCGCCTCCCCCCCCTCGTGTTGCGCTACCACTCCCCTCGCCCCTTCCTCCCCCTCCCCGCTGTTGCGCAACGCTGTCACTCCCCCCCTTCCCCTCCCTCCTCGCCTTTCTTCCCCGCTCCCTCTCGCGTTGCGCTGCCACACCCCCCCTCTCCTTCCTCCTCTTTCCCGCCCTGCGCTGCGCTGCCCCCCCTCCCTCCTCCTTTCCTTCCCCCTCCGCCATTCGCTCCCTCTCCACCACTCTCCTCCCCCCTCTTCCCCGTACTTCTCCATCCCTCCCTCTTTCCTTCCTTGCCTCCGTCCCACTCCCCCCCTCGTCTCTGCCATTTCCTTCCCCCGCCTTTTGGAGCATTCGCAGTTTGTCGGTGCAGTATGGTGGCCGTGAGCCCAGAACCGGTGGCCCAGACGAACCCCCCCTCCATCAGCCTACCGCATAACACTGACATAGCATCAGGTCTCCTTGGTGAAGCAGGCTGCCACGGACTTCTCCTAGACGTCCGTTTATGGGAGAGTCATTGGCTACATCCCTTCACGAGCAGACATCAAGGACTGGTTGCAGTCCACCCTCTACCTTGAGGACAGCCACATTGAGGAGGTCGCACTCATGGGACGTGGTATCTTCTGGCTCAAGCTCTCCTCAGCACAGGCTGCGAGCGATATGGTCAGACAGTCCCCTACTTCTGTGGGTGGGAAGATCATTCTTATGGTCCCATGGTATAGGGATTTCAGTGTAGCGGATTTCAATGCCCGCTTCCACATTCCTCGCCATCCAGCTACCCTCATTTTCCCAGGCCTCGCAACCGAGCTTCGCCCGATCATCAAGGATCTGGGGGCGCACTTTGGCTGGCTAATGTAGGACACCTTCGTTGATGCGGCGGCAGCCCAAGGGATGCCACGTGTCAAAGTGGCAGTCCTAGATCCGCAGAGTATCCCCTCGGAGTTCGAGATTGAGACGGACACAGGTGTGGTGACGCAACGCATTATGGTCACTGGTCGCCCAGATCAGTGTCTGAGATGTCACGGCTTCGGGCACCAGGCGCGCTCCTGCCCTCGCTTCACAAGGACATAACCTCAGATGGCCCCCATCCAGGCAACTCAGGATCCCCCCGCCAGGCATCGACACCCCCTCTCGAAGGGGAAGGCTGGACTGAGGTCAAAAGAAAACGGAAAGGAAACAAAACAGGACCAAAAAAGCCTTCCCATCTATAGCAAGAGACCCCTATGGTCACCAATCAGCAGCAGCCCGGTAAGGGGAAGGAGAAAGGGAAGGAGAAGATCAGCCAGCCTCCCCCTCATCCTTCACCCCGCCCCCCCCCCCCTCCCCCCTCCTCCTCGGTCCCCCTACCTCCCTCCCCTCCAGGATCCCTCCCAGCACCTTTGGTTTCAGCCCCCCTCTCTCCCTCGAGCATGATCCCGAGGGAACCCTCCCTTCCGCCTGCGTCGCTTGCGGCCCCTAAGCCAGCACAGACCTCCTCCGCGCCTATCCCTCCTGGCCCGGTGGAGGGGAGAGGCCCTTCCCCGCAGATGGCCAGCACCACTCCAGCTTGTTCGACAGCCAGCACCCCTCTTTCTGGTTCAGACTCCTCATCCTCGTCCCCACACCCAAGGGCAGCTCCTAGAGCTCTACCTTTGGAGTTTTACCGAGCAGGGCCTTGGGATTATTTGGATGCAGCCCCCCATGATGGTCCTAGCTATTTCTTCACTATCACCAGTGACGGGAATGAGCAATGGACGAATGAAAATATTTGGGCGACGATTCGAGATCAGTCCCAGGAGCAGGTGTAGGACTGGATCGATAGCAGAGCAGCGGAGCTTCTGCAGCAGCAGTGGAAGGAGGGTGACGATTGTCTGAGATGGTGCCACAGCGCCAAACGATTCCGCCTTTTGGTCATCATTCGACCGCCTCTGGAGTGGATCTACGCAGAAGGGCTCCGCTCGTGGAGGACCTCAGAGGTAGCGGGCTTCTACAGTATTTCCTTGGCGGAGGCTTCGAGTTGGTTAGAGAGAGCTTACTACCATGGGACGAAGGGCCTCTCCCCTCTGTTGAAGGTTTTAGAGGATGGGTTCGATGATCCGGCCTCTCCTTCGAAACCCTCACAGAAGTGCCTTCGTCTGCACACTGGACATGCTCCGACCACCTCAACATCGACCGCAAGCAGACAGCTGTTTGTGGCCCATCTCCCCTCTTCATGAGTATACGCATTATCTCTTGGAATGTCAACGGGTTCCACTCATCAGGAACCTGCGGCCCCAGGAAGATGGTGCTCAGATAGGAGCTCCAGCCAGCCTTGGTGGGAAGGGTAGATGTGCTCCTATTGCAGGAACACAAGATTTCGGCTTCTCAGACCAGTAAGTGTGGGAAGGTCCTCACAGGACGCTCCCACACCTACTGGGAACCTTCGATTGGCGAGCAGGGGGGGAGCAGGGGTGTCTGTACCTCCATCGACGCTTCTCTAGCTCAGCATGTGTGTGGTTTTGGCACCCTGATCCCAGGACGAGCGCTTTGGGTGGGCTTGAATATTGAGGGATCCCGCATCGGCATCCTCAATATCTATGCCCCGACCGACCTCAGACGGAGAGCTGCTTTTTGGAGCTCTTTGACAGACTTATTGCCAGAGATGGATTCTTGGATTGTAGGAGGGGACTTCAATAACCTTGAGACTTTAGAGGATCAGCAGGGACGGGGCCCAGAGTTCCTCGGTATAGCTCAGGCGGAGCAGGCAGATTGGGACTCCTTGTTCGCTGTGGGAGGTCAGGATAGCTGGAGGGAGCCTTCCTTTTGCAGATGGACAGGGAGTCTGGACTTCTCTTGGGGTTACAGGAGGGAGGGAGGCAGACTTCTGGAGCGGTTGGACCGTTTCTATGTCAGCGATTGGGCGCTAGGCAGAGGTGGAGAGTCAGGAGTGGTTCCAGGGACGACCCTCTCTGACCATGCCCCAGTCATCCTAGTCCTGGACTCAGCCTCTCACTCCTTGTCTCCACGCTCGTGCCGGATCCCAGAGTCCATCTACTCCAGAGCAGCGGTTCGCAGCAGGATAGTGGACCTGTGGGAGCAGGATTGGGATCCCATGGGGGATATGGCAGCTCAGGTAGCTCCGGTTCTTGCCGAGTCTAGTCTCATCTGTCAGCAGGAGGCGATTCAGGTCAGGCAGCAGTGGTGGGCGAAGGAGAGGGATCTCAAATGAGATCTTGCCTCGATACAGCGGATGCAGCAGTCTTCTCCAGGCTTTGAGGAGCTCAGACGACAGGAGGTTAGGGCCCGAGCCATGCTAGAGGAGATCACCCAGCGACGCTCAGAGTTCTCGTTTCATGCTTCCAAGTCCTTTTGGGCTAGGAAAGGCGACAGGATGTGCAGAGAGTTCTTCAGGACTCATGGCCAGAGGTCAACAGGGGAACAGCTCCGATCTCTTAGAGCGTAGGATGGTAGTGTCAGGACAGATCCAGACGAGGTCCGGGACTTGGCGACAGATTTCTACAGATCCCTGTTCTTGCAGGAGCCCCCAGACCCTCGTGCCCGTCGTTGCAGGGAGGAGGTGTGGAGGTATACACCGTCGCTCGTGCAGCCTAGCATGAGTGAAACCCTTCTCGCCCTTCACCGTGGACGAGATGCAGGATGCGGTGAGCGCTATTGATGGGCAGAAATGCCCAAGTGAGGATGGGCTCTCTAGAGCTTTCTTCACCACCTTCTGGGAGCAGGTCCACTAGCCCTTGCTCGCAGCCTTCCAGCATATCTTCTCCAGCGGACAGATGCCAGAGAGCCTCGCGACAGGCTTGATTTGCCTCATCCCCAAAGGGGGGGACCGTCAGGAGATCAGACAGTGGCGCTCTATCACCCTCCTCTCGACTGCCTACAAAATCCTCGCCAAGATGATCAGTAGCCGCATCCGCCCCCTGCTACATGACTTGATCCATGACACCCAGACTGGTTTTATCCAAGCATTTTGGACAATATTTTCACATTCTCAGAGGCGACGGAGTGGGCTCAGCACAGTGGCCAGCACCTTGCCATACTCCTTGACTTTGAGAAGGCGTACGACAGGGTAGATTGGTCCTTCTTGGAAGGTACACTCTCTCGGTTCGGTTTTCCGGACGAGTGGATGAGAGGTATTGTTAGTCTCTACAGGTCGGCCTCTAGCCGGGTTATCATCAGCGGCAGGATGGGGGAGAGATTCACCCTCGAGCGCTCGGTGCATCAGGGCTGCCCGCTTGCGCCCTACCTCTTCCTATTTTTTGCGGAGGCCATGACTCACTTCCTACAAGCCTGTACCACTGGTCTTCGAGGGATGCGCCTCCCTATTCGGGACGATGCAGAACTTCTGGACTCCGAGTATGCAGACGACACGGCCTTGTATGTGCAGGATGATATCGAGTCACTGGAGCGAGTGAGACTGACTTTTGAGGTTTTTTGCCTAGCTGCTGGGGCGAAAATCAACTGGCATAAGTCAGTTGGTTTTCTTACGGATCCGGGAGCGAGCTCACAATGGGGTATTTTCCTGGGGTTTCACTGGATCCCTAGAGGACAGACGACACGTTACTTGGGATTCCAGGTAGGTTTGGATATCACGCTGGCTTAGCAGTTCTTACCGGTCCTAGTCTCCATACGACGGAAGCTAGCCTTCTGGAGCACGGCTCGGCTATCTTTGGCAGGCAGGGCCCTTGTGGTCAACCAGGTCCTTGCCACTGCTTGGTATGTGGCATCTTGCTGGTGTTTCTCGAGATCGTGTGTAGCCCAGCTGAGGAGACTGGTGCGGAACTTTCTTTGGTCTGGCTCAGATGGTTCCGGCACCACTTGAGCCCGGGTCGCTTGGCAGACGGTCATTCTCCCCCAGACAGAGGGCGGTCTTGGCATCATAGATCCAGAACTGCAAAGTCAGGCATTCCTTGGCAAGTTAGTCATCCGCGGTCTGACCCCAAGAGGGCAGACGTGGAAGCTCTTGCTTCAGCATGGTCTTAGCGTGTGTACCCCCCAGAGAGGGGGTGATTGGCAGCCGTCTATCCAGTGGATCTTCACTTCTGTCCCATTGACTCAGTCCCGTTTCCCCTTCCTCCGTAGCCTCGTCTCGGTCTGGAGGAAGTTGCGGCACAGCCTCTTTCAGGTTTCCCCCAGTTGTCGAGAGGAGATAGACAGACAACCCCTGATCTGGAGCAGCCAGGTGACAGATGATACAGGTCGCCAGCTTGGAGAGAGATCCCATATCCCATGGGCGCTCTGGGCGCGTGGGCTTGCGCGCTTGCTCCGAGTCTGGAGGGACGTCTATAGCCAGTTGAGCCCAGGCGAGCTGGCAGCAGCAGTAGGTACGGCACGTGGGATCCAGGCTCGGCGAGCGGAGATCGATGCTGCCATTTCTGCAGGTTGGAGGATTCCCATGATCACCAGACAGCTCCTCCCGGGAGATGAGAGGTGGCTAGGGCAGTTCACACCCTGTGGCATTCCTTTGGTGGTTGCAGGCCTTTTCTCAGACTCCTCGATTCACTTCTTCTCCGTCGCCGATGATAGCCGTCTCTAGAGCAGAGAGGCCGTGATCGACCCCCAACTTTCCTAGCAGCGCCTTCGCATCATAGGGCTGCAAGGGAAAACGTGGCATATAGACCCCCTGATTATGCAGGACTAGGACTGGAGACTCTGGATTTGGGAGGGCCGCTCCTTGATAGAGGTGGAGTGGGACCCAGGGGAGTGGCGCTGGCCACCATTGGAGACCTCAGAGAACCCTACCCCCTTCTTCTCATACAGTGCGCGTACTGAGGCGTGCTCTTGGGGCTCTCCAGCGCAGGCTACCCACACAGGCACATAGTTGGTATGCCCAAGGGATATCTCTGGTTTTTCTTTGTACATTCTGGAAGACTCTTTGGGCAAGCTGGCGATCGAGGAAGATCTCTTACTTTCTTTGGATGGTGGCCCACAAGGGGCTACCAGTTGGCAGTTGGCTGAGGCAGATGGGGCAGGAGGGGCACTCCCTGATGTGTTTTCAGGAGTCGTCATCCCTGAAGCACTGCCTTTGGAGTTGCTCGCATGCTCAGACAGTGTGGAAGAGAGTCATGGGGATCTTAGCGAGGGCTGCACCCGAGCTAGGATGAGTCACTTGGGGAGCCATTTGCTAGTGCATCACCGAGATGGGACATCACTTGGCTTATGAGTTCTCTAGGCAGGATCTAGTTTTTTTCATTACGCAGGCCACCTGGGCATACATGGATAGCTTCCCTTGGCATCTGACAGAGACAGATGCAGGAGCGATGACTCGGCACCCAGTTTGGGAGATCATAGGGAGTATTGTAGGCTGGCATATCTGGACTTCCAGACGCGCGCAGACCCTAGGAGATCAGGCTTCTTCTGCTACCCAGACCCTAGCGGACATTTGGAGCATGATCATTCACACGCTCAAGGGTCAGTGGGATCAGATTCAAGGGGAGTCCCGGGCAGGGAAGGAGAAGAGACGGCGCTTCCTTCGCGACTGGGACCATCGAGAGCTGTTCTTCCAGCACTCTGCTCAGAGTCTTCAGTGGCATTACTCCCCCCCACCGTGGCTGTTTGTCCACACTCCGATGATTATGCCCTGAGAGGCTTGTAATTAGTATTTTGTTACCACGGGGTGTATCTGTTTTGTGATTGCAGCCCGCTGGCCTTTAGGCCCTCTTGTACTCTCGTTTTCAAGCAATATAACTAGCACTACTTTTTGCGAAAAAAAAATAATTGCTCTTGGTTTGAGTGATTCTTTTATCCATCACATTGATGGATGCGAGACTGCTCATGCTGCATGGACTCATCTTGAGCATGTTTTTGGAGCACAAGTGAGATGCTCTAAGTTTAGCTTGCTTATCAAGTTCTTTGACTTAAAATTGGATAGAGGAGAATCCATCTCTTCACATCTAAATTCAATGAAGAGTATTTTGACACAGTTATCTGGCATCAAGTTTAATCTTCATGACGATATTGTAATTGCCATCTTACTTAGAAGTCTCACTGAAGAATATGGCACTATTGTAACCTCACTCACTAATATACCAGAGATAAGTCTGGTGGAAATTGAAGCATCCCTCTTGGAAGAGGAAACAAAGATCAAACAAAGAAGTGATTACAAAGAAGGGGCATATTATAAAGAAAGGGCATATTTGGCCAAAAGCAACTTTAAGGGAAAGAGCAAAATGAAGTGTAACTTTTGTGGCAAACGTGGACACTTTGAAAAGGAATGTTATGCAAAGAAGAGATGTTCAGCCAATCTTGTTGAAGAAGGAGAGACTGAAGAAGAAGAAGAATCAGAGAATGTTAAAGCTCTCACTGCTTACAACACCCAAGTCAATTCTGACAAGGGTGAGGATCCATATGTTTTCTAAGTTATGTGTGTGTGAGGTCAATAATGGTTCTCTGCTATGGATAGTCCATCCTTAAATGATTGTTAGTCTTTTGAGATTCTTTCCTTGTTGGACTCATTGGGCTTTTCATACATAGTCATTGTCTATCTCCCAGTTGCAAACCAAGAATCCTAAGAGTGAGTCACTGGTTGGGGCCATGTGTGTTGCCACATGATGGTGGGCAAGCCATGGAGCATCCCATGTACTACTGCTGAGAGATGAGGTCATCAATTTGTGGGGGGGAATGAAGGGGCAAATTGATGTGTGTGTGTATGCCTATGGGCTTGGAGTCGTATGCAAGGAGTGTGTGAGTGTAGGTGTGCTAGAAGGTTCTAGTGACTTGGCAGTTAGGTATGTCAGGTTGGTGTGATGTGTGAGTGATCATAGGAGGTGACTGATTGAGATAATCATGGAGATGATTGTGGATCTGGGATCTACCAATATGGAGGCAGTTGCCTATATATGTAACCACTCTTGAATAAAGATTTGTTCATTGTGCCTCATTGCTTTCTTTATGAACCAACAAGAAGTAGGTTAGCAAAGGAAGTGCTTCACAGCCTAGTGGCTAAGCAAAGCAGGCGAAGTCAGTTAAGACTCCTTTTAAACCAAGTATGGGACTAAAGGTTTACCCAGTTGGAAATTTGATTTTAAAATGACAAAGCTTCCTCACGTAGATATAGCCCTAGGTAAGGCTTTGCACTCTAGGAAGAATCCAGCCAAGGACCGTTGATTTCTGTAATGGACATCGAAAAACTCAAGAAGAGTTTTTGTTTCTTTGTACAGCATCGGTAGACCCGATTGATAATCCTTCGGTTAGCACTGATGTTACCCAAGATGGGGAGATGGCCAAGGTGGCTGATCAAATAACAGAGTAGTTCTCTGATTGTTTTAGGGATGAGTTGCCTTATGGGTTACTTCCAGAGCAGAATGTTCAGCATAAGATTGAACTAATCCCGGGGGCAGAACCTGTAAATAGACCTCCCTATAGGTTAAGTTTTATCGAAGAAGCAGAGGTGCGAAGACAAGTGGAAGAATACCTCAAGCTAGGGCAGATTCAACCCAGTTTCTCACCTTTTTCTTCGCCAGTGATATTGAAGAAAAAGAAAGACGATACTTTTCGTCTCTGTATAGATTACAGAGCATTGAATAATAAGCACATGGATCCAATGGCTCGGATCAATGATTTGCTAGATGCATTGCATGGAGCCATAATTTTCAGCAAGATTGATCTTAAGTGTGGCTACCATTAGATCCGTATTAGAGCCGAGAATGTGCATAAAACTGCTTTTAGAAGCATGAGTTTTTTGGTAATGCCGTTTGGACTTACCAATGCTCTGCCACATTCGTCATGCTTATGAACGATTTACTACGTCTGTATATCGGGAAGTTTGTAGTATATTTTATTAACGACATTCTTGTTTTCAGCAAAAGTATTGCTGAGATCATGAACACTTGAGAATAGTGGTCATTACTTTGAGGAAAGCCGTATTAGAGCTGAGGATGTGCATAAAACCGCTTTTAGAAGCATGAGTTTTTGGTAATGCCGTTTGGACTTACGAATGCTCCCGCCACATTTGTCATGCTTATGAACGATTTACTACGCCCATATATCGGAAAGTTTGTAGTATATTTTATTGACGATATTCTTGTTTTCAACAAAAGTATTGTTGAGCATCATGAACACTTGAGAATAGTGTTTAGTACTTTGAGGAAAGCCAATCTCTATGTAAATAAAAAGAAAACTGTACTGTGTATGGTAAGACTTGAATATTTAGGATTCATTATTACTCCTGAGGGGGTGGAAATGAATCCAAAGAAAGTGGCTACGATACTAACTTGGCCTATCCTTTGCGATCATTCTTGGAATTTGTTCAATTTTATCGAAGGCATATCAAAGGGTATTCCAAAATAGAAAACAGTTGCGTTAGAGAATTTAAGGAAGGAGAAAAAGTTTTTCTCAGAGTTCCTTCGCACTCTAAGTCTTTGACTGCATTAGAGTGTGCTAAGTTATCACCGCAGTATTGTGGGCCATGGTTAATTCTAAAAAGAATACGCAAGGTGGCCTATAAATTAGAATTACCACAGGGTTGTAAGGTGCACCGAGTGTTTCATGTTTCTCGTTTAAAGAAATTTTTGTACGCAGGTGATTCGCTAATCGAGGGTGTTGTTTTGTTTCAGGAGATAGAGGATAATGCAAGGCGCAAACCAACAAGAATCCTGGATTGAGGAACAATGCAAGTACGCAATCGGAAGATACCCACGGTGTTGGTTGCATGGCATGGTTTACCTCTATCGGAAGCTACCTGAAAATCCGTATACCAGCTGCGGAGAGTGTTCCCAGACTTTATCATCGAGAACGCTGACGCGTGAAGAGGGAAGGAATGTTATGCTCAAGTTGAGGTAACATGACCTCGGAAGGGTTAGTGGACATTTTCTTTTAAAGGATCAATGTTTGTATTATATTGATTGGGCTTCATGTAAATGGTCAACGAGATTAATGTCAAGGTCCTTGAGAGGGTGACAAGGCATTGACTAGATGGGTTTAAGGCTATGGGTCTTAAATGCATTAAATGTGTAAATGCGCCTAGGTGCAAGTGAATTGATTGATATCCCAAGTGAGGGGTAAAAAGATGCATTTAAGAGGTACCCTAGAATGATGACATGTGGCAGACTAGATCCATCTAGGGATTTGGGGAGATCTTGGCTGTGAGCAGGTGGGACCAATACTACTCTCTGATTCATGCGGCTGCGTTTGTGATGGACCCATAGTTTCAACACAAGGGAAGTGCACAACAAAGTGATAAAGAGGTGGTTAGTGGTTGGAACCTGACTCTTCAAAAAAATGGTGCCAACCCCGTATGCTTGGTGGAAAGTGAAGGACCAGCTCGCCAGTTATCACAATAAGGAGGGCATATTTGGATGGCCAAATGCCCAGCATGACATGTAATCTTAACTATATTCAATTTTCAGATTATACTATTTAGCCACTAGTGAGTCGTGACTCATAATTTTCAGATTTTATGAGCTTTGCCATACATCTGAAATTTATGAGCTTTGCAATTTCAGGTATCGAGTTCGGTCTGTTACATGGTGGGAGGATTAGGGAGCTGATTCCCTTGAGCTGCAATTGCTTGCCATTCAGATTCTTAGCCATGGTTGTACCAAACTGGACAGGTGGTTCCACTTATAGCATCAATGGGCCCCAACTCCTTGAAATTGATTGGCTTCATTCATTCTCCAGGTGTGATGCTCGTCATCAAACCTTTATAGCTCTTTGGATCTTACTGACCCTGAGCATCACGTGCAACCAGTTGATCCTTCACCTTGAGGAGGCAGTCTTAAACTAGGGCATGCAGCAAAGGAGGACGTAGAAGCTGTAAGAAATCCTAGATTTACTATATTTAGAAATATGCTAAGGAACAGAAAGGAGACTGAGATAGCAGAGAACAAGGAATATTTGTATTGCTTGAATATCTGTAGGGTGGATGTGATTGTCATCCATACAATTGGGCCTCTCTTATATAGAGAGTGAAGAGTCACACATGAAAAGGTGTGTACTCCAAAGGGTATGTGCATGAAGAGGTGTGTACCCCTTGTGAAGGGTGTGACCCTTGATGAGAGGGTACATTACAATAGGAATGTCTCTTCATTAGAATGTCTCTTGTGAAGGGTTGTGCCTCATTAAGAAGTGTCCCGTCGAAAAGGCAAGTGTCCCGTCGAAAGGGCATACCCTTCCACAAGTGTCCATTCATCAAACCATCCATAAGTCTAGAAAGAGAAAGGAATACGTCACAGATCGTGACATCCCCTCCCACTCAAAAGAAGACCCTGGTGGAGATAATGAACTGATGTAGAAAATATCATGGTAGATGCTGAAAATACTGCTGTAAAAGATCAGGGTACTGCTGTAAGTCTTCATCAGACTGCCAAGTAGCGTCAGAGTCGTCCAGATCTCGCCAAAGAATAAGGAATTCCGTGATAAGTCGATGTCGAGTCTCTCGCTGTCGATGGTCCAGAATACGCTCAGGAATAAGGAGAACATAATCGTCTTCGATTTCTGGGACATAATCACCTGCAGGAGGAACTGCTTCATCGCCTGGAATGTACGTCTTTAGCCAAGAAATATGAAATGTTGGATGGATTTTACCCCATGATGGTGGTAATTCCAATTTGTAACTTAAAGGTGAATTTTTCTTGACGATCCGGAAAGGTCCATAGTATCTTGGTCGCAACTTAGGAAACACAGACTTAACCGTCTTATAGCGATGTGGGGCTACAAATAATAGCACCATGTCACCAGTGTTAAATTCCAGGTGACGTCTATGTTTGTTGGCAGACCGTTGATACCGCTCTTGCGCTTTTCGCATATGATCCCTGACTTGTAGTAGAATGTCTTGCATTTCTTGAACCAGTTGATCAGCTAGGGCCACTCGATGTTGAAGTACAAAATTTGTTGGTACAATCGGAGTGTGTCCATAAGCTGCTTGGAATGGAGTCATGCTGATGGCACTATGGAAAGAGTTATTATAAGCAAACTCAAGGAGTGGTAGATACTCTTCCCAGGCTGCGAGGCGTGACTGAACATAATGTTGAAGCATTTCTTCTAGAACTTGGTTGACTCTTTCAGTCTGGCCATCTGATTCTGGGTGGTAAGCTGAACTGAACAGTAGAGTTGTACCCAAAGATTCGAACAGTGAAATCCAAAAGTGACTGGTAAACTTAGGATCTCTGTCGGATATGATATTCTTGGGTAATCCATGGTGTCGGAAGATGTGTTGTATAAAGAGTTTGGCTATGTCCGGGGCGTGTGCACTGCTTTTGCAAGCAACAAAGTGTGCCATTTTGGACAAGCGATCAACAATTACCATAATCTGAGTATTACCTCGGGAAGATTGTGGTAGTGTTGTAATGAAATCCATGGAAATACTTTCCCACCTTTCAGTTGGAACTGGAAGAGGCTGAAGAAGTCCTGTTGGAAGTCATCGGCTTGCTTTCATTTGTTGACAAGATAAGCAAGATGTAATCATTTTGATGACGTCACTTTTCATCTGAGGCCAGTAGTATGTTGCACTGAGTAACCGATAAGTCTTATTGATGCCTGGATGGGCAGCATAAGGAACTACATCATGCTCTTTTAACAAAAGACGTCGAACATCCTTGTCATGTGGTACACAGACGCGATCTTGATAATACAGAAGGTCGTCCGTATAAGAATAGGATGAGAAAATCTTTTGTTCGGAAGTCGAAGGTTGATCTTTTGAAAGAACCTGTACTGCGGTGCCGAAGTCTTTATCATTGAAATACTTTCCTTTGAATGAATTCGGAACATCCACAGATAATGTAGAGATTACCATGGCTGATGCTAGAGGTAACCTGCTGAGAGCATCTGCAACTACATTGCGTAGTCCTGGTATGTACTCAATGGTCATGTGAAAGTTGGCCAAAAACTCAACCCAGCGTGCTTGTCGAGCGTTCATGACTGGCTGAGTAAAGATGTACTTTAAAGAGTGATGGTCTGTTTTGACCACAGAGTCGGCACCCATGAGATAATGTTTCCAAGAGCGATAAGCATGTACAACAGCAAGAAACTCCTTATCATAAACCGGATATCGGGTTTGGATATCAGAATGTTTATGGCTGTCAAAAGCAATAACTCTGCCTTCTTGCATCAAGACTGCTCCTGTAGCGATGTCGGAAGCGTCGGTCATAACCTCAAACGGAAGGTTTGGGTCAGCAATAGCCATAACTGGTGTGGTAGTGAGTGCTTGCTTGAGTTGTTGGAAACTATATTCTGTTTCGGGAAGCCACGGAAAAATTGCTGTGCTTTTCAATAATTCGGGCATAGGAGCTGCGATTTCGGAAAACTGATAGACCTTTGTATGGTAAAAGTTTGCCAATCCGAGAAAAGAGCGGACATCATGAACATTCTTAGGAGTAGGCCAGTTTCGGATTACCTCGACCTTCTTGGGATCCACAGAGATGCCTTGAGCCGAAATAACATGTCCCAAATATTCGAGTTGGGTCTTGAAGAACTCACTCTTCTCAATGTTGATGTAGAGAGAATTTGCGCGGAGAACTTCAAAAACTTGGTGAAGATGTTGTTTGTGCTCAAGTAGGGATCTGCTGAAAACGAGGATGTCATCGAGGTAAACGATGACGAACTTATCGAGGAAAGGCCTGAAGATGTCGTTCATTAATGTCATGAATGTGGCCGGGGCATTGTTTAACCCAAAAGGCATGACCAAACATTCATAGTGTCCATACTTTGTTCGAAAAGCTGTCTTGTACTCATCACCTTCTCGTATGCGAATTTGATGATAACCTGAACGAAGATCAATCTTGGAGAATTGTGTTGCATGTACAGAGGATTCCGCTCCGCTCTAGTCCTTTTCTTTTCTTTTCATTGTTACATCCAGATGTATTTGATTATGTATGATCAGACTTAGGGTTCAGCACGGGTGATGATGCTCGTTTCAGTAGCTCCACCCTTACCCTGATTTGTATCAGGTTTTCTTTCAGTCTCATAGACCCATCGGTCTTCCGAAGACTCTAATAAAATTTCTTTCTTTCTTCTTTCTCTCTCTCTGTCTCTCTTCTCAGTTAGCATCCGCACTTTTGCACCTGGTAGCTGGTATAACAATAACTAGTGAGAGACTAATCTAAGCTTCATGCTGGTAATAACAGCTGAAGTGGATCCCTTTGGGCTTTGATACATGTTAGAGACAAGAGGGCAGCATGCACATCACTACCACCATAGCGGAAGAATGGGTTCTCATAGATCCTCTCTCTGCACGTGTGCACAAGTATTGAATAGACAACACTTAGATCTGGAATAAGACAGCAAAGTAGGCAAGTTCAATCATTTAGCTGTCCGACGTACAAGCTTAGATGGCCAAAAAGAGAATCAATCTCTAGACCTGCTGAAATTCCTCACTGCTGTGGGCCTTTAATAGGCTTCAGTGGTGGCTGACAGAATGGGCAAAAGTGCCCCCTTAATGCAGGGCAGTCTGCCTCCCCCCTTCTTCAAACAGTCCCACCAAGGACATACATACAAGACCCCTCCATGGGCTTGTAACCCTTAAAACCTATCATGAGTACATGTTGTTCCCTTTGTTTGGGCATGCATCTCTGCCCATATAGCAACCATTTGCTGCCCATATGGAAGACCTGGTGGTGAGGCTTACGTGTGGGGCATTATGACAAGCACCACCTCCAGGGGCAGACCCTCTTTTTGCAAACAGCCCCTGCGGGATGTACACATGCAAGTGCCAAGAAGCCCCTGCAAGATGAACATGTGAAGCAGAAAGGACAGTGGAGGAGCAGCAGCACTTGAACCTAGGAGCAGAAATACTTGTTATTCAGCACAACGGGGGGCGAGGGGGGGGGGGCGCAGAGAGGGGAAGGTTGGCATTGGCAAAGGGGTGGGGGGGAGAGGGAGATGAGGACTAATGTATGTATTTTCACAGAGAGAGAGAGAAAGAGAGAGAGAGAGAGGGAGGTGTTTTATTTTTTTTGCAGGACTAATTGTGACTCGTTATGAACCCTTCTTTACTATGGCAGAGAGTGTTGGGTGAAAGCCTTCTTGTGGTAAGGAAGATTGAGAATGTTCAAACGGGACCCAACAATCGCCCAAAGCTTGCATGTGTGATATCAGAATGTGGGGAAATGTGATGTGATCCACTTAAATGATGGTGTCAGTATTTATTTTCAAAGCGGAACGGTCTGCCCTGAAATTTACACCCCTGGGAAGTTTGAAAGAAAATGGAATTTCGCACTGCGTCAGGCCTACACTGCATATTTCAAGAAAGAAAATTGGTAGAGTTTGTTGGGTTCCTGTGGGAACTTGAATCACTTGCTTTAATTTTCTACTTCCATATTTTGTAAACTAGCTGTGGTAAAATCAAAGATTAGATAGAAAGCTACGATTGTTCCATAGAGTGCACACACATTTTACAAAATTCTTTACGATATAAAGTATTCAAATCATTTGTTGCCTTTTTCTTACCTGTTGTTGCAGCTTATTTTCCCATCCTGGACTCCTTTTGCACAGTATTCTTAGTATTTTAAAAAGGAATGTAGTTGGAAAATTAAATTGATTATGAAAGAGAACTTCCTTTTGATATTCTTGCTTTGAAATATGGATTCTTGTTTCGTTTTGGCTATTCTTGCTTTGAAATATGAATTCGTATTTTCATGTTCTTGAAATCTTTTTGCTGTCTTAGTGAGTTGCTTCGTGAGCATACTGAAGTCATGAATATGTCTCTCCAGTACAACTGTTGTAAGTGAAAGTGTTTGTACTCTATTGAATCTTTGCTGTGTAGTGCTAGGCTTGTCATGGCTGAGTCTGACACAGTTTTGAAGAATAGACAAAAAATGAAAATGTTTGTCTGTATATTATGAAGATTACAAAGCGAGATATTTAAATTCATCTGGTTTTGGAGGCTAGTGAAACAAGAAAGAACAAATTTTGATGCTCAAGTCAAATGTCTACAAAAAAGCTCTAGGCATGTCTTAAGCACTTGCTCTTGTGATGTGTTGTGCAATGGTGTTGATCTGCCAGTTAGGAGCCTCTGAATTTAAGGCTTCCAGCTTGTAGAGTAATCAAGTGTAGACTTATTTACTGCATGACACACAGCATACAAGTTCTGGTCTGTGCGTTGTTGCTTTCAATTCCAGGTCCTACTCGAATGTCTGAAGTTTTCGGTGTTCTTTTTAAAGAAAGGGACCTACTCTCAATGGGTGTGGGAAATTCAAGGATTTTGAGGCTTGTGCCTGGATTAGAATGCGTGTTGTACAACCTTGGCACAGTATTCTGTCAGCTGCTAATTCATGCAACTTCTATCCTCTGGTGTTTCTCTGAATAGCTTCCTTTCTCAGTAGTTTTCTTCAGAGGCAGGCAATGATGTATTTTAAAATGCAGGGGCAAGAGCACCTTCTTTTGACAAACGTGTATAGATAGATGCCATACCATGTCATCCCTGCGATGTATGGTTAGTACTGTCCAAGATTTAAGCATAGTGACTGGACTTGTTTTGCATGTTATGGAAATTGTTTGGGGGTTTTTCGTCTGTCTTTCTGCCTTCCTGTTGGATAAGGTTTCTTTGTAAATTTATCATGTTGATGCTGTTGCTATGTCCTTGGGCATTTGCCTAACAGCTCCCTCTCCAAATATATGTTTTGGGGTTTTCATATTACTCCAGACAAATTGTACAAGCATGTAGACTTAAATATGATGCTTAATAGGATTAACAAAGAATATAATCATTCAACTGTTTCAATTAATCCCTTCACCCAAGGATAACGATGTTTCACAGCTCTCATTACCAATTATGTGTGGCTTACTGTGCCTAACTGTGCCTAACTGTGCAGATTGCCTTTGATAGCTGCTCTAATAAATGGTTTCAGACTGTTAAAATGTGGAGTTGGCTGAGATTTTGTGATATTCGCTTCTTTTTCGTGTGTGAGCCTAGGCCTCTCAACCTGTCGAACCATTTTTGGCTTGATAGGTTACTTGAGTACGTATAGGCATGCTAGAAAGATGAAAATTTGTGTGTACAATGATTGAGATTGTAAGCGGTGTGTTTGATGTTATGGCCTTTGCCCTTCTGTTGTGTATAAACAACAATATTTGCATTACTTATGGAAGCCGGTAACACGAGAAGGAATATTGTAGCTTGCATATCAATGCAAGAAGGAATACTTTGGGATATTCTCTCTAGCTCGTCCTTTGACAAACAATAGACTAAGGGGCTTAGCACATGGGAAGAAATAGGATGGGAATGGGAAAATGTGGTCCCAGGTGGTCGCATTCGTATTTCTATCCTATTTCCATCCCACCATGTGCTAACAAAAAAAGAACTAGGTTTAGGTGGAAGAGGACACATGGCATCATTTCAATTGTTTATAAGGTAGGGACCTACCATGTGCTAACAAAAAAAGAACTAGGGATGGGTTTAGGTGGAAGAGGACACATGACATCATTTCAATTGTTTAGAAGGTAGGGACAAGCACACATGTCATCCTTACATGTTTTTGAATCCCTAAAAAAGGGGAACCCATTTTGGTTGCCAGGGTTTAGAGGCCATGGTCGATGATGGAGAAGTGGCTACTCCCATTCTAATTCCATCCTAGACCACTTGGTCTAGGATGGGAGTAATGATGACAAAAAGATTCCTATCCCAAACCCATGTCAGCCCCATCCATATGCTAAGGCCCTAAGAATTGACTTTTGTTCTTTGGGAAGCAATCACAAAGAAAATAGGAGTCGTAGGAGGGTTACCAAAAAGCGAGTGGAGAAAAGTGAGTAATCCCAAATTAGTGAGCGAGACTAAATAGGATGTGACCGAGCAAAGCCTTTCATCTGCCATTTGATTTCTCTAAATCTCATTGGAACAACAAAGCCTTCCTCCTCGTAGTGTCACATGAGAGTCTTTATAGAGAGAGATCAACATAGTAGCACATAAAATGTGACTGAAAAAAACAGACTACTCGAACTAAAAATTAACACATCGTGCCTCCCATCCATGCAGAAGTACTTTTTCCATACATTTGAATATCAGATTGCACATCTCCTTCCTTCTCATATATTCACGTTATAGTCATTTTGGACAAAAAGCACAAGATCCATCCAAAATAAAGGAGCATACTATACTCCTTCCTCCTCTTATAATCGCATTAAAATCATTATGGATAGAAAATGAAAAAGTAGAAAGTAGAAAACATGATTCAACAAAACATGTAAATATGCTCATATTTTAGACATGCATATCATGTCTCTCATGCTTGCAGAATAAGATCTTTCATACATATGTTCCTGAAACATTGAAGCAAAATGAACCATGTGATAGATATGAAGATCCAAAAAGCACATTACATCTGGTGCAACTTCTACCCCATGCATTGCTTACATTATAGGAGGCTCACATATATTGCCTCCCATGTGTGCAGAAGTATATCCATAATCTCTCGTTACAGAAACCTACAAGGATTTCCATATCTATATTTAATGTAATGAGAAAAACACAGCAAAAGATCTCTCACATCATATACTAGATGGAAGATGGGTATCGTTTTCCACCAAGAGCTTGGAACAACTCAATCTTTGTAAGAGCTAACTGGTGCATAAATTGATGCATTGTATCACTCAATACTAGCACCACAATGAACAAAAAGTATGTGTGCTGTTTGTTCTCCATCTTCACCATGATAAACATTACGGTATGGTAGCTCGTGAGGATGGGGACTAATACGATAGGAGGAAAGGATCCTCCTCCAAAGCCAACTTCAATCTTCATTGAACCGACACATGAAGTGACGCCCCTCTCCTTCATGCATGATTCGCTATATGGATGATCATCATGAGAAGGACTTGTGGAATCCAAACGTGGATGCTAACATTGCACGGGTCACTTTCGTCCATTTTCCTCCCCTGCTCAATGCTAACGACACTTCCCTGCAGGAGAATGAGTTATGAAGCAATAGAAACACCCTCTCCTAGTCACCAAATACTAGTAATAGATCCCAGAAGACAACAAGGCCTAAATATGCGAGGGTGGTGTAGGAGTTCAGCGGAGGATTGTTCAACCCTCGTTCACGTGTAGTCCTCTTAGCGCCGCCAACAACGACGGCGGAAAAAGAGAAACAGATAAGAGCTATAGCTTCTCCCCGCAGCGAGCCACAAGTGGAGATTCCCCGTGGTGCAGTAGGAAAGTTTGGAGAGGTCCCAACCAATGGACAGAAGACAGGATCCATTGAGTCAAACTCCACGAGGAAGGGGGAGTTACAGAGCCAGAAAGAAGCAAATGTGCAGCAGACCGCCAAGAGCGTCGACGCAATCTCAACATTTGGGCGCAGAGCAAGCATCTACCCAGAGATCAGAACAGCCTCCAACGCAAGAATTACCAATGATGGTGCCGACAAAGGGTCCAAGCCAACAAGCACCTGTTAACATCCAAAGAGTACAATCGCAGAATGCAGGGTAATCAATGATTAGAGGTGATTAGGCTTCATGATTTACTTTGAACAGTTGCAGCCATGGAGGAAGTATAGTGCAGGCTCAACAGGGTTTGAGCCACAAATAACCCAAGCAGTTCCAGGCCTCACGGGTTTTGAGCTGCAAATAGCTCAAGATCGGCCTCGCCACTCCAGGTTTTGAGCCTTGTATACAGGTTCTGAGCCTCAAATGGCTTAGGACTTGGAGGCACGAGGCTAACACAAGCGCTATTTGGCGCTCTTATATGGTTAACGACACACAAGGGTGGAACAATAGAGGAGAGATGGAAAGGATAGTAGAGATGCCTTGGAACCTTATCGGCCCAAGAGCCTTATTAATGTAAAGAAAGGGAGAGTGCAAAAAGGAAAAGGGTTGGCCCTTCCTTCAAAAGGTGACTTGTATAAAAGGCCATATGGTTGACTTTGGTCTTCACTGTTGTATGCACAAGTTTGGAATACAAGCTCCTGTTCTCTTCCAAGAGTGTCTTTGGGTGTTCTCTTGTTTCATTTGTATTGCCTTTGTGTTTGCCACTCCATCCCCCTTCACTCTCTTCCTCTCCCTTCCTTCTCCCTCCCTTCTCCCCTCTCTTCTCCCTTCTCCCCCTTCCCTCTTTCTCTTGCGGAAACACATTGTAACAATCCGAAAGCTGCTTGAGTGACACATGTGGACGGCTTGTGCCTTGCATTGCTCTCACAAGGAGTAGCTTGGAGTGGAGGCTCCATCGACATTCCTTCAAAATCCCAATGACATGTGAGTCACTGTCAAGACTACACATTTTTGGCACCGCTGTCGGGGAGTTCAAGGTATGCTTTTGCATTGCATTTGCTTTCTTTCGTAATCTATCCATTGCACATGGCTTCAAGCTTAACTTGGGGCTTTGTTAGTGGAGTTTTAGGAGAGGAAGTGTGAGTTGGATGGAAAAGAGAAGGAAAATTGTCATTTTATGTTGGAAAGCATTTTTTAGTATAGCAAGCTTGTTGTTGAGGTTTGTTAGTGTTTTGAAATGATAGGAAGGTAGTTTCTCAGATTGCTAAGGAGTATATAGTGTCAAAACTCACAAAAAACAACCAAGAATGATGAATCATGCTAAAAATCGAAATGGTTTTGAGTGTTGACAGTCACCTCTTTAAGAAATTTCTCATTTTGCACTCAAATGTTGTTTTCTTTCTTGTTTTTTGCATTGAGTAGATAGACTAGGTAGTTTAGCATCCCCCCATCACAAAAACCTTGAACAGAAACTCCAAAACTGTCAAGAATCATCAAAAATCAGTCGGTGACATAGCGCATTCCTATCCCCACGGGTTTGCGGCTTAGTGCTATCCCCACGACCGTCACCATAGCACTATCCTATCGGTCAAACCTACGTTGACCCGTGGCCTTAGCCCTTATCCCCATGACCTAACTTCTGGATACGCTCAGCCCACCTTTCGCCCTAGTTGGGGATCGGTCGAAATCGAAAGCTCTGTTCCTAGCTCCCACTTCATAATAGGACCTCGATAGGAGGACTCATCTAGCTTCGACGAGACGGAGAGCTTGAACGAGGAGATGCAAGACCCCGCAGGTCCGAGGGCTTATGAAGCCCCTTCACTAGCTTGGCTCCTCCCAACTCTCCTGCTCCTTTTGTAGTGTCCCAGTTAAGAGGTACAATCACTGACATGTTTGGACGTTAAGGCCGAACAGATTCGACAAACATGGAGAACCCCTTCGCTAGTATGTCTATGGGAAGGGAAGGACAACAACAACCAGCTCCTGAACGACAAACATGGATTGAAACCACCTTTGTGGACCCAGGGCCCATAGCTTTCGCAAGGCACCATCAGTGGGAACGCATGGAGGATGAAGACCCATGGATGAGGGACTTCATGGGACAAGACCCTAGCTGGGGAGATGCGAGAGGCTCTCAAGGGGGGGCGTCTTATGAACTTTGAACCTTCTAGGTGCCTCCAACCTTCGCCGGCTATGTGGCACCACCCTATTGCCCAATGCAAGGAACCTCCATGCAAATGCCTCGTGATCCAGCCCCTTCGGGCAACTATTTATGCAACTCAGAAACAAAACTCTCTACTCATGCTTATGGGCCTTTGTGTATATTTATAAGGAGAGACTCAAGCCTAAAGACTACTACCTATAGGGCTTCAGCGAGCTGCTACCCTCCTACATACTACCAAGAGACAACCGACACTCAACCAACTCTCATAAGTAAGCGTGGAAGAGATATGTGAATTCAAGGTGGAAGATACTCATGCACAAGTGGAAGCTCTTGAATATTCAAATGGAGAAGAATGGATTTGCACCACCTAAATTTTGAGGACTCATGGTGGCTGATGCAGCAAGAGATAATTGGCTTGCGCATCTGTACAGTTTACAATGGTGGACCTCAAAATATAATCGAGGGTAGACAAATGACTTGTGGTATCCAACTAGGAGATGAGCATGGTTGAACATACTAAAAGGTGCATTAAGCCTCAATTTCAAGAGGAGCATAAAGTTCTAATGGAAGAAAGCAATGACAGTTCCTGGGGCAGCCACTATGTAAGAACACCATGTAGCATGTGCAATCAAGGGATATTAAAAAAACCCCCTACCTATAGATGTTTATAACCTATATACACCCCTTCTATAAATTTTGAGATGATTAAAGTATCCCTTATGTATTAAAAAAAACCCTTTCTGAATTAAAAAACCCCTTAAGTCTATATATTTTCTATAACTCCATAAAAATATAAAACCATTTCGGTTGATCACATGTGCTATCTTACATATTTCTTAGTGGCCCCCCCACATGACAATTGCTTCTGCAAACCAATGCAAGCAAAGATAGATAATGTTTTGGTCTTCATTCTATGTGAAAGTGGGTGAGTTGCCAACACTCCACACATGATTGCCTTAGTGGGATGTTAGAGTCAACTACTGGAGGGGAATAATTTTACACAAGAAAAATTGGGATTTGTTCCTATTGTATATCTCTCAGAAACAAAGCATTCAAGTATGATAGTACCACATGGGTATGCAAGACACATTACATTGTATGCTAGGGATCTTGCAATGAGCGTGCTTCAGAGTGCCCACTATAATTTCTTTATGTGTGGAAAACACTTGGGTATAGGTGCAAATTTGGAAGCTCTACGCCACTAAAGAATATTTGATGGTAGTGGAGCTAGTAAGGTAGACATAAATAAACTTGTTGATTTAACACATGTAGTGATTCAAGAGGCTGGGATGCACTCACTAGAGATGAGTAGACCAATGACAGTTTTAGTACATATGAGAAGAAAGAGGGCCTCTACATGTTCAATAGTGGTCCATGAGCTTGATAGTCATCGCCTAGAATACATCGAAATCACAACAAGGAGGGTGGTGGAAACGAGATGACACCTTGAATTTACAAGTCCTTCAAACCAAGTAGTTTGTAGAGAGACATACATTCATGATGCCAACTGGGAAATCAAAAGAACTGAAGCACATAGTGTGGTCACATGCTTTGGTTACTTGTTAGAAAGCCACATACGATGTAGGGCATTGATCAACATGCTTGGTAGAAGTGCAAGCTATGGTGTTCCAGCCCCATGCTTCAAGGGAAGAAGGCAACATTCCAATGGAGTGACAGAGTAGTTTGTTTGGTTTTGCAATAGTACTATGACCCATACATGGAAGGTGGAAAATTCCATTCAAGGTGTTTTAGGAAACTCACCAGGTTTTTGGAAGGTTGCAAGTGGGACATCAATGACTGTGGATGAGAGGGAACATCTAATAAGAGCAGGTTTGTATTTGAGACCAATGATGTTGTTGGTATCATGGGACCTCCATCTTGTATGCAACAAATCCATACACCAAGCCATGTGCGGCCATCTTGTCGTGATGGAAAGGTAGTGTCCTAGAGAACTAAATTGAATAAATAATTGAAAGAAAGGATACATAATGTAGTTAAAGAGAATGGGGAGGTTGTAAGAGAGAGCATTATTATTTCAAATGAGATGCACGTGTTCCACATTCGCACAATTGGTTCGATTTCCAAGGGACTTCGGTACCGAGACGACCTGCTTGCCCTTGTAACTATCTTGGTCTTCCTAGAGCTTGGTGGCGACCCATCATTTGGGGGGATGCTGCAGTTGGGGGGGTGGGTTAGTGCCTGGGAGCCCAGGTGATGGATGGAATTGTGTCCTCCTCCTAGGTGGGGTTGCCCCCATTAGAGTCGTCCTAGAGAATAGCCTCTTGTACTTGCTATTCATGGCATTCCTGAGTGGGTGATAGTAGTGACAAAGCAATTGGCAATCGTACTTGGCCACCACCACGGTTGGTTCTCTATTCCTATGGGGTCGGATTTTCTTTGGAGGGTAGTGATTTTGAGGGTGGAGGTGGATGGAGATTTAAGTCCGCCCTTCCTTATTAGAACTTCCTTGCCTTGGCCTGGCAATGGTGCAGTAGAGGGAGCAGGACAGGGTTCACAAAGTGGAATTACCACAGTCCTCCCACCATTCATGGAGGAAGCTATTCTAGCCCTCCAATCAATTTGACAGTTCACAGTGTAACACCATGTCCTTCCCAATATTATATGCTTGTCATTTGCTTTTGTGGGGAGAACATAAAAGCGGATCTCTACTGCCTGGTGAACAATCGTTAGACTCAAGTTCACAAATCCTAGTGTACTTAAGAGTTGGCCATTAATAGTGCGTACTAAAGTGACGGTGAGGTTCAGCAGTACCTATAGCTTCTCCCATACATCGCGGGAGATGAAGTTGTGGCCCACTCTCAGATCCACGAGTGCTCGGATGCATAAGCCTGGACCGTGCAATTGGACATGCAACCTGGCTGGTTCTATCGTTAGCTCATCAATTAGTCCTGGGTGTTCAAGCGTTGCCTTAAGCAATGCCATTTGCTTACGTTGCCTGAGTTTGGAGTTTGATGCCCTGGCTTCCTCGATGGCCTGGCATTTCATTCGGGCTACCTCGGCCTCGAGCTCTTTTTCTCTATGGATGACTTGAAGGGTAGGCAGGGTGAGCGGTCCATAATATCTCTTCAATTTGCACCCGTTAAGGTAGCCTTCCATTTCTACTCCATCTAGGGTGGCTATCCGGCATGCCCCTTGGGGAGTAATCTCTACTATGTGGTACGGACCCATGCATCGGTACTTGATCTTACGGTTGAACCATTTCTTGCATCGCACCTTCTCCCCCCGGAGGTAGTAGGCTGCACGCAACCTCATCTTATCTAGCCTTTTATGGTCAATCAAGCGTTCTGCCAAGGCATTCTCAGTGATTCTCTCCTTGACTATTAGGCAAAGGCTAGGTACTACGGACTCCATTGGCATAACTACCCCACTCAAAAGGCTAGGCTGAAGGGGGTGCATTTTGTGGCCACTTTGTAGGATGTTCGGTAGAGCCACAAGGCTGTGAGATGAGCTTGTGCTCCCAGTCAGTACGAGTGGCCTCCACCGTGCAAGTTATGATCTTGCAACAAGTTTTATTCAAGCTCTCGGGCCATTCGCCTTGGGATAGTATGGCTTTGATTTCCTAAGTATAATCATGAATTCACTAGTCAGGATCACTATAGTTTCATTGAGGAAATGAGTTATCGGTCACTAACTAGATCTAATGGACATCCAAACCGCGTGATAACTTGCTCGTATCAGAATTTAGTGGTGGATCTCACATCTTCCTTCGTAGTGGTGAAGTAATCTGTGGCCAAGATAATGTATCTGGCCCCTATTCCTTTAGACGCTGAGCTTATATGTCCGATAAAATCTAGGCCCCATTTCTCAAAGGGCTGGTCGGTTAAATATTCCAGATGTCCACCTTATGTGGAATTTGCACATACTGGTAGGGGTCATGCCACTTGATAAACTCAGCTGCGTCTCCAAAGAGAGTCGGCCACCAAAGGCTAGTCTAGATCACCTTACGTGTTGTAATGTCAACGGCGACAAAATGCCCTCCTGCAATTCCAGAGTGGTCTTCTTCGAGCACATCGATGTATTCGTTCTTGCACACACATCTACACATGATGACATCCTTGCCATTGTGGTATAGTTAACTTGCAATTACCTGATATGGTGCTGTGTTCTTGATGGAGTTTGCGGGATCTGTCTTTCTTGAGGGCTTGGTCCAAGGGTCATCCATTGGCCAGGTAGTGACCAATCTCGACGCCCATTTTGGGATGATGTTGATGAGGAAGAGGGAAGCATCGGGAAGGTCATTTTTGACTCTCGTCAGAGCTTCGCTATTTGGGATTCTCGAGAGGTGGTCAGCTAGAACATGGGTCTTGCCTTTTCGCATAGCAACTGTGAAGTTAAACTCCGAGAGGATTAGCATCCATCTAGTGATGCATCCTATCATGCATGGCTTGTTGACCAAGCATAGCACTGCTTGGCAGTCCACAAAGAAGATGAGCTTGTTGGCCAACAAGTAATGCTTGAACTTCTTGACTGCATAGACCATGGCCAGACCCTCCCTCTTTGTTGTTGTGTAGTTTACCTCGGCCTCATTCAGTTGCCAACTCACAAAGTATACTAGGTGGTCCAGGTTATGCTCCCCTAATTGGGCTAACACACACCTAATAGCAAAATTGGAGGCATCTATGTGAACGTGGAATTTTAAATTCCAATCCGGGGCTCTCAATACTGGTGCGGTGGCCAAGGCTAGTTTGAGGGTTTCGAAGGAATTCTGGTATTCCTCGTTCCACTTAAAGACTACTAATAGTTTGTATAGTGGCCGGGCTATGTTCACATAAAACAAAATGAACCTTCGATATAGTAACCCTTGTGGTCGGTAAATCATTGCACTCCCTTGGCGTTGGTGGGGGGTGGTAATTCCAAGATGAGTTTGATTTTTTTGTGGTCCATGGAGATACCATTCCGGGACACTATGTGGCCAAGAATTATGCCGTGTTTAACCCTCAATTGGCACTTAAGGGGGTTTAGGGATATACGGTACAACCAGTACTTTTTCAAGACTAGTCTTAGGTATTTCAGGTGATCATCCCACGTCGATCTCACCCATATGTCATCCAAGAAGACTTCCACAAAGTCCCTCAAGTACTCCTTGAAGATGATGATCATCAACCGTTGGAAGCTGGTGAGCACATTGGTCAACCCAAATATCATTACTCTAGCCGCCCACTCACTTGCAAAGGTCGATTCATGTTGATCCTATAGAGCGATGGACACTTGGTTGTATCCAGAGAATCTATCTAGGAAGTTATAGGCTTCCTTTCCAACTACCATTTCCAGGACATGTTTCATGAATGGCAAGGGGTAGTGGTCACGCCTAGTGGTGGTGTTAACCTTTTTCAAGTCTACGCATACTAAAAAATTTCCATTCTTCTTTAGGACTATCACGATGGGTGACACACATTTGGTATGCTCGATCTCATAGATGAATCCTGCATCTATGAGATTTTGGATTTCCTCCCTCACTACTAGCGCGTATTTGGGATTCATAGGGTAGGGGCGTTGATGTACCAGCCTGGCAACGTCAAACATGGGTATCATGTGCTGCACAACTAAAACGGGCACCCCTTTCATATCTGTGTATTTCTAGGCCATACAATCCTTGTATTCTCATAGTAGAGCTATTAGAGTGTTCTCCTCATTGGGGGAGAGATCATTGGCTATGAATATCGGTTGGGGGTCCTGACCTTTCGAAGCTAAGTTTACCTCCTTGACTAAGGCAAGGTCGTCATATCCTTGGGAGCACTTGTCTTCCCAATATCTCTTCGCCTGTTGGTATAAGATCTTGCAATCCGCGATCATGTAGGCCTTGTAGTGGGCTAGTACCTGTCGTAGATCCTCCTTCTCCCCATTTTCTTATTCTATTCCTTTAGGGGGAGTGGTCCTCTTGGCCTTAGTTGAGCTTTTGGATAATGGGAGTTTTGGACGTAAAGGGTGCTCTTTCATGGCACTTATAGAGCCAACTGGGGAGGTTACCTTGCTTACCCTGGCTCCCCAATTGGAAGAGAACACATGATGGGCGGTAGTGGCACCAACGTAGGCTAGCTAGTGGAGGTCTGATTTGACCCTTACTATCCCCTTACTCACCACTTTGGGTTTGAGCATGTTAAACATCCTAAGGGGAACCATCGTGGTCAACCCCTTGAGTTTGGGTGTCATAACTTGGAACCCTATTCTCTTTGGAACATCAATGTTGGCCAGGATGTGCATCCAGTTCTGAGAGAATTCTGGCTCGGGGAGCGGTGCATACCAAAATTCATCAAACTCTTTTTCATCCTCTTCCCTCTCACAGGGTTGGAATAGCTTTAGGGATGCTGTTTGGATGGTTGTGTCAGATTCTGTGGCAACGAGTTGTCCTAACAATGGGTGGGCCTGGTAGGTGCGCAACTCCACCCGCATATTTGTCATGCCACATATAGATGTTATCAGTATGCTAGTCGTGCACAAGCTCGAGCATTTGCAAGAATGTCCTACCTAGGATGGCTTCATATCCTAGGGCTACTGGGTGAAGTCCATGACTACAAACCTAACAGGGTACGTGAAACCAAATACTTTGATGTTAATACCAGTGAGGACTCCCAAGGGTTCTACAATTCCACCATCGACTAACTTCACCACTAGCTGGGTTTACTCGAGTGCAGGATTTTCCCACTTCCCCCATCATTCCTTGGTATAGACACTCACTCCCACTCCCCCATCAAGGATAGCATCAGCCTTTTGGTGCTGATAGGTTATGGGGATAATCGCGTTGAATTATTGGCCTAACTTATTCATGGGTACCTTGGGTAAGTTATGTCCCTCCTCTAGCAATTGATCGGCTAGCAGGTCTTGGGGGCAGGATTCGTCCATTCATCCAGTTGGATAGGTCTCACCAAAGGATAGTATTCCCTCTCAACAAGGAGGCGATTGGCATTTTTACCTCAGTCAATAGGAAGGCCACCAACCCGACACTATCATAGGTTTTGTGTGAGGTTTCCCTTCTAACTTATAGTAGATCCTCCAAACCGTATAGGCCTCCTTCCTCCTGTAGGTTTTGCAATATCGGGTCCTCTTGGAACATTCGCTGTATCAAATCTGGTGCCTTTGACTTACCAAAGCTGGAACGTTCCTCTTCTTCTACTCTTTTCAGCACCTCGATTGCCTTTGCCCCTCGGTGAGTAGTTAGGTGGGCTAGGTGGATGGTATTCGACCCTCTGCTTGCCTTGAAGCTATGCTCGAACTTTTCCTAGCAATCCCGTACCAGGCTCTCAACCTCTATTACATATTGTTTTTCTAGTGCTGGGTCCGGATAGGTTTCCTTATACGGAGGCGAGGGTGCCTAGCCTTGGGCTTGCACTGGCTTGTTTACATTTGAGTATGGAGGTACACCCGGGTCACCCTGGGTGGAAGTCCATTTGGAGGTAGAGGATGTGACGAGGGTGGTTGTCTCCTTGTATGAGCACCTGGGTCGGCCCCCTAACCTACCCGTATGGCCTTCCTGGACTGGCTTTCCAGGAGTTAAGACACCTCAAGGTTTCACGGTAGGAGCCCTTTACCCTTCTTTCCCTGTTTCTTCATTATGGCTTTGGCTTGCATCCTTGTGATAACCTTCAAGGGTACCATGGCTACTTGGCCTTGTTCAATACTGAGAGCAAGATAAGGCTAGTTCTCTTAGGCAGGGTGACTGGGGTTGCTGGTCTTTTCACACAAGGGATTCACTAGTAGTAATAAGGAGACGTAACCTGCGTGCAATAAATATATGAAAATTTCCCTTATCTACCCCCTATTTACGGGACCTTACCTTATAAAATGTACCTTCCTTCCCTTATATAACCCCCCTCCCTTACACTCACGTGGTACCATACGATAAACCCTAGTGGACCCCCCGGGTCTTTTCAAGGGACACTCCTTGAATAAATGCTCGATTCTGCACCCCGCACACAAGGGTGTAGGGCCTGTTGCATGGGTGGAGCACCTCAGGTAAGATCCCTATAAGGGCAGTCCTTTAAGAAATGTGGCCCCTGACACTTGAAGCATGACACTAGAGGGTTTGAGGTACCCTTGTAGGGGCACTCATTTGCCCTATGCGGCAGCGGGCCCTGGCAGGTATAACATTGGATTAGGGGCCTTTGAGCAATAGAGTTCAGCAGTCAAGGGGGTAGTATGGAACAATGGGACTTGCTAATCCTCTTGTAGGAGGTAGTGACTTAGGGTGCCTCTTCCTTCCTCTCATAAGGGTAGTAGTCAAGGGGTCCATGATCCAGATCCATTTCCTCCCAATCATTAGACACTTCCTAAAAAAATACTTGATTGATGGGAGCTATACGGGGTGGCGGGAGGTTGGGGACCCAGTATGGGCAGCAATAGGGGGGCCTGTTGCACTCTGTACTGCCCTGAAATAGCCAATGGGGCACCTTGTGCATTTATAGGGTTAGGCAAGGCCGTCAGGGCTAATGTGAGATACATGGGTTGGGGTAGGGACCTCCAAAATTGGGATTGGGAGGTATTTCCCCCATCTATAATAGTGTGCATAGTAGAGGGCTAGCGTAGCCCTAAGGCGGGGACACTCATTGGAGGGATGGTTGCCATTACAAATCCTGCACCACACGTTGCCTCTCCATGGAAACAAGTGGGGGTTTCTTGGCGCCTCCTTGGAGGTCCCTAACCTCCACTGTTGGCCCATCTGATTCAGTAAATTTGAGCCCAACTCACTCATATCCAAGTCCTTGGGCTCGTTGTTCTCCTTCTTGATCGACTCCACACTGGAAGACCTGACTCTGATGGGGATACCTTTGATGGGTTCAGAGTTTTGTCTGGGTAGCCTTGTCCATCATATTATCACTTATACAGATAGCCACCTTACTACATAGTTCGAAGGAGGTAGGGTTCATAACCATCAGGTGGTCATGCAGCTTTGGGTCTGCCAATCCGATGAGGAAGCCGGGCAACAATCGTTCGTCGCTCATCTGCACATATGGTTCACAACGGGAATTGAGATGCTTGATTCTAGCTATGTAATCCCGAAGGGATTTCTTGTCATTCTTCTAATCTACCTCATATAACTAATTAATCAGGCTCCATTTATGTCCACTAGGGGCGAACCCTACAATGAAGGCTTTTCTCAGCTTCTCTTAGTTGACTTTTTCTCTAGCGTGAGAGCCCTATACCATTGGCCTCCCTTGCCATCCAGACTGAGACCAAATGCATTAGCCATTTCCAGATCTCTGGGAGCCCCAAAGACTTCACATATCTGCTCAAATCGCTCCACGTGGGAGAACGGATCCCCTTCCCCAAGGAATTTGGTCATCAACTTGGAGATGGCTATGGGTCAAGTCCTTGAAGGATTCATGATCCCTGCTGGAAACACTGGTGTAGGCGGGGTGGTGTAGCCCCCCTTCCTAGCGCATTACCAAGATGGACATCGCCTCATCTGATAACACCGTTTGGGAAGCTGGTGGGGGCAGTGCCATTGTGGGAATGACGAGACATAGGTGCGGCCTCAAGCCTAGCCCTAGTGGTGGAATCCATTGAGTTGCTGGTACTGGCATTGGGGAGGACGTGCCAAGCCCTCCATTCGTTGGAGCAATAGAGGCGGGTGGGAATGGCAAACTCTTGGAGGGGGTGGATCATGGGGCATTTGCATTGAGGTTCGTTGCATTGGGCAGCAATAGGGTGGGGTGCCACATAGTTGGTGAAGATCGGAGGCACCTGGAAGGTTGGGAGTTCATAAGATGCCCCCCTTTAAGAGCCTCTTGCATCTCCCCAGCTGGAGTCTTGTCCCATGAAGTTCCTCATCCATGGGTCTTCATCCTCCATGCGTTCCCACTGAGGGTGCCTTGCGAAAGCTATGGGCCCCGGGTCCACAAAGGTGGTTTTAGTCCCTGTTTGTGGTTCAGGAGCTGGTTGTTGCTATACTTCCCTTCCCACAAACATACTAGCGAAGGGGTTCTCCATGTCTATCGAATCTATTCGGCCTAGATGTCCAAACATGTCAGTGATTGTACCTCTTAATCAAGACGCTACAAAAGGAGCAGGAGAGTTGGGAGAAGCCAAGCTAGTGAAGGGGCTTTAGAAGCCCTCGGACCTGTGGGGTCTTGCATCTCCTCGTTCAAGCTCTCCGTCTCATTGGAGTTAGATGGATCCTCCTGTCGGGGTCCTATTACGGAGCGGGAGCTAAGAACTGAGCTTTCGGTTTGGACAAAATTCTTCCATATATCAAGTGAATGTATAAGACCTCAAAAAGGGAACACTCTGGCCGAAACTTTAATTTTGTATTTTTTTAGACTACCCCGAAGATATCCCAACGGTCGTAGGGATAGGATTATGGCGACGGTCATAGGGCTGGGAAGTGACACATGTCGGTAGGATAAGACGTAGGTGGTATCCCCACGGTCGTGGGGATGAGCTAAGACTACCCCAAAGATATCCCATGATGGTCGTAGGGATAGGATTATGGCAACGGTCATAGGGATGGGAAGTGACACATGTCGATGAGATAAGACACAGGTGGTATTCTCATGGTCATGGGAATGAGCTAAGACTATGGGCAAAGGGACGATAAGGTTGGCAGGATAATAGTATGGCAAATGGGGGTGGGGTTGGCAGTATGACAACGGTCATAGGGATGAGCTTAAGGTGCCGATCGGTGGAATATCTAGATTCGTGGGATACCGGATGACAACAGTCGCGAGGATAAGCTTAAGGCATCGATCAATGGGTTATGAATATGGCATGGGCGTGGGGATAGCACTATGGCAATGTTTGTGGGCATGAGCTCAAGGACACAGTTCAACGGGATACCTGATTCTGACACGCATTAATTAGGGCGATGGGTTAGATGGCAGTCAAAAGTTAGATCATGGAGATAAGGGCTAAGGCCACGGGTCAATGTAGGTTTGACCGATAGTGTTATGGTGATGGCCATGGGGATAGCACTAAGGCGCTGACCCATGGGGATAGGAATGCACACTGTCGCCGATCGCTTTTTGATGATTCTTAACAGTTTTGGAGTTTCTGTTCAAGGTTTTTTGTGATGGGGGGATGCTAAACTACCTAATCTACCTACTCAATGTAAAAACAAGAAAGAAAACAATGCTTGAGTGCAAAATGAGAGATTTCTTAAAGAGGTGGCTATCAACACTCAAAACCATTTCGATGTTCAGCATGATTCATCATTCTTGGTTGTTTCTTGTGAGTTTTGACACCATACACTCCTTAGCAATCTAAGAAACTACCTTCCTATCATTTCAAAACACTAACAAACCTCAACAACAAGCTTCCTATACTAAAAAATGCTTTTCAACATAAAATGATAGTTTTCCTTGTCTTTTCCATCCAACTCACCCTTCCTTCCTCATTCCTCTCCTAAAACTCCACTAACAAAGCTCCAAGTTAAGCTTGAAGCCATGTGCAATGGATAGATTATGAAAGAAAGCAAATGCAATGCAAAAGCATACCTTGAACTCCCTGACAGCGGTGCCAAAAATGTGTAATCTCGACAGTGACTCATGTGTCATGGGGATTTTGAAGGAATGCCAATGGAGCCTCCACTCCAAGCTACTCCTTGTGAGAGCAAGGCACGAGCCATCCGCATGTGTCACTCAGACTGTTTGTGGCATACTGTTGGTCCTTAATTTGTTTGTGCTTTGGTTTGAGGGCAAGACTTTTTTTTTTGTTCGTCGGCACAGTTGGTGATGTTGTCGATTTGTGGCGGACAATTGCTTTGTGATCTCCATGATGTGAACTTTATTTTGACATTATTTTTCCACTTTTGGTTTTGAGTGTTGTAAGATAGAATCTAGCATCTGAGCTTGTTGGCAGTGGAGCTGCATAGGCATGAATGAAATTTTTGAGAAGCACCAAACCACAGTTAAGAGGAATTTGTATGATGAGGAGATTGGAGTGGCGGATGTGTAGTTAGATGTGTCTACTTTTTGTGAGTAGCTAGTTTGGCCATTCTAGCTTAGTTCTTTGCGAATAGCTAGATTGAGTTTTGGAGATGGTTTGATCTTGAAGAATTTTTCGTTCTTGGTTCAATTTGTAGTTTGTTTTAGAACCTTGCAGTGCATTTTTGGATTGTACTGGCTCTTTGTGGGTGTACAATCATTTGAGGTGATTCGCCTCTCTATGGGTAATCACTGTGTTTGGTATAGCTTTAGCTCTTAGTGGGTAAGTTGGATTTTGGTTGCACCTGCTTGGTTGTTTTCTCCAGCTAACAATATTTGTCATATTCTAATCCCACAAAGTTTCCTATTTTTTTATATTCAACTATGCCCCATTTGGCTTTTGGGGGGAATGTTGGTAGCAAGCCTCATTGGGGGGCATTTATGCTCCTAAGCTTTGGAGGGGTTGGAAAAACTCAAAGGGTGTGAGGCATTTTGATCCACCACCTTAATTAATCGAAATTCAAGGAGGGTGCCATCCAAATAATCATGTGCCTTTTTTAGGAAAAGTAGCCAAATGCCTAATGCTTAATGCCATAGACCTTATATTAATCAAAGTTCAAGCCATCGGGGATCATCGTCTTCTTCTCCCTTTTCACTTGGAGGCTTGATGTGCCATGATCCATCCAAATAATCATGATCCATTTTAAATCACCGCCTTAATTAATCAAAATCCCGAGGAGGGTGCCATCCAAATAATCATGAGCAATTGTTACGCACAATAGCCAAATGCCAAATGCCATGAACCTTATATTAATTAAAGTTTGAGCCACTGAGGATCATATTCTTCTTCTCTCTTTTCACTTGGAGGCCCAATCATGATCCACTTAAAGCACTTCCCCAGATGCCACCTTGCCACCGATAGCAATGGCAATTAATTATGACGTGGTTGTTAATCATGAAGCAGGCACCATCATCCTAGTTACTAACTAGTCATTAATTGGTAATTAACTGGTCATTAATTGGTAATTAACAAAAGGTAATTAATTACAGTCTATTGAGCATGTAAGCTTGGTGGCTGGTAATTAATTGCACTCTACTGATCATGCAAGCTGGGTGGTGGTAACTGGTAGGTGAGTAGTTGCAGACCACTGCAGTGGTAAGCTTAGATGCCACCTCATAGCCATTGGCCGCAACCATCAACGGAAGGTGGTAGTAATTACCATAAATGTTAATCACGAAGCCTAATAACCTCTAATGACTCATTACCATGCACTCTACTGAGATGAGCATGCAAGCCTGGTGGCTGGTACAGTGGTGGTAATTGGTAGGCAAGTAATTGCGGGCCATTTTGGTGGTTGGTAATTAATCACCACTGCAGTGGTTGGTAATTAATTGCCAGCCCGGTAGAATCTTAGCCGCCTAGTAATCTTAGACACCACCTTGGTGGAGTCTTAGTCTTGCCACCCGGTGGTAGAAGGTGGCAATAGTTACCAAGGACATAAATCATGAATCCTAATCACCTCTAATCACTCATTACCATGCAAGGTAGTACTACCGCCTTGAATAAATCAAAATTCGGGCCAACCATTGTGGTGGGGTTGTGATTTTTTGGTGAGCTTTTTGTCATGAGCTTTTTTTCAATTTTCGTGAATATTGCGAGCTTTTCATTCACCTGAGAGAGAGAGAGGGGGGGGGGGAGTTCATGGAGTCAGGTGGGTTGAAAGTTTGGGTTGTGGTTGCAGTTAAGAGGAGAGAGGGGGGGGAGGGGAGATAAAGGAAAGGGGGAGGGACGGGCGCATGGGTAAGGTGGCATGGAGAAGGGAGGGGACGGGAGTTGGAACATATATTCGTTATCATAGTGGAGAACGTAGAGGGGGAACTTATAAGGTATGCAAAGAGGAGTGCAAGGAGGAGAGAGAGGATGAGTAATGTGAAAGTTATGTTCATCTACTAAATGTAAAGGGGAAGGGAGAGCATGTGGGAAATTTGTTTATTTTCAAAGTATATAATTTGATAGATTTGACCTCATATTTGGATTCCTCGTCGAATTCCGGTCATTTTGAGTATCAACATGACCATATTCCGATAAAAATTGGAAAAATTGTGTTTTTGTCATTTTGGCCTGTTTTGGGCCTATTTTGAGTCTAGCGCAGACTCAAAATAGGCCCAAAACAGGCCAAAATGACAAAAACACAATTTTTCTAGCGCAGACTCAAAATAGGCCCAAAACAGGCCAAAATGACAAAAACACAATTTTTCCAATTTTTATCGGAATATGGTCATGTTGGTACTCAAAATGACCGGAATTCGACGAGGAATCCAAATATGAGGTCAAAAGTTTCAAATTATACACTTTTAAAATGTACATATCTCCCATAGTTCCTCCCTTCTACTTTGAATATGGACATATCTTCCATAATTTTTTGCCTCCTACTTCCACTCATATCCGCCCCCCCCTTGTGCATAGTATACACTCTTCCACCCCTCCCACATGCTATGAAAATGAACATATCCTATATTCTCTCCCCCTCTTTCTAACCTCCCCATCTTTCTTATAACAAAAACATGTATGGATTTCTAAAAAAAGCTCGCAAAAACAAAGGAAATGGTAAAAAAGCTCACATTAAAAAGCTCGCCAAAAGATTTCCCCCTTGTGGTGGCTCTCACCTTGATAGTTCCATTCCCTTCACTATTTTGTCTGATATCCATCTCAACCATTTCTTTCTCCCTTGCAGCCAGGCTACAAACTTAAGCCTCCACTATTCCATTCCCTTCACTGTTTTGTCTTCTATTCCTCTCGACCGTTTCTTTCTCCCTTGCACTTGGACTACAAACTTAAGCCTCCACTATTCCATTGCCTTCACTATTTTGTCTACTATCCCTCTCAATCGTTTCTTTCTCCCTTGCACTCTTCCTGCAACTTGTATCTCCTCTCATAATGCATCCTCCTAGACACACTGAGCTCCAAAACATGTCTGCATAGTTTGAAAGCTCCTCACATAATCTTTCCTCCTCCCCATACAAGAGCCTCACTAGCATAGACAAAAAAGAATATTTAGAGCAACGAGCAAATGTGGGTCCAAAAGGACCTACTAGAGGCCCAAGGGTTCTTTGAAGATAAATCATATATTTGGATTCTGACAAGCTCAACATTGCAAGGCACCCCATCATATAAACAACAATTCTCAACATCAAAAAATAAGATATGCCATCCAACAAGGAAGGTATATTCCCATTGGGTATCCACAATAGTTCTCAAGGCCCATGGATATTACCTTGAAAACAGTTATATTTAGGTACCCAAGGTATTGTGTGCAACAAGTAAAAATTTATCATCTTCAAGCAGCAGAGGGACAATGTGCTTAATAAATAGTAGAACAAACAACGGAGGTCAAAGCCTCTAAAATTGACATCATCAAAAAATGGGCGGTAACCATAAGATTCAAGCTTACCCATTATGAAAAATCAAAGCAAATATTAGTGACACGTAGAGGCAGAAGGTTGAACCATAAGAACCTACTTGTAAGGACAAGGGAAAATCAACAATATAGGAGGATGACACACAAAGAACATCCTCTACCTCCTATCCTATAGTTACATAGAACTTGTCTCTAAAAGAGAGATAGTAACACAAGAACCTACTCGACCCTAGTCTATCAAAATTCTGTTCAATTCACTCCATCATCTTCAAGGAAAATGGTAGTTACACAAGAACCTATCTTGAAAAAAGGGACAGTAACACAAGAACCTACCGTTATAAAGATAAAATCTACTTTGGGAGCAACACAAGAATATTCCTTAGTGAGAAGTTTGGCATCAAGCTTCATAGTAGATACACAAGAACCTATCACACCAACCATGCTAGACACAATGGAAGTCACACAAGAACCTTACAATGTGAATGATGAATTATCTCCATTGACAAATTTCTCGAAAGCAACTTGGGATCAACAAAATATAAGATTTTTGAGACATTGCGGTCCCACCGACATTTACTACAAAGAACATATATCACTTTTCTATGATGATACAAGGAAAGTTGAACATGCAACAAGATGTAATTAACAAAGGTACAAGAAATTTGGGACCAGGAACAAACTACTATAAGCTCAAGGACATTATGATGGCAAAAGTCAAATGCAAATCCTAAGCATCATCAACACAGCAGACCACCTTCTCTTGCTTGCTTCAAGGGAAAATTCACCCCTCTATAGCCATAACAATGAGATTGGGGAGACCCTACAAGTTTGAGCTTACAACACTGAACAATAAAGAATGCCCCGGTAGTCTTTGTTACACAAGAGCCTACTAAAAATTGAGTGGTGCCATAAGAACCCACTCCACAGTCTACAATGGAAAAGGTGCTGGTAGTTAAAAGGCCTTGATGGATTTTAGAACAAGGAATTACAAAATGACTCCTTCCATGTGACATTTAGTCCACCTTCATAGTAATAGACCCACAAGGATCTATTCCTAAATGGAGTAGATCCACAAGAACCTACTATGATGGAAGATACTAGAGACCTTAAAGAAATGTCACTATGGGAAGAAAACTACTCTACAATAACGTTTCCCATTGATGGCTTGACGACACCTCTTCTGAAAGATTACCAAACTATGATGAAGGCATGAATAAGTAAAATAGTCAACTCATGCTCTTCATGGCTATCAACAAGGTATGCAAGCCTAATTACTTCATTAAGGTCTAGGGTCAGTGAAGGTCAGTCCTAAAGTTAGTAGTAACCTCTGAATGTTGCTCTGCCGGCTGGCCCTTGGTGGCAAGGCCTTGCCGATTGTCAAGCTCAAACCTTCACTTCGAGTAGTACTAGATCATATCAACCCCCGGTCTCCCAAGGCACTCATCCAAACAACAACTCATCCTACACCAAGAACTCTAAAGAATGAGTTGATTGCACGGTAAATTTGATGACACAAAAAATTATGGGTCTAAAAGAAATTTATTACGATGCTCAAAGATTTCATTTACTAACACCATCATTCATTACCTAATGTCAAATCTCCCTCCTCTTTTTATTTTTTATTTTTATTTTTCTTTTCGCTACTTAACACTAGTACCCAATTAACCATTTGAGCCTCCCAATGTACTATCACTTTTAACTTAAAGGAATTTCTTATAATCCAAGATGCTATAAACCACTTTAGCAATAGTCCTCCTTTTAGGAATTGTATGGTGCATTATTAGACTCCACCAATTTGATGACTCATACAAATAGAGATGTAGATCATGCCACAACCTTATTAGGCTAAAAGAGAATTCAAGGCAAAAGTCTCAATGATGTGTAATCCATAAAATAGGCCCCTATGCCAAAAATCAAGAAAAAATGTCAAGCACAACTCTTGGACTTACAAACATGGCTTGTCAAAAGCATATTCTTATGAGAATCCCATATACCTCCCACTCAAATCAAATATGGGACTTATAGAGGAGGATGATAATACATTGATACTTACTCTCCTAACACTAACACCACTAGGATCTTACATCAACCCCCTGTTGAGATATCGAGCTCCACTCGTGATATGCCAGGGTGACCGTTGTGGATTTATGTCACCGACTTGTTAGCTGCAGATGCAGTTGGTACACCGCCCATGAATAATAGCTGGATGACAGCTATCCTTATGTACTCTAGTTCGTGGCTCAGTTAGTATGCCAACTTAGTTAGCTGAGTTTGGTTTGAGACCCACATATAGGGTTCTTCTATTTCTTTGTACTAGAGTTCTTTTGGCTTTCACAACTAAGAAGAGGAAAACTGTTTTCAGCCTCCACCTTTGTGTGTATTCCCCCATTGTGTATGTGAGAAAGTCGCAAGTGAGACTCCTTCCTTCTCTCCCACTATCTTCACATGGTATCAGAGCCTGGTTCGTGGTAAGGAGCTCAAGAAAGCAAACCAAGTTCGCGGTGTCCTGGTAAGAGGACCAGTGTTGCTTTCCTTTTTCGAGTTTGGGAGCAAATTTCTGTAGGTAGCACAGCCGGAAAGTGCAAGAGTGCATTGTCTCAGATTGAGACGCCCTTTGCGTTGTGGCGAGAGGGCAACATATGCCCTGTTTTTGATTCGAGGCCATTTCGGGGCCCGTTTTGTAGGTGAAAGTTCTCCGCAAGCACTGAGAAAAAGGCCCTGTTTTTGCTGTGCGGCCACTTCTCTGTAGGTCGGTGAAAAGTTGTCATAGAAATTGCATCGTATGCCTGTGCACAGAGATATTGGGAGTTGTAGAATCATCCTTGATGCTTGTTGATGCAAATCGTCACTAGGAAGTGACTGTGTGGTCAAATACCACTTTTGTCAGTTTTGCAGATTTGCCCTTGTGAGGCAGAAGCTGTGTTTTTTGTAGTGACATAATATTTTGTAGTGTTTTGTAATGGCGTCTGATTCTCTTTCACAGATTGTCATTGAAAAGCTTGACAAGAACAACTTCCATGCATGGAAGTTTAGAATGACGAATTTCCTTATGGGAAAAGGCTATTGGGAGTTCATTACAGGAAATGAAGAAGAACCAGTTCTTCCTAATGTTCCCAATCAACAGGAAATGCAAGCATTTAAAGGATGGCATGAGAGAGCCAAAAAAGTTATGTACTCTATCAATATTTTAGATTCTATGATTGTGCATATTCAAGATGCAAGTACGCCAAAGGAGGCATGGGATACTTTGGCAAAAATGTACAGCAGAAATACGCAAGCCAGGAAAATGCAGCTCAAGCAAGAGTTGCACAATGTGCAGAGAGAAAGTATGAGCATCAATGACTACCACATGAAGGTGAAGAAAATTGTAGATGCACTTGTTTCTATTCGGTCGCCAGTGGAAGATGATGATTTAGTTTCTGTGACCTTGAATGGTCTAGGAAAGGATTATGCACAGTTCCGGACATCCATTGCCGTCCGTGAAAAATTTCCTGATTTTGAGGAGTTGTTTGCTCTTCTAATTTCTAAAGAGCAGAGAAATGGTGGTGCATCTTCTTCAGGAGGAACTTCAAAAGAAAGTGTCTTCTACTCAAATGCTGGAAGAGGTAGAGGCAGAGGTAGAGCAGGCTGATCTGGAGGTCGTGGTAGAAATCAGAATATGTAGCAAACTCAAGAAAACCAGTCCTATGGAGGAGGACGTGGTAACTCTAGAGGCAGGGGGAGCCAAAGAGGCCGTGGTGGATGGCAAAGAGGCCAAAATGCAAACAACAATGTTGAATGCTACTATTGTGGTAAAATGGGTTATATGGCTAAAGACTACTATAAAAAGTAGAATGACATCATGAATGGAAAATTGGAGCAAGGGAATTATGCATCTTCTAGTAGACAGGGTGATGACAGAAATGAGCATCTGTTTATGGTGCAGCGCATGACCAATTCTATGACAAGTGCAGAAGAAAGCAATGATGTGTGGTATGTTGACTCAGGTGCATCAAACCACATGAGAGGTCATGCAGAATGATGCAGGATGCAAGGAAAATGGAAAGACCAGGATTTGTGGAGACTAGTGATGATACTGCACATCCTATTGTGCAGATTGGTAAAATTCCTTTGTCTATGCAGGATGGGAAAAAGAAATACCTATCTAATGTATTTCATGTCTCGAATATCACCAAGAACCTAGTTTCTATTGGTCAAATGGTTGAGCAGGGCTTGCAGGTCAGATTTAATCCTCATGGATGCTTTGTTGAGGATATGAAAAATAACGGTCGCTTGATAGCAAAAGGAAAGAAGAAGGGCAGGATGTTTACGTTGGATGCGGACATGCCTGAATTGAGTGCAGCAATGTTTGCACATGGGACCGGTGTAGTTACGGATATTGATATCTAGCATAAATGCATTGGTCATGTTACTTAAATCAATGCAGGCCCAAAATATTGTTGCAGGATTGCCTAAATTCAAGGTTGTAGAAATGCATAAGGTATGTGAAGCCTGTCAATTTGGAAAACAGGCAAGGAAACCATTTCCTAGACATGTTCAAGAGAGTAAGAAGCCATTGGAATTAATCCACTCTGATGTGTGGACTACTAAAGCTACATCTATTGGAGGCTGTCATTATTTTGTCACTTTTATTGATGACTACAGTAGAAAAGTTTCGGTGTATTTTATGAAAAAGAAAAGTGAAGTGTTTGGGCATTTCAAAGCTTATAAAGCTATGGTTGAAAAAGAAACAGGCCTGCAAATAAAATGCCTAAGGTCAGATGGAGGGGGAGAGTACCTCTCAAATGAGTTTGCAAGGTTCCTGCAGGAGCATGGCATAAAGCAGCAATATTCATGCAGTCATACCCCACAGCAAAATGGACTTGCAGAAGGGAAAAACAGGCATATTGGAGAGGTATCTTGGGCCATGCTAAATGAAAAAGACCTACCAGATTATTATTGGCTGAAGCAGTTGCTACAGTAGTTTACATAATGAACAGGACTCCCACTGCAGCAATACATGGCATGACGCCAGAGGAACCAGGCCAGATTTGAGCTATGCTGTTGGATTGGTAAGTCAGTTTATGCACGCTCCAAGGAAACCGCATTTGGATGCGGCTAGACGCATACTCAGGTATATGAAGTCCACATTGCAGTATGGACTATTTTATGAGGCTGGGGTTCAGATACAATTGCATGGATACATTGATGCTGATTGGGCTGGTAGTATTTCTGATAGACGATCTACCAGTGGATATGTGTTCTCTTTTGGGAGTGCTGCAGTCACTTGGAGCAGCAAGAAACAGCCTACAGTTGCCTTGTCGAGCATAGAGGCTGAGTACAGGGGTGCAGCAATGGCTGCATGTGAGGTAGCTTGGTTGCATAAGCTAATTTATGATATGCATTAGTCTACAGATGGGCCAGTTGTCATTTATTGTGACAACATGAGCAGTATACACTTGGCAAATAACCCAGTCTATCATGCTAGAACAAAGCACATTGAGGTGCATTATCACTATGTGTGGGAGAAGGTTTTACTAGGTCTTATTGATCTAGTTTATGTCAGCACAGAGGATCAGGTAGCTGACATATTCACGAAGGCATTGGGTGCAAAGAAGCTACACAAGTTCAGAGACCTGCTTGGTGTGCAGGAATTGGGATTGAGCTTGAGGGGGAGTGTTGAGATATCGAGCTCCACTCGTGATATGCCAGGGTGACCGTTGTGCATTTATGTCACCGACTTGTTAGCTGCAGATGCGGTTGGTACACCGCCCATGAATAATAGCTGGATGACAACTATCCTTATGTACTCTAGTTCGTGGCTCAGTTAGTATGCCACCTTAGTTAGTTGAGTTTGGTTTGAGACCCACATATAGGGTTCTTCTATTTCTTTGTACTAGAGTTCTTTTGGCTTTCACAACTAAGAAGAGGAAAACTGTTTTCCGCCTCCACCTTTGTGTGTATTCCCCAATTGTGTATGTGAGAAAGTCGCAAGTGAGACTCCTTCCTTCTCTCCCACTATCTTCACACCCCCTACTAACATCTTTTTCCTAATAACCTACACATTATATTTTTCTTTTTATTCTTCTTTCTCTACACAAGTACTCAGCTTTGATCCATCCACCCAATGTCTAGCCATTGCAATTGCTCATGCCATACAGAATCTGATGTTGGAAGCCACACATTGCTAGACTAAATATCAATCCTACCAGCAACAATTCCACAACTAAGGATCCATTGACAACCTATGAATCAATGCAAGTAGGGAAGATTCACACAAGTGCACCAAAAGGAATGATCTGCATTGACAACACTCCAACAACAATGAAAAGTTCATGATCCATGGGATTGGATCAAAAATAGGAAGGGGGGCATGGTAACCACATTGGTTGACAATTTCATTTGATAGATGGTGGCAAGTTTGTAGAGCTAGGATTGTGCCTTGGATCCTCATGGGCCCAAGATGATTGTAAAGAATCGAGAAAGAGAGTGGTAGAGAGAGAATAGGGTTATCCCTCCCTTCAAAGGTGATATTTATAAAAGTCCAAATCACAGACTTTGGTCTTCATTTCTTGTATGCTCATATTGGAATACAAGCTCTCTTTCTTCTCTTGAAGTTATCTTTTTTCCTCTTCATGCGCCATGCTATCTTCCCCTTTCCCCTTCAGTTTTCACAATCCCTTGCCCTTCTCTGCTGCCCTCTCCCCTCACCCTTCTCCTCTTATGGATTCACAACTGCAACAAGCTAGGAGTCACTAGAGTGACACTAGAGGACTAAATTTGCACACATTTCTCTTCACCTAGAGTCACTTGGAGGGTGTACCTCATCGGCATATTGGCTAGATCCCTATGACATGTGAGTCACTATTCAAGACCACACATATCTAGATATCATTAAGTGCAAACTAGATAATAAATTGGACCCAAAACATCTATCCATAATAGGACATTATGATTGTAAAATAATGCCATTTCCCCCCCCTTCAAGTTTTCAAGAACAACCCTCGCAAATTTGGTGAGTTGTAGAGCATGAGCTCACTATGGCGCTAAAGATGGGGGAGAGAATTATTGTCTCTAGTCATGACAACAAAAAATAAATAGGTGAAATTAAGCTTGAATGTGATGAAAGTGGGTGTATATTCATAATTCCTAACATTAATACTAGTATAGAATGCAAAAGGAGTGGTTATCTTGGATGTGGTTATTATAGAATGCAAAAGGAGTGGTTATCTTGGATGCGATCTCACATGTGTGCTTTCTCTGTTTAGGGTATTTCTTAGAATATTTAGTAGCAATGTAATAAAAAATCATTTCTCACAATGCAACGACTTAAAGAACTCTATAAGAACAATCTAGTTACTCATTTTCTAATTGAACAAATGAGGAATGGTTAGGAAGGTGTCAATAAACAACATTTAGTCCTCCTGATATTTGGCCAAATTTCAAATATTAAAATGGTTAACTTCTAGCATTAGTTGGCAAACGCTTGAGACTCATCATTGGCATAATAGAGAGTATTGATGTTTCCTTCTTAACAAGTGATCCCACTTTCAATGTGTAACTAGCAAGATCATATCAAGCATAATGTCCCATTGGGATTCTTTGGGAGGAAAGTCTAATAAAACAAGTCAAATATAATACTATCATTTGCAATGGCTATGAAATCTATTTTCACTCTTCAACAATTGAGTTCATATTGCATATCACCATTTATTAGCATTGAAGTATTACTTTCCAAAAGTGATGCTAAAACACAAGCAACTCAAATCAACCTAGTATACATACATATATTTATTGATCAAAGTAGGAATTAGCATAGCAAAAGAGCTAGAAAATAGGTCAAAACATAAGTGTCTCCACACGAGTCTCCATAGGTGATGCAAGTGCCCATGTTCTAGATCACACATAAATAGATTAGAACTAAGTTGGTCAAATAAGAATTAAGTGAAGGGCTATCTCAAGATTCCCAAATGGTGGGTGCATAAAGTAGCCCTTAAATAGAGTGAAAGTGATAGGGCCGTACATGCCCCTTGCATGTCTTCATCAATTGTCGGTTGTCTCAACCACCAAGTTAACCTATATGATGGTTCTTGGCTAATGTCAAATGTTAGTTTGGTGCTGCCCAAGCATTGCATTACAATTAGCATCCATGTCATCCTATTTCCATCTTGCTATGAGAAAATATATCCATTCAAAAAAAGGCAAGCCGATAAATCCTAGCTACAAGGTGACATTTTTTCTAAAGGTCACTATCCAAATTGTTGAGCTAGGACATGGGGGTAGTAGCTTTAGGAATAAGCAAGTAGGCATAGGCTTTGCAGACCCTAAGTTAGGGATTCATATATGAGTAGGTGGAGTACCAAACTGGCATCAAATTTTTAGGGAAGGAGGGTCATTAATAGGCTTCAACTCCTAGCCTTGTTATTTAGACTTTGGTGGGTCAACAACCCCCAAAATAGGTTGACCAATTGGCTTATTATGGTTGGCTGACTAGGTCAAGCTAGACTTGACTCCCCTACTTGTGACCTTCACCTACTAGGTAAGATTGCTTGGGGGGAGAATCCCACCCTTACCTCATAAAGAGAAGCCTTGTGCACTCTCGACTCCATTCCATAAAATCCCAACTTAGAGGCAATGCTAGGTGTTTGTACATTTGCCACCCTTGTGAATTCATATATATTGAGAACTTTTGGCACTCTTCTCTAATGTATTAGGTGCACGAGCTGAACTACTCTCTCACTAGCCTATAGAACTCTCTCCCTAAGAAAAAGTGTGGCTCATATAACCCTCTCTCCAAGCAAAAGTGTGGCCCAATCTATATAGGACTGAACCACATGTGTCGCATGCCTTAGAGAAATGATTGTGCAAAGAGGCTCATGGGATGCAATTGCCCCCCATTGTAGTTTATTTTGTCTATTGATATGAGAAGAGTGTTACAACCATCAATGGAATTTTCCTATATAGGGGAGTGGAGAGGCAAATCACCTTTTTCATTTACTCCTTTACAATTGAGGAATACGTGGGCACCCTTTTTGTCGATTGTCACAGAAGTGGAGGCTTGAAGCTTTATTGTAGGACTAAACTAAAGATGAAAACTAAAGATGAAGTGTTGCTACTGTGATGCTAGAAAAATGAGGAGAACGACCCTTTTTATGGCCCACAAGGCTCTTGTAACTCCATATTGTAGATTGGACTAGAACTTCTGCGTGACAGATTGACTGGTCTACAACTATCATTTTGGAGACTAGAGTAGTCATATATAATTTCCATATGATAGACTAGCCTAATCTATGAGTTTGCAGACCATATCTAGGCTTGATTTTAAATTATAAAAGCCCCTTCTTTGAATTGCATAATTCTAAATCTACTACAAGGCTCTCAATATATTTGTTTAGTGTTCCTACGTGGATATATTGATGTTGTGCCCATGCATGTTGGCATGGCTATGGCTAATGGTCTTCCTTTTGCAGTGCACTACCTATGTAGGCTATGAGGTGGGCTATTGGAATCTCTGATCAACCATGTGCATTGTTCAAAGCTCAAAATTCCAATAATAGATAGCATGCCATGGGCTGGGATCCTTATGACATCCCCCTCTGCTAAAAATGAAATTAGGAAAGACTCATGGCCTCTCTATATATTGAAGAAGGTGACAATAATCTATGAGAAAAACCCATGGTGCCTCATGGGAAACCCACTTCATTGCATACAAGAGCTCTTGGTTGCCAATCCTTTTCTTGAGTGGGTGAATCAAAATCTTCTCTTGATTCAACCACTCCTAGATTGTTCACAATAATATTTGGTTCTCTACTTCCTGGAAGCTCTATTAATTCAGGTCCCATGTATGCTCTAAGCAATGGTATGTGGAGCATGGCATGTGTCATCCATGTCTTAGGTAATTGAAGCTTCATGCTTACATAATTGATAAGTTTGAATGATGGGGAATGGTCTAAAACTTTTGGCAATTCCCAACTGCTTTGATAATTAAGATAGACCCACCATCTAGAAGTGCCAGCCATACGAGGTAATGGAAGGGGCCTTTTATAGGCCCTAAGGACTAGTCTATAGTCACCCAAATAGTTGGCCAATAGAAAATTGAGTAGGATCCTACATGGGGTTGGTGGCACCTGGATATGTAAGGTTGGTAGACTCAGCAATCTATCAAGGTGGTTGAAAGTAGGGACCTGGTTCTAAGCAATTAGCCCTTATAAAAGGAGGGCCTTTGGGGGCCCTCGTGCCAATTAATTTACCAAGGTTTTTGGACCTTCTAGGGAGCACACAAGAATATTAGGCCATTTTGGGTGCCTTACCTAAGCCAAAGTATATGGTAGGTCTTGGTGCATATTTCGGCACACAAATTGTACTTGGAATCCTACTTCAATATAACAATTTTTTTGGTTATACATTTATGTGTTGTCTTTTTAGATCTAGATGCAAGCAAATTGAGTAAGAAGAAGATAGGACAAAATTGGATCCAAAGAGTAGCATATATATTTTCATTGGTTTTAGTAAGGAGGAAAAAAACTATTACATGTATGACATATAGCTTTCATACACAAAAGGGAAATCTAGTCTATGATATGCATGATGTAATATAGTTTGATGCTTTCATACACAAAAGGATAGCCTAGTGTAGGAGGTGGTATGAATTTGTAGTTTGGCATGTATGATGGAATATAGTCTTATGCTTTCATACACAAAAGGATCAAGTTAGTCAATTTTGATCAATGTATATTTCCACTACACCATACTATACACCTTTATCTTTAGCGATTTGTCTAAGAGAAAGTCAAAATGGTTGCTTGAATTCCAAAATTTCCAAATTTTCTTTATAGTTTATACGAAGAATTAGAAGAGGTCAAGAAGCTTACAAAGTATGCGGATGCTCATGATCATTCAAAGTTTCTACAGACCTAGTTAGAAAAGAGTATAGATGGAGACATATATTCACTATTCACCCTATCTTTACTATAATTTAGGAAGGACACATTTGTTAGGGATTGGCTTGATGGCTAATATAGCTTGTAAACAGGGTGTAACATTGCCTAATATCCCAAACCAAGGATTGAATGGATATAAATAAGAACAATTTGATGTCTATAAACATCAATAGACTAGGAGCTTCAATCCACACTTTTCCATCTCGTTCTACTTATATTTTTTGAGCATGTAAGTAGCTTGCAAATCATACCAATACCGTAATCCATGAGAATGCTGATATGGTAAGTAGTAATCAATATACCTTCTATGGGGAGCAAATTTAGAGGGGGGAGTAAGTAGTAATCGAGGATGTTGATTACTACTTACAACAAGGTGAATGATATTTAATCATTCATAAGGCCTACCCAAGATTAAAAAAGTGAAAAAGAATACACTGGAGATGATGTCTACAGGAGAGAGAGAGAGAGAGAGAGAGAGAGAGAGAGAGAAGGGGGGGGGGGAGAGAGAGAGAGAGAGGGGGGGGGGAGAAAAAGGTGGAGGATTTCAAAGGAAATAAATAGAAAGTGGGGAGTTGGACCAATGATACAATTTAGGACTTTCACAAAAAGAAAATTCTGAATTTTAGCTTCTTAGAGAAGAACCTCCACTTAGACCTTTTCAAAGGGCAGGCCAATATTAAGGATGTTGATATGGTAAGTAGTTTCAATATACCTTCTATGGGGAAGCTAATTTGGAGGGGGGAAGTAAGGATCTCGGGAGACAACATCAAAGATATATTGAAGATTACTCTTTGAAATAAACCCTCACAATCAAAATCTCTTTTATAACAAGGTTCTTGACGACTTTTAACCTGTAAAGTGCTTATGTCGATTTTGTTCTCAACATATGATTTTTTGCCGCAGTAAGTATGCTATTTACTTAGAAAACAGTGCTCATAGTGAATGATTCTATCAAAGAACTATTCTGTGCAATGCCATGTAAGAGGGGAAGATATCCCCCCTCATGAAAGCTATTCATGTCTCCTCAACTTTTTGGAGCCCCCTAAGCGTGGATGTGCACAAAGTGAGACACTCATCTCCAATTCTTTGATATTCAAATCTTTCTCCTTACAATGCCAAATGGATGAGTATGAACTTATTTTACAAGGCTTCGAATCTGAGGTCCTTCCGAGGACAAACAGGTTAAGGCTTTGTGGCGCAGTTCAACGAGGCAAAAGAGAATTGATTTGAGGGTTATACGGTGTGATCAAGAGTTCAGGTCCTTTCGACACGATGAACTGTCAACAACCAACCAAAATAGCGAGCACGAGCGGTTGTCTTTCGTGTACAAAGCAAAGAGATTTACAGAATGGGTTTCGTCCTTGGGATAACAGTAATGCCTAGTATATAGGGCGGCACTAATAGGATTGCTGTCTCTGAGATCAATGATTCTCTCGGAAGGCTGAAAATCATGCTGTTGTGCAAGCCGTGCGGATGCTTTCCACGATAAAACAGTTCAATGATTTATATTTGCAGTGCTGCATCTTCCTTCTGCACGTGATCCTGGCTAGAGATATGGGTTTTCGAACGCGCACCTTACGTTCATGCAACCTTTATACATAACTTGGGTAGCATGAGTACCTTACTTCACTCAGATATTCATCTAAAAACTTCGACAAAGTGAACGAGGACGCTTTTTAAAAAATACACTATAATAGTACTAGACTCTTATGATATGAGTTTTGAGAAAAAAGAACATGGCTTCATTACAATCAAACGTTCGTCTCTCTAATTTTCCATTTGTTAGCGACTATGAATGGTGATTTTTAGAAATTTAAAAATTAAAATGCTTATTGTCCTTGTTTTCCACTCTTTGCTTGTTTTCTATTTTCAAAAGTGGAGCCTACATCAATTTTAAGGATCTTTACATAAATAAATAAATAATTATTTATTAACAATAAAAGGATGGACATATCCCTACAAGCGTTTTCCAACCTTGAAATCTGACTTAGTCTTCAACTGACTAGGTAAGCAAGGAAAATATTCAGTGACATGAGCCATAATATTCTTGCATAATGGCACTAATTCTAGTTTGGCATAGTCATTTGGTCTTTTAAATTAACAATTCACAAAATCCACCACCCTTTCAGAATTATGTTACATCACTAGGCTCGAGAATGGTAGTAGAAGAGCTTATTATTGGGACCTTGTGAATCATGCTCCTATTGCCTCTAGTCTATGAGATATTATGATGAATCAAGGAAGGACCATAGCAACTACTAATTGTAAGGTTGGCCATGGTGATTGTGCTCAAGAATCATTATTGAGTGCATGCCTTCCAAATCTTTGTGCTTATTACTATAAAGAGAGCATCAGCATGGAGTTACCATGATTCACTCACAATAGCTTGTTTCCTTGTAGATGTTTTCGGCATTACCTCTAGGGGTGTTGTTTATGGGGTTGCTATGTTATGGGGGCTTGTGCTATGTGTGCCGATCAATGTTGGTGTGTGTGCATTGTGCATTATGTGTCAAGTATGGTGCCTTTGTGTAGATGCACTATGGGTGCTAAATGCTTGATTATGCTATATGGGTACACTATGGGTGCTATATCTTTGATTGTGTTTGCTTGCCATTGGTTGTTGTTGAGAAACTATGAGTTCTTAGGTTCACTTCATTGTGTGCTATTCTATGTGATTGTTGTAAAGGTTTGTGATGTGTGTGCCTATCAATGTGGCTATGTGCAAGTGCTTGTGCGGGTGTGTGTATTGTACAAGAAGCATAGTGTCACTGGAAACCTAGGCACATGATGTGTTGTCTCCATGTCTATTGTAAAACCATGGTAGTAAAGTATGAAGAAAACAGTGTGGGCCAAGGAAGATGGGCTAGTCTTGTGAAGGAGAATAAGGTTGCTGATGCATTGTGGATGTTTTTATTAGAGGAACACTAATATAGTATTTTAATATATTTGAAAAACTTTTCATAGATTATTTTTTAAAGTTTTAAAAGTTGGCAAATTCTATATTCTGTTAGACTTCTCCTCTCAAATTTTAGCAAAACATTCTTAAGCATTTACAGGCTTTCACAAACATTTTAAAACCAATAATAACACTAAAGCTACCACTTGTTATCATTTCATAGGTACAATCCAAAATTTGTACATGAAATAGCTAACATTTACGATGCTATAAAGGACACAATGTATAAATCCATTGCAAACTTTTTTCTCAAAGTCTAGTCGATACTCCAAGATAGTTAATTATAAAAATTTCTTTTAGATTGACTTCCAAAGTGCTAGCGGCTATATCCTTTGCTCTCTTTTTTCCTAGCTTGTCTTCCAAAGTTATCATGCTCTATCATATAGAAAGCTACTACCATCATAGAACAATAATACAATCTAATGCTCTATCATATAGAAAGCTATTAGCATCATAGAACAAGAATACAATCTTAAACTAAATATCAATTCTAAGAAGCTCCACAAACTCATCTCTCCTTTTGTATATGAAAGAATAAGACCATATTATGTCATGTATGCCAACTACGCATGGATATGCATATAAAAAATAAATGATCTCCAGTTTTGAGAGACCTAAGAGACCTAGAGCCCAAGTTGTGGTGCTCCTTATCCCCCTGGCTTGTGAGCATAGGAACCAAGCACCACTCCCCAAACCAAGCTCTCCTTTTGTGTATAAAAGTTAAGACTATAGTACATCATGCATGCCAAAATACAAATCTTGCATATTCATAGCATAAAACTCTGAAAAAATCTTACCAAGTTCTAAGACATCCGAGATACCTAAATCATAAGTCCCCCTACCTTGTGAGTGTAGGAACCAAGTACCATTTCCTACACTATGTTACCATGTTTAAGATGAATTTGGTGTGGTAGAAATAATGTATTCTGAATATAGGTTACAAGGCCCATGGTTGAGGTGGCAAGATTTCCCTTATGCCAACCCTCCATGTAGATGGCCCCATTTGTGTATTGAGACTAAGATGATTTTGCATAGTCCATGGGATAAATTTATAGAATTGGGAAAGTAGGATGAGGTGGAAAGCATCTTTGTTCTAGTCTCCACTTGTCATCATTGGTGTCATGTGTGCATTTTTCTATTGGGAAAGGGTCCATGCATATGAGACACCTAATCATCCTAGCATATGATATTGGACCTTGATTTATGTGGAAATAGAGGCTAAGGATTTTTGTACCCAATTGAAGTGTATGTGGGAGGTGGCAAGCCTCTTTATTGATGTTGGCATTAGTTATAAAATGAAGCCATCCAATTGGCTCCCTCTTTTCCTTCCATCATTGATTATGCCTTGCTGAAAATGAAAATTTTAGGAGCAAATTTAAAGGATTCTCCAGATTGGCTAGGCTAATTTTTAGAGATTCAAATTTTATTAATTCACCTGAAAATACATGTGGGCAAATATTTTAAAGAGCCTCAAATTTGATAAATTTGCCATGAAACATTGGATAAAGATTTTCCCAGTGACCTACACCTCCATAATTGAGAGGCCCACTTATTTTTTACCCTACCCACCAATGTGCTTATGTGGAATGCTCATGGAGATATGGTGTGGCTCAAGATTTAATCAAATTTGGTGTGGCTATTGGGATCCAATCTCTATGGTGATGGCAATAGTCCATATCTTTTTTCCTATCTCTTTGCTCAAAATTCTCTACACTAGGGCCATATTTTTACCCCTTTCAATCATTTCATGCTTGAGAAAAAATCCTTCTTTATTTCATTTTTTGGAAGGGATTAAACCCCTTTGCATGTATTAGTTTTATGTCCCTCCCTTCCTCCCCTATCACTATCTCTCTCATACTCAGTATCATCCCCCCTCCCTTGTCTCTTCCCACCTCAATAGTGTCCTTATCACTACCTTGTCTCTCCATCCTCATCCCCTTGAGTCTTTCTCAACCCCTTCACGAACCTCTCCTACCACCTCCTTACTCCTCTCTCCTTTGAGGTCGTTCCACATAATAGGCTATAGAGAGCCTACCTATCAATCTCTCCTATGAAGAGGGTGGGAGTCTTTAATGTTTAATCCTAAAGCTACCCCAATATTTCAAGATGGCAATCATGAGAGGGGAGGAATGAATCCTATGGTGCACTACAATGGTAAAAATTCCACTTGGTACTATCTATCCCACCTGAGGACGGGGAGTACGACTACCTAGAACTATTTGTAATAAATAAAGAAATATTTCTATAGGACATGAAATGAAAGCGTTAGATGTTGAGATGGTCCCTATTAAACACCCATGACTAGGAATGGCTAGAAGAAGAAAGATCAAAAGGTATGTCTTTCCTCAGCTAGTTCAAGGAAATGCATCTTAAAACTAGGGGAGTCATTTGAAAACTTATATGGTCCATTGGTGCTATGATTTAGGTTCCCTTTCTCCTCATAAATAGTGATGCTAAGCTAGAGTAGGGAATTAGTGTATTGTCAACTGAATAAATGTTTCTTTCATCTCTTCCCCTTTCACATATGGTGACACTGTGCTTGCTGACATGATGATTTGGAGTAGTGGTTTCAAGATGATTGGGAAAATCTTCTAAAGTGCTTTGATGATTCCCCTATGCCATAATCTCTTATGCATAGAGAGCTTCTCATTTTCATACCACTCAACCGCGAGTTCCAAAATAGACCTCTCTACTATCTTGCTAGTTTTTCTTGTCTCATCAAACTTCTTTCTTTTTCCATGACCAATCTCCAAATTGTAGCTGGAACCCTCCCTTAAGCCCAATGCTTGCCACTTGGGACCCATTTGATTCTCATGTGTCCTTAATGGGAACCTCTCAAAGAGAACCATAGTCAAGGAGGGGGATGGCTATGCATCACTCATCGTGGTAACTAGTGTGCTAGACGAATCTATGCAGGTGGTGGCCTTTGATGGAGGTAAAATCATGGGAAGCTCTTTCTACTCATAGCTTTTGCATTCCTTGTATTCGAGGGCCTTGGTATTTGATGCTCACTACATGAGAGTCATTTCAAGGTCTATGCTTTGTAGGTTGTCATACTTGTGCTAGCATTCATTGGCTAGCTATTAGACTCATGATAGTTTGGTATTTTGTCATAAAGTCTTATATCAGGAAACCAGCCACATAGATATGAGCCTATGTTATTTTAATATCAGGAGTCTTGTATTAGCAACAATCCACATAGAGATGAGCCCATGTTATTTTAGGATCAACTGGCTTTTCTCTATCTACCGTGTCATGGTCATCTCTTACAATCATTTCAATTTTGTCCTAGAGCTACAGTAAAAAACAAAAATTGATCCTTACAAGAATTATACTCTTTGATTTATTCAAAACTGGTATTAGACCTCCCAGGTTCTGATTAGAGTCTGAAAGTAATCATTACATCTTGAGAACCTTGAGTAATCGGTTGAGGTTCTATCATTTATCTTTGTGAGTCTATGAGCTATGGCGATAACTTGAGTAGCAAAAGCATGGTGCAAAATGGACTCATTATGACTACACCATAGCTAGAATACTCATAGATTTATCTATAATAGCAAGTAAAGCATAGAGAATTCCCCATATGGGCTTACAAGTGCATTGATAGTAAATCCATCAAGTTTTGAAAGAATGTTTATGATGGACTCCCTTTTGTGATAAAGTTCTCTAGATTAAAAGTTCCATCTTGGCAATTGTGGTTATATCATTACTCATGGAAAAGGAACCTTTCTTTTATTACAAGTAGTCACAACACATACATTCTAGAGTTTAATTAGTGGAAGATTCAAATCTATTATAGGATTAGCAGTGGCGGCAGAAAAAACTTTGACACAAAGGACAATTGGGCATTTGAAATTCAATAAAAAGTTTGTTTCTTTGGTCTTACCTTTTGTGGTGACCAGCATTGTTTTTTGTCTTACCCTATGTGGGTGATCGAAATCTTTTTTGGCCTTGCCATGTGTGGGTGGTTTCATTTATAATTGTGTTCAGCCCTATGTGGGTGGATGTCTTCTAATTTTTTTCTTGGATATCTTTTACAATAAGAGTACAATAATTGCCTTCTTGTTATCTTTTATACCAAGTTTCAGCTCTACATGAGCAATGCCATTTTAGCGGCTTTGCAATTGTTCCCTCCTCATATTACAAGGGGAATATTGGATCTCTTGAATGGAACCATAGTGAACTGGGGTGGGTGGCTATGCATGATGACATGTCACTCATTCTTGAATGGCAACTACTGTGATAGTCGGTGTTGGCCTTTCAAAGAGCCAAAATCACAGGACTTCTAAAGCCATTTGTAATTTTCTATCTCTATGGACAACTTTTGCATTCCTTGTATTTGAGATTCTTGGTATTTGATGCTCTCCACATGAGTCATTTTGAGGTCTTATGCTTCATAGGTCATTGTATTTTTGTCAAGCTTCCTTGGCTAGCTACCCGCTAGCTATTAGAGTCATGATAATTCGGCCTTTTGCCATAGAGTCTTGTATTATGCAACAATCCTCGTGGGGATGCCAACTTAATATCAAGAAATTCTTATCTATATGTTGTTCTTATATTGTTTCATGGTCATCTCTTGTAATCATTTCAATTTTTCTCGAATTAATAGAGGGAGTTACTCTAAAACATGTAAGTTGATTCTCAACATGAATTATATTCTCTAATTTATCCAAGCCTCAGTATATCTATGCATCCTTTAGGCCTTAACATTGCTTTACATACTATTGCCTAGACCTAGGACTACCCTTAGACCTAGCCATTTATATGCCATTGTACCATTAAATGGTCAAGTCCATTAATGTCCAATTAATGGAAATGTTGTCACACCCTCATGGTTCTACCTTTCCATGACCAAGTTGTAGGCTTCCACAATTATGGTTCACATCCCCTTGAGAATAATTTGCATCCTTGAAATTAAAGTGGGAAAACCTCCTTTGGAAATTGCTTATTCTTTTCAGTGTTGAACTCTCCTCATGCTTATCCTTCCACAGCTTGACATTTTTCTTGTTCTTTTTTCTTGCCTCTCAAATTTTTTTTAAGCTCATGTTGTAAAAATGCAGGTTCAAGGAGTTCAACTAGGATCTTATTTCCAATGAGATTACCATCATCTTTACTAATTTCCATTTGAGCCTACTTACATGAAAAATTGGATGTTCTCTACATCCTTTGGGCAAAGATAATTTGTAAGAATGTTCTCCAATACTCTTAAGTATTAAGGATGGTCCATAATACCTAGGAGATAACTTTGGACTTTTACCACTTTTAGGGTTTTTAATGATTTTGGAAAGATAGACTTTCTCGTTTTCTTCAAACTAAAGCTTTCTATAGTGTGGTTTGTGTAGCTTCTTGCTCTATCTTGAGACTTTCTAATGCTATACTTAGATAGCTTAATCATTTGGTTCATATCTTCAAGAAAGAATTTTTTTGCATAAATATTCTCTTTTTTGAGTCCCACCACAATTAGGACTCTAAGTTGAATCCGAGATATCGTCATGAATGGACCAATTAGTTTTCCTTTTACTCACATATGCCCAAATCATATCCTCAATGACGTGATTAACCCTATTAGTTTGTACATGATTTCAATTTTTGGATGATTCCAAAATTCTCATATCCAATGTAATTTCCAACCTCATTAAAATATTCCTCCAAAAAAAATTTATTACATTTTCTATCCTAGTCATGAACAATCCTAGCTAGTAGCTCATATAACAAAGAATATTCTTCACAAATAGTTTCGCTCACTCAAAACTCTTAACTTCTTAATTTTTTGGAATAAAGTGATCCCATCTTGGTCAACCAATCTAACACACATAGGTCATGCACACTCTAAGTCCTAATTCCACGGAGATACTTTTGCTAGATAAGGTACCCAAAGGCTGTACTGCCTACCTTAAGATGTTTAGCTTTATTGAATTCACGTTTATGGCACTTTAATACATAATCTTGGATTTCCTTATTTATTATAGGATGAGAAAATTTTCTTTTTAGAAGTGCATCTATCTTTTGAATTCTTGGGCTTCCTACAGTAGAACTATCATGACATATAAAAGAATTTGGCACCTAATGTCATTATTATTCAAGACACATATTCTATGTTTATAGAGTAGGTAGCCATTCAAAATCCATGTAAATAGTGGCTCTATTTCTTTTGTGCATAAACTATAGCATACAACTCCTTCTAGAGTGTCGTCTAACTTCTTGCTTTTGAAGGCTACTGGTTGACCCCTTTGTAAAAGTACCACCCCAATAGAAGAATGGCTAGCATTTGTTTCAACCACAAATGGTTCATTGGGGATTTGACTACCTGTAAGATAAGGGATGCATCTTTAGCTACTTTTATTTTTTCAAATGTTGCATTTGAGGTTCATCCCAAATGAAGTTAATTTCATTCCCCTAAATCTGATCCATCATATAAATAGCTATGTTAGCATACCATTGGATGAATTTTATATGAAATTCCAACAATCCTAAGGATATATATAATTCTAATATTTATTTCAGATGTCATGATTCTAATATGGCTCTTACCTTTTCAATATCTATACAAATCACTTCTTGGGATACAATATATCCCAGAACATTATACTTTTGCAAAAAATCACATTTCAATTTTCTAGCAAAAAGAGACAACCTTTTATTTTTCCAAATGCTACCTTTGAGGTTCATCCCAAATGAAGTTACTTTCATTCCCCTAAAGCTGATCCATCATACATATAAATAGCTATGTTAGTATACTATTGGATGAATCTTATATGAAATTTTGACAATCCTAAGGATATATATAATTCCACTAATTTTTTCAGATGTCACCACTCTCTTACATTTTCAATCTCTATACAAATCGCTTCTTCGGATATAATATATCCCAAATATTGTACTTTTGCAAAAAATCACATTTGGATTTTCTTGCAAACAGAGAGTTTCCTCTAAGATATTGGAACACATTTCTCAAATGCTCCATATCATTCATTTTTCTTTTACTATTAAAAATGATATCATCTAGAAATACTACAATAAATTATGTCCTTAAGGTACTACTCATAAGTGTCATAAATGTTGTTAGAGACACTAGAAAGCTCTTGTAATATTGATATAAATGTGTTTAATAAGTAATTATATATGTATAATATCATTACATTGAGAGTGATTATGAGGGATGTTTCTTAAAGGATTATTTTTCAACACTTTTTAAGGTAATAACACGGGTACAAAGGATGTGTATGAAGAAGAAAAATTATGTTATGTAAAAATGAATGAGTGACGATTTTGATATATTTTTATGATAAAGGGATCTAGTTCTAGTGAAAATAAAAGTGTACAAATCATGTTTCCTAAAGAAATGAAAAATTTTAAATCTCTTGGAAAACACGCTCGGATAAACCTACTTGTAGGTTTTTGCTCGTAAAATTAACGCATCCTTGTATAGTCTTTCTCATCATATTTGCTTAATATACTAAGTAAAGTGTTGAGATATTGAGCTCCACTCGCGATATGCCAGGGTGACCGTTGTGCATTTATGTCACCGACTTGTTAGCTATAGATGCGGTTGGTACATCGCCCACAAATAATAGCTGGGTGACAGCTATCCTTATCTACACTAGTTCGTGGCTCAGTTAATATGCCACCTTAGTTAGTTGAGTTTGGTTTGAGACCCACATATAGGGTTCTTCTATTTCTTTGTACTTGAGTTCTTTTGGCTTTCATAACTAAGAAGAGGAAAACTGTTTTCAGCCTCCACCTTTGTGTGTATTCCCCCATTGTGTATGTGAGAAAGCCGCAAGTGAGACTCCTTCCCTCTCTCCCACAATCTTCACATGGTATCAGAGCTTGGTTCGTGGTAAGGAGCTCAAGAAAGCAAACCAAGTTTGCGGTGTCTTGGTAAGAGGACCAGTGTTGCTTTCCTTTTTCGAGTTTGGGAGCAAATCTCTGCAGGTAGCACAGCCGAAAGTGCAAGAGTGCACTGTCTCAGATTGAGACGCCCTTCACGGTGTGGCGAGAGGGCAGTATATGCTGCGGGAGAGGATGAAGCCCTCGGCAACTTTATTTTTCTGATTCGAGGCCTTTTCGGGACCCGTTTTGAAGGCGGAAGTTCTTCACAGGCACTCAGAAAAAGGCCCTATTTTTGCTGTGCGACCACTGCTCTACTAGTCTGTGAAAAGTTGCCATAGAAATTGCATCGTATGCCTGTGTGTAGAGATATTGGGAGTTGCAGAATCATTTTTGTTGCCTGTTGATGCAAAACCGTCACTACGAAGTGACTGTGTGGTCAGATACCACTTTCGTCAGTTTTGCAGATCTGCCCATGTGAGGCAAAAGCTGTGTTTTTTTGCAGTGACAGAATATTTTGCAGTGTTCTGTAATGGCGTCTGATTCTCTTTCATAGATTGTCACTGAAAAGCTTGACAAGAACAACTTCCAGGCATGGAAGTTTAGAATGACGAATTTCCTTATGGGAAAAGGCTATTGGGAGTTCATTACAGGAAATGAAGAAGAACCAGTTCTTCCTAATGTTCCCAATCAACAGGAAATGCAGGCATTTAAAGGATGGCATGAGAGAGCCAGAAAAGTTATGTACTGGCTTTCTATCAGTATTTTGGATTCTATGATTTTGCATATTCAAGATGCAAGTACGCCAAAGGAGACATGGGATACTTTGGCAAAAATGTACAGCACAAATACGCAAGCCAGGAAGATGTAGCTCAAGCAGGAGCTACACAATGTGCAGAGAGAAAATATGAGCATCAATGACTACCACATGAAGGTGAAGAAAATTGTTGATGCACTTGCTTCCATTGGGTCACCAGTGGAAGATGATGATTTGGTTTCTGTGACCTTGAATGGTCTAGGAAAGGATTATGCACAATTCTGGACATCCATTGCAGTCCGTGAAAAATTTCTTGATTTTGAGGAGTTGTTTGCTCTTCTAATTTCTGAAGAGCAGAGAAATGGGGGTGCATCTTCTTCAGGAGGAACTTCAAAAGAAATAGTCTTCTACTCAAATGCTGGAAGAGGTAGAGGCAGAGGTAGAGGAGGCCGATCTAGAGGCCGTGGTAGAAATCAGAATATGCAGCAAACTCAAGAAAACCAGTCCTATGGAGGAGGACGTGGTAACTCTAGAGGCAAGGGGAGCCAAAGAGGCCGTGGTGGATGGCAGAGAGGCCAAAATGCAAACAGCAATGTTGAATGCTACTACTGTGGTAAAATGGGACATATGGCTAAAGACTGCTACAAAAAACAGAATGACATTATGAATGGAAAATTGCAGCAAGGCAATTATGCATCTTCTAGTAGACAGGGTGATGACAGAAATGAGCATCTATTTATGGTGCAGCACATGACCAATTCTGTGACAAGTGCAGAACAAAATGATGTGTGGTATGTTGACTCAAGTGCATCAAACCACATGACAGGTCATGCAGAATGGATGCAAGATGCAAGGAAAATGGAAAAACCAGGATTTATGGAGACTGGTGATGATACTGCACATCCTATTGTGCAGATTGGTAAAATTCCTTTGTCTATGCAGGATGGGAAAAAGAAATACTTGTCTGATGTATTTCATGTCCCGAACATCACCAAAAACCTGGTTTCTGTTGGTCAAATGGTTGAGCAGGGTTTGCAAGTTAGATTTAATCCTCATGGATGCTTTGTTGAGGATATGAAAAACAACGCGGTCGCTTGATAGCAAAAGGAAAGAAGAAGGGCAGGATGTTTACGTTGGATGCAGACATGCCTGAATTGAGTGTAGCAATGCTTGCACATGGGACCGGTGTAGTTGCAAATATTGATATCTGGCATAAACGCATTGGTCATGTTAATGTTCAACGACTTAAATTGATGCAGGCCCAAAATATTGTTGCAGGATTGCCTAAATTCAAGGTTGCAGAAATGCATAAGGTATGTGAAGCCTGTCAATTTGGAAAATAGGCAAGGAAACCATTTCCTAGGCATGTTCAAGAGAGCAAGAAGCCATTGGAATTAATCCACTCTGATGTGTGGACTACTAAAGCTGCATCTATTGGAGGCTGTCATTATTTTGTCACTTTTATTGATGACTATAGCAGAAAAGTTTGGGTGCATTTTATGAAAAAGAAAAGTGAAGTGTTTGGGCATTTCAAAGCTTTTAAAGCTATGACTGAAAAAGAAACGGGCCTGCAAATAAAATGCCTAAGGTCAGATGGAGGGGGAGAGTACCTCTCAAATGAGTTTGCAAGGTTCCTGGAGGAGCATGGCATAAAGCAACAATATTCATGCAGTCATACACCACAGCAAAATGGAGTTGCAGAAAGGAAAAATAGGTATATTGGAGAGGTATCTCGGGCCATGCTAAATGAAAAAGATCTACCAGATTATTATTGGGCTGAAGCAGTTGCTACAGCAGTTTACATAATGAATAGGACTCCCACTGCAGCAATACATGGCATGACGCCAGAGGAGATGTATACTGGTAGGAAACCAGAAATTTCTCATTTGAAAATTTTTGGTTGCATTGCCTATGTTCATGTGCCAGATGAGTTGAGGTCCAAGTTGGATCCAAAAGCTGAGAAGTGCATCTTTATTGGTTATTCTCTGCAGTAGAAAGGGTATAGATGCTATAATCCTTCTACTCATAAGTTTACAGTCAGCAAAGATGTTGTTTTTGATGAGATGAGAAGCTGGTATAAACCAGTATATGTGATGATTGATATAGATGCACAAAATGGTAATGCTGCACAGAATTCACAGCAGCAATCACAAAATATCAGTGGACCTATAGTGTCCTCTAGTAGTGGTTCACATACTTTGCCATGGATAGGCAGATTGAGATCAGGAGAATCTCCTCAAAGCAATGCAGATATGGTACGCAAGTATCACGAAAAGGAAAAGAGAAGGTAGATCAGCCCATGTTTGATGTGAATGCAGGTCACTCTTATGTGGATGGTGAATCCAGTGGCTCAGAACAGAGCATTGATGATGAGTTGGGTATTCCTTCTGTTGTTACACCTAGAGTAAGGAAGACCAGGGATGTTTTGAGAGCACCTGGAAGTGAGCCTATTTTGTGCAGGTCTACCAGAGCTAGGTATCCTGTGGATAGGCTGAAATATGATGGATTTACAGCCATTCACTATGCCTATATGGTCAAAGTGATACAGGAACCAGAACCCACTTCTTTTGAGCAAGCTATGGGAAATGAAAAATGGGAGAAAGCCATGGATGAAGAAATGGATGCCTTGGAAGCAAATGCTACATGGGAATTGGTGCCTTTGCCTAAAGACAAGAATGCAATTGGCTATAAGTGGGTTTATAAGATCAAGCACAATGCAGATGGTTCTGTGAATAGATACAAGGCAAGATTAGTTGTCAAGGGGTATGCACAGACATATGGCATTGATTATGAAGAAACATTCAATCCGGTTGCAAGGATGGAAACTGTAAGAGCGGCCATTGCTATGATTGCATCAAAGGGATGGTCTTTACATCATATGGATGTAAAGAATGCCTTCTTGCATGGTGATTTGCAAGAAGAAGTCTTTATGGAGCAGCCACCAGGTTATGTTCATGCTGTTCATCCTGAGTTTGTTTGCAGGTCGAAGAAAGCCTTGTATGGCTTGAAGCAAGCACTTAGAGCATGGTCTGACAAGATAGGACAATATCTTGTCACTATTGGCTTTCAGATCTCCAAGGCAGATTTCTCACTCTATGTGAGAAAAACAGAGAAAGGTATTATGCTGCTTGTCATTTATGTTGATGATTTGATCATCACAGGTGATAGTGATGAAGATATCCTTCATGTGAAAATGCTATTGAAGCAAAAGTTTGAGATGAAGGATTTGGGAGAGCTGCGTTATTTCTTGGGCATTGAGGTGATCAGATCACCAAGTGGGATACAGCTCTTGCAGAGACAGTATGGATTGGACATGCTGTCCAAATATGGGATGACAGGCTGTAAGCCTATTTCAGTTCCTTTGGAGCAGAATGTGAAGCTAAGCACAGATGCAGGTGAGCTTCTGGAAGACCCTACTATGTACAGACGCATAGTAGGAAGTTTGATTTATACGACTATTACCAGGCCAAATTTAAGCTATGCTGTTGGATTGGTAAGTCAGTTTATGCAGGCTCCAAGGAAACCGCATTTGGATGCGGCTAGACGCATACTCAGGTACGTGAAGTCCACATTGCAGTATGGACTATTTTATGAGGCTAGGGTTTGGATACAGTTGCATGGATACACTGATGCTGATTAGGCTGGTAGTATTTCTGATAGACGATCTACCAGTGGATATGTGTTCTCTTTTGGGAGTGCTGCAGTCACTTGGAGCAGCAAGAAACAGCCTACAGTTGCCTTGTCGAGCACAGAGGCTGAGTACAGGGGTGTAGCAATGGCTGCATGTGAGGTAGCTTGGTTGCATAAGCTACTCTATGATATGCATCAGTCTACAGATGGGCCAGTTGTCATTTATTGTGACAACATGAGCAGTATACACTTGGCAAATAACCCAGTCTATCATGCTAGAACAAAGCACATTAAGGTGCATTATCACTATGTGCGGGAGAAGGTTTTACTAGGTCTTATTGATCTAGTTTATGTCAGGACAGAGGATCAGGCAGTTGACATATTCACGAAGGCATTGGGCGCAGAGAAGCTACGCAAGTTCAGAGACCTGCTTGGTGTGCAGGAATTGGGATTGAGCTCAAGGGGGAGTGTTGAGATATCGAGCTCCACTCGCGATATGCCAGGGTGACCGTTGTGCATTTATGTCACCGACTTGTTAGCTACAGATGCGGTTGGTACACTGCCCATGAATAATAGCTAGATGACAGCTATCCTTATCTACACTAGTTCGTGGCTCAGTTAGTATGCCACCTTAGTTAGTTGAGTATGGTTTGAGACCCACATATAGGGTTCTTCTATTTCTTTGTACTTGAGTTCTTTTGGCTTTCAGAACTAAGAAGAGAAAAACTGTTTTCAGCCTCCACCTTTGTGTGTATTCCCCCATTGTGTATGTGAGAAAGCCGCAAGTGAGACCCCTTCCCTCTCTCCCACAATCTTCACATAAAGAACTCGTAATATACTATGGTATACATTTGAGTGATGGAAACTAATGTTGTAATGTTGTGGTTCATTTTACTTTGATTCATTATGGATTAACATAAATGATACCATAGTAGAATTCTATGCTATGTATATGCAAGAATCAATTATGTTCATTTCTCATAAGCAAACAAGATCAAAGCCATCAATTTTGTTGTTATTTTTAGGTTGAGCTCAACCATCAATCCTCAACTCTTCCCTTGATTTTTCAAATGAGGGAGGGCTTATGAAAATGCCATTCCTACTCCTTGTTAGATATCAATGCTCCACTCTCATGTAACTACGTGGGAACTAGCTAACTCTACTTGTAAGCCCTCCATATGAGGAGAAGGCATTTGAGTAGCTCCGTTATCCGGTAGGTCCTGGTTTAGACACCAGATGGGGGCCATGTGTGGCTTGATGGCTGGAAGGCTTCCGATAGAGTTGGCGCACTGCTAACTAGCCTACATGCAAGTGCGAGAAGGCATCCCATAGACTGACCGCAGTGAGGGTAGACAGAGCATTTCCCGAGGTAGCCCACTCTCAGGTGGCGAGGCCCGTTTGGAGCCCCAGATGATCTTGGATGGCCGAACGGAGACCGTAGGTTAGTTGCTCTATTCTGCACCATGGTTCTAATGTGTGGTCGGTGGCCTATTTCGGGACCGACCTCTAGTCGGCCATTTTGAAAATGGCCGACTGGGTCGGTCTCCCAATTGGGTATAACTGACTTTGACTGGTGGCTATATAAGAGCAAGTCCGTGAAGCCCATTATCATCAGTGGCTACAGCAACCCTGATTCCTTAGCATCTAGCCTCCGTCCTCTACTGTTTCCAGCATGCCATCGAAGCTTCTCACACAGGAGCGCACGGTTGGGAGGCAACGCCATCTATTGTATCAGCTTTATAATAATCAAATTTTTGATTCTCCATACTATCTACTTTTCTCTCTTGCATACGAGATCTTGTTATCTGTTGAGCACAGATGTTGTATTGTTTTCTTACATGGTATCAGAAGATTTGGTAGTGTGTTTCTATTTGCGAGCAGATTGTGAGAGATGGCCCAGCCCACAAGACTGCAAATCCCACCGTTCAGTGAAAGTAGAAAGTTGGACGGCACTAACTATCCACTCTGAAAGTTCAAGATGAAGACCATCCTAAGCGCATACGAGCTTTGGGATACTGCTACTAGGGTGGACGTGAAGCCAGTTGCGAGACCGAATCTAGCCAATGCAGGACAACAGATAGTACCAATTACGGATCAGATTCTCACGTGGACAAGAAGAGATGCAGATGCACTGTGTTCTATTATCTGCAGTGTAAGTGATTTTGTCATGGCGTTAATTCAACATGTCACCACAGCGGAGGAGGCATGGACGATCTTGAAAAATCAATACAAGGCCACGAATCAAACGCGGATTCAGAATTTGGAGACTCAACTCACGAACGAGAAACTGTCTGAGTCTGAAACGGCAGAGAAGTTCATCACCAAGGTGAAGAATCTATGCGATCAGATGACTGCAATTGGCATCACCATCACTAGCGAGAATCTAGCATGAAGGTGCATATGGATTCTCCCACCAAAGTACGATGGTCTTGTTATAGCACTGAATACGCAGAACAGAAATCTACCCCTCAACTTTGAGGATTTTAGTGCAATGCTTCTAGAGGAGGAGATGCATGAAAAGATGAGGACTGGTGAAGATTCGGCTTTCTCGGCTGGATCAAAGAAAGGTAAGGGTAAGGACTCTGGTAACCCATCTTCTTCTGATGATAAAAAGAGAAAGAAGAAGATCAAGTGCTTCTATTGCAACAAGGCAGGGCACAAGCAAAATGAGTGTCAGAAGAAGATTGCAGATGAGAAGAATGGAGTAAAGAAAGAGTCTAGCAACAGCATGCAGGTAGTACCAGTAGAGCTGTTCATAGCAATTGAGGAGATTTGCATGGAGGCAATTCATGTACCTGTGGATGAACCTTAGATTATTGACAGTGGTGCATCACGCCACATGACCAGTCGGAAGGATTGGTATACCTCTCTACATTCGATAGGGAATGACATCCTGGTAGCAGTCGGCAATGATGCAAAATGTCTAGTAAAAGGAAAAGGTACGATTGCTCTCAAGTGAGATGGAGTTGTAAAACAGCTGTTCGATGTTTTTTATGTGTCAGATATCAAGAGGGACTTGTTGTCCATTTTTGCAATCACGGATCGGGACCTCAAAGTTCACTTCAATAAGAATGGCACACAGATTTTGGATCTTCAAGGGAAGGTCATTGGTAAAGGTATGGCGCAACAACATCTACAAACTCTTAGCTTTCAGTGCTCGAGCCGAGGTGAGCAACACTAAGCTGTGGCATGAGAGGTTTGGTCATCTAAACCTTAGTTCTTTAAAGGAGATGCATAAAAGTGGAATGATTGCAGACCTACCAGAAATTACAGATCTGCTCGATGTATGTGAAGCTTGCATGATGGGCAAGCAGCATCGGCAGCCCTTTCCTAAAGAGGCCAGCAGGGCAAAGGCTCCTCTAGAGCTCATTCACACGGACCTCTACAGAAAGATAGAGACAGAAGCTTTGGGTGGTTCCTACTTCATGACGCTGATCGACGACTATAGCAGAAGGATATGGATATACTTCCTGAAGACTAAAGATGAGGCTTTTAGTAAGTTCAAAGAATGGCATGTAATGGTCGAGAAAGAAATGAGGAGGAAGATGAAGAAGTTGAGACCAGACAGAGGTGGTGAGTTCACATCAAGTGAATTCGAAAGTTACTGCAAAAGTCATGGGATCAAGAGGCGGAAACCCCTGCCACATACATCACAGCAGAATGGAGTAGCAGAGCGCAAGATGCACATCATCTGTGAAATGGGTAGGAGTATGATGAAAGGGAAAGATTTGCCAAATACTTTCTGGGTTGAAGCATGTAACATGGTAGTTTACATTCTGAATCATAGCTACACGAAGGCTATGAACAGGATGACTCCACTGCAGGCCTTTTCTGGTAAGAAACCTTCAGCTGCACATTTCAAAGTTTTTGGATGTGACTGTTTTGTGCATGTCCCTGATGCTAATAGGACCAAATGGGAACCGAAGAGTCAGAAGTGTATTTTCTTGGGCTACAGTGAAGAGGCGAAGGGTTACAGTCTCTATAATCCTGTTACCAAGCAGGTAATAGTAAGTCGTGATGTGGTCTTCTCAGAACAGCCGCATCAATTGGAGGAGGATGCTTCCTTCCCAGACAACCAAGACCAGGATATCCATCCAGTACAACCACCAACAGCAAACCGAACTCCCCCAACGGTGCTTGGGAGGATTCAAGATAAAGAAGAAGAAGAAGAGTTGCAGAACCACAATGGCAATGGCCATTCCTGAAGTGGGTAAAGTAGCTTTTGGATGGAAGAGAACCTCTAGCCATTGAGGAGGAACCACAGTCCAAGAGATTAGAGGAGCAAAGAAGGACACAGGAACACTTGGTCAACTACACTTTGATGATAGAGGTGATCCGTGCTGAAGAACCCAAGTGTCTTAAAGAGGCATAGGGTGATGATAGGTGGATGGAGGCTATGCAGTCGGAGTATGGCTCCATAATGAAGAACAACACTTGGGACCTTGTGGATCGACCACCAAAACGCAAGGTAATTGCACCAAGTGGGTGTATAAGACCAAGTACAAGTCCGAAGGCACGTTGGATAAGTACAAGGCTCGGCTCGTGGCAAAAGGATTCACATAGGCACATGGTTTTGATTATCAGGATACTTTTGCTCCCATAGCTCGTCTAACCACAATTCGTAGTGTTTTGGCCTTACCCGAGGGGTCCACTAGGGTTTATCATATGGTACCACGTGAGTGTAAGGGAGGGGGGTTATATAAGGGAAGGAAGGTACATTTTATAAGGTAAGGTCGTGTAAAGAGGGGGTAGATAAGGGGAATTTTCATATATTTATTGTACGCAGGTGACGTCTCCTTATTACTACTAGTGAATCCCCCATGTGGCCTTAGCAGCACAGGAAAGTTGGCCCGTGTTTTAGATGGATGTAAAATCTGCCTTTTTGAATGGAGATCTCAAGGAGGAGGTATACGTGGAACAACCACCAGCATTTGTGATCCTCGGTTCATGATCCCCGGTTCAGAAGGTAAGTCTCTAAACTGAAGAGGCACTTTACGGGCTGAAACAAGCCCCACGAGCGTGGTACCAATGGATTGATGCCTACTTTTTGCAAAATGGGTTCAGGAGGAGCCCATCTGATGCAAATTTGTATATCTACAGAGGAGGTAGGTGTATGATCATGGTCCTTTATGTGGACGACCTTGTCATAATAGGGAACCATGAAGAAAAGATCTAGCAGACAAAGCAGTTGCTAGGAAGAGAGTTTGAAATGACAGACCTCGGACTGATGCATTTTTGTTTGGGGATTGAAGTTTGGCAAGAGCCAAAATAGATCTTCATCTCACAGCTGAAGTATGCTGGAGAGATACTGAAGGCATTCGGCATGGTTGAGTGCAAGACAAGAGTGCAAGACAGTTGGCCACCCTATGGAGGTTGACATGAAGCTCTCAAATGAGGATTCATCACCACTGGTGGACGAAGCAAAGTACAGAAGGCTTGTGGGTAGTTTGATTTACTTGTGCAACACGCAGCCGGACATCAGTTTTGCGACTGGTGTACTAAGCAAGTTTTCCAAGAAGCCCCGGGAGAACCATTAGAGGGTAGGGATGCGGGTGCTGAAATACATCAAAGGCACACTTGATTATGGCATCACCTATACCAAGGGCAACACCTTGACCGGATTCTATGACTCGGATTGGGCAGGAGACGTGGACAGCAGGAGATCAGTGACAGGTTACTGTTTCTCACTTGGATCTAGAGCTATGTCATGGGTTAGCAAGAAGCAACCCATAGTTGCTCTTTCTTCTTCTGAGGCTGAGTGCAAATCAGCATGCTTTGCCTCTTGTGAGGCACTGTGGTTGAGGAGGATGTTAGGGGACATGGGTGCAGTGCAGAACAAGCCTACGTAGTTATCATGTGATAATCAGAGTTTCATGGCAATTGACAAGAACCCTGTGTTCCACGCTCGCACAAAACACATTGAGATTCAATATCACTTTGTACGCAAGCTCATCATGGATGGAGAGGTTGACTTGGTGTACTGTCCGACTACAGAGAATGCTGCGGACATCTTTACGAAGGCTCTTGGAAGAGACTTGCTAGAGAGGCATCTTCATCAACTTGGCATTGGGCCGAAAAAGTAGTTCACTTACGGGTGGACATTGAGGGGGGGTGTTAGATATCAATGCTCCACTCTCATGTAACTATACGAGAACCAGCTAACTCTACTTGTAAGCCCCCCATATGAGGAGAAGGAATTTGAGTAGCTCGGTTATCCGGTAGGTCCTGGTTTGGACACCAAATGGGGGCCATGTGTGGCCTGATGGCTGGACGGCTTCAGATAGAGTTGGCACACTACCAACTAGGCTACATGCAAGTGTGGAAAGGCATCCCATGACTGACCGCACTGAGGGTAGACAGAGCATTTCTCGGGGCAGCCCACTCTTGGGTTACGGGGCCCGTTTGGAGCCCCAAATGATCCTGGATGGCTGAACGGAGTCCATAGGTTAGTTGCTCTATTCTGCACCACGGTTCTAACGTGTGGTCGGTGGCTGACCTCCAATCGACCATTTTGGGCCGACTGGGTCAGTCTCCCAATTGGGTCTAATCGACTACGACTGGTGGCTATATAAGAGCAAGCCCGTGAAGCCCATTATCATCACTGGCTATAGCAACCCTGATTCCTTAGCATCTAGCCTCCGTCCTCTACTATTTCCAGCATGCCATTGAAGCTTCTCACACAAGAGTGCACAGCTAGGAGGCAGCGCCATCTATTGTATCAGTTTTATAGTAATCAAATTTTTGATTCTCCATACTATCTGCTTTTCTCTCTTGCATACGAGATCCTGTTATCTGTTGAGCACAGACGTTGTATTGTTTTCTTGCACTCCTCCACTCCTAAATCTCAATAAGCATGCCCCTCATCATTTCATATCAATTATATCCCAAAAGATAGTAATCATAGTGTCAATGCTATAGAAAATCCATCAATAAACGAAGTCTCCATTGAGAGGGTAGATTAATTCACCTAAAGATGGAAAATGATCACCTTGATAAGCATGACACTATTGTCAACACAATATCCATATCTAGATCTTGGGTAATTTGGAACTAACAAACATTATAAATATGAGCCAAATTTCCATACTAGCCCATTCAAATGGTCTAAGGCCCTTTAGCACATTTTCCCTCAATCAATGAACCAACGATGTGGATAAGCACAATGTCATACTCAAGTCCATTGGTCTTACCGGTATGGGCCTTGGTATAGGTATATTCACGTGTGTAACTAGCCTATAGGATGAAGTCGTGGGAAAGGAAGTGCACTTTAGAGCTCCCCCCCAAGCTGCAAACAGATTGGGATGAGGGGCCATTGATATTGGGAAGGTATTATCACCAAATTCCATCTGATCGATCATCTGTCCTTCAAGACTAGGAGGCCAATACCTGGGCACCCAGGGCTTAGAAGTCCATGTGAAGGAGGTTTCTCCCTCATAGAGTTGTACATGCAGTCCTAAGGGTCCCCCAACTTATATGGATATGGGGTTGCTTGGTGCATTATTGGATACTATAGTTGGTGGGGGGTCCTGCTGCTCCTCAACCACCCTATTTTGACTGGAAAATGGATTAATTTGGTTGGGGTCAGCCAAGCCAAACAGTCCCATGAGATTGGAGAATTACTCCCTTATTTGTGAGGCTGTGGTGGAAGGGTTGGGGAATTGGAGCCTTACAGAGCTAGAGTTTTGGAGCCATAGAGGCCCTAGGATTTAGGTTCATGTTTTCTCCCATCTCAGCATTGAAGCTCATAGCGTCCTCTGAAATTGAGGACTCAGTGTGCATGGGGCCTTGCACTAAGTATGAGATTAAGGTTGAGATCTTGAACGGTAATGACAATGTGGCACTAATTGGACTAGTTAGGATGTTATTGGAAGCGCTATACTCTAGTTTGGAATCAACTCCTATCACCCTCCTGGACCTCAAGTGCATGTGTCACCTTCTCTGCCTGACTTACCAATTAGAATGATCTCTGTGTCTTCATGACCCTTAAAGAATTAGTCATTGTGTTAACCTTAAATCAGTGACTCAAGAAGTCACCACATTGTCAATCGATGAACTAATCAATAAGGCAACAATCACATTGCATTAGCGATATAGTAGTGGGTGATACAACAACAACTCAATAAAGAAATTATTGAATAAAGCAGTGGGTGATATAGCAGTGACTGCTTATAGGAGTAGGTCAATAAAGCAGCGGTGGGTGATATAGCAACAACGACTGACTGTGTTACCAATAAAGTAATGAGTCCTCAATCATTGTGCTAGCCTTAAAGCAAGGGTTGATATTTGAATTGACAGCTGTGAGCTCATTAACTTCCAAGTCAAATTAGGTGAGGTGGGTGGGGGTGTGTGTCCAACTGTTAGCAGTCCGCATGTCAATCATCATCTCTGCTTTATATAGTAGTGACTGCCTGAGTCGCTACTTCAAATTTATAGTAGTGATTCCTAGTATGGCACAGTCTTGCCAATTGGTTTTTTATTCTCTGTAGAAATTTTTGAGTTTTTGTTCAAGGTATGAGAGCACAAATGGAAGCTACACTACCTATTCTACCTACTACAAACAAAAAATCACAAAAAAAACAACCACTTGAAAGCATCAAAATGAGGATTTTTGAAGGTGGTGCCTGAAAGCACACTCTTGTGCTAACTTGAACTGATTTAAACTCGTTTTTTGTTGTTTACAAGTGAAATGTTACTCCATACACACCTTAGCAATCATCCCTACTAGGTACTCCTACAATGTGGCAACAAAAAACACAAAAAAACAAGCTCAAATGAGCAAAAAACACCCGATGGATAAAAATCGCAATTTCTAATGTTCCTACACCAAAACCACACTTATCAACAAACCAGCCTATACTCCACTAAAAACACCTCTAAGATAAGCTAGAATCATTGTGCAATGGGTGGATATCAATAGAAATTATACCTCGAAATCCCCGACAATGGTGCCCAAAATATGTAGTATCCCCCAATGATCACGTGTCGTGGGGATGTGCAAACTTGTCAAGGGAAAGTGGCTTGGTGAAGATATCTGTGCAACATGCTCTTGTGTCAAACAATGTATCAAGTCAATTTCTTCACTACAAACTAAATGTATCAAGTCAATTTCTTCACTACAAACTCTCACGGATGAAGTGATAATGCACTTCAATGTGTTTTGTTCTGGCATGAAACTCTAGGTTTTTGCAAGTTGAATGTTGCTCATAGTATCTAAATAGAGCATAGTAGGGTCTCCAAAAAGTATCTCAATATTTGAAAGAATCCTTTTGAACCAAATTGCTTCACATGTTGCATTGGTGGATCCTCTATATTCTGCTTTGGTGGAAGACAATGCCACTATTCATTGCTTCTTGCTTTGCCATGATGACAAAGCCGCAAAGCCCAGAGTAAAGTAGTATCCAGATCTTCTATCATTTACAATTTGTGCCCAATTAGCATCTGTTGGATGACTTGGCATAATGTAGTCCATGATCCCATGTACCATGAGTACTCTCTTCATCACTGCAAGGAGGTCAATGTCCTTGGGATTTTGCATGAACTGGTTGAGCATACCAATTGCCTATGAGATGTTTGGTCTGGTGATAGTCAAGTAGATCAAGTTGCCAATGAGCTACCTATACTATAGAGGATCTATAGAGTTAGAGAAGTGTAAAGTGGTGACAACTTGATATTGCATTCCATAGGGGTAGGGACTGGCTTGGGAATCATGTAAGTTAAACTTCTTAAGTAGCTTTTGAGTGTACTTTCCCTGAGAAAGTGTAATCCCTGTGTCATCTCTCCATATTTCTATACCAAGAAAATCATGGAGTTCTCCCATATCCTTCATGTCAAACTCTGAGTTGAGCTGACTCTTTGTTTTCTAGAGGAGAAGTCCATTGGAGCCGGTGAAGATTAAGTCATCAACATAAAGCACTACAAGAAGGATGTCTTCTATAGTCTTTCTGATGTAAAGAGATGGATCTGAATTGATGGCTAAAAACTAGATGTTAGAAATTGGCAATTAATCCTTGCATTCCATGCACGAGGAGCCTATTTCAAACCTCAAATTGAATTTTGCAACTTGCAGAACTTTTGTTCCATCCCACTAACAGCATATCCTCGAGGCTGTATCATGTAGATTTCGTCATCCAAGAAACTATTGAGGAAGGAATTCTTCACATTGGATGGGCCAATCAAAGTGAGTTGCAAGACTATTTTTGTTTCTCTTTGAGCTCTAGTTGGTTGCTGATCTACATGGAAAAAGGAGTGGTTGAGGTAGGCTTGGGTCTCTCTTCATCTTTCATGACAATGTCCCACAAGCTCTGCAGCTGAAAAATGTTCAACATTTTGAACTTCCAATTAACATAATTGTTATCATCGAGCTTGCTACTCTAATCAAGAAATATGACATAATCATGTGATTTCTCCAGGGTGCACCAAGAATCAAAACTTGTATACAATTAGCAACCAAGTGCCGATGATATCCAAAGGCTTTACAAGGCTTGAAGAAGTAGTGCACGATGCCAAATATTCATCCAGTGATTTTTTAAGGTGGCATGTAAGTGCAAAGGTGCAATTGTCTTGAATCGATGATGCAACCCTCCAAGTGACCCAACAAGAGTGAATCTACCCTCTATCAAAGGATGGAACAAGTATTGAAATGCATGAGATGAATACCGATGATAGGTTTCATAGGGACTCACACCGGTTTGAAACTAATTGGGAATTTTTATGTAGGGCTTTAGTTGGCTTGTTTTGGAGTTATGTCCTTTATGGTAGCTAGTCCTATAACTAGTCTACATGTTGATCGAGATAAAAAAGCAACAAAATAGAATTTATCTTTTTTTGGTTTGAGCTGTGTTCAGAGAGGATGTGATTCGATCAGGAGGGATATTGATGAAGGGGTTTCTACAAATACTACAAAGTGGAAATCCCAAATGTGAAATCTAAGGTGACAACTGCGTAGAGGATGAGTTGGTGAGAAATTTTTCTTTTTGAAGCATCTCCAAATGCCACCTGGATAAAAAGATACAACCCTCAGAAGAATGGCAGAATTTCGAGCACACTTGTGTGTTGAAATCTTGTGTGCACTCCTCTCTCTCCCTCGCTCATTTCTTCTATCATAGAAAAGAAGATCTTCTTCAATGACTCACCCCCCCCTACCCCCCTTAGGACAACAATTCCAATGTGATAAGCTTCTAGTGCGGAAGCCAGAGAGGCGAGAAGACGAGTAGAACTCAAACACAGAGACGGAAGAAGAAAGCAAAGGGATGTTCCGATGATGTCAAGAGCAGTTGGGTGATGGTTAGAGATGATATATGTGCTACGCCTTGGGTGATTCTCAATATTGTATTTTTCTCCTATAAATATAATAAAGTGTCCTTTTTTACAATGTTTGTAGTCTATGTCTTTGTCATTGCAATCTCCAATTTCCTTACATGCAATATGAAAAAAGAAAATAATATTTTACCTTTGTCTTTGCAACTATAAAGAACTACTTGTTCCTTGACAAAATCACACTATTTGTAATGCTTTTAACAATCATATAACATGGGATGAACCACCATTATCCAACTTGAATGATTTTTTTGTATGTTATTTTTGAACAGGAATGTAAGTTTTAAAGCACATTGATGAGATTCCCTTAAGATTGAATGTTTCACATGCTTCATCACTTCCCTTCTTAAGATACATTTGCATTCGTCTTTTATAGTTATTTAGTGATTGAAGTTTACTCTAGGCTCTGAGCCTCAAACCTTATGTGTGTTCTTATTGTTTCCTTGGGAAAGATTTCAATAGAAAGGCATGAAGTACTCTAGTGATTGAAGTTTAGTCTAGGCTCTGAGGCAAAATCTTATGTGTGTGTTCTTGTTAATTTCCTTGGGAAATATTGCAATAGAAAGGTACTAAGTACTTACTTTATTCTCTTTTTCAACTATTTCCAAGGCTATAAATAGTTGTGCATCTACAATGAATCAAGGATATTTCTCTCAAGGGTACTTGTGACTCCATCCTTGACAGATATTTTACCTTGTGTTGAGTTTTTAGCTTATGAATTATAGTAAAGGTGAAATCTTCGAGTAGCAAGATCCACCTCATCACCATCAATATAGGACAGTAATGTCTAGACTTTTGCATGTTGTATATCATGCCCTAAGGTCCCTTTTAGTAGTGATGTACTTTTTTGACTAGTTGAACATCCTGCTTGCATAGAAAATACAATCCCTTTCCCTCTCTTCCTCTCCCTCTGCCTCTACCTCTCCCTCTGTTTCTATTTCCTCTCCCTCTCCCTCTCCCTCTCTTTTTGTCTCCATTTACTTCTATCTCTACCTCTCCCTCTACCTCTCTTCTTGTTTCCCTCTCCCTCTTGCTTTGCTTCTCCCTCTCCCTCTGCCTATTCCTCTCCCTCTCTTTTTGTCTCCCTCTACTTCTCCCTCTCCACACACATTTAAATTTAAAAACATCCGCATAGATTGAAAATTACAAAGATTTATAGATTTGTCCCTCGTATACCATAGAAAGCCATCAATTCAAAGTTTTAAATGATGTAACACAATGAATAAATCATAATTTTGTATTATTTTTTCTATTCATACATATAACAATTATTTATGGCCAAGTGCATTGTTGAAGCATTGAGAATCCAAACACTTGATGTTAGATCTGTGGAACATAAAATATGAGCCCCTGCCATCACATTTCTATTATTTCAAGAATATGTGGGGGACAACAATTCTTACAAAGGATGTTTTTCTCATCCCTATATCTAACTTTGCAATTGTCAAGTCTAAAATAGTAGTCCTAGAAATGAATGAAACATGACTTTGTATCATTGGTTCTGTTCATATGCCTAACAATGCCTCATGTTGGACAAACTCATTGTTGAAGCAGTGAGAGTCCAAATACTTGATCTCAAGTCTCTGGAACAAAAAATATGAGCCCTTGCCATCATGTTTCTATTATTTCAAGAGTATGTGGGGGACAACAATTCTTACAAAGAATGTTTGTTGCATCCCAGTCCAGTTCCAACATTAGGTCATGCTGTCCTTGGTGGGAAATAAATACTTCAACAATAGGATTGTTAGTCCCATCATGCAAATCATCATCCATTGCTTTCCATTGCATCTTTTTCCATCTAAACCTTCTATATATGAAAGACATGAAAATATTTTTCCTTCCAATGAAATACCTACAAAAATTAGAATCTGTTAATACAAACTATCTTGTAACATTATAATTTTAAATACAAATAATAATTATTAGACCTGCTTACACATCTAAAATGTTCAATCGACATTGTACGAAGTCTTCACTATGACATGTTCTTGTTGTCCATCCATTGTCAAATAATTAAAATAGCCAAGAAGTCTAAGCTCTTGCAAGTATATGTTATCTTTGTTTTTCTCAATTGCATACAACTAGCAAAGAAATCAACAAAACATGGGAATGGAAAAAACTAGCTCAGCCTAGCATTTCTTCCAATAGTAGTTGGCTTCATAGCATTGCTCACATCATTAAACATTCTATTTCTATATGATTCACTGATCTCTGTGCTTGGAAATGGCCACTCTGAACTGTCAAAAGAAAGTAAGGGAAGCGATTGCAATCTTCCATACTGGCCTTCTTGATCCAACACTATGAACATTGAGTCATAAAAAGAAGGTCCCATCCTTCTTCAATTCTTATTATGTGCGACCTTTGTATTGAAGACTCCCAATCTTAGCATGGAGGACATGAAACAACCAAGTTAAGCATGCTACAAGCTCCCACTCTTTGTAAGTAGATGGATACAAATCTGTAAAACAAGCACAAGACATAACAAAGTCCCTAGACAAATGCAAATACTTTGAAGCATGACACCAGTTTACTTTGGAATACTTACAATTGGGCATATGATATGGAAGGTCTGCATGTGGATGCATGTATATTTCTGTGTGGGTAAAGACATGTTCAATATATACTTGAGTTAATGTTTTGCTACTGGGAGACATCTAAAAATCCAATATCCTTCTCTTCGAAATTCCAATGTTTGGAGATGTCCATTGCATCCTTCCGAGCCACTTTATAGCACCCATGATTAGTGGGTTGCATGAATATTTATGTAGAGCTTAGAAATCCATTCCCCATGATCATCCTTAACATTCTTCAGTATAACATATTGTAAACTAGCTTGATACCTATCCTTATCCATCTCCATAGTCGCTGTCGTCGCGGTTCCATATGATTAACAACATCTCTCCTCCTCTCTCATTCCAACCATAAATAAAAATATTAATAATTTTTCAGAATTACCTCTCTCTCTCTCTCTCTCCTTTAACTTAACCCTCACACAAACAAACAAAATATTCTTTTGAAATATATAGATTATTTTGATCTCTCTCTCTCTCTCTCTCTCTCTCCACTGAGTCCCCACCCCTCCCTCCCTCTCTAGCCCTCTCCCTCCCTCTCTTTGTCCCTCCTCTACTAAAGAAGAAACAAGGAAGAAACAAATGTCAAAATAATGTTATGGCTCTAAATATCCACCTCTATCTTCTCTTCCTCTCTACCTTTTCACAACAAACATATCTATACGAATTGTGAGACAAAATGCAATAAAGAGACAATTTTCAAAGTGAAATCAATTCATTAGCTTGAAATTATGTGTTCTTTCTTGTGAAGTTGATTCTCTATGCTCCAATAAGGCAGAGAAAGAGGCAAAAATGATAGGACACCCTTTTTTTGTACTTCTTCTGAGAAGAATCAGGTCACACCTTTGGTTTCTAACCCCCCCTCTCTCTCTCTCTCTCTCTCTCTGTCTCTCTCTCTCTCTCTCTCTCTAGCCCTCTCCTGCTCTCCCTCCCTCTCTCTGTCCCCCCGTACCAAAGAAGAAACCAAAATCGAAATAATGTTATGGATTTAAATATCATCCACCTCTATCTTCTCTGCCTCTCCACCTTTTTGCAACAAACACATAGACTAATTGTGAGACAAAAATGTAATAAAGAGACAATTTTCAAAGCAAATTTTCATTACCTTGAAACTATGTGTTCTTTCTTCTAAAGTTGATTCTCTATGCTTTCAATAAGGTAGAGAAAGAGGCAAAAATGATAGAATATCATTTTTTCATACTTCTTCTAAGAAGAATCAAGTTGCACCTTTGGTTTCTAAGAAGAGATTAGTAATGTATGGATGAATGAAAGTGATAACAAAATAGGAGAGAAGAGGGTAAATTAGAGTTTGGACAGAAGTTTTCTTTGACAAATTTTTGTAGGTGTAAGAAAAATGTGAACAAAGAGGAGGGAAAATGGCCAATCAAGAGTAGAATAGAGATAGTTTGAAACAAGGTGCTACAAGATGGCAGGAATGCATTTTTTGAGTGCATGGAGGAGGTGAAACGTTTTGGAAGAGAGAGAAGAGTGAGAGAGTTGGTTTGGAAGTCAAAGTTGGTTGAACTAGAAAGAAAGCGTGAGCATAGTTCTCATTTAGGGCTAGTTTGGATGGGAGGAAAACAAGGAGGCTTGACATGGTCAAGCCAGACCTGACATGGGCACTATTTTATTGTTAAGCACCAATGACGTTTTTTGGGGTATTTTGGAAAAAAAAGGAATTTCTCCTAGAATTGGGGAGCCTCGGCTACTACAGAGAAGTCCACATGGTATAATCTCCTCAATGGATTCCATATTCCCTTTTCCAAACCTATAATATTTTAATGGTTCTCTAAAGGGCCCCTTTTTTAGTCCAAAATGTTTGTAATGGTCACATGCCTTGGTCCAATATTGTCGAAACTTTCTTCTCATCAAGGATGCATCTAGATGACTATGTAATCACCTTGTTCTGACCAACCCCATTTTGTTGAGGGGTATATCTACATGTGAATGTGGCATGCTGACATGGATTGGTGAGGTGGAACTGATGAGCTGGCACTGCCATGTGGGCAGGCAGTAAGGAGGTAGTGATGATGTGGCACTACCATGTGTCAAGTGCTGTGGTAGGTAGATGACATGGCACTACCACATAGGCAGATGACGTGGTAGCTATGAGGTGTCAGGAGGTGACGTGACACTGCCAAATGGAGGATAGGTGTGCCACGTGCCAAGACTGTGTGGCTTATGACTGCCTTAACCAAGGTTAACACTTAACGTTGGTTAGAATCTATCTACCAAGTGTCAAGCATGGAGCAAGAGCGAGAAGGGAGTGAGAGGTAGAAAGATGGGATAGTGAAAGAGTAGAGAGATAGGATCGTGAGAGAGTAGAGAGATAGGAGCTCTGCAATGTCTGCATGGCGAGCAAGGCGACGAAGGCGATGAGGCGTGGAGGAGGAGTGATAGCGAGTTGAGGTTGCACTGCAAGTTGAGGCTTGCATGAGGCAGCTATAGAGAATTCAAAGGAGGCAGCTCGTTGGAGATGGCATAGAGGTTGAAGATCATCGGAGAGGAGGTGCTTATGAACCACCATGATGGCGTTAGAGCTCTCGTAGTGGTCGCTAGAGGCCTGTGTTTCGCAGCTGCAGCTTGTAGATACAACTTGTCAAAGAGAAGAGCTGCAAGATGGATCTGAATGTAGTTGTTGAGCATCAGATTGCTGTAGTCCAAGAAGCCATGCATTGCTGCAGTTGTGCCAGTTGTAGGAGCTTTATTGGAGCTCGTTGTGGAGGCATGGAGCTTGGCATTAGAATGGTGTTGGAGGCGTTCTAAGCTATTGCTACGTTGTAGAGCTTGTAGGAGCCAAGTGGATAGTCATTGCAGTAGAGCATCCTAAGTCAACTCTTATGTGCTTGTTGAATTGCCTTGTGGGCTGGCCGTGTAGCTATGGAGTGTGGTATGTTGCCTCATTGTTGAGAAGCCATTGATCATTGAAGAAGTTAAGGAGCCTCTTTGTCGATTGCTTGAGTAGGCTTTGCTTGTAGCAGCTCGTAGAGGTGGGCATTCAAAAGTTGTCTAGATGCATACTGATTTGTTTGTGGGAACTTGATTCGTTGTAGTTTGTTGTAGGTCGCCTGGAATCGAGTTGCTTGTAGTGCTCCTCTGTATTGTGGCATCTAAGGAGATTGTGTAGATTGGCTTTAGTGATTCTCTCCTGAACTCTCTCTCGTCAAGTTCAGATAAGACTTGCCGACTGAAACTCTCTAGAACTCTCTTCTTAGCACAGCATTAATAAAATCTCTTGAGGAATTGATCACCTTAATGGACCTAATTTTTCCATAAGAAGAGTGAAGAAATATGGAGAAGAAAGTCTCTCTCTTACATGAACTTAAAGAAAGAAATAAAGAAGCTCTCTCAAAATGGAAAGAACTGAATAAGAAACACCCAAACCTCAATAATAATTTGCAAGAAGAAATGGACGGAAATCTCTCTCTCAACATCTAAAGCTTGAATGCCTCAATGGAGGGCTTATTGCCTCGATAGCATGCAATGACTTGTGAGCACCATTGGCTTTGATACCATGATATGAGAGAGGGAGAGAGAGGAGTGCACACAAGGTTACTAACTATACACTAAATTGTATTCTATGAAAAATGAGAATATATAGATGGACCCCTTAGGGTTAGGGTTTGTCCCATAACACTATGGTGCAATTTACGCCATTCTCAATAGATAAATCCTAAGAATATAGGAGTGCTACGGGGACAAGTGTGCATGTATGTGTAAATACACTTACATAAATACACCCTACTAAAGCAAGGGTCCCCTAGGGGAAGCAAACAAGAGTTATAGACCTAGTTCCAACAAATCATAGGGACTAGCATTGTTACATATCAAACCATGGTAAAGCCACCAAGGGTATATCCAAATTCTTTGGTTGATCTATTAGAAGTAGAAATAAGTCCCATATACTAGTGTACTAAGGTTTGAATTTCCAAATTTCTTCCAAGTGCGTTCAATAACCTCCGCAAAAATCTATCAACTACTCCAATTATAGAGCATGATTACACATGGGGTAAACTCATACCTTTGTTGTTGAAAAGCAACCAAAATTATATCCAATGGAATTCCTAATGGTGAATATGTCAAATGGTACTAAGGTTGCTTCAACATGACAAAATAATCCTATTATTGGATGCATTAGGAAATCCCTTACTAGTAGAACTCTAGTAAAGGGTGAATTTCCAACATCACTTTTACTCAATCATATTCTTTTTAAGGACATGCCCATGTTATTTTTAAGGACATAGACACAGCCAAAGAATGCAAGATACCCCAACATGGGCAAATGCCTGTGTTGTTTTGAGAGAGAGAGGGGGGGGGGGAGGGGGAGAGAGAGAGAGAGAGAGAGAGAGAGAGAGAGAGAGGAGAGAGAGAGAGAGAGAGAGAGAGAGAGAGGGAGGGAGGGAGGGAGGGAGGGAGAGAGGGAGAGAGGAGAGAGGGAGGGGGAGAGAGAGAGAGAGAGAGAGAGAGAGCGAGAGAGAGAGAGAGAGAGAGAGAGAGAGAGAGAGAGAGAGAGAGAGAGAGATTCCTTAATTGCACCCAGTGGGATGCATGCTTGATCTACATACATGTGATAAAAACCTATGCAAGCCAAGAATTTTAGTTGAAGGTATGTTACCTTGAATTATGCAACGTTTTTATGACAATCCATGCTTTATTTTATGCAGGAGAAACGTGGATGCAATCAAACAATAAGCACACTCCAAATGTTTATGAGTTAAATTTGAGGCTACTAATGGTGGTGACTGTGTAGTGATAGGTCATGTTATAAATACTTTTATATAGTGATTGTGCAAAGATAGGTCATATAGCTAAACATAAAATTTATATTGTGACTTTGTGTTATTTTATATGATAAAGGACAAGAAAAGAAGAATGTAGCCATTATATGAAGTCGAGATGAAGTCCAATAAAAGGGAGTTGCATGGTGATGAAAAAGGGTAAAGTAATTATGAGGAAGAGGATGAACTTAGTGATGCTTCTATGCATCTGATTAAATGCACTACGAGCTCAAGGAAGTATGGTACCTACTTGTAAATTGAGTAGTTTTTAAAAAATGAGTAGTAGAAAAGGAAGTTGTTTTCTTCCTGATATAGTGCCAAACTTGTTTAAATTGTGGTCTTGTGATTAAAGAATCATCACGTAAAGCCCATGATAGCGAAGTTTCAACTTTTCGATAACGTGCTGTGTTCTCCTATAGGATACATGCTTCAAGTCAATGTGAAGGAAATAGAGTTTTCTTGTAATGTTTCTCCTTCTCTTACATCATATATGATACATGTGTTTCTTATGTAAAGGATTCAAGGTAACTCTCACTTCAGTTCGATTACTAATTTTGGATGGTGGGTTATGTTGCATGTTATTGAACAATTCCTAATAGACATAGGATTACATATAGGATCAACGATTGTTAATATTTGTGAGGGCATAAGGTCAATGGATTATGGTCATGGTAAAACATTGGATTGAATATTACATATTAAATAGATGGAGTGTTACCATCTTGTGGAAGCAATGCCAAGCTTCTCTTTCAAACCAATTTATTTGATGGGGAGGGTCTTTTTGAATAAACGAGAGTATCTTGGCATAGTGATGCTTGCATCAAGGAAGACGATTTCAAATCACATCATGCTTTTTAGAATCAAAGTGGAAATAGACAATAAAGGAAGAGAGGAAGTGTGCCATTTGGAAAGAAGAGCACTTTCTAAAGTTATATAAAGATTGTACATCAAATATGATACTGCTTTTGTTGAGGGTGGCAATGGTAAACATGATAGTGATTATGTGGGGCTGGAGAAGGTGATGTGCTAAGAGGAGTAAACGACTTTTAAAGAACTTTTTCAAGGCATCGATATGAAAGCCATGAAATGGATGATTAAAATCTTGCATTGTATTAGGAATGCCGCTCAAGCAAGGGAAGACTTTGTTCATAGCTTGACGTTCAACAACAAATGGCACCTTTTTTCATTAAACATGGTGGTATATAGTATATGTGACTATTCAAATATGAAATTGATGTTGCATGTATCACATGGACTTTACCAATCAAAAGACTTGGTCCATCATCTTCCTGAAGGTTTTCATGCTTTGTATATGTTAGCTATACTTGGAAAGGCCCTTCTTGACCAATAGGCTATGCTATTGAGGAATGTCTATAAGGCTTGCAAAAAGAAGTTTATAGGTGTTGTCCATCATGAAACAACCTAATAGAAATATATTTCCAATATTACATTACAAATGACCACACGGCTGCCATGTGATGATCAAGCTATCCCTCTTTAAGAACTCTGAGCCACTGGGGTAGCTCAAAGGATGCACAACCATTATATAGCCATGTCGTTCTCCACCAAATGGGTCACCTTCAAGAAAGAGATTCACCACAATAGGAACCCTATGATACATCCTATGAGAGCTTTAATGCCAGCTTTTGCATCAAGTATGAAATCATTCCATGTCAACTAGATATGCCAGAGACTTGTCCATGTGTAAAAATGAAACATCCTCTCTCTCTCTCTCTCTCTCTCTCTCTCTCTCTCTCTCTCTCTCTCTCTCTCTCTCTCTCTCCCCCCTCCCACTTATGGATAGATTCACATGCACGCACATGCACACGCGTGTGCACGCACACACACACACACATTGACACCTTTGTTTTACTATACATCCATATATGCAACAATACATACATGTATGCACACACGCACACATAGACCCCTCTAGTGTGTGTTTGTACACAACACTTGCATGTGCATGTGTGCATACGTATGTAAGTATTTATGTCTGATATTTCATGAAATGTAGTTTGAATATTCTACATTTTTCCTTTCTTCTTCATCGTCTTTTTTTGGGGGAAGGGTGTTGTTGTTTCTAGCAACTTTGCCAAACTTGCATGGACCCACCAAATAGCCTTATAGGGGTGGTAGCTCAAGTATGCCACTGAACCATTTGAGGAGAATACAAACTTGATGTTTGAGGCATGGAAATTGTATTGGTAGTTGCATGGTCAATTCTCATATAGTTTCTTACTTCATCAATGAATAGAGAGGTGAAGCTATTGAGCGATTGAGTGGGGAACTCTCTAATGCGAATTCAATTGTATCACTTTGTAAATATGCCATATGGATATTGGTGGAGAAATGTGTGAAATTGGATGGATGGTTATGTGGTTCCCTTGTACAAAAGTGTATTACATGGCTCATGATGCTACACATGAGCAATCATTCAAAGCTTTTAAAACAATATCAACAAACTTTTTATGAGGTTTTAATTTTGAGAATTTGTGAACTATATTTCTTACCTTAATGATGGATTCTTGGAGGGATGTTGGGAAGTAGTGTGGTGATTACAAGTTTCCTGGTGAGGTGATGTGCAAGCCTAAAAGAGGGCGCAAGTGTTAAGGGATGATGGGAGCTCCTTCCAAAATGTGAGAGTAGTATCACCATGATCCACGTATCATTTGTGAGGAAATTAAGCACAATGCAAACAAAAAAAGATAATCTTCTTGGCTTTAATGTATCCTACCACAAAAAGATAGGATCTTGAGGGACCACCTCGATATTGTGTGTGTGGCACATATGGCATATAAGCTAGGACTGCATTCCCATGGACACCTTCCCTATATCTCCACAAAAACAACAATTTAGAAACATTCCCATGCACAGAGCCTTGGAATTCCCTATTGATCTAGGAGTTGTAGAGTGCTCCAATAACCTTGGCTCTTTGCCACTGTCAAGCATGATAATTACTATTGAAGGCTCGGGTTAGTGGAGTCATTGTTCGATTTCAAGAAGTCGTCTGAAATCGTAATTGCACATCTCGAATCACCCCTCTCATACTCATAAATATTCATTCACTTTTCGACCCAATGCTATTGATAGTCACAATCAACCTAATAAGTCAAGATTTGTCATGGCGTTATTATCACCTCGTTGCAAAAGTCGGGGAAATTAACCTCTCACCCTTAGAAATTGGTTTACAATCTTTGCCTTCTCGAGGCTTCCTCCCCCACTTGCCCTACCAATTGAATTTGAGCTCCTCCAAACAATCACAATAGGCAACAAGCTGTGTGGATCATTCTTATGTAATTATGTATGATAGACAGACTTTGGAAATGTGCTCTCAGACACAGTAGAATAGTGTCTCAAAAATGGTGGCATGAATTATGAGGCCACCTGTGGACAGATTTGGTCAAGGAGCTCCACAGTGTGGGAATGTGCTCTAACTACGTGATACCAAAATTCCTATGGAAAGGTGGTGCTAAAGTGAATACTTGACATTAGTCTTTTTCTTCTCTCTAGTGGACATTAGTCTTCTAACACTCATGAAGAAATTGGATACTTGACATGAGTCTTCTCCTCCATTTGTGCTTTACTTTCACTTTGAGTGCTATACTTGACATTAGTCTTCTCCTCATTTACGTTACTTGACATTAGTCTTCTCCTCATTTACTTTTTTTTTACATTAGTCTTTAACCTCCATGACTCTTCTTCTCCATTTGTGCTTTACTTGCACTTTAAGTTAGTCTTTTCCTCCTATAGTTATGCTATACTTTCTTGGCAATAGTCTTCTTCTTCTACTCGAGTTGTGCTTTACTTTCCATAACCTCCTCTTGGTATGCACTTTCCATAGCCTCCTCTCTCAAAGTTTTAGCATTGGATGTCGCCAAAGCTATTTGAGAAGTGCGACCTTGCACCATGTGAAATTTACCTTCTTCCTCCTCTTCTTCCTCTCCTCCTCCTCCTCCTCTTCTGCAGAGCACAAAAAGAAAGAATGAACTTCTTCCCCTTGCGGATTTCCCTTCATGATCTAAAAGCTTGACGATTCTTTCCCAACAAGTCGAAGCTACATCCTTGCACCGGCCTCGAGGGGATGGAACCCAATTAGTCTTCCGCACTGATCATCTCATCAGATTATACCTGTCTACTCCGCCACAATCAGCTGATCCGCACTCCTATCTGCAATATCCCGATTGTCCGTTTGTCCTCCTGCTCCTGCTGCTGCGGCTGCCGAAACTATAACAGTACCACACTTTACAGTCTACTTTTCCTTGCCATTTCCATTACTTGTCGGCTTTAATCGTTTGCAAAATTCTGCTTACAGCTCAAACCCCTCCCGTCGGACGTATACTTAGTCCTGCCACCCCCTTGCTCCTTGCTTTGCTAGACTGCCTATCCAGCTTTTTCCTCAGCATAGGCCGGTGTTTGTCAGATTCTTTGTTCTTACAGCCCTGGTATCAATCCTCTGCCATTTCCTACACGTTGTTGCAACGTCCAGAAGCTCGAATATTCGAGCTCCATTACCGCCACCCTCCCCCTTCCAGCTTAAGAGCGCTCACCATGCATCGCCACGCTCACGACGCCACACAACGCCATTGACTTCTCTTGTCCTGATCACTCATACCCTATACGTAATCGTTGCTCCGTTCGACTTGCTTCCATGCTTTTGTGATCGGATGCTATTCTCTGCTGTCGCCGTCGGATCATTGTGCTGGAATGAACGCTTCCGATCTGGAACCTTATCCAGCCATTTGCATTAGATTATAGAAGGAGAAGTTATATAGCAGACCACCGGTGTGTCGTATTCAATCGTTTCTTGAGAGGAAGTTTGCAAATATTAATATTATCAATGTTTACGATTTCTAGTTTCTTGCACTACGATCGTGCCTGAGGGATCAATCATCTGTCGAGAACGCACTTCAACAGCTCCTGAGAAAATATTTGCTGCCGTCTGAACGTAGTTGACATCCTAAATTCTCAAGAGTTGAAGTCTTTTGTTCCTTCTGAAGATACAACTGCGGCGGTATGTCTTTTCTTGAAGTGAAAGATATTGCTACCTGCGCGAGAAGCTCATCAATAGATCAAATAAACTACGCTCGTTGATTATCAATCGTTCTAGGACTAGACGACTTACTGCCTAGTGAGAGAAAAGTATGACAAACAATGAAGGGTGAATGACGGTCTGCTTAAAGGGCGAGGAAACGGATGAGCGTAGAAAGATGAAAGAGTGAGGACAGTGAGGAGATCGAATGCGAATTGTAATGGTCAGTTAGATACCATAATTGCCTATATATGGCCATAAGATTTGACTACATGCTGTTTGTTTTTAATGCAGATATTGATTCCTGTAAAGGGGCGTCTCTATCATAATGGGTTTATTAAACGCTGGAAAAGAAGTTGTAAGAAAGCAAGCAGGAATGCAAGCACACCCAGCGCCTGCTGATGCTGAAGTTGTTGGACCAAGTTCTGGTCAAATTGCGATTGTGAAAGCTATCGACCGAAAAGCACGGGGCTACTTTCAGACCATTGAACGGAGTTTCAGCTCTCCAGCTCTTGACAGGTGAAAAATGTGCAATCAATTAAATCTAAGACAGCAGTTTCCGTTTTCAGAAGAGGATGATGAGGGTCTTTAGAACTGGGGCATTGTCAGATGAGTAATGACTGGGCTTTCAGACTTGGGTGCTTGGGGGGGGGGAACAGATTTGGTCTGGGCACGTTGCGCCTGTGAGGGGATATCTTTGTCTGAACCCACCCTCTCTCTACTAGGGGGAAGTCATGAATGAATGAGCATTTGTTGTTTCAAATGGTACGTAACGATTTCCATTTTCAACAAAATAGCCGCTAACCTAGGACTAAGGCTATTGTTTGATACTTACAGGAAGAGTTCTCTAGTTGAAGATCCATCTGCCATGACCATAGAGTTTCTCCGATCGCGATTGCAATCACTACGTGGTGATTACAAGGCTGAAAAACAGCGAGCACAGCAGTTGGCTAAAAAGGTTCGTCTCTACTCCACGAATTATTCTTCATATTAGAATATAAAGGAGATAAAATCTTTATTCAAAATGGCAGCTCAATCTACCAGGTGTTGGAGCTTGAACGTGACTTAAGCATTGCAACGGAGCTACATAAAAAGGCGGAGTGCGCAAATGCGGATGGTTCTGTAAAGCATGATAACAATGTACCTGGACATGACACCATAAAATCATACAATGGCAGAGCGGATGAACCTGATAGAAATAGTGAAGTACATGGAGAAGGAGGCTACAGTGTTGCGAGGTCTGACTCTATAGAATACCTCGGAAGTTCTGCTGGAGATCATGAAGATTCCGTTTCGGATGTGTGTGCTGATGGTTGTGGGAACGAGGGTCACTTTGATGGAGATGAAGAATGGCAAGTGGTAAGGTCTCCTTGGAGGCATCACCAACTACCCAGAAGTAGTAAGCAAAACAAAGATCAATGTCAAAAGTTCAGGCAACTTCTCCAGGAGAAGCTTTCTGGAACTCATCCAAAAGAAGCGTTCAATGAAGGATCATCTGACTTAAGACGGATGGAAAATTTGGCTCCCAACGAGACCAGGTCAGCGTTCCTTCTCAGTTCCCCTTTGGGTGGGTGCGTGGGTGTGTGCATGAGTCATGTGCGTGTGCGTGCAAGCGCGTATGTGTGGTGTGTGCGTGTTGCATGCATGCTTGCGTGCCTACATGCGTGGATGGGTCGGTGTGAACGCACGCGTTGGGGGATTGTTTGTGGGCAGGGGGAGATTGGCCTCATATATATGATATGGTTGGGTGGGTGGGTGTGTGTGAACGCGCGCGTTGGGCAAGTGTCTATGGGGCTAGACTTGGGTGGGTAGGTGTGAACACGCGCGTTGGGGGAGTGTCTGTGGGGGAAGACTAGGGGCAGGTCTCACATATGGAATCATCTGACTCAAGATGGATGGAAATTTTGGCTCTCAAGGAGTGTGTGCACGAGTGTTGCATGTGTGCGCATGTGCACGCGTGCGCGCCTCTGTGCGCATGCGTGAATGTTGCATGCATGTGTGTGTGCCTGCATGCGTGGGTCTGTGGGTGTGAACGCTCGCTTTGGGGGAGTGTCTGTAGGGGTAGGGAGATTGGCCTCACATATGTAAGCACATATAAGGATGTGGAAAGAGAAGAGGTAGCTTAGCAAAAACCTGGAAGAGGTACTTAGCAAAAACCTTTATATCTGGCCTCATATGTGGATAGACTACAGGCACAAGAATGGACTCGGTGGTTATCTTGGGTGTCATTAATCGCTTGTGGGTGAGTAAGTGCATATGCATCATATGAGTCACGTGGCCAAGCTCAAAAGGTCAAGATGAGCCATTCTTGATCGTTTCAGAGTCAGTGCTCTCCTTGCCTCATTCCTACACTCGAATACGTAAGGTTTTGAGCTTGCGTTTGATGCAATATTAGACCATAGCCCTGGTATGTCCCACTGTAATTTCCCCCTTTGTGACCACCACCTCACAAGCGATACATTCTCAAACAACGATTTTAATCCATGTCTGTGTTATCGAATACAATTTTATCTTTGGCATCCTTTGGATCGAAGATGAAAAATGTCATATCTTGTTCTTTCTTTGACTCTCCACATCATCATCTTATTTGCTCTAATTTCAGGTAGGCCTGCCTATGTCCATAGGCTCCAACAAACTCCCAACAAAGCAGTTTTTACACACGAGCATCAACCAAAAGTGTACTGCAACCATTGGTCAGTCATGCACTGAGCCTGAATGAATCTGCACAAATGCATGTACCTTTAGATGCATCCTCTAGTGAAACAATGTCGTGTATTGTTCTTTCTTTGAATCTCCACATCATCATCTCATTTGCTTTAACCTCAGGTAGGCCTGCCTATGTCTGATATACTCCAACAAACTATCAACAAAGCACCTTTTCCACACAAGTATCAACCAAACGTGTCTGGCAGTACTGCACCATTGGTCAGTCCTGCACCGAGCCTGCCCAAATGCATATGCATCCTCTAGTTAAACAACTTTCATATAGCTGCCAGCTGTGGTCACTATTCTTAAATCACTGTGGTTTGTGACATCCATATGGTCTATGTACTACGGTAGAAGAATAGAAATTCGAGCACATATGCAGAGCTAGCATCACCATAGTCTTAATTGATGAATTTAACTGGCACACTTGGCCTTTGGAAGTTTCCAACTCAGGAACTCTGTATCCAATTTAGCTGCTATTTTGTGCTTCCCTGGTCAGTCAAACAGTCTCCCGGATGACATGTAACTGGTGTTGCACTAGTCAACCTTTATAGTCACTGTGGCATGGCTGCTGTGGTTACCCAACCAGCTTGCAGTGTTGGCCGGGCTCCATCTTTTGCCCAAGGTCTGCTCCACTGGGACTTGTCCCCTGCCACAATTAAGGTCATCCACCATGTTACAGGCATGAATTTGGAAGAAACACATTGCGAACCACATTGGCATGGACAATGGGGTGGGACACGTTGGATGGACAGCATTCTTGGTACTGTGTGATGCTGCAGTTCGCTGCTCAATGTCCTGGTGCCTCACTCTACAGCTGATTTGCAATCTGGCAAGTGAAACTGATGCATGTGGGATGTCTGTGGGGTCCTCTAACCTTCTTGTACACCATCAACAAGAAAGTGATTACAGTCATTGTCTATTTAGAAGCTAGGTTTGATGTGTGCTATGCCTCAAGTATAGGTGGAGTACCATATTTCCACAAATAGCGATGTGTAGGAAAACCTAGTAGTTGCAATGTTGTGATATCAATCATTAGCACAATACATGTCAAAGGCAAACTAATCACTGAAATGCAGAACAACGCTGAAAGTCTAAAGGCTTACTATCCAATTACTCAATGGTTAAAGATATATATAAAGGACGCTGTTTCTCATTGATTTTGGCTTGCACGTGTTGCTCCTGACAAAACCATGTCGCACATAATAGACAATAACTTGGATGAAACTGAATGTACTCAAGGGCCTGTACAATGACATTATTTAACGATCAGCTTGTACAATGACACCTGTGAGTATTACGCCATGATATTGCAGGCTTCAAGAATCACTTCTTCCAGCTAGGCAGAGGCCAGGCCAGGCAGCAGATCATATTGACCATCATGCATTGCATCCTGAAAAGCAGTTTTATAAAGTCAATTCAGAGCAGACAAAGACACAAATCGATCTAGTGGAAGAGGCACAATCTAGGACATTACAGAAGGCTGAGATGGCATTGGATACCTGGGAAGAGACACTCGGCATCAAAAAGCAGGTATGATTCTTATGCTAGTACTCTCTGCATAGAGATAATTGAAATGAAATGAGAATGGAATGACTTTCTTCTAATATTCATGTAAAACTGTAAATTTTTTTAGTATTATTTTCTTTAATTCTCTGAAGGCAAGTATTTAAGTAAATTTCAATGCATGCAATATGTTATTTCCATGTAGCAATCATTAGTTTGTACATTTTTGCTACTTCTAGGTCCCTGATGTGCAGAATGGAGGAAAACAGACTCCTTTTCACATGGGGAGCAACGAAAACTTACCTATAGACACAGCTCGAGATAGAACTCTAAATGTGACTTATGGATCAAGGCAGCATTTGGAAAGTGTAGAGGGGAAGCCTTTACAGACTACAAGTGGAGCGGATTCCAATCCAGATGTCATGGGGGGGAGTAAAACACTAAACCCAGTTATACAGGATCAGAAAAGAGTTGATTTTACAGGAACTGCTGCTTCTTGCCTACATTGTGCTGGGAAAAAATTTACAATTGGAGTTTTAGTCCAGGAAAGGGGGAAAGTGATTCACACTCCTAACATCCAACCATGTGACAACGGTGTTGATGTGGAGAACACAACTACGATTTTTCAAACGGTAAATGATTCTTACAAGCCTCCCTCCCTTTGCAAACCAAAACATGAACGTGAGATTGCAGCAGTGAAACAAGATGAGGATTACTCTATGTCCACAGAATCTCCAAATAAATCGAGCAATGTAGCTCGGGTCCGTTTAGAAAAAGGTCACCCGGAGGTCATGAATGATCAACTCTTCAAAGAAACTGGAAATAGTAATACAACTGAGGTACATTTGAATCTCAACAGAGAGGTAATGCAGGAAGGCCATCCTGAGTGTTCAGAGATTGCTGGTCGACACTATGGAAAGCAAGGGCAAGGCTGCTTCATCGGATCTCCTTGGAGAGAGGATTTGTATGGATCGAATACAGACTCGAGTTTCAAATTTAATCTCCAGAATGATTATTGTAATAGGGATATAACAAATGAAGACATCGTCATACAAAGTTCACAAACCAGTAGATCCATTGGCAGTTCCAATAAGGAACCAGATCTTTCCAGTGAGCAAGGCTGGCAGCAGATACCTGCAAGGAGCATTGGGGGGCATGGAAGTGGGTATTCAACAGGGAGAATGGACGTGACAGGAAGAGAAGCCCTTGTAAAAGGCGTTTCACTACTAGGAACACAATCTGGGAATGTTCGAGGAGAAACGCATCTTCGAGGTTGGATAAACCGATATCAAGCAATTCCTCCGAGCAGATTTAGCAACCAAACGCGACTCTTCCACGGTCCTGGAGAAAAATGTGACCAGCCAAAGCAATCTTTTGCAAGACACACTATGGACCAAGGTTATCATACAACGCTACCTCACGGCAGTTACGATCTTTCGTGCTGGACTAACTGTACCGGTAGCACAGACGGTATTCACGATTCAACCTGTCATGTTTCTAACATCGAAGCCACTCCTTTTGCTCTCCAAGAGAGTTTGCACAGTGGTCTTTATGGCAGAGACCGCCAAGAATTTCAACCCGAGAGGATCAAAACACCCACCGCAGCAATGCCGGGCAGATATGGCTTGGCTCATACATATTCACAAGAGGTTTCTCCTTCAAGAGGAAGTCGCATTTTCTCACCTCACGGCAGGCTTCACGAATATGGAGTTACTCGCATCGACACAAGCGAGGATGCTCGAGAAGAATTCTCCCTCAGACGCATCGAAGCAGGAGGGCACATTGAATATCCGCAACACTCACATGCTTTTGGAACAGAAAGATACAGCAAAGAGTCACTCCATGCGTCGCCGGTGAAAGGCAGAATGGAGCCCGAACTCTTCTCACCGTTGCGCAGTATTCCCATTTCTGAACATCACTCAGCTGTGCAAACGGAAGCGGATGGATACGGAAGGCGAGGCGTGGATATGCAGGCTCCACGGAGGTCTGTGGATGGGGGATTCGACAGGGTGAGGGAGATTCTGAAGGCGCTGGATGTTGCAAAACAGCAAATTCAGAGTTCCGATGAGCAAATGGTGTTGCCTCGGAGGGAATTAGCTATGGTGCAATCAAGCAGTCCTTCACGATTCTTTGTAGAGGCTGCGCCAAACCATCATTCGCAGCTCCTTCAGCGTGCCAGAGCTACTGATAGTCCATCAATCTGAGCTGCAAATCGAAGCTTTCAGTTTTGGATCAACACGCAGCTTGCATTTGGATCCGAATTGGAAGCTTTCCGGTGCTTCTCGTCTTAGGCTTCCACTTGATCAAATCCAGCTTTTGATGCTCGTCTTCATCAATTTCAATGACTCTTCTCTGCAATTGGATCAAAACCAGCTTTTGATGCTCATCTTCAGCACCTTCTGTCACTCGTCTCTTCAATTGGATCAAATCCAGCTTTTGATGCTCATCTTCATCACCTTCGGACTCTTTCAGTTCGCGATAATGCCCGTCAAGAGTCGTCAACTGATCTTAATTTCTTCTTCCCTTTTCCAGCGTTTCTTACCGTATGGATTTTGATGGTCGACTGGCAAAGCCCATCGAGCTCAATCCCATAAGTACGGAAATTCTGTAAAACTACGGTGATCGATCCCTCCACAGGCCACGAGACTGCACTCTCTCTCTCTCTCTCTCTCTCTCTCTCTCTCTCTCTCTCTCTCTTCCCCTCTTTGGTTAACATTCTTTTCCTTTTCTTCCATCCCCAGTTTTGCTCTTTGTCTTGCAGAATCGCTGTCTGTGGTTGTCGAGCCTCATCCTGCAGCACACCTTGAGCGACATTGAGCACCGAGCTTGTGGGCAGTGCCTGGGTGGATGGTGATCTTTTCCCAGAGGCAAATTAGAGCAATCTGACTCTGGCATTTGAGTAGAGAGGTTGGAGGTTGTGAGGACTGTGGTTGCATGCTTATTATGATGCAACATGAGGTTGCTGCAACTCGTGAGGAATGTGTCCTTGTGGGTTCTTGTTTATCTCTCATCCTATCCTGCAGCAAATTTGCAGGACTCGACAGAACACACAATCCTTGTTCTTGATGGAAACGTTCCCAGAATTTCAATGTGGGCATAGCTGCTCTCGTCTTTCATGTGTTTTATGTATTCAAACATAAATAAAGGCAACTTCTGCATAAGACCTCCTTACATTAAGTGTAATTGATCATCATCAGTTTCATAAGCATCAAGGATTTGTGCTCAGATTATGTTCAATAAGTTCACTAAGTTCAGTGGGTTTTGGTCTCCAGGATTAAGTTCAACAAGTTTAGTGGGCTTTTGCCTCCAAGATTTAATTGCTGAATGGTTCTAATTGGCTGGCAAAGCACGGGCAGTCTTCCATATATAGATGGCCAATTTTGTACGATCTTTTCTTTCTTAATAAATTTTAAAAAGTCCAATCAGCATTACAACATTATGCAATCTATATCTAGGTTCGACTTTATGGCAAGTTTGCACTGTTTGTTTCAACCATTCCTCTCTATTTTGGAGACCAAGTTTTTGGAGTCTAAAGCACCGCCATAAATAATTATCCAATGCAACATAAGTCAAAGTATAATATCACCATCAATACCTATGGACGAAGATAAGGTACCCTAATTTCAAAGTTGCATGAGGTTACTTCACTAAGCTCATTAAACATGTGGAGCAACATGTATATGTTCTTCTATTTTCCTCTTGAAGACCTCACCTCAAGCCTACTAGTAGCAATAAGATTTAAGAATGGTATATCTTGTGACTTGCACGAAAGTGATTAATCCAACTATGTGGAAGACCCGATTGTGATTGGTGGCTCATGAGACAACACTTTTATTGGAGATCAACATGGTTGACTGTGCTTGGTTGCCAAATATTGGTTACATGGTGTCATCGTGGCAGAGACCTCTTGCGTGGATGGCCAATCGATGTTTAATGGTTCCTCGGTATTCGAAGGTTTAGGTGGTGAAGTCTTCTATTAAGAGAAGTATTCTACACGATGGAAGGTCTTTTTGTCCAAGCTTCTCCTATGAGAGTCGGTTCCTTGGAGATTCTACATCTATAGAGATTGTAGGAGAAGTGGCTTCGAAGTCTATAGGGGTGTTAGAAGAGTCTTGAGCTTCAGACTCGTTGTATGCAACAACAAACACGTATATGGTGAGTTGCAGGACCTTAAGTCCATAGATAAGAGCCGGTCGTTGTAAGAATAGCAACAAAGCCCGTAGGCGTGAGTTGTGGTCGTGTCTTTATGTTCACATCTTTATATTGTTAGAAGAAGGTGTTTCTTGCCAAATATCGAGTCACTTTTGTTCGAGCTATGGAGTTCATTCAAAACGATTAATTGCATGATTGAAAGTGTCATATTTTCACGTGCTATTGAATCACTGTGTCAACATGCAATTCCCAAAACCTACAACTTTGCACCAAGATCTTGTAGAATAGCATATGCTTGGTGCTTATATGTTCTAATCTCTTGACCACCAAAATAATAACACACAACAAAACTTTGAATCACCCATATCTTGTGTCCTACATTCAAAATACAACACATTGCCCAAGAGTTGTACACATGGAATCATCCCAAGCTATGGTGAATGTAGAGCCAAGTTGAGGGCCACATCCCATGGAATCATGCCTATGTTATATGGATGGCAGTTGCAACATAGCAATAAAAACTGCTATAGAGCAATAACATTTGCTATAAAGCATAATATGCCGTATATGATGTGCTGCTACATAATATGTGCTACACTAAACGACATACAAAGTGTGCTATATGTTGAATGTACTACAAAACATACACAATATGCTATGTGCTCAATGTACTACATAGCATATAGAGCATTGACACTTGGTTGTGTCCTTATTATTAATGCAAGTGGCTTTTACAGACTGGTAACGGGTTGTCCATTTCCTCTTATCTTATCTTACTTGTATTAATTGCACACTCTTCCACCTGTCTGCATACGGTGTCACCCACGCAACACGGATCCTTCCTCCCATTAGTTTTTGATGCAACATTGTAACCAATCCCCGAGTAGGAACGTCTCTCAAGCATCTCCCAGAGTGCAAGTGAGAGCATCCTCCTTCCAACAACCATGCACGCCCTATTCTGAGATACCACGTCCAATTTGAGTCTCCCAACAGGCATTGCGGTGCTGCCGCCCTGACACAAGGTTTCCAGCTAGTAAGGTTGCAAGCTTCCCTCAATGAATAGATGCAGTCGCTTGCAATCGGGTCCCATACCTTGCAGGGACTCAGCGAGCGGTACGTGGGAACCCATGCTGCCCAATGCTCCGTCACGCCAGAACCTTAGCGGAAATAAGAACGCAGAACAGTCAGAGAAACAACTAATGCTGAGAAGTGACAAAGCGCCAGCCGTTACTTGGTCACACACACTATTTTAGAAGATATCTATGAGTGTCGTATGTTGATTTTAGAATCTTGACCTGCTTGATGACTAGCGTCTGGACTCTGTACTAAGGAGTGCTCCCAAGAGACCTCCGCATCATTCAAGCATTAAGAGATGTCTGATACGCGCTCGGAGAGAAGACAAAGATATGCAGCCTGGAGAGAGGAGCACCTGCACCGAGGATAAAGAGATTGGCACGAACAAACTACAATGAATTCTGAGGCAAAGATGGAAAATCGTGAGAATTAGGAGGAGGTAGTAGATAGTCACCTGCGCCGAAGGGATCGAGATAGAAGAAGACCTAGCCACAGGCAAAAATTGTTGGCTTCTCATGAGACAGCAAGAGTGAATCGGTTCATGAAGGCGTCTGAAGGCTTTGACCATGATGCAACCTTCAAGCATTGGCTAGAAGAATCTATGCAATCAACCTTAGAGAGTCCCATTTTTGAAGATGTCAATGAACAAGTCCCAGGACCAAGCAACCATGTGTATGGGTCTCGGTAGGAAGGACACATGTCCGGAATAGATACAAGATGTGCTTCAGACTGGGAATAACAAGGAAGACCTATCCACGAGATAGAGGTAGAGACGAGGTTTAGACAGAGAAGCAAGCTATGGTACACAATAGAGAGTAGTACCAGGGCACCAAGCACCAAATACGTCTACTCATTGCAGAGGTACCAAGTATCAAGTCCCACGTCAGCAACACACATGCAAGGCCAAGCAAAGCCGAAACCACAGGGAACTGCATGTGCCAAGCAAAGCCGAAACCACAGGGAACGGATGGAGAGGAATGCCAAGTGCCTGGGAGAGATCAATGCGGTCAACCAGCAAATGTGATCTTGAAACCCAATCCTCCTATTCTAGCACAATGCCACGAACCTAATGCATTCGTATATGTCGATTGTGTCTGTGGGCCTCATATGCCGACATTTCATGATGAAGAGCATTTGGTAGAGTTGGAGCTGATAGCCACCAAGCCAAAGGCAGCTACTCTAATCAAAGTGAAATTTTAGGATTTCAAAAAAACTAGCGATGAAGACCCATACATCTACTCTAATCAAAGGGAAATTCTAGGATCTCAAAGGAACTAACAGATGAAGACCCATACATCATCTACAGAGTTTCTTGCGGGTCAGCCACATCAATGCAGGGAGGAGTATATGAATTACTTAGGCCTTTTTGAAGTGCTTTAGAAAGGAAATCAATGAGGAGGATGTTCACACCAAGTTAAGCGATCTTAAACAAAAGGAATGCGAGTCAATCCAATGATTCTGTTCTGAGGACGCAAGCTCTCATCAACCAGCTGAATACACCTATGGATGATAAATCATTGTGTGCTTGGCTTTTGACAACTTGCACTCAGGTGGACATATGGTCATGAAAAACAGTCAATCTGGACTAAGGACTTGTTGAGTTGAGCACTAGCTTTGGAAAAGAATACAAGTGATAATGAGACTACATCACCAAAGTAGGACAAGTTAAGATACACCCTCAAGAAGCCCTTGAAGAAAATGGGTTCCTTGGAGAAACTTGGCTCAAATGAGGAATAGTGTAATAAATGTTCCAAGGAGGGACATATTGAAGATGAATGTAGAATAGAGTACTGCAAAGCATGTACCAAGTATGGTCACGATGAGCCAATTTGCTGGTATGCCAAGAAGTGGGATGCAAATGTAAAACCAAGTATCAATTGATGACAAGTCCGAAAATGGGGAAGCCGCCAAGGCCTGAGCAAAGCAATAACAAGGGGAAGAATAACACCAAAAAAGATAAAGGGCCGATTAGATGTTTCTTCTGTGACGGAAATCACATTAAGGCCAAGTTCCATTGTGGCAAGAACATCTCAAAATGTTAAATGACAGTAACAAGAAGTACATCCTAGATGCAGAGACATTCTCACCGAGGTGATCAACCCAGTAAGCACCAATGTAGTTACTCAGTCGAAAGGTCTTATCAATAGACATGAGTCATTCATCAGAGGGGGACCTTATTGCAAAAGAAGTTGGCATCCAAATTAATCAAGGAATTGAAAGGAAAGGCACCTGCTATTAATAGGGCAGTCGAGGCAAGTAAAACTTCCCAACTGGCTAAGCTGGTTCAGGCCTATACCAGTGGAAAACAAGAAGAACTAAGCATAGCTAAGTCTTCTACATCATAAATGAGTAAAGCTTGGGAAATTTTTAACAGTATGGAATTCAATCTCACAATTGCAGACCTACTAAAGGTTTCTCCGTATTGCAAGGAGTTCTTCTTTTAAGCCGAGGACAAACTGACCAAGGACATTGATTCCTTGGTACCAATCCCGATCATTGATACCCTGGTGGTAGATGATGAAGTACTAATCATCACAGTGAAGATAATGTAGCAGAATGTCTGCACATTGATTATCAATGGTGGGTCAAGAGTGAACATCATCTCAAAAGTTATAGCCCAATGGCTCAAGTTTAAACACTTTGAGCCATCCCTGTTCTGAATATGTATGGCAAACCAGCATCTATCAAACCCAAAGGTATTCTTCAAGATGTTGTTACTACTATTGTGGAATTCATTATACAATTAATTTTTTGGTTATTCCTATGGAAGAAAATGCCTATCCTATTTTATTGTCGACCATGGCTTAAGTGTGCCAAAGTTATGCATGATTGGGGATAGGATATGATGACTATTAAGTCGAGGGATACTAAAGCACAAATTCCCACCAATCCAAGAAAGGTCCCAAGTATTTGTCGACCAAAAGGCTTGGAAGTCAAATATCAGTTCCCAAAAGACATGGAAACTCAGCTAATGGAATTACGAATCTTACCTATTGGTGAAATTGATAAATCCAAGTCGTTGCCGAGCTTAAGGAAAGAATGAAGGCAAAGACGCTTGCCTACAATGACATTCTTATTCTAGTGATTTCACATAAGATATATTTTTCTTAGGCAAATCAGACCAATGAAAATAACTTGGTTAGAACCAACAGAAGGGACTAAAACCACACACTATTATGGTCACTACATACCTACTTGGTGATTAGTTCCAAGACATCAAGGAATTGTTTCTACAATATAAGGATTCTTTTGCTTGGAGTTACATAGACTTACAAAGAGTACCTCCAACAGTTACTCAACAATGGTATTGCATGAACCCTAAGTACGCAAAGCAAGTCAAGGCCAAGCTTGGCATTGATAGCAAGTTTCATTTATGCAATTGACACAAGCAAAGAGTTTAAAGTCTGAGTTTGTGTTGTTGACTATAGGAAGTTGAATCCCCATAAGGTGCCATATCCATTTCCAATTCCTTTCATATATGGAGTCATTAGGAAAAAAGGGAGCTTATTTTGGCCAAAATGAAAAATAGCTCTCAACCAATGGCCAGAGGGCCAACGTAACGTTGAGAAAATTAGAAAAAAAGGGGATATTTTTGAGAATGGCAAAAGAAGAAATCATAGAAATAGATACCTGATTGAGCAAGCTGCATTGCAGATCTACTTGAACATTATTTATTTATTTATTTTGAGAAAAAAAAAGTTTTATAAGATCTACCTGAATATTGCAATTCCCCTATGGATCCATGTAACACATCCATGAATCATGAAATGCATTTTGTTGGTTGCCACTCCTCATGGGATGAAGGGTATATATCTAAAGGAAAAGAATAAATGAAGAGAGACAAATATAAAGCATAAAATTTTGACTTACATTATATAAACTCTCAAGTAAGTCACTTACAATTTGGTTTATATTGTGGAAGATACTTTGGATAATCCAACAAGACAAGCTCTTTATGCATTACACATGCTGAATCAATATTTCCCATTTTGATATCTTCCCATCCTTTGTTCTAAAATCCTTCACTTAACCCTTCCAAGATGTCAAAATTTATTGGCAGATCATCTCTTTAGTCATTTATCGGGTTGCATTAGCACCCAGCTTCCTTTTATCGGATTGCATTGGCACCCAGCTTCCTTTTGATATACTCAATGTTTGTCAATAACCTTCAATAGTGATTGATCCTATTGGCAATTTTTATAGAAGAAATAGAAGACACAGGTCAACGAGATAATGGGCTCACATTTACATCTTACTGGACAAGGGCAACACACATGGTGTGTTGGAAAAACTAGACCTCCCACTGATTGGCCAATTCCTCAAGGTAATGTGATAGAGAGCTATAAAACCAAGTTGTTTACAAAATTATAGTGTTTCTTACGACCAAGAATTGCAACCAAAATATGCAAAATAAACATTTGCATGCCAATCATAGTCTTTGTTGAGCTACTCAGTCACTTGGCAATTAAAGTTTGTAAAACAATGCTCAATTATAAGGCCAATGGCACACAATATATTTTCAACTCTTGGATGATGGTTCAGATAAGAAAACATCCAACTCAATATATTGTGAAATGCTGCAAGAGTCAGCTATTGCAAATGCATGCCCTTCTCTTGGCTCGACTAGCTGTTTATTAACCCTTATCGTATGTTAGGAAGTTACAACTGGTTAGATGCAGTTACATGCGCCATACTACACCACATGTTAGTCATGCACATGTGGGCTTAGCCACATGTCATTTGTATACCACACCTCCCCCCTAAGAGGAAACCCTCACAAAGGGTTTCATATGGCAAACATGTGCGCAGGTCACGGATCCATTCAACAGACGTTGGAGCTTGTATGTGTATGTGCGGAGTTTTTTTATTACTTTGTATAGGCCGATCCAGTTGTGCATGAAGCTCTTGCAAAGGTCTTTCTTTTGGACTAGGAAGTAAACAGAGACCAAATCTCCATCATTGTAGTGGACATCAACTCTTCCATCGTCGTAGTGCTTTTTTTGTTTTTGCTGAGCTATCTGGAGGTTGCGCAACAAGGAAGATCTGAGTAGAGGTTGGACTTGCTAAAGGTGAAGGTACCATTCTACAGCATCTTTGAACCGTGTCAGAACTGTGATGTCTGGGAGCTGAGGGGGGAATTGCAGGTCTCTTCTGTAAAGAGCTTTGAATGGACTAATTCATGTCGATGCTTGTACTATTGTTCGATATGCATGAAGCACAAATGGTAAGATCTGGTCCCAATTGTCGTGATTTGGGATGATGTAGACTTGAATCATTTGTTTGATTGTCTTGTTGAGGCATTTGGTGAGTCCATAATGATGCGCACTAGTGAACGAAAGAGTGATTCCTATGCACTGTGCAAGAACTCTGCCATCACCTGAGACTTAAAGTTTGTGCCTTGATTAGAAAGGATCGTCATTGGACATGCATGTCATGAAATGACGTTGTCGATTAAAAATTTTGCGACTGTGTCAGCAGATATTTCCTTGACTACTGTAGCTTCACACCAACGCATTAAATATTCAGTAAGCACAATTATATACTTATTTCCTACAATTGATTCTAGAAAAGGACCAGTTATATCCCAAGATACTAGCTCGAAAGGTTTGGAAACTTGCATGCTTTGTAGAAATCCTGGTGGTTTGTTGTGGGATGGCTTTGTGGCTTAACAAATTGGACAGGCTCTTAGATGGTCGGTGATAAATGTCCTCATTTTCGGCCACTAATACTGACTACAGATTATTCAAAGGATCCGGTGGACACCTAAATGGCCAAAAAGGGGATGTGAGTGAAAGTAGTATGTGAAATGATAATGAAGTGATCTGGGGACAAAAAGTCGTGGTTCGTGATTTTGAGAAATGAGGAATAGAAGGTTATTTTTTATTTGAAACTTCTTGTGATCTGGGTGATTTTGGGAACCTCATAGGTTGGCTAGGATGTTCTATACATTTGGATCTTGTTGTTGGACTGTAGGAAAAGAGGACAAATCTATCGGTTGAACATGGGAGGGTATCTGGAACACAGGGGGGACAGTTGTGCTTGTTTCGGGACTTGTTAGATAGTCTTAGATTTAGATCTAGAGGTGAGGACTATTGTACCTATTGGAATTCCTAACAACGAGATAATGCATCAACCACTATATTTTCTTTACCTGGAGTATACTGAATCTTGAACTAGTAATCTTGTAATGTAAGAATCCATCACATGAGTCGTCCTAGAGGATGTTTTTTCTTGAGCATCGGAATGATAGGTCGATGGTCAGTCTCCACTATGACGTCTGTCCCATGCAGGTATGGGTGTAACTTTGAAAATGCCCACAAAATTGCCAGTACTTCCTTCTCAGTTGTTGAATAATTTTTTTCTGCTAATGAGAGAGTTTTACTAATAAATGAGATTGGACGGATTTCGATGGAGTCTTGTTGAAGTAGGGTTGCTCCTAACCCATCATTCGATGCATCTGTCCCGTAGTAAAAAAGGTTTTTTGAAATTTGGATACTTTAAAATTGCAATAATTGTCAATAAAAGCTTTACTTGATTGTAAGCTGTAGCACAAGAAGAAGACCAATTGGATTTTGCATTCTTTTTTAGTAGTTGTCGTAAAGGTGCAGTGATCTTTGCAAAATCTGGAAGAAAACGTGTAGCAAAATTAAGCATTCCTAAAAATCTCTAGAGCTGCTTGACTGTTCTTGGTTCAGGGTAGTGCATGATTGCTTGGACCTTAGATGGATCCATTTGAATTCCTACTGTAGAAACTATGAACCCAATGAATTTTATTGATGTGCATGCCCACTTACATTTTTTCATTTGGAGTTTCAAATTAAATTTCTTCAGCCGACGAAGGACTTCTTCGAGGGCCGCAAGGTGTTGCACCCACGAAGCAGTGTGAATGAGAATGTCATCTAGATAGATGACGAGGACTTTCTTTGTGATGAGATCATGTAGAATTCTATTCACTAATCATTGAAAGGTACTCGAAGCATCGGAAAGCCCAAAGGGCATGACTTCGAATTGGTAAAGACCTATTGAAGTTCTGAAGGCCACCTTTTCTGCATCTACAAGGTGGATCAGGATGCCAGTAACCTGCAGCTAGATCTAGTGATGTAAAATATGTTGAAGATCCCAATTGATATAGTAAGTCAGTCAAATGAGGCAATGAATAGACATCGTGTATCGTTACTTCATTCAGTGATCTGTAATCAATATAGAATCTGAGGTCGCCATTTACTTTTTTAGTCAGATGTGGTTCAGCAACCCATGGACTTGATGACGAGCGAATTACCTTTTTCTATAGCATCTCTTGAATTTCTTGATTAATGCACTGTATTTGTTTAGGGGAAGGTCTCCTTATTGCCATCTTTATAGGGTGTGCTGATTCTATTCAAATGTTGTGAAAAACTGGTGCCATTGTACAGGTTGGATGCTAAGGATCAGAAATGACAGACTTAAAGTTGTTGAGCAAAGTGTGTACCCTTGAACACGCTCAGAATTTGGGACTGTTGGGGTCGACTGTGAACAAGAAATGCTAGAGTATGGACCCCAACGTATCCAAGGTATGGGTTTACCTCCTGACACTATTGGAGTATGTTGATGAAAATCTAGCAAAGCTTTGTTTTGAGAAAGCCAATCACAACCTAAGGTAAGTGGAAATAATTGTTTAGGGAGTAGGTAGACTGAATGAGAGAAGGATTGTTGTTGCATTAAGAACTTAGCGTCCACCAAGGTATGGGACTGATACAATGTTTGATGATCCCCAAAAAGAACCTGTACCTATGGACCATGTGAAGGAATGGAAACTGAGCTGTTGTTGAAGTTTGGGACTGATTGAAGAGCCGGAACTACCAATGTAGATTAACACATTGACATGAAACTCATGGATATCTGTAACGATGCAGACTTGGCGACGGTGGGGCAGTCGAGGCTTGCAAGTGCGGTTGGCTAGCTTCACACAACCAACCGCTTAGATGTTTTTCGGAAGCTCCGCGAGTGTTGCTACATCAGTCACTTGAGCATTTTGAACTGCATGTGGACTAGAGCATGGAGATCGGCAATATTTTGCGACATGCCCATATCAGTTATGATTGAAACATCTCGATCGTCCTTTTTCATCTCGCTCAAGTAAGCACTCCTTGAATGCATTCCGATTAGTGTTCTGGGAGTTCTGGAGATCTATGTCCATAGGAACAGCTGTGTCTGTTATCACTTTATGCTTCTCTAAAGAAGAGGATGAATGATTTCTTTAGTTATGCTCCCCAAAAATACATGACTCAATTCTTTGAGCTATTTAGACAGCATCATAGAATGTTTTAGGACCCTGATCTCTTATGCATCGGGAAATGTCATGTCTGAGTCTTGGCTAGAGAAAGAACAATTTCATGTCCTCTTACATGGAAGAATCTGCTCACACCAAAAGTTGATTCAATTTGACCATGAACTGCGCCACAAGCTCATGTTCATTTTGAAACACATCTTGCAGTTGTTGAAGCACCGTTTGCATCACATTCGCATGTGCGAAGTTTTGTAATAGTTGATGTCGTAAACTAGGCCAATGATGCTTGATGGAATCATGCTGTTGTATGAACCAGGTTGTAACAATCCCCTCCAATACTGTGCGGAGCTCTAGTGCTTTCTGTTTGTTAGACCAGGAATGGTAGTCTATCTGCGATGTTCTCAAAATGGTCGATCTAGACGATGCTATCTTCTATGGGAAGACCATGAAAAGACTTAGGACGAACCTTGTTATCCTTCGACGGTGTGGACGAATTCGATGTATGATGAGAGGCCAGCAACGACATCAACACTTGGTTCATCTGAGAAAGCTGAGACGTGAGAGCAAAGATCGGGTCTTCAGGGTGAGAGTGAGTGTGGGCCTCCTCCATGTGATGTTCCTCCATCTGGTGGCCGACGTCTCCACCAATATGTGGAATGCTGCTATAGTCAGCTACTGTAAATGTGTGCCCTTCTGTTGGCTCGACTGGCTATTTATTAACCCTTATCATCTGTTAGGAAGTTACAACTGGTTGGATGCAATTACATGCGCCATACTGCGCCACGTGTTAGTCGTGCACATGTGGGCTTGGCCATGTGTCATTTGTATACCACAATATTGTGAGGTTTGTTCCAAGATCGATACAACTTAAATACATGATTGCGAGTCATAATTTTATAATTTCCTTTTACTATAAATGGCGTAGGTTGATTGGAAATCAACTTATTCCATTAGATCAAGATCTGAACTCATTTAGTCGTGACAACAAATCAATTGACATTACGATTGATGAGAATGGAATTATTAAATATTCATGTTTGATTCATTAACTCTAGTGATTTGTTAACACTTCTTGTTACTAGTTCTTCGAAGGGGAAAAAATACAATTTGATGCAAAGAGATCCCATAATGGGATTATTAAGATAAAATCAAAAGTGATAATCAACTCTAGTGATTTGTTAACACTTCTTGTTAATAGTTTCTTCGAAGGAGAGAAAATACAATTTGATGCAGGGAGATCCATAATGGGATTATTGAGATAAATCAAAATTGATAATTACAGGTACTCATGATTAATGATTTTGTACATGTAAAAGATAGAGAAGTACTATGGTTCTACTCTATTCTGAAAGTCAAATGGAATGTTGTTTCTTTGTCCTAATGGTCTACTTCTTTTTAGGCAACCCTTGAGACAACAATTGATGCTATGGGGTTCCTAAGATGGAAGCTAATTGGGGGACTCTACTAATTGTTAGACACAATGGACTGCTCATTCTTTGTAAACTCTAACAAAGAGCAAGACTAGCCAAGATCCCATTAGCACCTTTACAATGACTTTGTTAATATATGGATCGGTTTGATTGTAATTTCAGTAGTGTACATGCTTCTTAAACATATTCCATATTCGTGGACTTGTTTAGACTGATATAAAAATAGTGAGAATGAACTTAATGAGATTGAACTTGTTTAGAATGATATACAATAAAAAAAACTTACCAAAGTCCTACAAGGATAATCATGTCTATCACTTCTCCTTCCCTATCCCTCAGTGAATCCTTTGTAAGGTTATAATCCCTAAGTAAATCTGCATCCTGAAGCCTAATAATATTGTCGGTCCTAGTCTATTTAGCTTCTACAAAACTTGCATTTCTAAGCTTGCTATTTCTACAATGAGGTTACCTACGCTCCCTCATTTTCTCCCTTTGTGATTCATCAAAGGTCATATTTGCTCTAGTTCCTTCGCCGTGTGTGACTTCTTGTACCTTTACCTCTTCCACCCTTGGTATTCTTATAGGTGGTACAAACAGAATATCCCTTATCTTTATACCATACCATTCTATAGCTTGAACAAGCTTGTCATATCTCCACACAACCATTTTTAGGGTAGTCATGTCCTTGCTCATGACAATGACCCTATGGCTATGGATGGCAAGAAGCATTGTCTCTTAGAAGAACTCTATTAGAAAATCTTCTATAGCCTCTTGGAGTGCCCATATTGTTGTTCTCTGCCACCTTAAGGCAAGGATCTAGTCATCGCAAACTCCCTTGACCAGCCTCTAGAAGTGCCCATATTGTTGTTCTCTACCACCTTAAGCCAAGGCTCCAGTCGTCGCAAACTTCCTTGACTAGCCTCTAGAAAGGTGCTTTAGGAATACGAAATCCCATGGCTTTCTAAGCTTCTTTTATCTCTCTCAATATTGTGACCTTATATTTGAACCTCCTCATTCTTGCTTGTTTGAGAAGATGCATACTACATAGGTTTCCCTTGAATGAGCAGCTGGACCTTTAGATGAGGCTGCAACCATTTTTGCTATTGGTGGACCAATGTCTTTCCTCCTTGTTGTTCTCTTCGTCTTCACCATTGGTATAGATAACTAACTACTACTGCAAATTGAAGAACATAACAAAGAACATCTAAGTCTCTCTCTCTCTCTTTCTCTCTCTCTCTCTCTCTCTCTCTCTCTCTCTCTCTCTCTCTCTCTCTCTCTAGCCAACCTTGGAACCTAAAATCTACGAAACAAGGAATTTTTGCAATAGAATGGGATTTTGGGGGGGTTGGGAGAATTGCAACATAATGCAATTTGGGGTGTTGGGATTTTCCCAACCCCCCAAATTGCATTTTGTTGCACACTTCCTTGTTTTGTAGATTTTGGAAGCTAAGTTTGTCCATAGAAGAAAATAAAGCGAGAGAGAGAGAGAGAGAGAGAGAGAGAGAGAGAGAGAGAGAGAGAGAGAGAGGGAGTGAGTGAGAGAGAGAGAGAAAGAGAGAGAGAGAGAGAGAGTTTTGAATTATATGATTAGCTTTGAAATCTCTACTATGTGAGGATATTCACTACAATTAAACCCATTTGGCTACAAATCAAAGAGAAAATTGACAGTCACTAGATTGTAAGAGAGAGAGAGAGAGAGAGAGAGAGAGAATTGGCAGTCACTAGATTATGAGAGAGAGAGAGAGACTTATATGGGGGATCGAGAGACTTATATGGGGATCCCCCATCTCTCTCTCTCTCTCTCTCTCTCTCTCTCTCTCTCTCTCTCTCTCTACCCTAATCTTCAAAATCTACAAAAATTGCTAAATTTCATCACTAGGAAAAGTGTGCAATAGAATGGGATTTTGAAGGTTGGGAACTTCTCAACCTTCCAAATCGCACTTTGTTGTACACTTTTTTTTCATGCGAATTTTGGAGGCTAGCTAGGAAAGGAAAGGAGCTCTCTCTCTCTCAGGAAAGTGTAGCATTAAGAGGTCTACATACACCCATCATGTAGACACATACAGTATGTAGCATTAAGAGGTAGATACACCCAGCATGTAGACACATACGCACTGGGATATTTAAATGATCCAGTTTTATGAAGATGCAGGGATATATCTCAAGAAAGATCGAGTGATGCCATGGTATGAGCTCATCATGCAAATTAGAAGGCATGCAAGGAAATACATGCAAAAATATTAGCGTCCAGACCTTCAAGATTGACATATCTTGATGTGTGTGCAATCGTTTGTGGCACATGTTATGATGCACTTGCTACCCTACGTAGTCGCTCGAAGTGCACACATTGTTGCTCGGCACGTTTCTACTCCTCTTCAACCTCTTCTTGCATCAAGGGACACTTGCCTGCTTTGCTGGAACCTTTTGGTTCCTTAGGCAGAGAAAGAGATCCATGTCCTTGTGGCATTCTGTCGACAGAGTGATTGGATGTTGGTGATAAAGCGATAGATCAGTGATATGCAAGTTCTGCATGCATCAAATTTAGTGTTCATGAGATCCCCACCTGTGATGCTAGATGCTCAATGTGAATGCTGCATGCCATATGGTCGATGCAAGATGAGAGATGTTACATATACTAATTAAGATGCAAGTTGTTATATCACACATGTACTATGCATGATGAACATGCAATGAATTAACAAGAAAGTTTTCACTAAATTACAATCTTTAACTACAAATAACAAAATAATTAACACTCATGTACAATAATTAAAACTCATGTGCATTCATGATAATTAAAACTCATGTACAATAATTAATCAAAACTCATGTACGTTGCAAATGCACAAATGCCGAATGGCAAATAATTGATTTTATCTCAAAAGGTTTTGATTACAAGAAGTTTGACACTTGGGATCTCAGTATATACAAGACCAATCAAAAGGCCTATGGTGCTAGCCTAAGTGCGAGGCTCATCTACTCCAAGGGGGAAGAGGCCCTAATACAACTATCAAACGCCATGCAAGTTCTCCACAAAGTTTTGGCAAAGTAAGAAGTAGATTCATTATTTTTGTGTGTCTTTGATAACTTGTGAATATATTCTATGGAATACACGTTAAAATGTGCGCACTCACTCTAAGGTTGAGAGTGGTCACCTTTAAAGTACATTCACACATGGATGTGAAGGGGTGTTGACTTTGGTGGCTCCCAAATGCTGATCTACCTTTTCATCTTGTAGCTCATTCATTGTGAGATTGTTTTTCAAGTATCATGAAATGAAGAATATTTTTCAATCTATGTCTCCCCTTGCAAAATGAATGTCTCTCTCTCTCTCTCTCCTCATCTTCATTCTTTAAGGTGTTTTGCACGCCTTAACACTGGCGATCCTGCAATTGGTTCAAGCATTCCAGACTCCGAAGAAGAGACCAGCCTATTTTCTGAAATGAGCAATGTGAGTGCTAGAGAACACAGCATGGCGTTGAAGGATGTGATGATTGTAGGAGATGTGGAAACTATTGTGGACTCAAAGACCACCTTTTGGCAATGATGAAGAATATGGCGCATTAGGTCGACGCTATAGCCTGCGACTTTGGAAGAGCATCTTGCACGTTCGGAACCCTCTGTTTGGGTCTCAGAGATGGCAAACAGGAACAATTACTTTGGCTCGGATAAGTTTGCCAGCTTTCTCTCTTAGTCTCCTCATTGACGTAGTAATCCTGAATCCATAATGCGTATGTATACCTGCATATGATGAATCGATCCTATGGTTCAAGAATTTAATGAAACGCAGTATGGACGTGGAGAGAATGCGGGTTGTTTTTGCAGAATAGAGCAAATCATTGTGATGTTCATGAGGAAATCGGGATTGCCATGTGGAGGCGTGTCAAAGATGGAAGAGGAAGCACACAGCGGCAGTTGCAGTTATGCTCATGTGAACAATGCAGGCATTTGAAGAGTTGTTGCATCCCCGGGCGTGCCAAAGTTTCTCAGGCCGAGAGGCATTGCACGGCGCCGAAAATAGACGAAGAAACACAACATCCTCGATGAAGAATCACCTCTGCGGAATGATCGATAGCTGCACAAAGTCCACTCGGTAATCCCATGGATTTCTGTTGCTCAATCTCTGCTCTCGGTGAAATGAGGAATGCGAGAAGCGCTCATACTGGATGAATAAAGCGTGTTTGCTGTCTGGTTTGAGCCTGGATGCCAAAATTCTAGGGGGCAGGGCATCCAGTTGCTGGTAACAGCGGCACTAAGCGTTTTCATTCAAGCACCAGAAAGGAGAAACCATCACAGCAGGACAAGCACGACCACGGTAATGATGATTACAGCAATAAGCAGACCGAACTGAAATCAAAGACGGATATTCTAGACACGATTCAGAGGATTGAAACCAGACCATATCCGTTTGACACTCAGAGTGCGCCGAAGCCACCAATCCAAGTGTTGTGCGAGCAAGTTTGCAAGGTATGCAAACTCTACATACCACTCGAAAGGACGCCCGCCTCTCTACATGAAGAAATGATCCCAGAATTCTCGATCGATGAAATCCGAAGGCGAGTTGATAAGCTTTATCGCCATTTCCATGCCTCTAATTCCTTCTCTTGGCGTTCGCCTGTTCACCAGAATTTACAAACCAATTCTACAACACAGAGTGCTCCGCCAAACAACTTAACATCTCATTCTCAAGCATCATCCGGCAGAAAATTTATTCAATCTTCTGGCAATTGCGTATACTGAAGATTTCGATTCCGTGGTGATCAAAGGTGCAAAGAAAGACAGAAAGAAAGAAACAACGTACGTTAACACCATGCAGGGTGGAGGCAAAGCGACAGACATGCGCGACGTTGTGGCTCTCCATATCTGCATTCATTACTTCACTAGTCAATAGATCCGTAATTTCAATAATCTAGCTCCACTCTCCAAATTAGTTAATTGGGCCATCCCGATACGGAGTTCATTACAGAAGACATAAAAAGAATTCCATCACGAAGAACACGATGATCTTGAAAACGAAAGGTGATGAAGACGATGGCTACATGTTCATGAACGATTGCAATGGTTATCTATCTACGTCCAAAGGTGTGGATGAATAGCAGAATGAGTAATGAGATTGAGAAAGGCAATAGTATTGGAGGAGACGTGCATGATGTGATGTACGCTGGATGGAAACAAGAAGACCTGTTGTTGTGTTATGCTATGTATGCGAATAGCCCGCCAGGAAGAGAGCGATGTTTTCTTTTCAACAATGGTTTTCTGTGATTGAGATGCTGCTTAGCCATTCTAGAGATTGCGCTCCTGCCCTACGAAATTGAAGTTTGACTGCAAATGCAAATCCAAACTCGCATCCAATTCAGCAAGCTCAGATTCGACATTCATAGCTCTCAAAATGAGCTCTCAGAGTTCAGGTTTGATCTCTTTGACGGCTTAACAACCAACAAATATTTTGATCATTTACATCCAATTCAAACTCACACATAAATTCATCATTCTAAATGGGGAAGAAGAAGAAAAAGAAGTGTAGCCTTTGTTTGAAGAAGGATCTTAAGACTTCTGCATGCTCATATTTTGCATACACCATGCCGTAAGGGAGACAAGTGCAAATACTACTGCATGGTGGATCTTGTTGAAAAACTTTATGGCATCATTAAGTCACTGAAGAAAGCACCATCATCTAAAAATTTGGAGAAAGCGAGAGATAAATTGTCAAAGTTTTCTCACACATTGGAAGATGCTTATGATTATCATGAAAGAAACAGGTACAAATCATGTTCAAATCTGAAGAGGATAAAGAAACCTTACAACCAGCTGTAGAGGAATTGGAGGAGACCTATGAGAGTGACTCAGAGTCAGATAGTGATTATGATGTTGAGCTTTGTTGGGACGGATATGATGGGGATTGAGAGTACACAAAAGAACCAAGAAGGCCAAAAGAGCCAAGAAGAGTTCTCAGAGGTACCCAACTTCACGTCAGACATATCCCATGATTTAACAGAGGGTCAGGATTACCATGATGGTATACATTGTGGACATACACTTGCTGATGATATGATTCTTAATATTTTTGACCGTCTCTCATGATGAGGCAATACCACAAGTTTCTTCTCATGTTCAGGATGATTCTTCTCTTATGGTTCATGAGGATGATGTTTCTCACACAAATGCTTTAGTTCTTGATCATGATTATGATCCAGATTTGGAGGCTCCATTCTTCGAGTCTCTTCCTTCTCTTATTTTTCCCTCTTCTTTTTCCCCTCTTTCAATCTCTTTTTCCCTCTTCCTTCTCTTATGCTTATGCTCTTTTCCCCTCTTCCTTTTCCCCTCTTCCTTTTCCCCTCTTCTTTTTCCCCTCTTTCAATCTCCTTTTCCCCTCTTTCAATCTCTTTTCCCCTCTTTCAAACATATGCTTTCTCTCTTTTTCTCTTATGCAGATGTTTTTTTTCTCTTATGCTTATGCTTATGCATGAGCATATGTCTCCTTCTCCTTCTCCTTCTTCTTTCCTTCTCTTCTTTTTCCCTCTCTTTTTCTCTTCTTTTCATAAGCATATTGTAAGAAAACAATACAACGTCTGTGCTCAACGGATAACAAGATCTCATATGCAGAAGAGAAAAGCAGATAGTATGGAGAATCAAAATTTTGATTACTGTAAAACTAATACAATAGATGGTGCTACCTCCCGGCCATGCGCTCCTGTGTGAGAAGCTTCGATGGCGTGTTGGAAACAGTAGAGGACGGAGGCTGGATGCTAAGGAATCAGGGTTGCTGTAGCCAGTGATAATGATGGGCTTCACGGGCTTGCTCTTATATAGCCACCAGTCGTAGTCGATTAGACCCAATCGAGAGACCGACCCAGTCCGCCCAAAACGACCGACTGGAGGTTGGTCCTGAAATAGGCTACAACCACACGATGGAACCGTGGTGTAGAATAGCATTCGGCCCAGAGCCATTCGGGATCATCTAGGGCTCCAAATGGGTCCCACAACCTGAGAGTGGGTTGCCTCGGAAAATGCTCCTTCTACCCTCAGTGCGGTCAGTCATGGGATGCCTTCCCGCACTTGCATGTAGCCTAGTTGGCAGTGTGCCAACTCTATCTGAAGCCGTCCAGCCATCAAGCCACACGTGGCTCCCATCTGGTATCCAAACCAGGACCTACCAGATAACCGAGCTACTCAAATGCCTTCTCATACAGGGGGCTTACAAGTAGAGTTAGCTAGTTCCCGCGTAGTTACACGAGAGTGGAGCATGGATATCTAACACCCCCCCTCAATGTCCACCCGCAAGTGAACTTACTTTTTCGGCCCAATGCCAAGTCGATGAAGATGCCTCTCCAGCAAGTCTCTTCCAAGAGCCTTCGTGAAGATGTTCGTAGCATTCTTTGTAGTTGGACAGTACACCAAGTCGACCTCTCCATCCATGATGAGCTCCCGTACAAAGTGATATTGAATCTCAATGTGTTTTGTGCAAGCGTGGAACACAGGGTTCTTTGCAATTGCCATGCAACTCTGATTGTCACATGATAACTGCATAGGCTTGTTCTGCACTGCACCCATGTCCCCTAAAGTCCTCCTCAACCACACTACCTCACAAGAAGCAAAACATGCTGATTTGTACTCATCCTTGGTAGAAGAAAGAGCAATTGTGGTTTGCTTCCTCGTTGCTTCTTACTGACCCATGACACAGCTCCAGATCAAAGTGAAACAATAACCTGTCACTGATCTCCTACTGTCCACATCTCCTGCCCAATCCGAGTCATAGAATCCGGTCAAGGTGTTGCCCTTAGTATAGGTGATGCCATAATCAAGTGTGCCTTTGATGTATTTCAGCACCCACAACCCTGCCCTCTAATGGTCCTCCCGGGGCATATTGGAAAACCTACTTAGTACACCAGTCACAAAAATGATGTTCGTGCACAAGTAAATCAAACTACCCACAAGTCTTCTATACTTCGCTTCATCCACCAGTGGTGATGAATCCTCGTTTGAAAGCTTCACGTCAACCTCCATAGGGGTGCCAACTGTCTTGCACTCAGCCATGCCAAATGCCTTCAGTATCTCTCCAGCATACTTCAGTTGTGAGATGAAGATCTGTGTTAGCTCTTGCTAAACTTCAATCCCCAAATAGAAATGCATCAGTCCAAGGTCTATCATTTCAAACTCTCTTCCTAGCAACTGCTTTGTTTGCGATATCTTTTCTTCATGGTTCCCTATTAATGACAAGGTCGTCCACAAAAAGGACCACGATCATACACCTGTTTGCTTCTCTGTAGATATACAAATTTGCATCAGATGGGCCCCTCCTAAACCCGTTTTGCAGAAAGTAGGCATCAATCCACTGGTACCATGCTCGTGGGGCCTGTTTCAGCCCATAAAGCGCCTTCTTCAGTTTACAGACTTTACCTTCTGGATTGGGGATCACAAAACCTGGTGGTTGTTCCACGTATACCTCCTCCTTGAGATCTCCATTTAGAAAGGCGGATTTTACATCCATCTGAAACACGGGCCAACTTTCCTATGCTGCTAAAGCCAAAACACTGTGAATTGTCCAGGATGGTGGCAGATTGCTCAGGTCCATAGAGGACATCTTGCTTGAGTCTGCTTTTCAGCCTATCAGGGTTGTAGGTCTTTTAGGATATAAGGAAAAGAGAGGAAAAGAGAGAAGTAAAGAGAGTAAAAGAGAGAATGGAAAAGAGAGGAAAGAGAGGAAAAGAGAGAAGGAAAAGTGAGAAATCATATGATTATGCATATGGATGAGCATATGCTCATGCATAAGCATATAACTAATTAGTGAAAGGAGGAGTTTAGAGAAGCAACTTTCCAAAGGGATTGGATTGACAGGACAAAGAGAAGCCTACAAACAAGGAGAAAGTACGAAAACAATAGGTATAGCTTTCATACTCTTCTCTTTCATGATTGTTTTTTGTGTATTGTTTCTTTCTTTAAAGAAAGAAAAGGAGAGGAAAGGAGGAGAGAAACTTTAGAAAAAGGAAGGGGAAGTGAAAGTAGAGGAAGGGAAAGTAGAGCGTATGTGCGTACATGCATGCATATGTGTGTAGGTATGTATGTGCATACATACATATGTACACGTGCACACATATATAGTTTATCCATGGATTTAAATGATTTTTATTTATTAAAGTTATTAAAAACTTAAACTTTTAAATGAAGATTCTTTAAAATGAAAAATTATACTAGGATTTCTACAATATAGAGTAATGTAAGAATTAGATTTCTTAGCTTTTGCATTATTAGTACAATATGATAGTGTAAGTAAATCAACTCTTTATTTCAAAAGGGTAGTGTCATATCTAAGCCTGTCTGTAACATAAGAGACAGAGGTACTACCCCTTTCTTGAGCATCAGGCAATGCTTCAAACCTATGCTCTACTGAGCTTGACGGAGCCACAATCAAAGTCGGCTCAAGCTAAAAAGCATCGAGATAGAGTTATAATAATTGAGGTGTATCTGCTAGATCACCCTCTTCTAACCACTTTGCATGTAATGTAGAATAATTTCTGCATTTTACCAAGTAGCGTCGGAAAACTCTACCTTTGATCTTCCTTATGTGCCAAAATCTGTTCTAGAACTAGGATCTCATCCAATTCCTCAACCTCTGGTTGTACCTCATCAAGCATATCCTCTAGTATGTACCCTTAAAGAGACTCACATGGAAAGCATTGTGAATCCTTTAATGATCTGGTAGCTTCAACCTATAAGCTACATCAGCTACATCACCTAACTTCTCTAAAACCTGAAAAGGCACATAATATCACATGCTAAGTTTGGGGAATAACCAGTCTTTTCCCCTTTTCTTTTTTAGCCTTGCCTTTTCAAAGCACAAAAGAACCCAATCACCTTCATTAAATATCAATTCACAATGGTGACAATCAACTGTGACAATCAACTGCCTTTTTTTAAGTCTTCAGGAGAGCCTGCTTCACCTTCCTATAAGCCATATCCATGCTCTACCTCATCTTTTGAGTACACAATCAGGTTATCAAAGAAAGTGCCTACAAAAGCCCTATGCTCTCGGAAGATTCTGTCCAACATCCGATTAAAAGTTGCAAGAGCATTCATAAGGCTAAATGACATAACTAAGAACTCATACAACCCGAAGCTAGTCTTGAAAGTTGTCTCGGACACATCCGCTGGATGATTGCACATTTGATGATACCCACTCTTGAGATCTATGCGACTAAAAATGCCCGACCCTTCTAATCTATCTAGGATATCGTCAATCCTTGGAATTGGAAATCTGTTTTTTATGATTATCTTGTTAAGTGCACGATAATCAATGCACATTCTCCAAAACCATCACTCTTTTGCACCAACAAAACCGTAAGGATATTTTCATAAAGTATATTTTTTCAATAGAAATTTAAGTATAAAAATGAATCGGGACCGTGCACCAGTCTATGTAAGAAGTTACGTTAATTTTCATAATTTTGTTTTGTTTGCTACTGTTTCTTATCTTTTGGTGTAGCTTATCTTTGTTACATTTTTATAATTTTGATTTTATTTCCTTCAAAACACTCTTAAAAATTCCTTGTTTTAATGTTTTTATCTGTGTTTTGAAGCATGAGTTTTTCCTTAAATTTTATCCATAAACTAGTCCAAAAGAATCTATTAAAATGAATTTGTACATTGACAAGTCCGAAATGAATGAAATAAGCTTCATGAGCCATAGGTGGAGATCTAGCTTCGCGAGTCATAGATGGAGATCAATCTTGCATGTGTCCGCACAAGGCATTCTAGCATTGGAGCCAGTAACACTTGTACTTCTGTCACCTTGTGTGCTTGCAGACTCTACTCCACTTACACCTTCACCTTCCCAAATTGATCTTCTTTGTATTTTTCTGGAAGATTGCAATTTCTTTGTTAAGATGTGATCTACTGCAATAGCTCTTGGGGCCGCACGATGTTGAATGCTCTTTCTTGAGGCACCAAGCAAGTGACCCCTTATGCGAGGCGCTCCCCCTGATTTTTGCATTCCATAATACTTGCATTTCCACTCAACATAGTCACAAATATTAATGACAAAGTCCCATCCTGGACCTTGTGACTTATGTTTTTTTCCCCTTTGCATGTGGAATACCTCTTTGAGAGGATTGTGACACCCGCATAAATCCTCTCCCTATATCTTGGTTGATAATCTCATAGGGTGGATCAAGCATTGGGGTAGTGTCCATTTTAGCATTCAGATCTCTTTTGTGAATCCTTGTCCAACCCCAGGAACATTATCAGGCATATGATGCCTAACTTGGGCATGACTTGATGCATCCACAGTTTGCCTACTCACAACTTGTCTTGAAGGTTGTGCACGAACATTTCTAGTTGAAGGCATTTTTGATTGTGCATTCGTAGTCACAACTCGTACTTTGTTTTTGCTCACATCATTGCCATCTCATCTCCCCCTTGTCTACATGCTTTACTAATAAATTAGAACAAAATCAAAATCTCACAACTCTAAACCATAAATCCTTAACTCAAGACTCCTCACTAACAATCGCATTCATTGGCACTCATGATCGTGGTCCACAAGTTTTCCAAAATGCAAGGAGTCAGAGTGTAGACCACCCCCAGGAGGACACAACAAAAACTCACATTCACTAGCACTTGCGGTCGTGGTCTCTGCGATTTCCCCAAAATGGAAGGAATCGAAGTAGCGAACCACAACCCACAAGTATAATGAATGCTGACTCACCTTCCCCCACTCAACCTTACCAATATGATCTAGATCGTGGTTCACCTGTGTATCCGAAGAAACCAAATGGTTTATCAGAATATGAACCATAATCGGATCGAATGGAGAGCCTAGATTGTCCTTTCCACCAATATATAATGCGGCGTTGCATGGGAAACCATGTAAACAATACCTCCAATACCATTAATACTATCGACAGTACCACGACAAAAAAAGTGGTAATATTGTATTACCACCAATTATATTACCATCGACGGTAATATTTAAAATATCAAGAATAGTATTACCTAATTCTAGGTTTTTGTAATCAACGTGATCACATTGATTTCATGCTACTATAGAGCGTAACAATGCAAATGTGAACGTGAAAACATGAACCTTGGTGACTCCCAAATGTGGCACCTAGGGACTCTGTGATCTGTGCTTCAATGTCCAGCATCCTAATTTACATGCCATGGATGTCCACATGTGTTACAATTAGGTCTCGATCATGTGCTAGGATGTGTACATGGGTTCAAATTCTGGGTTTAGGACCTACCATGCTCGGGAATAGCTGACCTATTGTGTGACATCTATGTATTGTGCACTCGTGCCAGAGGATGACAACAGCTCCCAAAAATGTGATGTAGTGAACCTATACAGCCCGAAACATCGGGTGAAGCAAGAACCCTGAAGAAGGTGTGCACTTTTGTATCCTTGTTCACGGTAATGTGTGTGCTGGACATGTACACACCTGTCCAAATGGTCCTAAGTAGGAGAGGAATGTGTTCTATCCATGGCTAAGTCACGTATGTCTCAGATGCTCCAATGCACTTGGGTGACTCGGCTATGGACATGTCTAGTTGGGAGAAATGTCATGGTTTGCTTTTCTGCCCTTCTTGTTGCAATGAGACACGTCTCAGATGTCTTCCATGGCATTGAATGGCCCTGATGTCTTCCTGCATGCAGGGAAGTCCCCCACACACAAGAGGGAGAGGGAGACTATTGTTTCCAACATGAGGACACCAAAAATTGTTAGGTCCAACAAGAAAGAAAAAGGTAAGTACCTGGAAACAACATAAAGCTCCTATTTTCTCTCTTGAAGCACCTCACTTGAAGACATGTCACTGATGTTTTCCTTGGCATTCATGGCCAAGATGTCTTCCTGCATGTAGGGAAGGCCCCCACACACATGTTGGGGAGGGAGACTGCTATTTCCAACATGAGGACACCTAAAACCATTAGGAGCAACGAGAAATAAAAAGTTTAATGCCTCAACAAGTCAACACTGAACTCAACAAGCAATACTCTGATTGAGGTTCGCCTCATGCTTGCAGGGAAGGCCCCCGCTGTGCTTTTGGAAAAAATGGTTGTATACATATCAACACCACCCAGTTTGAGAAGGTCCCAATATAAAGTGAAAGGTAACGGACGGAGATGGTCAAAAATTGTTGATTCTATGATTACTTGTTCCTTGCTTCAAAGAATGTTTGCCTGACCATAGGAGATGATCAATTCTCCCCACTGGATTCATCCAAGACTTGCTAGGAGGACAAGTGCAATGCCTACAAGGAATTTGTCTCGCGAGAAAGGGAAAGGTTTAACTACTTGCGCTCCAGCATTTGACTTTGTAGAGAACATACAGGGAACCCATGAGTGAAAGGTGAAGGTGCTACATTTCTTGGGATTCCCTTCTAGTAATGTCTTGCTTTTTGTTTGATTATATGATTCTTAATTTTTTGCTTATGCAGGAGATGATACAAGCACCCCACTTGAAGACAACTCTGAATTGCTTGCCAGTGTTACACTACCTGCTTAGAATTTGTCATGCCAGAAGGAGAAAGTGAGTTGTTGTTTGTCAATATCAGTGTCATGAAGAACAACATTGCTTCATCAATTTGCTACATGTTTTGGATGTGCAGCTCCTGATAGGGTGAGCCAACCCACCTGCATCTTTAATGTGACTCCTCCGAATGCAAAAACCAATAGCCTATTGCGTTGTATTTTTTTATTTAACTCTTGAGAATGTGGAATCATTAAAGAAATGTTAACATGAGAAAGGGAAAGGTGAGCATACATTGCTTGCATCCAACAAAATTGATTGCTGGAGCATCATTTCCTCTTTATCAAATTGATTTGACCCCATGTCTTGATTCTATCTAGACACTCACAAATTGTTTTAATCTATTGTTTTATATAGAGAGCCTACCCACTCTCAAATCTGACTCACCTAGTAGGAAATGGTCCAATCAAGTATGAGGCCTAGGTGGATTGGGGAATGGTGTTGTTTTGGGATAAGCAATATATATGCTTTATCGAATTGATCGAACCCTATGTCTTAATTCTATCTTTCCACTCACAATTTTTTTTTTATGTACAAGACATTATACGAAGAGCCTTCCCACACAAATCTGACTTGCCTACTAGGAAATGGTCCCAATCAAGGATGAGGCCTAGGTGGCCTAGGAAAGGTGTGGTTTCAGGATAAGTAATATATCCGCTTGATGTTGGTTCTATGTGCATCGTGGATTAGATTAAATAATGTGTATTTGATTTCGTTTACTCGTGTCTAGAAGGTGGTGATCATTCATGGGAAAGGGGAAAGTCGTTGACTTGACAGATGATAGCCCCCCCAAAAGGATGCTCCAGAGGCAGAGCCACTGCCCCTAATGGAATTGCCACAAGTAGGTTCACCCCAAATGAATTTCTTGATCAAAATGTTGGTGGATCATTTAAAGCACCAAAGCGTGATGCAGGCTTTGAAAAAGTTGTTGAAAGAGCAAGTGCCTCATTGAAGGTCACCTTCAAGGACACGTCCCCAAGCAATCTTGAGCCCATAGTTTGCACTGTACATACCATAAACAAGAAAGTGGCCAGTAACTCCAAAGTCCCGAGTGAAGAGGCATCCTACAAGAATAATCTTCATGTTCAGAGAGGTGTGATGCACACGGGCCTCACCCCAATGGGGAAAGACTTGAAGATGGGTGGGTTTAGGGATGTGCATCACTCGCAAGAGTCCACGCTCCCTACGCCCACTCCTCGTGTGACCAAGCGGGCTTCTAAAAGGGTTTCTATGCACTTCTAGCCAAATAATCTGACGAGCCGCCACCTTGAGGAGAGAACCTTGCCAAAGAAGAAGTCATTACACTAGTTGGTGAAGCATGCTTTTAGACATTTCCACTTTTTGATATGTAGAGCAAAGATACGTAGAGTAGAGATATGTAGATCACAGAGTTTCAGTGATATGTATCCAATCAATTTTGCCATATGTAATAATTAAATGGGTTGCACCTTCTGTACTGAGCATTTTCAATGTTTTTTGAAGTGACATCTTTTTTATTTCGAGTGACAATTCTCTGCATTTTTATACTTGAAATCAATTTAAATGAGAATGAAATACATGTCTACTTGAAAGCATATAGTTCATTGCTATGGGATGCATAACAATCTAACTCTTGAAATTTCCATTCCCACTTAGAATAGCATATTTATCATTGGCAAGTTAGGTGGAGTACATATGTTTGATTTTTTCACAACAAGATATTGGTCGGTTTTCGACACTAATACCGACGGAAACTACACTATTTGTTTTTTTGGATGGGGAAAATCATCATTTTAAAATATGGTATTAAAGTCAAAAAATATTACTCGGTAATAAGGTCGGTACATATTGACCAGGGATGATTTTTTCATGCTAGTTTTGTTAAGAAGTGAAACTTATATATTGGCATCGAAAGTTTGTATGCCCTAATAAAAATAAATATTTGAAACATTCGCTAGGATTTGAAACTTTTATGTGAAAATTTTTGAAGTTTCGCCAAGATTTACATATTTTACTTCAAAATTCAAAATAAAATATACAAAATGGTGCTATATGCTATCAATATTGTGGAACTAAAAAATATAGCATGATAAACTTTTGCGAGTATTTTATATTAATATATAAATATACCTTCGATAAAAACATCCATGATACTGACCTTTTTTATGAATTGTAATGGTCGGTATATACTGACACTAGTAAGCCAAAAAAAGGTCGGTATATACCAATCTTTAATAGATCTAACAAAAATTTTGTGGGGTGGAACAGGGCTGTTTCAGCCCCATTCATCCCCACTATTGTCTGTATTTTATTATAGGGGAATGTGTACAATAGGACATCTAAGGTAAATTTGCTTAAAACTCTAAAATCATGTTTTATTACAAAATTTTCCTTCTGAAAAGGGTAGTACAAAATTTTAAAATGAGATACAAAATGCCGAGCGTATGCTAAATACAATGTAAACTACTACTACTACCACCACCACTACCACTACCACTACCACTACCACTACCACTACCACTACCACTACCACTACCACTATCACTACCACTACTACCACTACCACTACCACTACCACTACCACTACCACTACCACTACCACTACCACTACCACTACCACTACCACTACCACTACCACTACCACTACCACTACCACTACTACTACCACTACCACTACCACTACGAACCGCTAGACTCATCCTTGTCCTCCCCGATCTCCCCACCTCCAACTACGAACTGCTAGACTCATCCTTATCCTCCCCGATCTCCCCGCCTCCAACTCTGCCTAATCCTTGGCCCTTGATGCCCTCGCCTATGCCTAGTCTCCCTCATCTCATCATCGAGGTCATCGCTCATGACTCCAGTTGGGTCGACGAGCATGCCACCCTAAGAATGAAACCATTTTTAAAATGAGATTACAACTTAAATAATGAAACAATTTTAAAAGTGAGATTACAAATTAGAGTAGACTTACCTGACGAGCAGACACCGTAGCCCAATCGATCTGGTGTCCCTAACTCTCTAGCACTCTGAACCATGGCGTTGCTCTCATCTCTCATGCGCATCTGTACTCTACCTTTGTAGGAGGTTGGCCAATGACAAAGGCCTATGGAACCAAATTAAGAGAGTAAGATGAAGTGCCTACAATGGGTAATTAAATAAATAGAATAATAAATTAAAAGAGAAATAGACTTACCACCCATGCCTCGTGCCTAGACCTTCCACCACTCCTAAGGTGCAAAGTAGCTATGGTGTCAAGACATCTCCTTGCCGCACTCCTCTGTCCCGTAAACTTGTCTTGCACTTGCTATATTTCATGGAGGATTCACTAGTAGTAATAAGGAGACGTCACCTGCATGCAATAAATACATGAAAATTCCCCTTATCTACCCCCTATTTATGGGACCTTACCTTATAAAATGTACCTTCCTTCCCTTATGTAACCCCCCTCCCTTACACTCACGTGGTACCATACGATAAACCCTAGTGGACCCCCCAGGCTGTATCTCTGTTAACCACATCAGTTAATGGTTGTTCACGGGAAGAAGCACGGAGTACAGGATGAGAGGAAAATTATAGGACTAGTTGCCTTGGTGCCACATTGGTCCAAGTGGTTGTAAAGTTAAGAGAGAGGTGACAGAGAGAGATTAGTGTTGGCACTCCCTTCAAAAGGCAGCATGCATAAAAGGCCAAGTCTTTGACTTTGGTCTTCATTATTGTATGCACAAGATTGGAATACAAGCTCTCTCTGCTCTTCCCCCATCTTCCATCCCCCTTCTTCCCTCTCATGGATTCACATTGCAACGATCTAGTAGGCACTCGAGTGACACAAGCGATTGCTAGTAATGCAAGACTCCCACAAGAAGTAGCTCGAGACAAGAGTCTCTAACGGCATTCTTCCAACTTCCCCATGACACGTGTGTCTCCATCGGACTACACATTTTTGGTGCCATTGTCGGGGATTAAGAGGTATGCTTTTGCATTTGTTGGCTTCCTTTTGCAAACCACCCATTGCACATTGCTTTAGGCAATGTTAGTGGAGACTAAGAGAGGATTTGTACTAGAAAAAGAGTGATTTTTTAGTAGGAAACAATTACTTTTTCATTTTCTAGCAATAAAGCTATTTGTGAGCATTTGAGCTTGTTTTTTGAGCATTTTTTTATGTTTGTGAGTTCAAATAGGTAGTATAGGTGATTGCCATGCTTGTCGTAGTGTCAAATCCAATAGAAAACTCCTAAAAATGACAATTTGAGCTGAATTTTCAAAGAATTTTGGTGTGTTTGACAGTCCCACATCCAAAAGTCACTTGTTGTTTGTTATAAGTTGTTGTTTTTTGTTAGTTACATGTATTTTAGACTCTCCTCTACCTCCCCATCACTTCAAAACTTGAAGGAAAAACATATTTCTCTGAGAAATCATCAAAAACATTGTCGACACTGTGTTCGCTATTTTTGCCGTAGCAGTATGTTGTGCTGAGGTTCCTATTCTATGCACTTGAGGTCAAGGAGAGTTCTGACAAGAGAACTTGAGCCCAAGGACAGCATTCCCAATCACACCCTACTCACGTCCAGGTCGATTTTAGATTCATCTAGAAGAAGAAATTCCATTCCTAGTTCTCATTCCATTATAGGGCCTAGAGATAGTGATTGTTCTCGAGCTCAAACGACTCAACAAGTGTCGATGAATCCATGGTTGAGTCCTCAGATATGAGACCTCCATAACCTCCTCAAATAGGCACTGTGCAACCTCATTCTCCATCTCCCTCTATAGTCTCTAGAATTAGAGACACTCTAGTGAATGCATTTGGCCTAAACCACATGGAGCAAGTAGATATTTTGCTGAATGGACAAGAGAAATAGGGGTGTCCCAGCCACCTTCAATGAGACAATCTCGATGTCAGTGGTGGGGCTAATGTTGTTTATGTATACTTGGAACCCTAGCTTTCTCCCGGGTTCCAACCACCACTACTTGACCCAAACAACCCATGGTGGAGGGAGTATGTAAGGACCAACCCGCATATGTTCGAATCCTTTTTGAATTTTCAAGGGGAACCATCCAATAGTCCCCAAGATTTTCACGTGCCCCCACCTCCAACATTCAATACCTGGGTACCAACTACCATCTTTATGCCTCCTCCTATTCCACCTAATAGGCCACCACAAGCCACTACAATGTCAATGTCGTGTGGACCACCACCACCAGTGTATAGGTAGTCGTATCCCTAAACTTCAATTTCGGGATATGGAGGGACTGTGCCTACAACTCAATGGAGTCAAGGGTCAGGACCAAGGCCCGTGTATCAAGGATATAGGCCATCAACATATCCAATCAAGCCCAATCCAACACAGCCACATCCACCAATTCGATTTCAAGAAGTCTTCTGAAATCGTAATTGCACATCTCGAATCACCCCTCTCATACTCATAAATATTCATTCACTTTTCGACCCAATGCTATTGATAGTCACAATCAACCTAATAAGTCAAGATTTGTCATGGCGTTATTATCACCTCGCTGCAAAAGTCGGGGAAATTAACCTCTCACCCTTAGAAATTGGTTTACAATCTTTGCCTTCTCGAGGCTTCCTCCCCCACTTGCCCTACCCCTTGAATTTGAGCTCCTCCGAACAATCACAATAGGCAACAAGCTGTGCGGATCATTCTTATGTAATTATGTATGATAGACAGACTTTGGAAATGTGCTCTCAGACACAGTAGAATAGTGTCTCAAAAATGGTGGCATGAATTATGAGGCCACCTGTGGACAGATTTGGTCAAGGAGCTCCACAGTGTGGGAATGTGCTCTAACTACGTGATACCAAAATTCCTATGGAAAGGTGGTGCTAAAGTGAATACTTGACATTAGTCTTCTTCTTCTCTCTACTGGACATTAGTCTTCTAACACTCATGAAGAAATTGGATACTTGACATGAGTCTTCTCCTCCATTTGTGCTTTACTTTCACTTTGAGTGCTAACTTGACATTAGTCTTCTCCTCATTTACGTTACTTGACATTAGTCTTCTCCTCATTTACTTTTTTTTTACATTAGTCTTTAACCTCCATGACTCTTCTTCTCCATTTGTGCTTTACTTGCACTTTAAGTTAGTCTTTTCCTCCTATAGTTATGCTATACTTTCTTGGCAATAGTCTTCTTCTTCTACTCGAGTTGTGCTTTACTTTCCATAACCTCCTCTTGGTATGCACTTTCCATAGCCTCCTCTCTCAAAGTTTTAGCATTGGATGTCGCCAAAGCTATTTGAGAAGTGCGACCTTGCACCATGTGAAATTTACCTTCTTCCTCCTCTTCTTCCTCTCCTCCTCCTCCTCCTCTTCTGCAGAGCACAAAAAGAAAGAATGAACTTCTTCCCCTTGCGGATTTCCCTTCATGATCTAAAAGCTTGACGATTCTTTCCCAACAAGTCGAAGCTACATCCTTGCACCGGCCTCGAGGGGATGGAACCCAATTAGTCTTCCGCACTGATCATCTCATCAGATTATACCTGTCTACTCCGCCACAATCAGCTGATCCGCACTCCTATCTGCAATATCCCGATTGTCCGTTTGTCCTCCTGCTCCTGCTGCTGCGGCTGCCGAAACTATAACAGTACCACACTTTACAGTCTACTTTTCCTTGCCATTTCCATTACTTGTCGGCTTTAATCGTTTGCAAAATTCTGCTTACAGCTCAAACCCCTCCCGTCGGACGTATACTTAGTCCTGCCACCCCCTTGCTCCTTGCTTTGCTAGACTGCCTATCCAGCTTTTTCCTCAGCATAGGCCGGTGTTTGTCAGATTCTTTGTTCTTACAGCCCTGGTATCAATCCTCTGCCATTTCCTACACGTTGTTGCAACGTCCAGAAGCTCGAATATTCGAGCTCCATTACCGCCACCCTCCCCCTTCCAGCTTAAGAGCGCTCACCATGCATCGCCACGCTCACGACGCCACACAACGCCATTGACTTCTCTTGTCCTGATCACTCATACCCTATACGTAATCGTTGCTCCGTTCGACTTGCTTCCATGCTTTTGTGATCGGATGCTATTCTCTGCTGTCGCCGTCGGATCATTGTGCTGGAATGAACGCTTCCGATCTGGAACCTTATCCAGCCATTTGCATTAGATTATAGAAGGAGAAGTTATATAGCAGACCACCGGTGTGTCGTATTCAATCGTTTCTTGAGAGGAAGTTTGCAAATATTAATATTATCAATGTTTACGATTTCTAGTTTCTTGCACTACGATCGTGCCTGAGGGATCAATCATCTGTCGAGAACGCACTTCAACAGCTCCTGAGAAAATATTTGCTGCCGTCTGAACGTAGTTGACATCCTAAATTCTCAAGAGTTGAAGTCTTTTGTTCCTTCTGAAGATACAACTGCGGCGGTATGTCTTTTCTTGAAGTGAAAGATATTGCTACCTGCGCGAGAAGCTCATCAATAGATCAAATAAACTACGCTCGTTGATTATCAATCGTTCTAGGACTAGACGACTTACTGCCTAGTGAGAGAAAAGTATGACAAACAATGAAGGGTGAATGACGGTCTGCTTAAAGGGCGAGGAAACGGATGAGCGTAGAAAGATGAAAGAGTGAGGACAGTGAGGAGATCGAATGCGAATTGTAATGGTCAGTTAGATACCATAATTGCCTATATATGGCCATAAGATTTGACTACATGCTGTTTGTTTTTAATGCAGATATTGATTCCTGTAAAGGGGCGTCTCTATCATAATGGGTTTATTAAACGCTGGAAAAGAAGTTGTAAGAAAGCAAGCAGGAATGCAAGCACACCCAGCGCCTGCTGATGCTGAAGTTGTTGGACCAAGTTCTGGTCAAATTGCGATTGTGAAAGCTATCGACCGAAAAGCACGGGGCTACTTTCAGACCATTGAACGGAGTTTCAGCTCTCCAGCTCTTGACAGGTGAAAAATGTGCAATCAATTAAATCTAAGACAGCAGTTTCCGTTTTCAGAAGAGGATGATGAGGGTCTTTAGAACTGGGGCATTGTCAGATGAGTAATGACTGGGCTTTCAGACTTGGGTGCTTGGGGGGGGGGAACAGATTTGGTCTGGGCACGTTGCGCCTGTGAGGGGATATCTTTGTCTGAACCCACCCTCTCTCTACTAGGGGGAAGTCATGAATGAATGAGCATTTGTTGTTTCAAATGGTACGTAACGATTTCCATTTTCAACAAAATAGCCGCTAACCTAGGACTAAGGCTATTGTTTGATACTTACAGGAAGAGTTCTCTAGTTGAAGATCCATCTGCCATGACCATAGAGTTTCTCCGATCGCGATTGCAATCACTACGTGGTGATTACAAGGCTGAAAAACAGCGAGCACAGCAGTTGGCTAAAAAGGTTCGTCTCTACTCCACGAATTATTCTTCATATTAGAATATAAAGGAGATAAAATCTTTATTCAAAATGGCAGCTCAATCTACCAGGTGTTGGAGCTTGAACGTGACTTAAGCATTGCAACGGAGCTACATAAAAAGGCGGAGTGCGCAAATGCGGATGGTTCTGTAAAGCATGATAACAATGTACCTGGACATGACACCATAAAATCATACAATGGCAGAGCGGATGAACCTGATAGAAATAGTGAAGTACATGGAGAAGGAGGCTACAGTGTTGCGAGGTCTGACTCTATAGAATACCTCGGAAGTTCTGCTGGAGATCATGAAGATTCCGTTTCGGATGTGTGTGCTGATGGTTGTGGGAACGAGGGTCACTTTGATGGAGATGAAGAATGGCAAGTGGTAAGGTCTCCTTGGAGGCATCACCAACTACCCAGAAGTAGTAAGCAAAACAAAGATCAATGTCAAAAGTTCAGGCAACTTCTCCAGGAGAAGCTTTCTGGAACTCATCCAAAAGAAGCGTTCAATGAAGGATCATCTGACTTAAGACGGATGGAAAATTTGGCTCCCAACGAGACCAGGTCAGCGTTCCTTCTCAGTTCCCCTTTGGGTGGGTGCGTGGGTGTGTGCATGAGTCATGTGCGTGTGCGTGCAAGCGCGTATGTGTGGTGTGTGCGTGTTGCATGCATGCTTGCGTGCCTACATGCGTGGATGGGTCGGTGTGAACGCACGCGTTGGGGGATTGTTTGTGGGCAGGGGGAGATTGGCCTCATATATATGATATGGTTGGGTGGGTGGGTGTGTGTGAACGCGCGCGTTGGGCAAGTGTCTATGGGGCTAGACTTGGGTGGGTAGGTGTGAACACGCGCGTTGGGGGAGTGTCTGTGGGGGAAGACTAGGGGCAGGTCTCACATATGGAATCATCTGACTCAAGATGGATGGAAATTTTGGCTCTCAAGGAGTGTGTGCACGAGTGTTGCATGTGTGCGCATGTGCACGCGTGCGCGCCTCTGTGCGCATGCGTGAATGTTGCATGCATGTGTGTGTGCCTGCATGCGTGGGTCTGTGGGTGTGAACGCTCGCTTTGGGGGAGTGTCTGTAGGGGTAGGGAGATTGGCCTCACATATGTAAGCACATATAAGGATGTGGAAAGAGAAGAGGTAGCTTAGCAAAAACCTGGAAGAGGTACTTAGCAAAAACCTTTATATCTGGCCTCATATGTGGATAGACTACAGGCACAAGAATGGACTCGGTGGTTATCTTGGGTGTCATTAATCGCTTGTGGGTGAGTAAGTGCATATGCATCATATGAGTCACGTGGCCAAGCTCAAAAGGTCAAGATGAGCCATTCTTGATCGTTTCAGAGTCAGTGCTCTCCTTGCCTCATTCCTACACTCGAATACGTAAGGTTTTGAGCTTGCGTTTGATGCAATATTAGACCATAGCCCTGGTATGTCCCACTGTAATTTCCCCCTTTGTGACCACCACCTCACAAGCGATACATTCTCAAACAACGATTTTAATCCATGTCTGTGTTATCGAATACAATTTTATCTTTGGCATCCTTTGGATCGAAGATGAAAAATGTCATATCTTGTTCTTTCTTTGACTCTCCACATCATCATCTTATTTGCTCTAATTTCAGGTAGGCCTGCCTATGTCCATAGGCTCCAACAAACTACCAACAAAGCAGTTTTTACACACGAGCATCAACCAAAAGTGTACTGCAACCATTGGTCAGTCATGCACTCAGCCTGAATGAATCTGCACAAATGCATGTAGCTGCAGATGCATCCTCTAGTTAAACAATGTCATGTCTTGTTCTTTCTTTGAATCTCCTCATCATCATCTCATTTGCTTTAACCTCAGGTAGGCCTGCCTACGTCTGATATACTCCAACAAACTATCAACAAAGCACCTTTTCCACACAAGTATCAACCAAACGTGTCTGGCAGTACTGCACCATTGGTCAGTCCTGCACCGAGCCTGCCCAAATGCATATGCATCCTCTAGTTAAACAACTTTCATATAGCTGCCAGCTGTGGTCACTATTCTTAAATCACTGTGGTTTGTGACATCCATATGGTCTATGTACTACGGTAGAAGAATAGAAATTCGAGCACATATGCAGAGCTAGCATCACCATAGTCTTAATTGATGAATTTAACTGGCACACTTGGCCTTTGGAAGTTTCCAACTCAGGAACTCTGTATCCAATTTAGCTGCTATTTTGTGCTTCCCTGGTCAGTCAAACAGTCTCCCGGATGACATGTAACTGGTGTTGCACTAGTCAACCTTTATAGTCACTGTGGCATGGCTGCTGTGGTTGCCCAACCAGCTTGCAGTGTTGGCCAGGCTCCATCTTTTGCCCAAGGTCTGCTCCACTGGGACTTGTCCCCTGCCACAATGAAGGTCATCCACCATGTTACAGGCATGAATTTGGAAGAAACACCTTGCGAACCACATTGGCATCGACAATGGGGTGGGACACGTTGGATGGACAGCATTCTTGGTACTGTGTGATGCTGCAGTTCACCGCTCAATGTCCTGGTGTCTCACTCTACAGCTGATTTGCAATCTGGCAAGTGAAACTGATGCATGTGGGATGTCTGTGGGGTCCTCTAACCTTCTTGTACACCATCAACAAGAAAGTGATTACAGTCATTGTCTATTTAGAAGCTAGGTTTGATGTGTGCTATGCCTCAAGTATAGGTGGAGTACCATATTTCCACAAATAGCGATGTGTAGGAAAACCTAGTAGTTGCAATGTTGTGATATCAATCATTAGCACAATACATGTCAAAGGCAAAATCACAGTGAAATGCACAACAACGTTGAAAGTCTAAAGGCTTACTATCCAATTACTCAATGGTTAAAGATATATATAAAGGACGCTGCTTCTCATTGATTTTGGCTTGCACGTGTTGCTCCTGACAAAACCATGTCGCACATAATAGACAATAACTTGGATGAAACTGAATGTACTCAAGGGCCTGTACAATGACATTATTTAACGATCAGCTTGTACAATGACACCTGTGAGTATTACGCCATGATATTGCAGGCTTCAAGAATCACTTCTTCCAACTAGGCAGAGGCCAGGCCAGGCAGCAGATCATATTGACCATCATGCATTGCATCCTGAAAAGCAGTTTTATAAAGTCAATTCAGAGCAGACAAAGACACAAATCGATCTAGTGGAAGAGGCACAATCTAGGACATTACAGAAGGCTGAGATGGCATTGGATACCTGGGAAGAGACACTCGGCATCAAAAAGCAGGTATGATTCTTATGCTAGTACTCTCTGCATAGAGATAATTGAAATGAAATGAGAATGGAATGACTTTCTTCTAATATTCATGTAAAACTAGATTTTTTTAGTATTATTTTCTTTTATTCTCTGAAGGCAAGTATTTAAGTAAATTTCAATGCATGCAATATGTTATTTCCATGTAGCAATCATTAGTTTGTACATTTTTGCTACTTCTAGGTCCCTGATGTGCAGTATGGAGGAAAACAGACTCCTTTTCACATGAGGAGCAACGAAAACTTACCTATAGACACAGCTCGAGATAGAACTCTAAATGTGACTTATGGATCGAGGCAGCATTTGGAAAGTGTAGAGGGGAAGCCTTTACAGACTACAAGTGGAGCGGATTCCAATCCAGATGTCATGGGGGGGAGTAAAACACTAAACCCAGTTATACAGGATCAGAAAAGAGTTGATTTTACAGGAACTGCTGCTTCTTGCCTACATTGTGCTGGGAAAAAATTTACAATTGGAGTTTTAGTCCAGGAAAGGGGGAAAGTGATTCACACTCCTAACATCCAACCATGTGACAACGGTGTTGATGTGGAGAACACAACTACGATTTTTCAAACGGTAAATGATTCTTACAAGCCTCCCTCCCTTTGCAAACCAAAACATGAACGTGAGATTGCAGCAGTGAAACAAGATGAGGATTACTCTATGTCCACAGAATCTCCAAATAAATTGAGCAATGTAGCTCGGGTCCGTTTAGAAAAAGGTCACCCGGAGGTCATGAATGATCAACTCTTCAAAGAAACTGGAAATAGTAATACAACTGAGGTACATTTGAATCTCAACAGAGAGGTAATGCAGGAAGGCCATCCTGAGTGTTCAGAGATTGCTGGTCGACACTATGGAAAGCAAGGGCAAGGCTGCTCCATCGGATCTCCTTGGAGAGAGGATTTGTATGGATCGAATACAGACTCGAGTTTCAAATTTTATCTCCAGAATGATTATTGTAATAGGGATATAACAAATGAAGACATCGTCATACAAAGTTCACAAACCAGTAGATCCATTGGCAGTTCCAATAAGGAACCAGATCTTTCCAGTGAGCAAGGCTGGCAGCAGATACCTGCAAGGAGCATTGGGGGGCATGGAAGTGGGTATTCAACAGGGAGAATGGACGTGACAGGAAGAGAAGCCCTTGTAAAAGGCGTTTCACTACTAGGAACACAATCTGGGAATGTTCGAGGAGAAACGCATCTTCGAGGTTGGATAAACCGATATCAAGCAATTCCTCCGAGCAGATTTAGCAACCAAACGCGACTCATCCACGGTCCTGGAGAAAAATGTGACCAGCCAGAGCAATCTTTTGCAAGACACACTATGGACCAAGGTTATCATACAACGCTACCTCACGGCAGTCACGATCTTTCGTGCTGGACTTACTGTCCCGGTAGCACAGACAGTATTCACGATTCAACCTGTCATGTTTCTAACATCGAAGCCACTCCTTTTGCTCTCCAAGAGAGTTTGCACAGTGGTCTTTATGGCAGAGACCGCCAAGAATTTCAACCCGAGAGGATCAAAACACCCAACGCAGCAATGCCGGGCAGATATGGCTTGGCTCATACATATTCACAAGAGGTTTCTCCTTCAAGAGGAAGTCGCATTTTCGCACCTCACGGCAGGCTTCACGAATATGGAGTTACTCGCATCGACACGAGCGAGGATGCTCGAGAAGAATTCTCCCTCAGACGCATCGAAGCAGGAGGGCACATTGAATATCCGCAACACTCACATGCTTTTGGAACAGAAAGATACAGCAAAGAGTCACTCCATGCGTCGCCGGTGAAAGGCAGAATGGAGCCCGAACTCTTCTCACCGTTGCGCAGTATTCCCATTTCTGAACATCACTCAGCTGTGCAAACGGAAGCGGATGGATACGGAAGGCGAGGCGTGGATATGCAGGCTCCACGGAGGTCTGTGGATGGGGGATTCGACAGGGTGAGGGAGATTCTGAAGGCGCTGGATGTTGCAAAACAGCAAATTCAGAGTTCCGATGAGCAAATGGTGTTGCCTCGGAGGGAATTAGCTATGGTGCAATCAAGCAGTCCTTCACGATTCTTTGTAGAGGCTGCGCCAAACCATCATTCGCAGCTCCTTCAGCGTGCCAGAGCTACTGATAGTCCATCAATCTGAGCTGCAAATCGAAGCTTTCAGTTTTGGATCAACACGCAGCTTGCATTTGGATCCGAATTGGAAGCTTTCCGGTGCTTCTCGTCTTAAGCTTCCACTTGATCAAATCCAGCTTTTGATGCTCGTCTTCATCAATTTCAATGACTTTTCTCTGCAATTGGATCAAAACCAGCTTTTGATGCTCATCTTCAGCACCTTCTGTCACTCGTCTCTTCAATTGGATCAAATCCAGCTTTTGATGCCCATCTTCATCACCTTCGGACTCTTTCAGTTCGCGATAATGCCCGTCAAGAGTCGTCAACTGGTCTTAATTTCTTCTTCCCTTTTCCAGCGTTTCTTACCGTATGGATTTTGATGGTCGACTGGCAAAGCCCATCGAGCTCAATCCCATAAGTACGGAAATTCTGTAAAACTACGGTGATCGATCCCTCCACAGGCCACGAGACTGCACTCTCTCTCTCTCTCTCTCTCTCTCTGATCCCTCCACAGGCCACGAGACTGCACTCTCTCTCTCTCTGTCTCTCTCTCTCTCTCTCTCTCTCTCTCTCTCTCTTCGCCTCTTTGGTTAACATTCTTTTCCTTTTCTTCCATCCCCAGTTTTGCTCTTCGTCTTGCAGAATCGCTGTCTGTGGTTGTCGAGCCTCATCCTGCAGCACACCTTGAGCGACATTGAGCACCGAGCTTGTGGGCAGTGCCTGGGTGGATGGTGATCTTTTCCCAGAGGCAAATTAGAGCAATCTGACTCTGGCATTTGAGTAGAGAGGTTGTGAGGACTGTGGTTGCATGCTTATTATGATGCAACATGAGGTTGCTGCAACTCGTGAGGAATGTGTCCTTGTGGGTTTCTTGTTTATCTCTCATCCTATCCTGCAGCAAATTTGCAGGACTCGACAGAACACACAATCCTTGTTCTTGATGGAAACGTTCCTAGAATTTCAATGTCGTCTTTCATATGTTTTATGTATTCAAACATAAATAAAGGCAACTTCTGCATAAGACCTCCTTACATTAAGTGTAATTGATCATCATCAGTTTCATAAGCATCAAGGATTTGCGCCCAGACTATGTTCAATAAGTTCAATAAGTTCAGTGGGTTTTAACAAGTTTAGTGGGCTTTTGCCTCCAACATTTAATTGCTGAATGGTTCTAATTGGCTGGCAAAGCACGGGCAGTCTTCCATATATAGATGGCCAATTTTGTACGATCTTTTCTTTCTAATCAGCATTACAACATTATGCAATCTATATCTAGGTTCGACTTTATGGCAAGTTTGCACTGTTTGTTTCAACCATTCCTCTCTATTTTGGAGACCAAGTTTTTGGAGTCTAAAGCATAGCACCACTATAAATAATTATCCAATGCAACATAAGTCAAAGTATAACATCACCATCAATACCTATGGACGAAGATAAGGTACCCTAATTTCAAAGTTGCATGAAGCTCATTAAACATGTGGAGCAACATGTATATGTTTTTCTATTTTCCTCTTGAAGACCTCACCTCAAGCTTACTGGTAGCAATAAGCCTCATTGGGGGCTAAGATTTAAGAATGGTATATCTTGTGACTTGCACGAAAGTGATTAATCCAACTATGTGGAAGACCCGGTTGTGATTGGTGGCTCATGAGACAACACTTTTATTAGAGGATCAACATGGTTGACTATGCTTGGTTGCCAAATATCGGTTACATGGTGTCATCGTGGCAGAGACCTCTTGAGTGGATGGCCAATCGATGTTTAATGGTTCCTCGGTATTCGAAGGTTTAGGCGGTGAAGTCTTCTATTAAGAGAAGTATTCTACACAATGGAAGGTCTTTTTGTCCAAGCTTCCCCTATGAGAGTCGGTTCCTTGGAGATTCTACGTCTATAGAGATTGTAGGAGAAGTGGCTTTGAAGTCTATAGGGGTGTTAGAAGAGTCTTGAGCTTCAGACTCGTATGCAACAACAAACACGTATATGGTGAGTTGCAGGTCCTGAAGTCCATAGATAAGAGCCGGTCGTTGTAAGAATAGCAACAAAGCCCGTAGGTGTGAGCTGTGGTTGTGTCTTTATGTTCACATCTTTATATTGTTAGAAGAAGGTTTCTTGCCAAATACCGAGTCACTTTTGTTCGAGCTATGGAGTTCATTCAAAACGATTAATTGCATGATCGAAAGTGTCATAATTTCACGTGCTATTGAATCACTGTGTCAACATGCAATTCCCAAAACCTACAACTTTGCACCAAGATCTTGTAGAATAGCATATGCTTGGTGCTTATATGTTCTAATCTCTTGACCACCAAAATAATAACACACAACAAAACTTTGAATCACCCATATCTTGTGTCCTACATTCAAAATACAACACATTGCCCAAGAGTTGTACACATGGAATCATCCCAAGCTATGGTGAATGTAGAGCCAAGTTGAGGGCCACATCCCATGGAATCATGCCTATGTTATATGGATGGCAGTTGCAACATAGCAATAAAAACTGCTATAGAGCAATAACATTTGCTATAAAGCATAATATGCCGTATATGATGTGCTGCTACATAATATGTGCTACACTACACAACACACAAAGTGTGCTATATGTTCAATGTACTACAGAACATACACAATATGCTATGTGCTCAATGTACTACATAGCATATAGAGCATTGACACTTGGTCAACTGGGACCCGACCCAGGTAGCACGCAACCAAGCACCTTGGTTACCTCAATGAGTGACCAAGCGATGGGAACTCCCAAGCGGTGGTACTTCGATTCGTGAGGTCATCAAGTAGATGGTCCAATAAGAGTTAACAATTTAGAGAGGTTCCTCGTTAGGAAATAAAAAGGCACTTAGAAGGGACCTCTAAATTATAAGTAGGGAATCATTATAATGAAGCGGGCTACTCTGTTGTCTTTAAGATGGTGAGTGGTCATGTTGCTATAGTGAGTGCATCTCAAGGCGAGCCGTGAGTGAGTCTGTGCAGCTCCTGGTTGTTTATATTGGTTGTGTCCTTATTATTAATGCAAGTGGCTTTTACATACTGGTCACTGGTTGTCGATTTCCTCTTACTTGTATTAATTGCACACTCTTCCACCTGTGGTCATACGATGTCACCCATGCAACACGGATCCTTCCTCCCATTAGCATTGGAAAAAGTTGCAAGCTTCCCTCAATGAATAGCTGCAGTCGCTTGCAATCGGGTCCCATACCTTTCAGGTACTCAGCGAGTGTTACGTGGGAACCCATGCTGCCCAATGCTCCATCACACCAGAACCTGAGCGGAAATAAGAGCGCAGAATAGTCGGAAAACAACTAATGCTGAGAAGTGACAAAGCGCCAGCGGTTACTTGGTCACACACACTATTTTAGAAGATATCTATGAGTGTCGTATGTTGCCTTAGAGGATATTTTTTGGGATGGTCACACTGAGGCGATGCGACCACGATCAGGGCAGCCCTTTTATATTTTACGTTGTAGGCACCCCGTCATAGCAGCACACATTTATCCGAGATATCTCGCTACAAATGGTGGTCGATTGCCTCACAACTGTCAGATAGCCAGGTCATTTGCCATGTAGCTATACGCCAAGTTTGTGCTTGGTCATTGGGTAGACTACCTTAGTACCCGTCCAGGATCAGGAGCGGGACATGGTAGGATGGGGCGTCAGGAGCATCAGACTCAGCGTCAATGCGAGGCACCAGAGCTGCACACTATCCCTACACCGGCATTGCGAGCTGTTGGAGGACGGATTAGGGGGGATGTTCATTAGAATCTTGTAGACCTGCTTGATGACAAGCGTCTGTACTAAGGAGTGCTCCCAAGAGACCTCCGCATCATTCAAGCATTAAGAGTACGCGCTCGGAGAGTAGACAAAGATATGTAGCCTGGAGAGAGGAGCACCTACACCGAGGATAAAGAGATTGGCACGAACAAGCTACTGAGGCAAAGATGGAAAATCGTGAGAATTAGGAGGAGGTAGTAGATAGGAGGAGGCAGAAGGGATCGAGATAGAAGAAGACCCAGCCACAGGCAAGAATTGTTGGCTTCTGATGAGACAGCAAGAGTGAATCGGTTCACGAAGGCGTCTGAAGGCTTTGACCATGATGCAACCTTCGAGCATTGGCTAGAAGAATCTAAGAAATCATCCTTAGAAAGTCCCATTTTTGAAGATGTAGTCCCACGACCAAGCCACCATGTGTATGGGTCTCCGTAGGAAGGACACATGTCCGGAATAGATACAAGATGTGCTTCAGACTGGGAATAACAAGGAAAACCTATCCACGAGATAGAGGTGGAGACGAGGTTTAGACAGAGAAGCAAGCGATGGTACACAATAGAGAGTAGTACCAAGGCACCAAGCACCAAATACGTCTACTCATTGCCAAGGTACCGAGTATCAAGTCCTACATTGGCAACACACATGTAAGGCTAAGCAAAGCCAAAACCACAGGGAACGGATGGAGAGGAATGCCAAGTGCCTGGGAGAGATCAATGCAGTCAACCAGCAAATGTGATCTTGAAACCCAATCCTCCTATTCTAGCACAATGCCACGAACCTAATGCATTCGTATATGTCGATTGTGTCTGTGGGCCTCATATGCCGACATTTCATGATGAAGAGCATTTGGTAGAGTTGGAGCTGATAGCCACCAAGCCAAAGGCAGCTACTCTAATCAAAGTGAAATTTTAGGATTTCAAAAAAACTGGCGATGAAGACCCATACATCTACTCTAATCAAAGGAAAATTCTAGGATCTCAAAGGAACTGACGGAGATGAAGACCCATACATCATCTACAGAGTTTCTTGCGGGTTAGCCACATCAATGTAGGGAGAAGTATATGAATTACTTAGGCCTTTTTGAAGTGCTTTAGAAAGGAAATCAATGAGGAGGATGTTCACACCAAGTTAAGTGATCTTAAACAAAAGGAAGGTGAGTCAATCCAAAATTTTGTTCTGAGGATGCAAGCTCTCATCAACCAACTAAATACACCTCTGGATGATAAATCATTGTGTGCTTGGCTTTTGACAGCTTGCACTCAGGTGGACATATGCTCATGAAAAATAGTCAATCTGGACTAAGGACTTGTTGAGCTGAGCACTCGCTTTGGAAAAAAGGGCTGGAGCCAAGTTCAAGATCAAGAAGAAGAAGAAGAAGAAGAATACAAGTGATAATGAGACTACATCACCAAAGTAGGACAAGTTAAGATACACCCTCAAGAAGGCCTTGAAGAAAATGGGTTCCTTGGAGAAACTTGGCTCAAATGAGAAATAGTGTAATAAATGTTCCAAGGAGGGACATACTGAAGATGAATGTAGAATAGAGTACTGCAAAGCATGTACCAAGTATGGTCACGATGAGCCAATTTGCTAGTATGCCATGAAGCGGGATGCAAATGTAAAACCAAGTATCAATTGATGACAAGTCCGAAAATGGGAAAGCCGCCAAGGCCTGAGCAAAGCAATAACAAGGGGAAGAATAACACCAACAAAGATAAAGGGCCGATTAGATGTTTCTTCTACGACGGAAGTCACATTAAGGCCAAGTCCCATTGTGGCAAGAACATCTCAAAATGTTAAATGACAATAACAAGAAGTTTATCCTAGATGCAGAGACATTCTCACCGAGGTGATCAACCCGGTAAGCACCAATGTAGTTACTCAGTCGAAAGGTCTTATCAATAGACATGAGTCATTCATCAGAGGGGGACCTTATTGCAAAAGAAGTTGGCATCCAAATTAATCAAGGAATTGAAAGGAAAGGCACCTGCTATTAATAGGGCAGTCGAGGCAAGTAAAACTTCCCAACTGGCTAAGCCTTCAGGCCTATACCAGTGGAAAACAAGAAGAACTAAGCATAGCTAAGTCTTCTGCATCATAAATGAGTAAAGCTTGGGAAATTTTTAACAATATGGAATTCAATCTCACAATCGCAGAGCTACTAAAGGTTTCTCCGTATTGCAAGGAGTTCTTCTTACAAGCCGAGGACAAACTAACCAAGGACATTGATTCCTTGGTACCAATCCCGATCATTGATACCCTAGTGGTAGATGATGAAGTACTAATCATCACAATGAAGATAATGTAGCAGAATGTCTCCACATTGATTATCGATGTTGGGTCAAGAGTGAGAACATCATCTCAAAAGTTATAGCCCAATGGCTCAAGTTTAAACACTTTGAGCCATCCCTATTCTTGGCAAACCAGCACCTGTCGTACCTAAAGGTATTCTTCAAGATATCGTTATTACTCTTGTGGAATTCATTATACAATTAATTTGTTGGTTATTCCTATGGAAGAAAATGCCTATCCTATTTTATTGTCGACCATGGCTTAAGTGTGCCAAAGTTATGCATGATTGGGGATAGGATATGATGACTATTAAGTCAGGGGATACTAAAGCACAAATTCCCACCAATCCAAGAAAGGTCCCAAGTATTTGTCGACCAAAAGGCTTGGAAGTCAAATATCAATTCCCAAAAGACATGGAAACTCAGCTGATGGAATTACGAATCTTACCTATTGGTGAAATTGATAAATCCAAGTCGTTGCCGAGCTTAAGGAAAGAATGAAGGCAAAGAAGCTTGCCTACAATGACATTCTTATTCTAATGATTTCACATAAGATATATTTTTCTAAGGCAAATTAGCAAAACCACCAATGAAAACTTGGTTGGGTTCCACAACCAATTGATCCTAGAACCAACAGAAGGGACTAAAACCACACACTATTATGGTCACTACGTACCTACTTGGTAATTAGTTCCAAGACATCAAGGAATTGTTTCTTCAATATAAGGATTATTTTGCTTGGAGTTACATAGACTTACAAGAGTACCTCCAGCAGTTATTCAACAATGGTATTGCATGAACCCTAACTATGCAAAGCAAGTCAAGGCCAAGCTTGGCATTGATAGCAGGTTTCATTTATGCAATTGACACAAGCAAATAGTTTAAAGTCTGAGTTTGTGTTGTCGACTATAGGAAGCTGAATCCCCATATGGTGCCATATCCATTTCCAATTCCTTTCATATATGGAGTCATTAGGAAAAAAGGGAGCTTATTTTGGCCAAAATGAAAAATAGCTCTCAACCAATGGCCAGAGGGCCAATGTAACATTGAGGAAATTAGAAAAAAAGGGGATATTTTTGAGAATGGCAAAAGAAGAAATCATAGAAATAGATACCTGATTGAGCAAGCTACATTGCAGATCTACCTGAACATTATTTATTTATTTATTTTGAGAAAAAAAAAGTTTTATAAGATCTACCTGAATATTGCAATTCCCCTATGGATCCATGTAACACATCCATGAATCGTGAAATGCATTTTGTTGGTTGCCACTCCTCATAGGATGAAGGGTATATATCTAAAGGAAAAGAATAAATGAAGAGAGACATTGTATAAAGCATAAAATTTTGACTTACGTTATATAAACTCTCAAGTAAGTCACTTACAATTTGGTTTATATTGTGGAAGATAGTTTGGATAATCCAACAAGACAAGCTCTTTATGCATTACACATGCTGAATCAATATTTCCCATTTTGATATCTTCCCATCCTTTGTTCTAAAATCCTTTACTTAACCCTTCCAAGATGTCAAAATTTATTGGCAGATCATCTCTTTTGTCATTTATCGGGTTGCATTAGCACCCAGCTTCCTTTTATCGGACTGTATTGGCACCCAGCTTCCTTTTGATATACTCAATGTTTGTCAGTAACCTTCAACAGTGATCCTATTGGCAATTTTTATAGAAGAAATAGAAGACACAGGTCAACGAGATAATGGGCTCACATTTACATCTTACTGGACAAGGGCAACACACATGGTGTGTTGGAAAAACTAGACCTCCCACTGATTGGCCAATTCCTCAAGGTAATGTTATAGAGAGCTATAAAACCAAGTTGTTTACAAATTTACAGTGTTTCTTACGGCCAGGAATTGCAACCAAAATATGCAAAATAAACACTTGCATGCCAATCGCAGTCTTTGTTGAGCTACTCAGTGACTAATTTGCATACTAATTTGCATGCCAATCACAGTCTTTGATGACCGAAAACAATGCTCAATTATAAGGCCAATGGCACACAATGTATTTTCAACTCTTGGATGATGGTTCAGATAAGAAAACATCCAACTCAATATATTGTGAATAATGCTGCAAGAGTCAGCTATTGCAAACGCATGCCCTTCTCTTGGCTTGACTAGCTATTTATTAACCCTTATCGTATGTTAGGAAGTTACAATTGGTTAGATGCAGTTACATGTGCCATACTGCACCACGTGTTAGTCATGCACATGTGGGCTTAGCCACATGTCATTTGTATACCACAAAGGGTTTCATATGGCACATGTGTGCGTAGGTCACGGATCCATTCAACAGACGCTGGAGCTTGTATGTGTATGTGCGTAGTTTTTTGATTACTTTGTATGGGCCGATCCAGTTGTGCATGAAGCTCTTGCAAAGGTCTTTCTTTCGGACTGGGAAGTAAACGGAGACCAAATCTCCATCATCGTAGTGGACATCAACTCTTCCATCGTCGTAGTGCTTTTTTTGTTGTTGCTGAGCTATCTGGAGGTTGCGCAATAGGGAAGATCTGAGTAGAGGTTTGGACTTGCTGAAGGTGAAGGTACCATTCTGCAGCATCTTTGAACCGTGTCGAAACTGTGATGTCTGGGAGCTGAGGGGGGAATTGTAGGTCTCTTCTGTAAAGAGCTTTGAATGGACTAATTCGTGTCGATGCTTGTACTGTTGTTCAATATGCATGAAGCACATATGGTAAGATCCGGTCCCAATTGTCATAATTTGGGATGATGTGGACTTGAATCATTTGTTTGATTGTCTTGTTGAGGCATTCGGTGAGTCCACTCTCAGCCAGAAGTTCGCCCCTTCAAGTGGATCTCCAGCAGGAAGGGTGTGGGAAATGGTTGAGAACCGGAGGAGAACAGGCTTAAGCAAATTTTGGAAGAAGAGGGAGAGATGGTGAAGAAGAAGATGAAGAAGATGATGATGATGTGGCAGAACTGGGATCAAGGGGGATCAAATGGCTCTGATACCATGTTGGAACACTGAAAGAAAGAGTAGTGTGGACACAAACTCAGAATACTTGCTTATGGAATGAAGAAGAGTGAGGTCCTTAAGTAGGCACCTCATACATGCTCACTGACATCACTGATGACCTCAGAGCTCCACAATCATCTCCTCAATCTGCTCCTAGATTCTCTCAATCATCCTATGTGGCTTTCCACCACCTAACTGTGCTTGTGGGCACCTAACTGTGCCTCTAGCACTCACACATAGAAACATAAGGTGTGCCTGAGGCATACACCTTGAGATATCCCAACAGGTCAGTCATGGGATGCCTTCCTACACTTGCATGTAGCCTAGTTGGCAGTGTGCCAACTCTATCTGAAGTTGTCCAGCCATCAAGCCACACATGGCCCCCATCTGGTGTCCAAGTCAGGACCTACCGGATAACTGAGCTACTCAAATGCCTTCTCCTCATATGGGGGGCTTACAAGTAGAGTTAGTTGGTTCCCGCGTAGTTACACGAGAGTGGAGCATTGATATCTAACACATATGCCTATGCCTATGCCTATGCCTATGCTTATGCTTATGCTCATGCTTATGCATGAGCATATGCTTTCTTTCTTTTTCTCTTATGCATATGCTTTCTCTCTTTTTTCTCTTATGCATATTTGGTTCTTTTCCCCTCTTTCAATCTCTTTTCCCCTTTTCTTTCTCTTCTTTTCCTCTCTCCTCTTATGCTTCTCCTTCTCTTTTGCTTCTCTTATGCATATGCTTTCCCTCATATGCTTTTCACTTCTTACCCGCTCTTCTTTTTTGTTTTTTGTTTTTGTATTTGTGTCTACGTTTGTCCAATCCCCCCAAATTAGACATGGGATCACGTCGCACGTCCGACGAGTATGAAAACCCTCGTAAGAGGAGACATCATGATCTCTATTCTCCAGAGGACTTTGATTCCACTCAGGCGACACCTCAGGGGCCTACCCCTACGACTACCCCTGGCCCGACTCCTCTCAGATGTAGCATGTGACTACCCCTCGGGGAACTCCTTTGCTATAGCAGCCCATGGCTTTGTCGAGAGTCTCGACGAGTTTGTCGCACAAATGACCGATGCGGAGGCAGATGATTCTTCTCTCTTCTATCCCAAAGGACCTTAGTAAATCTCTCTCCTACACCAACGACTGGACCTATTGTCCAGCCGTCCCCTCTAGCCCCTTCAAGTGAGGGGTCATCACCTAGGCGTGCCCATCGTAAGGGAAGGAAGAGTTGGAGGGGTCTCTTATGTTGTGCTAACTTGGGAGATGTAGACGAGTCAGGACACTCACATCCCTACAGGTCTCCACGTGGTCCCGAGACCTAGTACCAGTTAGGCCCTTGCCCTCTCCTACTCCCACTGCTACTCCTCGCTCTGAAAGCGCTCGTACAAATGCCACTCGCTCTGACTCCGCCACTACCATGAGTCCTCCTTACCCAGTCGAGGACTTGTGCTATCAAATCACGACTACTAGAGAGATAATGGAAGATAAAAAGGGCGCATCAGTGATGGCCACCATGAGGTGGTTGATGAGCCACCACTCTAGGAGCGGCATAGCTACTGACTGGTGGTACCAAGATGACCAAAAGAAGCAAGCAGTCATTGATGAATTGAAAAGAAAATACCCTAACCCCCCAAATTGGGAGTTCAATGAGAATTACATGCGAGAGTGCATGGGTTTGGTCTTGAAGCATCATAGGTCAACCTTCCACACTTCCATCGCAAAGGGGAAGGCTAAACCCAGCTAGGCAAATAAAGCTGATTGGAAGTTTTTCAAGAAGCAGAACAGGGACCATCCTGAAGTGTTTGAGGGTCAGAGGAGGGCTTCGAGGAGATGGCTAGACTTTGTAGGTACTTCGTACTTTGGTGGAGGCAGACGGTTGGTGTTCGAGGCAATTGTGGTAAGTCTACTTCTTATCATTTAATGTATTGTTCTATTTGTTTTACTACATATTGCATGCACTTTATCTAACTCTCGTAAATTGGACCCACAGCAAGCTGCGATGGGTCGCCTTCCTACAGACACAGAGATGAGATGCGTGTTTCACGTAGGTACACAGCCGTGGTTTATTGAGCAGGAGGCACTGGGAGTGACGGTCAATTGGGCTGAGGTGGTTGCTCGCACGGTATAAGTCTACTCCTAGTTGTGATTTCACTTTTTAAAATGTTTTATTCTTTAAGTTCCAATCTAATTTCCAGTTAATATGATTTCACTCTTAGAATCAAAGCTCGAACATCTCATCAATGGAGGTGAGCGATGATGATGAGGGATTAGGCTTACATGGCTTCGATGAGGGCCAGGGATCAGGTGCAACTCACGAGGGTTAGGTATCAAGCGCAGCTCACGAGGGCCAAAAGGATTAGGCCAGCAAGATGAGGACGAGGACACGGACGATGACGACGATTCGGATGAGCAGTAGTAGTAGTAGTAGTAGTAGTAGTATTAGTAGTAGTTTGCATATACTTCGCCATATATATGCTTTTGTATATCGGCTAGTTTGAGCGATTTTGTATCACCCTTTTCGAAAGGGTAATTTTGTAACAAACAATGTTGTATATCTTCAACATGTATATGCTTTTGTTGCTCGATTCATTTGAGCGATTTTGTATCACCCTTTCCACAAGGGAATTTTTGTAATAAAAAACATTCTTTTGTAATTACTAAATAAAAAACATTAGTGGGGCAAAATAGGGCTTGCTGTGGCCCTATTTAGCCCCACTAATGTTTTATTTTAGCTTCTGTTAATCATCGCTATATAGCGACGTTTATCAGTGTCGCTATATAGCGACGTTTATTAGTGTTGCTATATAGCGATGCTTATAAAGCAACCGTTCTTTTCCGATGCTTATGCGACGTAAATAACGACTTTTGCGCCCATCAAAAAAAAAACTTTTTAGTGTAAAAAAGGTCAGTATTTCCATCGAAAAAGGTCCTATGCCTTGTAGTGTTCCTTACATGTGAGGCATCAATTGACATGTGGAAGGCATCCCCACATGGCGATATAACCATCACATTCAATAAAGCATGGTGTTTTATGCTTGATCACCCGTCTGAGACAATTATGCATCTAGTGTTATGAAATTCTTCAAAAATGCTACGATTTGTCTGATATTTCTCTTTTGCATATGCCCTGTCTAAGAATGTTGTACGCAATGTGTGGTATAAAGGGGGCTTGAAGCCTATTCCATAGTTAGCAATGCCATTCCATGCATCTCTCATGTCATCGTTATCAACCATACTCAGTGGATATCCAAACCGCAAAATTGATTTATCAAGAACATATTGTGCATTCTCCAAATCTTGAATCTGGATGCTCTCAAGTATCATGGGTTTCCTAAAAAACACTTATTTCATTAATTTTGGACTCATATGTCTACATTTGCACTATTCCTAAAACTCCTTCCCAAATGAAAAGTTTACTTTATGAAAATGTTGTTCGAGAATCAAAAGTTTACTTTTTGGCAGTGTCATTTCCACGTAATCAATTTTAGAATCTCTCTCTATAATGTTGCACTTAATAACAATTAAATTAACAATTTAACAAAAAATAATAGTTTAATTACTCTTAAATTAATAAAAGCAATTTAAATGTATGAAAAAATTATATGTATGCATGCATGCATGTATGTATGTATGGATGCATGCATACATACATGCATGTATGGATGGATGTATATATGTATGTATGTATGTATGTATGTATGTATGGCCCATGCATGACATTAATTTACCATAAGAGTCCTCTAAAATCTTCAAGATATCATAACGGTATTAACAAACACCTTTTGAGAGTTTAAAAACTCTAAAGTCTGGTAGATAGGGAGTCACACACAACGCTGCACATGCATGCATGGAATGTGCATGTCCTTGGCTCATCAATCAAAGGCCATTGATACATATGGTGGGACCAGTGTACTGCACTGTCCACGTGGCATGGGCATGCCCATAAGACTTTTATATTTATATTTATATAGTTAAGGTCCATGTATGAGATTAATTTACCATTTGAGTCTTCTAAAATTTCCAAGACTTAATAACGATGTTAATAAACACCTTTTAGAGTTTAGAGTTTTGGAACTCGAATTGCCAAGACTTAATAATGGTGTCAATAAACACCTTTCAAAGTTTTTGTAGAAATCCTAGTATAATTTTTCATTTTAAAGAATCTTCATTTAAAAGTTAAACTTTTTCTTAACCTATTAATAACTTTAATAAATAAAAATCATTTAAATCCATGGATAAACTATATGTGTGTGTGTGTGTGTGCATGTGTCTGTATGTATGTATGTATGTACATACGTACGTATATATATATAAGGTCCATGCATTAGATTAATTTACCATGAGAGTCCTCTAAAATCTCCAAGACTTAATAACGGTGTTAATAAACACCTTTCAGAGTTTTGGAACTCTAAAATCTCCAAGAGTTAATAACGGTGCCAATAAACACCATTCAGAGTTTCAAAAAGCAAAAATGGTATAATCTCAAAGAACTTTATAATGGTGCCAATAAACACCTTGCAATAGTTACAAAGATTTTTTAAGCAACACCTTCAAATGACGTATCTTGATGGAGGGGGAAAGAGAGAGAAATTTATTTTTTTTAATTAAAATTAAATATTTTATTTTATTTTGTTTTATTTTATTTTGTTTTGTTTTGTTTTGTTTTGCTTTGCTTTGTTTTGTTTTATTTTATTTTTGTTGCCACCTCCGCATTGCCAATCTCTTGGACAAGGGAGGAAGGAAGGAGAGGAGAAGGGAAGAGAGAGGGAGAGAAGGGAGGAGAATGGGAAGAGAGAGGGAGAGAAGAGAGGAGAAAGGGAAGGAAGGACTAGAGGAGAAGGAAGAGGGAGAGACGAAGGGAGAGGGAGAGAGGAAGGGAAGAGTAGAGGAGGGAGTAATAATTTCTTTAAAATAAATTTAATTAGATAGGTGGGTGACGAGGAGGAAGGGAAGAGAATGGAGAGGGAAAGAGAGAAAAGAAGAGGGGGAAGGAATGAAGGTAAGGGAAGAGCGAGGGAAGGAGTGAGAGAGAGAGAGAGAGAGAGAGAGAGAGAGAGAGAGTCGCACTGCTGCGGGAGCGCAACGGCGGCAAATTTTTATTTTTTTAAATTGTTGGCTTGCCGCCGCCGCGCTACCGCAGCAATGCAACTCTCTCTCTCGATGTGTGTGTGTGTGTGTGTGTGTCGCCGCCATACACTATAGAAGAAAGGGAGGGGGAGAGGAGACGAGAAAGAGGGGAGAGAGAGAGAGAGAGAGAGAGAGAGAGAGGGAGGGAGGGAGAGATGGGGGGAGAAAGACAAACGGAGAGAAGGGAGGAGAAAGGACAGGGAGAGGGAGAGGGAGAGGGAGAGGGGGAAGGGAAGGGGAAAGGGAAGGGGAAGGGGTGCGCAACATGAGAGAGAGGGAGAGGGAGAGGGTGCGCAAGAACACGATGAGAGGGAGGGTGTGATTGAAAAGGGAGAGGGAGAGGGAGAGGTGAGAGTCAATATACTTCCCTCAAGGAATCCAAACTTCCCGCTCTAAAATTCAAACTTCCCTCTCCCATTCCCCCCTTTTCCCCATTCCCCCCTTCCCCCATTCCCCATTGCCCATTGCCCAATCCCCCCTTCCCCCCCTCTCCCTTCCCCCCTTCCCCCCCCCCTTCCCCCTTTCCCCCCATTCCTCCCATTCCTCCCCCTCTCCCCTTTTTCCCCCCCTTTCCCCTCCCCTCACCTCCCCCCCCTTTCCCCCCCTTTCCCCCCTTCCCCCCTTCCTCCCCCCCCCTCTCTCCCCTTTTCCCCTCCCCTCCCCTTTTCCTCCCCCTCCCCCTTTCCTTCTCCCCCTTCCCCCCCCTCTTTCCTCTCCTCCATTCCATTAATTTCCTTTCTTCCCTACCCTCCCCAAGATAAATTTTTAAGGGCGAATATTTTCTCAAAGACGAATTTAGGAGCTTCTCCAAACTAGTGTGGCTAATCTTTCAATCTTGAAGTTTGATAAATTCGCCCAAAAATTAACATAACTTTATCGTATGAGGTCCAAATTTAGCCCTCCAAGTACTCAAATCGATCGGCATAAGTCATCTAAAGTCATCTATAGGGTTAGAATTTTCAAATTCCAACTTATTAAAAACATGTGAATGAAGTTTAATTATACTTGATAAATTCGCCCAAAAATTAACATAACTTTATCGTATGAGGTCCAAATTTAGCCCTCCAAGTACTCAAATCGATCAGCATAAGCCATCTAAAGTCATCTATAGGGTTAGAATTTTCAAATTCTAGCTTATTAAAAACCTGTGAATGAAGTTTAATTATATTTAAACCAAATTCATAGGCTAATATTTGTAGCATGGCTAATATTTGTAACTCTATCCCATACCCTAAATCCTAAACCCTGATCCCTATAGCCTAAACCCAAATTCCTATACCATAAACACTATTTCCTATAACTTAAACCCTAAAACCTTTACAATAAATCTTAAACCCTATACCCTATATCCTAAACCTTAAGCCAAAAAATAGTATTTGAGGTGTGTTATTTGACCGTGCACATAACCGATGGGCACGATCCTTTGCACATGAAGCAGTCAAACCTATGTTAAAGCATGTGCAAAGTATCATATGCATCGGATATGCTTTTGATGGTCAAAGTCCCCACAAATTCCATTTTTCACCAAGTGTCATGCACGACCGTCAAAAAATAGTATTTGAGATGTGTCATTCGAACGTGCACATAACCGATGGACATGATACTTTCTACACACATGAATCCAAACTATGTTAATGCACATACAAATTATCATACCCATTGTATATGCTTTGGATGGTCAAAGTCACCACAAACCCCATTTTCCATCAAGTGTTATGCACAACCATCAAAAAATATTATTTGAGGTGTGTTATTCGTACGCGCACATACCCGATGGACATGATAATCTTCACTTATGTCAATCCAACCTATGTTGAGGCCTGTACAAAGTATCCTACCCATCAGACATGCTTTGGATGGTTAAACTTGCCACAAATCCCATTTTTCACCGTGTTATGCACAATCGCCAAAAAACATGCTCTAACGTGTGTTATTCGAGCATGCACATACCCGATGGGCATGATACTTTGTACGTGTATAAATATAATCTATTTTGAGCTGTCTGCAAAGTATCATGCCATCAAATATGCTCTAGATGGTCAAATTCACCACAAACCCCATTTTTCACCAAGTGTTATGCACAACCATAAAAAAATAGTATCTAAGGTGTGTCATTCAAATGCGCTCATACCCAATGGTCATGATACTTTGCACACACATCAATACAACTAGTGTTGAGGTGTATGCAAAATATCATGTCCATCAAATATTCTTTGGATGGTCAAATGTGCCACAAATACCTTTTTTCACGAAGTGTTATGCACAACCGCCAAGAAATAGTACTACCTGAGGTATATTATTCGAATGCACTCATACCTGAAGGGTACATGCTTTGCACAAGTAAAAATAAAACCTATTTTGAGGTTCATGCAAAATATCTTGCCATCGGATATGCATTGGATGGTTAAACGCATCACAAACCCCGTTTTTACCAAGTGTTATGCACAACTACCAAAGAATAGTATTTGAGGTGTATTATTCAAATGCTCTCATACCCTATGGGTACAATACTTTTCACGTGCATCAATACAATCTATTTTGAGTTGTGTGCAAAGTATTATGCCCATTGGATATGCTTTGGATGGTCAAAGTCATCACAAATCGCCTTTTTCATCAAGTGTTATCCACAATCACAAAAGAGTAGAGTTTAAGGTGTGTTATTCGAACGCGGACATATTGGATGGACATAATACTTTGCATTTATGTCAATCCAACCTCTTTTTAGGTCTTTGCAAAGTATCGTGCCTATCGAATATGCTTTGGATGGTCAAACACGCCACAAACTCCATTTTTCACTAATTGTCATGCACAATTGCCAAAAACCACGCTTTGAGGTGTGTTGTTCGAATGCGCACATATACGATGGCCATGATACTTTGCAAGTTCATCAATACAAATCTTTTAAACCCTATTTTTGGGGAAGCTTTAGAGGCTTTGTGCATGCGAGAGAAGTAAAGAGAGTAAAAGAGAGAATGGAAAAGTGAGGAAAGAGAGGAAAAGAGAGAAGGAAAAGTGAGAAATCATATGATTATGCATATGGATGAGCATATGCTCATGCATAAGCATATAACTAATTAGTGAAAGGAGTTGGAGAAGCAACTTTCCAAAGGGATTGGATTGACGGGACAAAGAGAAGCCTACAAACAAGGAGAAAGTACAAAAACAATATGTATAGCTTTCATACTCTTCTTTTTCATGATTGTTTTTTGTGTATTGTTTCTTCCTTTAAAGAAAGAAAAGGAGAGGAAAGGAGGAGAGAAACTTTAGAAAAAGGAAGGGGAAGTGAAAGTAGAGGAAGGGAAAGTAGAGCGTATGTGCGTACATGCATGCGTATGTGTGTACGTATGTATGTGCATACATACATATGCACACGCACACACATATATAGTTTATCCATGGATTTAAATGATTTTTATTTATTAAAGTTATTAAAAACTTAAACTTTTAAATGAAGATTCTTTAAAATGAAAAATTATACTAGGATTTCTACAATATAGAGTAATGTAAGAATTAGATTTCTTAGTTTTTGCATTATTAGTACAATATGATAGTGTAAGTAAATCAACTCTTTATTTCAAAAGGGTAGTGTCATATCTGAGCCTGTCTGTAACATAAGAGACAGAGGTACTACCCCTTTCTTGAGCATCAGGCAATGCTTCAAACCTATGCCCTACTGAGCCTGACGGAGCCACAATCAAAGTCGGCTCAAGCTGAAAAGCATCGAGATAGAGCTGTAATAACTGAGGTGTATCTGCTAGATCACCCTCTTCTAACCACTTTGCATGTAATGTAGAATAATTTTCGCATTTTACCAAGTAGCGTCGGAAAACTCTACCTTTGATCTTCCTTATGTGCCAAAATCTTTTCTGGAACTAGGATCTCATCCAATTCCTCAACCTCTGGTTGTACCTCATCAAGCATATCCTCTGGTATGTACCCTTAAAGAGATTCACATGGAAAGCATTGTGAATCCTTTAATGATCTGATAGCTTCAACCTATAAGCTACATCAGCTACATCACTTAACTTCTCTGAAACCTGAAAAGGCCCATAATATTTCATGCTGAGTTTGGGGAATAACCGATCTTTGCCCCTTTTCTTTTTCAGCCTTGCTTTTCCAAAGCACGAAAGAACCCAATCACCTTCGTTAAATATAATTCACGACGGTAACAATCAACTGCCTTTTTTTAAGTCTTCAGGAGAGCCTACTTCATCTTCTTATAAGCCATATCCATGCTCTACCTCATCTTTTGAGTACACAATCAGGTCATCAAAGAAAGTGCCTACAAAAGCCCTATGCTCTCGGAAGATTCTGTCCAACATCCGATTAAAAGTTGCAAGAGCATTCATAAGGCTAAATGACATAACTAAGAACTCATACAACCCGAAGCTAGTCTTGAAAGTTGTCTTGGACACATCCGCTGGATGAATGCATATTTGATGATACCCACTCTTGAGATCTATGCGACTGAAAATGCCCGACCCTTCCAATCTATCTAGGATATCGTCAATCCTTGGAATTGGAAATCTGTTTTTTATGGTTATCTTGTTAAGTTCATGATAATCAATGCACATTCTTCAAAATCATCACTCTTTTGCACCAACAAAACCGTAAGGATATTTTCATAAAGTAGATTTTTTCAATAGAAATTTAAGTATAAAAATGGATCGGGACCGTGCACCAGTCTATGTAAGAAGTTACATTAATTTTCATAATTTTGTTTTATTTGCTACTGTTTCTTATCTTTTGGTGTAGCTTATCTTTGTTACATTTTTATAATTTTGATTTTATTTCCTTCAAAACACTCTTAAAAATTCCTTGTTTTTATGTTTTTATCTGTGTTTTGAAGCGTGAGTTTTTCCTTAAATTTTATCCATAAACTAGTCCAAAAGTATCTATTAAAATGAATTTGTACATTGACAAGTCCGAAATGAATGAAATAAGTGTTAAAATTAGGAGTCGCAGTTGCCGATCTAGCTTCATGAGCCATAGGTGGAGATCTAGCTTCACAAGTCATAGATGGAGATCAATCTTGCATGTGTCCACACAAGGAATTCTAGCATGGGAGCCAGCAACACTTGTACTTCTGTCACCTTGTGTGCTTGCAAACTCTACTCCACTTACACCTTGACCTTCCCAAATTGATCTTCTTTGGATTTTTCTAGAAGATTACAATTTCTTTGTTAAGATGCGATCTACTGCAATAGCTCTTGGGGCCGCACGACATTGAATGCTCTTTCTTGAGGCACCAAGCAAGTGACCCCTTATGCGAGGCGCTCCCCCTGATTTTTGCATTCCATAATACTTGCATTTCCACTCAACATAGTCACAAATATTAATGACAAAGTCCCATTCTGGACCATGTGACTTATGTTTTTTTCCCCTTTGCATGTGGAATACCTCTTTGAGAGGATTGTGACACCCGCATAAATCCTCTCCCCATATCTTGGTTGATAATCTCATAGGGTGGATCAAGCATTGGGGTAGTGTCCATTTCACCATTCAGATCTCTTTTGTGAATCCTTGTCCAACCCCTCAGGCATATGATGCCTAACTTGGGCATGACTTGATGCATCCATAGTTTGCCTACTCACAACTTGTCTTGAAGGTTGTGCACGAACATTTCTAGTTGAAGGCATTTTTGATTGTGCATTCGTAGTCGCAACTCGTACTTTGTTTTTGCTCACATCATTGCCATCTCATCTTCCCCTTGTCTACATGCTTTACTAATAAATTAGAACAAAATCAAAATCTCACAACTCTAAACTCTAAATCCTTAACTCAAGACTCCTCACTAACAATCACATTCATTGGCACTCATGATCGTGGTCCACAAGTTTTCCAAAATGCAAGGAGTCGTAGACCACCACCCCCAGGAGGACACAACAAACACTCACATTCACTAGCACTCGTGGTCGTGGTCTCTGCGATTTCCCCAAAATGGAAGGAATCGAAGTAGCGAACCACAACCCACAAGTATAATGAATGCTGACTCACCTTCCCCCACTCAACCTTACCAATATGATCCAGATCGTGGTTCACCTGTGTATTCGAAGAAACCAAATGGTTTATTAGAATATGAACCACAATCGGATCGAATGGAGAGCCTAGACTGTCCTTTCCACCAATATATAATGTGGCGTTGCATGGGAAACCATGTAAACAATACCTTCGATACCATTAATACTATCAGCGGTACCACGACAAAAAAAGTGGTAATATTGTATTACCACCAATTATATTACCATCGATGGTAATATTTAAAATATCAAGAATAGTATTACCCAATTCTAGGTTTTCGTAATCAACATGATCACATTGATTTCATGCTACTATAGAGCGTAATTAACAAACATTAATAACCTGTCAATGCAAATGTGAACATGAAAACATGAACCTTGGTGACTCCCAAATGTGGCACCTAGGGACTCTGTGATTTGTGCTTCAATGTCTAGCATCCTAATTTACATGCCATGGATGTCCACGTGTTACAATTAGGTCTCGGTCATGTGCTAGGATGTCTACATGGGTTCAAATTCTAGGTTTAGGACCTACCATGCTCGGGAATAGCTGACCTATTGTGTGACATCTATGTATTGTGCACTCGTGCCCCAGAGGATGACAACAGCTCCCAAAAATGTGATGTAGTGAACCTATACAGCCCCAAACATCGGGTGAAGCAAGAACCCTGAAGAAGGTGTGCACTTTTGTATCCTTTTTTACGGTAATGTGTGTGCTGGACATGTACACACCTGTCCAAATGGTCCTAAGTAGGAGAGGAATGTGTTCTATCCATGGCTAAGTCACGTATGTCTCGGATGCTCCAATGCACTTGGGTGACTCGGCTATGGACATGTCTAGTTGGGTGACTCGGCTATGGACATGTCTAGTTGGGGGAAATATCATGGTTTGCTTTTCTGCCCTTCTTGTTGCAATGAGACATGTCTCAGATGTCTTCCATGGCATTGAATGGCCCTGATGTCTTCCTACATGCAGGGAAGTCCCCCACACACAAGAGAGAGAGGGAGACTATTGTTTCCAACATGAGGACACCAAAAATTGTTAGGTCCAACAAGAAAGAAAAAGGTAGGTACCTAGAAACAACATAAAGCTCCTATTTTCTCTCTTGAAGCACCCCGCTCGAAGACATGTCACTGATGTTTTCCTTGGCATTCATGGCCAAGATGTCTTCCTACATGTAGGGAAGGCCCCCACACACATGTTGGGGAGGGAGACTGCTATTTCCAACATGAGGACACCTAAAACCATTAGGAGCAACGAGAAATAAAAAGGTCAATGCCTCGACAAGTCAACACTGAACTCAACAAGCAATACTCTGACTGAGGTTCGCCTCATGCTTGCAGGGAAGGCCCCCACTGTGCTTTTGGAAAAAATAGTTGTATACATATCAACACCACCCGGTTTGAGAAGGTCCCGATATAAAGTGAAAGGTAACGGACGGAGATGGTCAAAAATTGTTGATTCTATGATTACTTGTTCCTTGCTTCAAAGAATGTTTGCCTGACCATAGGAGATGATCAATTCTCCCCACTGGATTCATTCAAGACTTGCTAGGAGGATAAGTGCAATGCCTACAAAGAATTTGTCTCGCCAGAAAGGGAAAGGTTTAACTACTTGTGCTCCAACATTTGACTTCGTAGAGAACATACAGGGAACCCATGAGTGAAAGGTGAAGGTGCTACATTTCTTGGGATTCCCTTCTAGTGATGTCTTGCTTTTTGTTTGATTATATGATTCTTAATTTTTTGCTTATGCAGGAGATGATACAAGCACCCCACTTGACAACTCTGAATTGCTTGCTAGTGTTACACTGCCTGCTCAGAATTTGTCATGCCAGAAGGAGAAAGTGAGTTGTTGTTTGTCAATGTCAGTGTCATGAAGAACAACATTGCTTCATTAGTTTGCTACATGTTTTGCATGTGCAGCTCCTGATAGGGTGAGCCAACCCACCTGCATCTTTAATGTGACTCCTCCAAATGCAAAAACCAATAGCCTATTGCATTGTATTTTTTTATTTAACTCTTGGGAATGTGGAATCATCAAAGAAATGTTAACATGAGAAAGGGAAAGGTGAGCATGCATTGCTTGCATCCAACAAAATTGATTGCTGGAGCATCATTTCCTCTTTATCAAATTGATTGGACCCCATGTCTTGATTCTATCTGGACACTCACAAATTGTTTTACTCTATTGTTTTATATGGAGAGCCCGCCCACTCTCAAATCTGACTCACCTGGTAGGAAATGGTCCAATCAAGTATGAGGCCTAGGTGGATTGGGGAAAGGTGTTGTTTTGGGATAAGCAATATATATGCTTTATCGAATTGATCGAACCCTGTGTCTTAATTCTATCTTGCCACTCACAATTTTTTTTTATGTGCAGGACATTATATGGAGAGCCTTCCCACACAAATCTGACTTGCCTACTAGGAAGTGGTCTCAATCAAGGATGAGGCCTAGGTGGCATAGGAAAGGTGTGGTTTCAGGATAAGTAATATATCCGCTTGATGTTGGTTCTATGTGCATCGTGGATTAGATTAAATAATGTGTATTTGATTTCATTTACTCATGTCTAGGAGGTGGTGATCATTCATGGGCAAGGGAAAAGTCATTGACTTGACAGATGATAGCCCCCCCAAAAGGATGCTCCAGAGGTAGAGCCACTGCCCCTAATGGAATTGCCACAAGTAGGTTCACCCCAAATGAATTTCTTGATCAAAATGTTGGTGGATCATTTAAAGCACCAAAGCGCGATGCAGGCTTTGAAAAAGTTATTGAAAGAGTCAAGTGCCTCATTGAAGGTCACCTTCAAGGACACGTCCCCAAGCAATCTTGAGCCCATAGTTTGCACTGTACATACCATAAACAAGAAAGTGGCCAGTAACTCCAAAGTCCCGAGTGAAGAGGCATCTTGCAAGAATAATCTTCATGTTCAAAGATGTGTGATGCACATGGGCCTCACCCCAATGGGGAAAGACTTGAAGATGGGTGGGTTTAGGGATGTGCATCATTGGCGAGAGTCCACGCTCCCTACGCCCACTCCCCATGTGACCAAGCGGGCTTCTAAAAGGGTTTCTATGCACTTCTAGCCAAATGATCTGACGAGCCGCCACCTTGAGGAGAGAACCTTGCCAAAGAAGAAGTCATTACACTAGTTGGTGAAGCATGCTTTTAGACATTTCCACTTTTTGATATGTAGAGCAAAGATACGTAGAGTAGAGATATGTAGATCACAGAGTTTTGGTGATATGTATCCAATCAATTTTTCCATATGTAATAATTAAATGGGTTGCACCTTCTGTACTGAGCATTTTCAATGTTTTTTGAAGTGACATCTCTTTTATTTGCAGTGACAATTCTCTGCATTTTTATACTTGAAATCATTTTAAATGAGAATGAAATACATGTCTACTTGAAAGCATATAGCTCATTGCTATGGGATGCGTAACAATCTGACTCTTGAAATTTCCATTCCCACTGAGAATAGCGTATTTATCATTGGCAAGTTAGGTGGAGTACATAAGTTTAATTTTTTCACAACAAGATATTGGTCGGTTTTTGACACTAATACCGACGGAAACTAACTATTTGTTTTTTTGGATGGGGAAAATCATCGTTTTAAAATATGGTACTAAAGTCAAAAAATATTAGTCGGTAATAAGGTCGGTACATATTGAGTCCTGACCTTTTTTATGAATTGTAATGGTCGGTATATACTGACACTAGTAAGCCAAAAAAAGGTCGGTATATATCAACCTTTAATAGATCTAACAAAAATTTTGTGGAGCGGAACAGGGCTGTTTCAGCCCCATTCATGCCCACTATTGTCTATATTTTATTATAGGGGAATTTGTACAATAGAACATCTGAGGTAAATTTGCTTAAAACTCTAAAATCATGTTTTATTACAAAATTTCTCTTATGAAAAGGGTAGTACAAAATTTTAAAATGAGATACAAAATGCTGAGCGTATGCTAAATACAATGTAAACTAATACTACTACCACTACCACTACCACCACCACTACCACTACCACTACCACTACCACTACCACTACCACTACCACTACCACTACCACTACCACTACCACTACCACTACCACTACCACCACTACCACTACCACTACCACTACCACTACCACTACCACTACCACTACCACTACCACTACCACTACCACTACCACTACCACTACCACTACCACTACCACTACCACTACCACTACCACTACCACTACCACTACCACTACCACTACTACCACTACTACTACCATACTACCACTACCACTACCACTACGAACCGCTAGACTCAAGGCCCGTGTATCAAGGATATAGGCCATCAACATACCCAATCAAGCCCAATCCAACACAGCCACATCCACCAATTCAGCCTTTCCTATCTGACAAGGTAGTTTGTATTCTAGCGGACGCACTAGGAAGGGGGCAATCCCTAGTGGGCCACCTACAGTCTATCCTCCAGGAATGTTGAACACCTCAAGAAGTAGACCTGTAGCCATCTCTAAGCTAATCACTAAGTTCTTGGGTGAAGGAGATCCGATCTCCCATGTGGAGCACTTCGAGCAAATCTGCAAAGCATTTGGCACTCCAAGAGACCTGGAAATGGTGAGCGCCTTTGGTCTTAGCCTGGATGTCAAGGTAGGCCGATGGTATAGGGCACTCAATCCTGAAGAAAGGGTTAATTGAGAGACACTGCGGAAGGCCTTCGTCATAGGCTTTGCACCTAGTTGCCACAAATGGAGCCCCATCAATCAATTGTATAACGTGAAGCAGCAAGCTTTGTCTCTTTGAGACTACATAGCCAAAATCAAGCACCTAAATTCACGCTGCAAGTCTTACAAATGAATGATTGATGAGCAGCTATTGCCACTCTTCCTCAATGGTTTAGCACACAACCACTTGATACTCTTGAACCCAACCCCGTTCGAGTTGGGCAGTAAGGTGGCCATCCGCCTAGGTGACAACATGATGGAAAAGGCCCAAAAAGGTAAATCTGTGGCCCCATCCAAAGTATCAGTCCCCTCGAGAGCTTCTACACCTGAGCCTACCAAGGAGTCAAGGGTAGAACCTAAGGGCTCAAGCATAGAAGAGTTGGCAACAAGTTTGTTGAATCAATTGAACCAGTAGCTAAGGATAGGTGGAGCTAATGCTCCAAGCCCCACTTGTTTCCAAGAAGAGATAATGTATGGTGTGGGGTGTGCATGGGGAACCATCCCTCCAATGAGTGTCCTTGCCTTAAGGCAAGGCACGCACTCTATTGTTCACATTGCGTGAGATGGGGAAACCATGAGACCTCGCAATGCTGATTTTTGAAGGTCCTTCCCCAACCTACTTTTCAATCAAGGCCGTAGTTAGCCCTAACTGCCCCTCCACAACAAATGGCTATTCAAGCAGCCCCTCATGCCAATAAAGGGCAATTCAAATCTCTGAACACATTCCATTACCACCCCCAGTTCTGGGACCTCAACCTCCACCCCCAATCACCCCCTTAAATTAGGTCTTGGTAGAGGAAGTTCCCAATGATTGGGAAGGTCCCGAATCTACTCCAATAATTGAGGGTTATATTCATTGCAAGGACCACACATGCCAAATTAACACATGGAGCCATTATGTGCTCCAAGATGACCAGTACGTGTCTGTGTACCAAGTGACTCTTGTCTCTTAAAGGACAAGAGACATGAATGCCACAACAAGAAGGCCTCCCATCCAATGTCATGGATGTGGAGGGGCACATGAACAAAGTGATGGTAAATCCAATAGTAATATGCTATGGATGCCAAGGGGAACCACTACGTGAAGGATTGCCCACACAAACATACTACTACTGTGGCACCTTTAGCTTCAACTACCCAAGCCCCCTTATGCTCAAGTTGTGGAGTAGATCATCTGTTTAAGTACTGCCCTATGCAAAGAGCTACAACTCCAACTCCTTCACTAGCAAGCACACCACTATGGTTGCTCAACGTGGAAGATGGCCAGATGAGCTCCATGTCCTTAAATGTGCTAACACGGTTACAAGAAAGGGCCATGATAAAGGAGTTGCGTAAGCAAGCTCGAAAAGACAAGGCCAATGCTTCACCACCTAGAGAATCCTCTCGGTCCCCAAGGGATAATTCAAAATTAGCCACCACAAAGGGGGATGATAGGGTAGTAATGTAGGATGGATCCAACAAGGATGCTGCAACCCTCACTACCACCTCATAATCTAGTAGGGCTTCTTCGAAGCTTAATGGATTGATTCCATAGAGACATCAAGTGCAAGCAAAAGCATCTTCACCTAGGGTTTTTAGAGTGTGCCAATCTGACTTTTGTAGAAAAATTTATCACTTCTACAAGGACTGGCATGTGCTGTTGGGACTTTGTGCCAAGGTTGGTGCATGTTCTTAGTTGTTGTGGTGAGGAGCATCTTGGTACTTCCAAGAGCTTTCTATTGTTCTATAGAAATGTTGTTACTGGCTCATGCTAGAGTTCTTATGCATTGAGGAGTAATTTATTGTGAAGTCTACACAGCTTTGTAGAAGCAAGTTGTGAAGAATTCATGCAGTAGAGTTTGTTTCTTATACCAAGGACACTTTTAGAGGTTCAGTGGGCACCATTTGTCTAATCTAATTGGAAAAGAGCTACATATCATGGGAGCCATTTGTCTAATCTAATTGGAAAAGAGCTACACATCATGGGAGTTCTCTCACAAGTTTTTGTGCTCTTTCTTTGGAATATAGCACAATGTATGTGAGTTATGAAGTGGAGTCTTCTTGCTTGGTATTCATGGATTTTGTGGTTCATGAGATGTTTATGTATGCTCTATGTTCAAAAATCATGTGAAACGTGACATGTCATGTAGCTATAAAGGTAGTTTCCTTGTTACTTTTCCCGTCTTATCAGATCTGACTTCTTGATATTTGCTAGTCCACATCAAAGTGAGCGCTATTTTATTTGAACTAGTCCTTTTTGTGTTGTATCAGTTTGCCCACCAACTATCAAGTCAATGTTTTCCATCATACATGTTATTCTATATCTCTTGCAATCACATGTGTCATCTTCTTGCACATCCACGTGCGTTAGTCTATCACATTAATCCTTCCAACTACTTGCATGCTGCATTAGAATTTAGCTCTTTATGCATCTGCCACTTCCTATTTCCATGTTAATTTTAGTTCATCTTGCCTTGTTGTGCACATGTTAATGCGTAATGCCACCATAGCCACCACACATGTGTGGAATTTTCTATTTATTGGTTGCTTTACTGTGTATAGTACAAGCATGATCCTTTGATGTGGCAATCTTCTTGTCTGGTCTGTTGTTGCCATGTCATGGTCTCATGCTTACTCATTGACAGTTAGAGCCTATGGCTCTAACAACATGTTGAAATATTTAACACATGGCATAATTTGGTCGAGCCGTGTACTAAGGGTGCCCCAACCCTCAGCCACCTAGCCAATTTGTGATCAGCTCCAAGTTGTGTGGTCTTCCTACACATGGTCTATGTTCCGAGGCATGCTCCTTTCAGAGCTTTGATCATGTGAAAGTATTCCTTTTGGATGCATGTATATTAATTCAAGCTTGCACTTTTTTATGTGGGCACTAGGCTTCTTTGGGGGACTTAGTGTCATGCTTCTTATTTTGTGTGAATTCACCTTAGGAAGGAGAGAATTTGTGAGGGACTATAGTGTCACCTTGATACTTTGACCATCCATCCAATTTATTTGTCACATGCTACCTACATATGGCATCCTATATGCATGTACATCATAGTATGCTAGATGCACATCTTGCTAGCTATTCACATGTTGTCCGTATGTCTTGTTTGTAATCTTCCTCTGCCTATGTCTTGCGGTGATTATGTTATAGTCTAGCTCTTCCTTACAATCTTCCTCTGCCTATGTCTTGTGATTATGTTGTAGTCTAGCTTTTCTTTACAATCACTTTATGTGGCTTGTTAGCCATCATTGTAGCCCTAGTTCTATCCCGCATCATTTCTACTATGCATAATTTGCAACCTAATTTTTGGTTGTGCTCTTGTATGTCTATAGCCTACTATTATAGTCATCATCTATTGCATTTTGCCTTACCAATCTATTGTGCTACGAGCTTTATCTATGTCAATCATGTTTGATCAATTTGTTTGGCCTACTATCTGCACTCATTCTATCATTAATCCATGTTAGAGTCAGCATTGTTCTGTATTAGCTAGTGCTTTCTACTGTTGCATTAATCTACGTGCACTAGTCTTGTGTTGTAGTTCGCGTCAATCAAATGGTCAATGTTAGTCTAGCATTGCATGTTAAATTGCAGCTCCCACATCACACATGTCATTCACTTGTACACCTGCATGCATCAATTGTTTGCATTAGTTCTACCAATTGTTTGCATGCCACATCATTGCTTCTACCAATTACTATCTACATGTCAATTGCAATCCAACTAGCCTTGATGTGCACTATATTAATGTGTCATGCCACCATAGCCAAAGGCCACCACATGTTTGTGTGTCCTTTTTTGTTTATTGGGCTACTGTGATGTGTACAGTGCAAGCACGATCCTTTTGTTACAGTTTGCTCCCACCTTGGATATGTGACACATGGCGCCTATGAATTTTTAGTGTTATGCATTATCGGCCTAGTTTGCCCTATTGCTATTTTGGTGGTCTCATGCCTATTCATGGACAATTAGATTTTTGCTTTGATATCATTTTGAAATATTCAACATGTGGCATTCTTTGAAGGTGGAGCCTTATACTGAGGGTGTCCCAACCCTCAACCATCTAGCCACTCCTAAGAGCCTCATCCCAAAAGTAGGTCCAAGGTAATGAGGCCTTTACCACATAAGGAATTATATGCCTTCCACATTAGAGTCCCACTTTGTATGTGGGGTTATGTCATTATACCTTTTTCACATATCATTGAGAGGTGATGCTCCATTTTAGCCCCTTCCTCTACTGACACTTGCACCATCCACGTAGTCATGATTGCACACATTCTAACAATAGGCACCTCTTCTTTGTTGAGGGCTTAGGGTGGCCCTTGGCTCTGTAGCCTACCTACAAGCAAGGATCTTATGGACTATGTGCCATTATTGGTTCAAAGAAACTCTTTCTAACATTTGGTTGTTGTGGAGAGTTGGTAGAGTTTGTGCCCTCCACTTTTGTTGACATTGTTTCCTAGATCATACCTGATAGAGCACCCATTTCCATAGGTTTGGGGGTACTTTGCCATGTGGGCTTTCCTCCCTTCCACTACCCTAGAATATCCACTTCATAGGAAAGAGGTGTCCTACCACCACATTTGGAAAGGTTTTCTAGTCTACTTTCTCTCATTGATAAGGATTGCTAGCTGGAATATTCAGATTTGCTCATCGTTCGTCAAACGTAGCTCATTTGAAATAAGCTTCATCCAATTGTCCAATAAGGGCCTTATTGACATTCTCTTTATTCAAGAACATAAGTTGGATGGTAAAGACTATGCAAAGTTGGGTAAATTTCTTTATAGTCACACTTTTGGTCTTGTTCCTTGGGCACAGCACTAAAAGAGAAGATGCATTTCAATTTCAAATTCTTTTCACCCCCTTGTAGTTGAACATGTCATCATCACACCATTTAGAGCAAAGTAGATTTTACTTCATATGGTGGATGTAAGGTTGGCCTTCTTAACCTATACGCCCCCAATAATAAAGGGGAATGTGTTCTTTTGTGGAAGGAACTACTCTCTTGGAACCCAAATGCAGATTCATGGATTATTGGAGGTGATGTCAACATTGTGGAGTTGCTTTTACATAAACAAGGGAGAAGGGAAGGTGGCACCCACTCTCTTGAGAGGGCATCTTGGGATGCTTTTTTTTCCAAATGAATGGCAAAGATTCTTTGACAAATGATGCTTTTCACATTTTTCCTCACTTGCTCCTATTTTTGTGGTCAAATAAGAGAAGTCAGATGACATCCATTGTAGGGATTGATAGATTTTATGTCGACAACTAGGCATTCAATAGAGGTGGCTCTACATGAATTCCCTAGTGTTTCCACCTTTGGATCACTTTCATGTGGTTTTGATGGTTTTTTATCCTTGTTTGAGAGCCTATTCTACCAGCATTAGGATTTTGGATGCCTGGTTTCTTATAGAGGAGGGCCTTATAGAGGGAGTGTTACAGATTTGAGTTTCTCATTTGTATGGCGAGGTGCCTTCTCCTTTACATGTGTCAGCAGCCCCCTTTGGTTTTTGTGATTTTTTTTGCTCTATCGTTAGTACCAAGAGACTTTAGATTTGTAAATGGGATCGTGGCCTTTGACAAAATTAGTAGACCTATATAGGGGAGATCAAAAGTAGCCTGCTTACACTTGGGGTCAATATTGCCTTACTGCAGCAAGCGCTTATCAACAAGTTCTTTTGAATCAAAGAACAAACTATGTCTTCCATGCATGAGAGTCATTTTGGACTCATATGGGATGAAGAGTCAATAGACCCTTCTTATCTACTCTTGAGACAAGGTAGAGAAAGTGTTTCTTATTTACTTGACTCTAATGAGGTTGTATTGTCAACTTCTGATGCCATCTTATGTATTGGTTTTGGCTTCTATGCCTCCCTTCTTGTTGCAGATCTTGACCTTCCTACCGGAAATTTTGCCAAACACAAAGTTTGGTAGGCTATTAGGCTATTCCAAGATTGGTGGTGAAACGAAACATGAGAGTCTTACTTGATGCACCCTCTACCAATCTATAATTTAGGATTGTTATTTTTGCCCTTCACAAGGATAACTGCACTAGCTCAAATGGTTGACCAATCCTTTTTCTTTTCTTTTTAGGGTATGATTGGTGACCATGTCACTTCAAAATCTGTAGAGAATTTGGGACTCTAGTGATATGCTTGATTCAATTACAAAGGGTCCCATTCATTTTATCCCAAAGGGGAGGTGCAGAAATTTAGTTGCCCAATGGAGGCCAATCACTATTTTAGGCACTTTTTATAAGACCTTGTCAAAAGTATCAGTTTGTGATTGTAGCCTTTTCTCATAGATCTTATGCATGATACACATAGATGGGTTTTGTACATGGCTGAAGTAATCTTTTCTTTTGGGAGGCTTTGGAATGGGTTATGTAGAGTGGCCAAGGTTTATCCATTCAAGTCTTGGATTTTGAGAAAGCCTATGACAAAGTAGATTTGGGTTTCTTGGCGAGTACCCTTCAACACTTTAGTTTTTCATATGCTTCGATAAAATGTTTCTCTTCCCTATACAAATCATCCCACATGCAAATGCTTATCCAAAAGGTAAAAGGAAAGAGAATATTTCCCAAAAAAATTGATAGGGGTACCCTATTGGTTGTTCTTGTACCTATTCACGGTTGAAGCCATGAGCATATGTTTGAGATCTCAAGCTGACATTATTGGGCAAAGGCTTCCCCTGAGGCAAGATAAGGAGATCGTGGACAATGAGCTTGTGAATGACATGGCTAATTTCTTAGATGCCATTTCCCAAATCTCACATCTTTCAAGATAGGCTTGGATTTATTTTGTTCTATAGCAAGTGCAGATATCAATTTCAATAAATCCAATGTCTTCTAGATTAGTGATGAGGAATTCTAGATTGGTTTTGGTTGATTTTGGTTTCACTTGGATTCAAAGAGGTGTCTCTATGAAACATTTGGGTTACTAGGTCGATGTGGGTATCTCTCCATTGTAGAATTTTGCTCATGTATTGTAAAGTATGGAAAGAAAACTCCTTTTTTAGAGTTGATCTAGACTTTAGCTTGCATCCAGAGGTGGTAGTTGTTAACTAGGTAGTGCTAGCCATAGCCTAGTTTATTTATTCTTTTTGGTGCCACTCTAGGGAATACATCACTCAGCTTAGAATACTAATAAGCAATTTCTCGTGGAGTGGAATTGATGTTTCTGTAGATACCAAAGTAAGAGTGGATTGGGAGACCTTGATTCTTCCCACACAAGAAGGGGGCCTCCATATCATTGATTCAAATTGCAGTGCAAGGCCTTGCTTTGCAAGGTTGTGGTCAGTGAGATTTTTCCAAGACAAGAACCTTGGGGGAAAAAAAAATTGTTGCATACAGTCTTGCTCCCTCTTCAAGTGGTCTTCTAGGACAAGAACCTTAGAAATAGTTATTTATTTATTGCATATAGTCTTGCTCCCCTCCTCAAGTGGTGATTTGGTTAGATGGTGGCAGGTGGATATTTACCTCAAATCACCTTAGGATTCCTTCCTCCCCTCTTATGGCTATCCAAAAAGCTTGGGGCCCCACTTCAAGGTTAATATTTAAAGAATCCCACCCTCTTCACAGGAAGAGAATGATAGGCAACCTATCATGTGGAATGACCTCATACTTGATAATCGTGGAAAACCTCTTGGCTTTTTTGGTTACATGTAGTGGTCCAAATGGAGAGAGGACCCATTTCCTCTGTGAGCTCTTGGAAGGACATCAATAACCTTTTGGATGATTGCAAGCTTCAATTGATAAGTCACCTCAGAGGAAGTGAAAGAAGAACTGAGAATATTGATGCAGCCTTACTCTGGACCATTAGGGGAGAATTGGTGTCTCAAAAGGGCCTCATAAGGAATGGATTAAGAAATGGATTAGTCCTAATGAAAGGGCCAAGGTAGGTCCCAAAAAGTCCTAACCCCCCCTCACCTAGGTGGGTTAAGCCCAAAAGTGACCCCACCTCCTACACAACTCTTACTCCTAGGTGGGAACCAAAAAATTCAAAATTCAAAATTTGAATTTTGAATTCCCTCCCTCCTTCTCTCTCCTCCCTCCCTCCCTCCCCCTCCTCACTCCCCCTCCCTCCTCCTCCCCCTCTGTCCCTCCCTCCCCCCTCCTCCCCCTCCCCTCCTCACTCCCTCCTCCCCCTTCCTCCTCCTCCACCTCCCAGTACACACCCTATTGTGAATTTTTAGGTAAAACTCTTAGTCCCGATTGGGCACTCAAAGAATAGGGGCTGATGCCAAGACCAACTTAAGGGTCCTCCCTCCTCCATGCCTGCTCCTCCTCCCCTCCCCCTCCCTCCTTCTCCACCGTTGCTCCTCCTCCCCCCTCCCTCCTGCTCCTCCCCCTCCCTCCCTCCTCCATGCCTACTCCTCCTCCCCTCCCCCTCCCTCCTCCTCCACCACCGCTCCTCCTCCCTACTCCCTGTTGCTCCTCCCTCCTACCTCCCTTCTCCTCCATGCCACAACTCCTCACCCTCCACACCTGTTGGTCTACCCCCCTTTCCTCCTCTTTAACTATTGGTCCTCCCTCCCCCATCCCTCCTCCTTATTGCCCTCCCTCTTCCTGTGTGATGCTCCTTCAAGCCTACATCTCCACACCTTCTCCTTCTCTACACTCCTTTACTCATGGTACCATTCGAGGACGTCTCCAACAAGTACTAGGTTCACTTAGAGTTGGAGGCTGAATATGCAAGCACACATAGTCTAGGATTGAGGGGAGCTTCTAAAATCCACAGTCTTCATTCGCAAGGAAAGAAGCATCTCGACCTTTAGCCAAGGCAGCCTACTTCAAGAACTCAAGGCATGGTGGTGGTGTCACTCGCAGCAACGCATTGCATGAGATGTTCGACTGGTTTTTTAGCTGTTTACTAGGAAGTACTTTGAAGTCTGAAAAGGCAAAGGCATCAGAACTTGCAAAAGTAGTTCAAATTGTATCAAAGAATAGAAGGCATAGTGCTTGGAAAGCATCCATAGGGAGTCGAGGAGTCACACATTGGTTGCAAGCTAGAGTGAGAGAAGGGAGCAAATGGGTCCAACCACCAACAGAAGCTATGGTGTAATTGTATAAATATATGAAATAAATATATTTCTTATTTTGACCACAATTTGTGTAGTCACTCTTTAATATCTTGCTTATTTTGACCACAATTTTTGTACTCACACGATGTTGGGGAAAGTGGGGACATGGCGAAGGAGGGGAGAGAGAAGGGAGGGGCATGGGGCGGGGCAAGGAGAGGAGTGGAGTGGTAGCAAGGGTGGCGGGAGGGGGGGATGGGGGGTATAGGGGAGGGCGATGGGTGTGGGCAGGGCAAGTAGGGGGAGGGCAATGGGGGGGAGGGCGATGAGGGTGGGGGGGGGTTGGAGGGGTTAGGGCAGGGGGAGGGGGAGGGGGCTGATGAAACCCTAAATGTAATTAAAAGGGGTGTCAAAACATGATGGGCCTATATAAAACATTTAAAAAAACCCTAACTCTCATTATTCAATGGCAAGAGTGAAGAACACTGCTAGACCCATGGGACGCCACCTCCACCCTTCCTCCTCTAGCTCCACCATCTCCATGGCATCTATGCACACGAACCTATCTGGGTCCGGTGGCGCCTCCCTTGACTCTCGTGAGCCCTTCCCCAACTCTCGTGAGGTCTCCCAAGACTCTCATGAGCCTTCCCCCAACTCTCGTGAGCCCTCCCTCAAGTCCCATGAGCCCACTCCCCAGTCTCATGAGCCTTCTCCTCCTCCCAAGTCCCGTGAGCCCACTCCCCAGTCTCATGAGCCCACTCCCAAGCCCCAAGAGCATGAGCCTTCCCCTCTGCCTTCCCCTTAGCCTTTCGCGAAGAGGGTAAAACACACACTGAGGAAGCCCCATCCCAAAGAAGGACAAAGCTCAAGACATCTGCGAGAGGAGCATTCGGAGGAGGATCAATGTAGACAAGAGCAGTGAAAGAAATTCAAGGTAGACAAGAGGCCGTGGGATCGTGTTTGGGTACCTGTAAAGCCTCCACCAAGAGTCATAAAGCCGTACAGAGCAAAGCCAAGAGCGCGGACCCTAAGGGAGATTAGACAAATGCAGAAGGCCATCGACAACCTAATCCCGCGTGCTCCCTTCCAACGTGTGGTATGGGAGATAGCACAAGGATACAAGGACGACGTGCGATTCAGCACAGGAGCTATGGGGGCACTCCAAGAGGCTGTGGATCAAGTGACCACCGCTTTGTTCGAGGATGCCAACTTGTGTGCCATCCACGCAAAGCACGTCATGGTCATGGACAAGGACATGGCTCTAATGAAGCGGCTACGGAGTGACCCAAGCTTGAAGCCCTAGTTTCTCTTGCATCCCACTATTAGGACTTAGACCACCCCCTGCCCTTGAAGGCACTATCTTGTATCTAAGGCCCAAGGGCTGATCTTTTTTAATAAAATATATCTACATTCTCTACTATCACATTGTTGTGTATTCTCCATTTCTATGACTAAAGTAACTTATCATTTTAATGTAAGTTTTGAATTCTGTCAAATCCTGAAGGAATTTTACCGTCACACAGAAAGGAAAAGTGTTCGAAATGTTGCTAGGACCCTAGAAAGCCCAAAACCTGCCACGACACGAATTTTGGAATTCTGGCAAGTCCACAACACAAATTTGGGCATTCTGGACTTGCCAGAATGCCCAAATTCATGCCGTGGCAAGTTTTGGGCTTTCTAGGGTTCTGGCGACATCTCGAACACTTTTCCCTTCTGCGCAATGGTGAAATTCCTTCAGGATTTGACAGAAATGAACTTTCGATACCCAGAATTGGTGAAAATGATACTAAATTGGCTAGAAATGTATTAAATTAACACAATTAAAATGATGGAGAAAATATATCATCAACGACTTAAACAAAATACAATGGAATTCATGACGAGCAACGTTAACTTAAAACAAATAATAAAGACATGTAGTCATGTATCCATTTAAATATATGTTTATATATACAAAAGGCCTCACAGGCTATCTTTCTTCTTTGCTAGTTCGAGTACATCGAGAATAGGGGTCTTTGAATCCCCTAGTGGATTCCAGATATAAATTTAGCCACAACAACGCTAACATCCTCCTCTCCTACCAAAGACATAGCCATTGCCGTCAATGCCCTGCCATGAATGTTCGATCCAAAGGCATTGATAGCAGCCAGGCAGTGTACCAAAATGACTTTGACATTCCGAGTAATGTTGGAGTATCCGATAGCGCGCGACAATGCCTTGCACTTCAACAGCTTCGAAGGACCTCGAGGAGAAAATTTGATGTAAAAGACCACGATATGCTCTGCGACTTTGCCAAGGTAATGGGCCAAAGAATGATCTCGCCCAAATGTGCTGCGAACATTACCCCGTCAAGATGAGAATTCATCAAGCTCAAACGCGTCCTACAATGATTCAACAAACATTAGAAGACCAACAAAACAAATTATACTGAAAGAACATCAAAATAAAAAGATTGTTCGAGCTTACCACTAGAGTGTCGTCGGCTTCTATCCCTTCCTCATTTGCAATGTTGATGGAACCAGGTGCTGTGTGATGTTCCATTTGAGACATGGACGCATTCTCCTGACCTGTGTTAGAGGAGGAAGCTTCTGCATGAGAGGGTTGTGCATCGTGTATGGACATGCCTGCATCCCTCATTGAAACCAGCGTCAAGAGAAAGTCTTCCATTGTCTAGTCTTTAGAACCTAAAACCCCGAGATCTTTGACACTTATGTCAACATCAAACCCCAATAGGACTTCGAGTGCCTCATCCTCTCATAGTCCAAAAAGAAGCTCTATGTCATGGAGGAATACATACTCTTCTCCATCGATGGATGAGGGGGGACAAGGACCATAATTCTGATTCTGGGTCAGCGGTCTCTGATGCAGATTCTTGCTCTACTGGGGGCTCTTGAAGTAGGCTCAATGCTTGAGCTTCTTCCATCTCCTCTGTTGCATCGTCAAGACTCTCTTCCATGTACATGTCTGAGTCGACCACATCAAGAGTTCTACTAGAGGGGGTGCTAGACGATGAAGCTTCTTCCTCTAAATTTCCTTCTTCGAGAAGGAAGATGAATGTCATCTCCCATGAAAGCAATTTGGTGCCTGTATTTCCTATGATCCTCTCGTCGAGGATGTCTTGAACTTCAACTATCCTAAACCCTTCGTCTATAAGGTTGTCACAAAATCGGGCCAAGTGCTTTACAAACTTGGGTTCCTCTACGAATAGATACTTTATGTAATCTATGGGAACCCATCTCTTTGAAGAGTGGTCAAGTGTATAAGCAAAATTTGAGAGATTATCTTGCATGTAAAGGATGAGATCTAAGAAGTCATCCTTGGCTCGCCTATATGTGCCTAGGACATCTAAAGTCCTATCAAACACTAAAAATAGCTCTTCCTCACGATCTGCAAATGCAGTTTGTGAGATGAAGTCATGGAACGCAGTTCTAGCTGAATCCATGGCAAATAGCAAGCTAATGGAGGGAGTAACTTTTGAATACGGAAGTTTCTATGGCTCTCTAAACGTGAAAGTGAGAATGTGATGTAAAAAGGGATCTTACCCCTTAATATATATCAAAACCCTAAAAATTAAAATTAATCATAAAATCCCTAAATTTTTTGAAAAACATTTACCATGAAGTGAAAGGAGAAAACATTAAAAGAAATAACATTTCAATTTAATTGTCCATCATCTTTTGAAGCAATAACTAGGATTTGACAGACAAAAAATTAAATGATGCACTAGTCAAACACATTGTTAGCAATCTTCAAAGTTGCAGGAGGAATGAAATTGGCAGTATGCATGCGCTTCTCCACACGGCGACTGATTTTACCAACACCATTTAAGGTAAAGTAGAAGGACTCTGACATGCCATCCTCCATGACCTATAGGTGTTCTCGCACATCCCTTAGAGTCCATTGCGATGTGACATTCACATTCTTGACATCTCCCTCTTCAACATTAATAGACAAACTTACCCCCATATTTTCCTCATCATTAGAGTCTAGGGTAAGCCACCGGCCATTTGTTTTCTTCCAGCGCTTGTACTGAAAAGCTAAATACAACATTTGGCATGACAAATGGTATCTAATAACCACATTGTCTTTACATGCATGACATTGAAACACATCCCCTTTTGGTCACCTGCTGACCTAGTTCCCCAATTCATCCCAAGTAAATCTTTAAGAGCATTTTCATCTACACACTTGCAGGACCACACTTTTTGTTCTATGCATATGTATATTATGAAATAAAGAAGCAAAAATGTGCAGAGGCATAAACCAAGATAACCGTGCCCATTTGGATCCAAATGTAAACTTCATGGCCATGCCCACATCCTTTACAATCTTGTCCTTGTATGATTGCAATAATGTCGTCGAGTCCACATTACTGCAATCCATGTCTTGAAGTTGTGGTGGTGCAATGGTTTGCATACGGCCATAGCTTGATGATGTCATTGGAGTGATGTATGTTGCATTATACCAATACACATTCTTCATTCGCAAGGAGGCCAACTTCTCCCGGCATGCATTTGCTGACCTAAATCCTCATGAATCGCAGTGAACTTGCCTATGAATGATTCAACTCGTTCCCACTCCTTGAAGTCCGAAGGGAAAACATCTGCCACCATGAATAAGAGCTCTTAGAAACCAAAGACAAAATTTCCAAATGGACTCATTACACTTACAGGTGAAAAAGGTACATAGATAGAAAGGCTCATAGTGTGATGGTATCCTAGATTGATTGAATGATGGAGGAAGCCGCATATCTTTTCCCATGTAAACATGGTGCACTTTTGCAAGCCATCCTTTCTTACCAAACTTAAACTTCAAGATGTGCCCCTTCCACTCATGCAAGATGTCACCTCTCTTGCTCTTAGGAAGCTTATGTGCACCTTTGGCCGATCCTTTCATCACTATCCAATCATTTAAGTTGTAGGTGCAAGGGATCCAGTCATCCAATGCATTTCTAGTGTTGTGGAAGACACAAGAGGTCACAGCATTGTGCGGTCTTGTAGCCTTGCTCCTCACCATGCTTGCAGAGGTTACAACGGCAAGAATGGGACTCTTACACAGGGCAACACAACTCCAACAGAGGCACAAAAGAGGGAGAAGGAGAGGGACAGAGTAGCACAGCAATAGAGGCACAGGAGAGGGAGAAGGAGAGGGACAAAGCAGCTCCAATAGAGGCACAAAAGAGGGAGAAGGAGAGGGACAGAGTAGCAGTAACAAAGGCACAGGAGAGGGAGAAGGAGAGGGACATAGCAGCTCCAACAGAGGCACAGGAGAGGGAGAGGGGAGAGAGAGAGAGAGAGGAGCTACAACAAGCAGGCCAGAGCAGGAGGGAGCAGAGAAAGAGGGGGAAGAGGGAAAATGCGTGGGATTTGGTTCAAATGGAGTGATTTGGCAGGCTAGACCAGAATAGTGGGGGGTAGAGGCCCTAGAAAGAGGGAGGGCAGAAGGAAAATTCGCCAGAAGGGCCCTACCATCCCATTGAAGGCAGTTTTGGGCGGCTTGCAAACTTGCAAGAAGATTGATTTTCTTTTCTCTTTTGACTTGCGTTATCTAATTGTTTAAGTTCTATGTGGATTTCTAGTTGTGGATATCTAGTATAGAGGGTGCATGAAGTTCTGGGGGAAGCACTTAATAAATATGTTATCACCACCTCATGCTTCATGCAACCCCATATTTGTTTGGAAAAAGTCATTGGTGGAGAAATTTACAAGATAGCATTGGGGTCGGCCATTGGCATTTCAAGTCATGATAAATATAATAATGGAAATTTCCTACTCATGCCATTAAAATTCATGGAAGCAATGATTTGTGGCTTAGCAAAACTAGGTACTATGTACCAAGTTTTCATTGTACATTCATCATCATTATGAATCAATGCTTATGTAATTATGTGAAGGGGGAAAAAAGATGGCAGTGAGCTATATATATGTTTTTCTTTTATCGGGCAATGTGCTCGCAATGTGATGGTAAAAGTGGAGAGCTATTCGAATACATTTGTGGGGCTAATAAAGTAAACGAAAGTGATTTTCTTAAAAAAGTCACAAGAAATATGTTTATATTATTTTTATAAGGGATTTTGTTTTTCAATAAAAAGACTTCCATTAAGTAGGAAAAAGCCCCAAGGCAAGTGCTCATGGTAGAGTACATCATGCATAGCATGAAAAACAAAATAATCTGAGTAGGCCAAAAAATTGCTCATCAAGAAGAGCTAGTAATGCTCCAAGGTTGAGGCTAAAAATTCCACCTCAAACCTCTAGTGTAATCTGAGAAAAAGAGGGAGCCTCTCCACTCCCCAAGGAAGATCATCCTCCTGGTAGAGAACACCCGAAAAGACCCTTGCATGCTGAACCAAATGTACATCAAGTGTATGAGATAGGTGGACCTAAGAGCCATCAAGTGCCTCTGTGCATTTGGATCTCCATATATGCCATGCTGAAATACTTGAGAATACCTCCAAAAGTATCCACCAAGGCATGTGTAGGTCTATAAGGAGAAGGGGGAACATTGTCCAGAGAGCAAGACTCAACTAAATGTCATCAAACTGAAAGAGTCCAAGAAGATATATGCATCTCCTAAAAGATCTAAGGCCCCAAAAGTGCAATCCAAGCCATTGAGCCCCATGCCATGAAGAAGCAGGAGGGAAAAGAAGCCCTCCAAAATCATGCCAAATGGACTCCTAAATGGAAAGGTAGGGAGGCCAAGTAGGGGCTCATCCAACCTAGACCTCCATAGCTTCACTGCAATCCATCCATTAATAGAAAGGTAAAAAAAAATAGTGATTTTTCTATCCTTAGGGACTTCAAGGGGGACTCCTAGAGCCTTCCACAATAGAAGGGCAAAAGAAAATAGTGTTTTTCTATTCTAGAGGGACTTCTAGAGCAGCCTTCAATACAAAGGTAGAAGAAAATAGTGTTTTTTCTATTCTTGAGGGACTTCCAGAGCCTTCTCCTAAAATATTTCTGCAAAACTATAGAAATCTAAAAACTCTATCAATGAGGAGATCTAGGGGGCGAAAGGGAGGTTCTTCTCATAGTGGGCTTCTAGAACCTAAGGCTGAGTAAAAACCTCCTAGCCTTGCTGATCATGTAGTGAAAGAGAGGGAGGCTCTTCTTATGGTTCCCTACAGGAATCCACTCCCACTCCCACTCCCACTCCCTTGGGTCCCAATGTAAACACTTTATGCGGACACCTCCACAAATCCAAATCCTCCATGAACCTAGGGGATGGGCTAGTACCAAGCTGAAGTCAAGGAACACCACTCTAGATGACCCAAAACTCCGATAGGCTAAAAAACATCATACGAATATCCTCATCCTTGGATATACCCCTAGAGTGAACATAAAAAACCAAGGCATACCCATTTGAAACTCGTCAAAGCCCTATTAATTGGGATAATTGATCTTGTGAACGCCTCAAGCAATACAGAGTGATGGTAAGGCATACAATATGTAAGAATCTTTATTAGGGGAGAAATGGGGTCTCAAAAGGGCCTCCAATTAGTGTTTCCTAATTTCAAGGGATTAGAGAGTGATTTGAGGTGTACCAATGAGAGAGCTAGAAGGTGTGGGGCAATGGTATGTTGAGGTGGAGGTTGGGCAGGCCTGCAGAGAGCCCCTATTGTTGCTCCCCTTACACGAGGGACCACCCAAACCATCCCCCCCCCCTCTTAACCCATGTTTGACCCTCCTACTAGGTGCACCTTGAACAATGTAGGGTTTAACTATTTTTAGGTTCATTTCAAAGCTTTCAAGTTTGCTCCTAGCATGTTCTATAGCTATTATGAATTATGTATGGATAAGTATTATAATATGACATGGAGGGCAAGAGAACAAACTTGGATCAATGCCCGTCATGTCAAAGTACTCCCAAGTAAAAATATCTTTGAATTCCATCAACAATTGCATCAATTCTATTTTAAAATTCTCGCACACTGAGTTTTACTACGAGCGGCTTATCTACCGTACCCAAATTCAATTCTTCCAAATCGTCTTATTTTACTCTTAATGGCATCTACTGCTTTGCGAACAACATCCTCGCCCAATTTTTTATGAGCAAAGATTTCTTCTAGATTTTCTTCAAGTTCCAATTCTACCTGTTCTTTGACGAGGGGGGGGTCTGCCAACATGGCTTGATACCCTTGCTTGCAAACACCCCCCACTCTGTGGCAAATGCCATTTTATCTTTGTCTTCCTTGGCTAGTCGGATCTGGTTATACCCACTGAATCCATCCCATGAAATCTTATTTTAAAAGGAAAATCAAGCCACCAAAATGGCACTAAAGAAGTTACTTTAATACAGTAGAAGACTTGTTGAAGGAGCTTCCTCTCTAGCCTAATCACCTATCCATCCTTGGTCTCGTAAGATCCTTGTAAGATGCAATGAGGCAACTTATTTGGTGTTTTGGTTGAAGCAAGTTAATAGAAATCATGTGGAGCAACATATTTGCGACTATCCCTACCACTACAATTATCATGAGAGAAAAATTGGTCAATCTAAACATATTCTTGTAGTCTTGTAGACCTAAACACAAGCATCATAAGCAAAATTTTTGGTTGAGTGATTTGTTGTTGGCCAATCTAAACATATTTAAATACAATTTTCTATCACCCAACCACCAAACTCTTACGTTGCTTGCTTATGGCTAGCCTAACATTCCTTGCCCTCAATAATGTGCATAAACACAATGGAAACTCCTTTATCATTCCTTGCTTCTTGGATCATGTATGATCATTGCCTCTTCATGGTTTAGCCCTACCTAATATGTGCATACAAGGGCTACTACAAAAAAACACATATTGACAAATGGGAAAACTTGAATGAGAAAACTCCTTAGGCCTATAAGTTCATCTGAATTTTCAAGATTCTCACAGGAATAGGGGCTACTCTCACAAACAGCTTTGGTAGTTGCACCACGTGCCAATTTAGTCTCTTTATAAATTTCGATTGCCTTGGACTCACCCTGCCAAACTTCATAAATTTATTCAATTTTCAAATTTTCTGGTCAGGGATAGGGACTATTCTCACAAGGAGGTTTCGTAGCTGCACCAAAGTGCCAATGTGCTCTCTTACTAACTTTTGATTGCCCTGGACTCACCCAGCCAAACGTCATACATAAGTGTCCCATACCCAAACTTAGAATACATATTTCATTTCAACTTTACAATCATGAGAGAATTATTGTCCTGCAGAACTATCATAGTTTCACCAACCACACATGCCTCCTTTTGAAACTAAACTTTAAAAGAGAGAAACTGCCAAGCCTCAAGCTAGAACAAATGGATATGCTCAGTCTAAAAGGACAAAAGGCATCAGTTTAGTTGTTGCCTCAAAAGCACAGGTATGCTACCTTGACAGGTAATACCAATAGAAAGTTTGCACAAACCAAGGTAGGTTGGCAAGTGTGTTTGTGAGCTGAAAGTCAATTTTCACCACATTTTTAACATGTTAAAAAATGAGGAAACAACATCATTGTTTACAAGGCACTGCAATGACAATTGTTTGCACAGTATCCCATCGATGGATGAATTGTCACCTTGAGCATGTCTTAGAAAAGAATACTAATTAACATCATCTTGGTCTTAATTTATAAGCCTTTGTGAGACATAAAGCGTGATGTCCAAAACCAACAAAAAATGTATTCTTCCTCTTCCATTGACACATTATCATATTATTAAGTTAATTCACTTTTATTCCTTGCCCTCTTTCCACATTTACCCTGCATATATATTGTACTTAAGACCTGCTAAGTTTTCAGCTGACTCCTCAATCCTTTTGCTGCAGTAGTCACACCTACAATGATATAATTCCACCTTGAATGCATTAAGAATGCATACAGTTTGCTTACACTGAGCGAGGCATGTGGACCATATAATGAGGGGAAAGCAACTTGATTGACCAAAAGTAAGTGCCAGCCATTTGCCGACAAATAACCAGTCCAACAGCAAAAAACACAATGAAGAGCTGTGCAAACTGCCACACATGACAAGCTAAGACTCCACCCACCTTGCCAATTGCATTGAAAAAAGGCTAGATCTATCTTTAAACATCCACAGCTAGAAAAGTGGTATTTCTGCCCGACAGAATCTAGCCATAGGAATTCCTCGTGTTTAAAAAGAGCTAGCACTTGAATGATTTGTTCCAGTAGAGTATACTATCTTGAATTAGGAAAATGATGCTGAAATGGCTCGCAACAAAAATATAGTAAATTTCAGACATCTTTCATTTCCAAAGATACAAATTTCAGAACCATTGACCCAAAGCATAGTGCCTAGTGGCAATTACAGGCTTAATCTAACTATGGACACACCTAAAAGGAGTGCAGGGCATCCAGCGAAAAAGCCAGATTGTGTTCTTTATTTATCATCTAAAACAAATTTGCTGAAAGCCCTTCACTCCCAAAGACAAGAAAAAAGTCTGTACACTTACCCTTGTTCAATGGATTGGACCTTTGGCAATCTGCCTTACTAGACAAACCCATGTTGCAATTGAAGTAGAAAGCACACCAAATTAATCCCCCATGCTTACAAGGCCATTTCTGCCTGCAGTGCTGCAAGCTCATCATCTTCAGCAGTAGCTTTAGGCGGCGCCCTTTGAGGGATAGGTCGAGCGGGCTGCTTTGATGGAGCTGAAGGTAGTTGAGGACTGGGAGCAGTAGTTGCTGGCTGAAGCAGCTGCTCCTCCAGCTCTGCTCCCTCCAACTCTTCCAATTCAGCCTCCAGCTCATCCTGATCAACACCATGTTCAAAAGATTATGTCAATATTGACAATAATGCCCCGGAAAATATCAATGGATAGTTTAGTGTGACATTGGGCTAAATAACAATGCACCAATAGCCACCCTTACCTCATCAAAATCAGCAGCTGCACCAATCGGAGTAGCCAGAGCTTCCTGAATTTGCTTCATATTCTCTGTTTGCTCATTTATTTCATCCATGGTCTTGTCCACATCATCAATATTCCTGCATTTAATACAAGCAGCAGTTTTAAACAGTGACCACAGAGGTAAGACTCCATGCCTGACAACGTAAAATATAAATCATAGAGGAACATGAAAGAAGCATTTGACTGTTCATGAAACACTCACGTAGACTTGTGCATGGCTTTCATAGCTGCTGCGCCAGTTCTCAGAGCATCAACAGTTTCAGTTGTGGCTTTTGCACCTTCCAACAAAATCATCTACATCAAAAAATCACGATTCAGACAGAAACAGCATCATGGGACACCCTTCTATTTGTACATCACATAGATATGAGTAATCCAACCGGAAAAAGTTGAAGTGACCTGGTCATGTATGCGCAACTGGAAATTCCCAAGTTGCTCAACTTGCACTTCATAAAGCTTCTTTCTCTTCAAGCATTGTATGGCAGCTACAAAGGACATTTCAATGGATAAGTACCTAAGAATACCCCCTCAGTTGTATTTATTAAAATTTCACATAAATACCTCTCTTATTCTTTGTTCTGGTGAACTCCTTTGCTTTCTCGACTTCTATTGCAATTTTCTTTTGCAATACCTTTTCCTTCTTCTCCAGCATCTCCAGAGTCTGTCGAATACAAAATTTAATCAGTCTAGGAAAATATGAGAGCTTCTACGCTTGATGTAATACATACTGCTAACACCTTAATAAGCAATTGTAATTAATAAAAAAACACCAACATATTATCATAAAGAGATACTAAGAATCCATCGCATAGCAAGTCTACCCCTAAGTTTACAGGTATATATGAGAGAGAGAGAGAGAGAGAGAGAGTTGGGAGAACCTGCATTGCATTGCATGCAATTGTACTTGCAATGTGGGACTGCATGTTGAGAGAGAGAGAGAGAGAGAGAGAGAGAGAGAGAGGTTACAGAAGACTAACATCCAGCAGATCTGTGACACTTTGACAGTCATAATTCTCAAATAATTCTCCAAACGTATACCAATACAAACATCTGCTGAGGTAAGGCACCAGCACGAGCTCTGTTTGCTCAACCCTCTGCCCTCCTGGATCACCATGTGCCTCTCATAGACTTCAGTAGCTTGCTCTAGGGTGAGCTCTGCATGTACTTTTCTGCTCACATGTACTCTCGGTTCTGCTGGACAGTACCAATGCCTATAGATAGCCCCAGCTCAGACACACTGTGTGCGCTTCCCTGCCCTACTGTTCATTGGCTCTTGGCTCGGCTATATTCACAGCCCTAATGGAGGACCGGAGGACACCGAGCATCAGTGCGTTTGATGGATGTGCCTGCCCTGGGAAGACGTATGATTGCTGCCCACATGGCAAACTGTATGTTGCCCACGTAGCAGCCTCTCCCAATCCCGCCCATGTGGGACAATCTACACCCAACATCTTGTAGGTGTCAAGCCCAATTGCTCTCCTCATTTGGGGGCACACATGTGGGATCAACAGTTACACAAGCTAAGGACTTGCTTGACTATGTGATGGTTTGCTGCCTTAGGAAGACATATGATTGCTGCCCACATGGCAAACTACCTGCTGCCCATGTGGCAGCCTCTCGCAATCCCGCCCATGTGGCACGATCTACACCCAACATCTTGTAGGTGACAAGAGGAAAACAGGAAGATGGCAGTGATGCCCAACATGTGTGCTTCTCAACCAGTTCCGTTCAGCAATTGCTCTTCCTAGAGCCACACACAGTGCGACTGCAAGCCACAAACATGAGAAAATCACAACTGGAGCACATTGAGGAAACAACGGACAAGGAAGAACATGAATAAGATGATACTTGTGCTTCTCGATGAGTCTCTTCAGAAAACGCCAGCACATAGAGCCACCAGGTTTGAATCAGATTTGCTTCACTTTCTCATATATCCCTGTTTCCTCAATGCACTCCAGGTTCTTATCTCTTTCTTTAAGGCTTGTAGCATTCACATTTTGTGGCGGTTTCTAAAGGAGACTCGTCGAGAAGCACACACGTTTGGCATCGGTATCGTCGTCTTCTTGCTCTTTCTTGCCCATTGTTTCCTCATTGCACTCCACTTGTGATTTCTCCTATTTGTGGCTTGCAATCGCACTATGTGTGGCTCTAGCAAGAGCATTTACTGAACAAAACTGGTCGAGATGCACACACGTTGTGAGTTGGTACCATCTTCTTGTTTTCACATGTTGGGCATAGCGATCCGTCAAAAGAATCAGCGGCAACTGTTGTTACAGATACAGCAAGTATGGCATTGATCAAGTCCAACACCTCCCATTCAAGTATGCTGAATGCCAATGGAGCAATCAGCACGAAGGTAAGATGACAAACTTGGGATACTGAAGGGCTGCCAAACCCCTAAAAACAACTGCAGAATTAAGTGAACCGTTGAGAGCTTGGGGCTTCCTTTTTTGTACCCAAAAACAGCAATTTAAATCAGTAACAATAACTGTAGGATTGATCTTTTGCTTTGCTCCCAAAAACGCTTCATTTTACAATACTTCTATACAAGTCAAGTACAAATAATCATCTTACTCGCCAATAAAAAGCTATGCTAAAATCTCGTAAGAATCTCCCTAAAAGGCAAGTTTGAAGACTGAACCCCAAAATAGGCAATAAGACTATACAGCCCTTCGTACAATCTCCATCGTTGCTGGTTTCCTAATTGCCCTGTTCGCCTAACGTTTCACCCGCTTTCCTGAAACACGACTGCCTATTAGAGCCTTTGCTTGCAAAAACTCTATACATCACACCAGGCTCCTTATTTGACTGGGCGATGGAACCAATACGGATGCTATCCGCGAAGAGGTCGAAGATGCTTGACAAATTATCCGTCTCTTAAAGTCGATTACACTAAGCCAATTCCAGCCTTTAAGAGCAAATCAAATACGGGCCGGGATTCCTAACCGTCACCCAAGTTGTACCTTGTCGTACCACCACAGAAGAAGGGCAATTACAACAAGTCCATCCCCAAAACCGTTCAAACAAATTGTGCGATTTTCGGTACCGCAATCCGAGTCCAAAGCGGAGGCGAGAGAGCTTGCTAACCTCATTGAGCTTGTCGAGAGTGGCGAGAGTGCCTGGCTCCGGTTTAGGCTTGCCAAAAAGTCGGTTAAACATGTTGGAAGTACGCAGATGGAGCTTTTCCGAGCAAAAGAGGGTTAAAGATATGGAAGGAAGCTGGATCTAGAGCAAGGGCATGGAAAGAGGACGTAAATCTTGAGGATGAAGAGAGACAAAAAACCAAGTATGGATTTGAGGAGTAAAAGGAAAAAGAGACTTGGGGAAGGGGTAGCAAAAAAAAAAGACGGATTTGATTGAGGCCTAAGGTGTTGCTTTGCTCTACTGTGTTTTTGTTTTTGTGTCCCTACTCTTATGTGTCATATTTGGCCGGCTCTTTCCTTCCACCTGCCTCAATCTCATCTCCCCATACAGACCTGCCCATCGGAGAAACCGCGTGGGCAGTGTGTCACCACACACTCTGCTTACCTTGCCAAACAAAAAGAGAGCGCACCAGTGCCCGTGGGCACTGCCTCCTACTATAGCAGTAAAGCGAGCGCTCTCGGCCGATTTTTTAAGGCTACCAGAAGGCAAATTTTGCACACAAGTTCATTAATTTTTCCTAGAATTACATGTGGAAATCCACAAATCCCCCACTATAGCACTACCTCTAAGGAGGCAATGCTAAAAAGAAGCATTGAGTGTTGATAGCCCACAAGTGCACCACCGTAGCTTTTTGAATATTGGTGGGTATAGGTTCAAACTCCCTGTATGGACAAGGGTTGAGGCTGCCCACACATGGCAGCCACACCAAGGTACGCCCTTTTTGCCCAAGCTCGGGCAATTCATGTGCACTGCACCTTATTCACCTTCATGCTTGCTAGCAAACTCTGCTAGCAAGGTGTACCACAAGGGGATTGGAAATGTGCTAGCAACACAGCATCACGATGAGGGGTTAAAGAGGGGAGACAACCAGGTTGATATCTAGACAACCACATCGACTAGGAGGATGGAATTTTTTATATTTTTAAAACACTTTCATAAAAACATATTTCAAGCCATGTCAGCAACTTTAATTAAGAGGCCATAGCTAGACTCAACGGTAAGGTGGATCATGCATTAAGGGTGGATGTGTGTCAACATCAACCACTCATGTGTGCATGGTTTCTAGTAGTGCCCCTCCCAACTCTATGATTAATATCAAGATCTCAGTTTACCAACAATCATTATATTGTGGGTGTGTAAAAGTCGCCCTAACACCCTCCAAGGCTTTGGCCTAGTGGTTTGGGCATTGGCCTTCCAATGCCTAGGTCATGAGTTCAAATCTTGGAGGTTGGGGCCTGGTGTCCTAGCATGTGGTTGGGTATGTGTGTGTGGTGCCTGCGAGTTCCCCACCCCGCCTAGTCAATCTGCTAAAAGTAGGCCGACTAGCCAAACCATTTGGTCAGCTTGAATAATTGGAGTAACTAGGATATATGAAACTGCATTGTCTTGCCTATGACCCTTAGAATAGGATTCCAGCTACCGCATGGCCTACTTGTACCAACCTACTACCATGTAGCATATGTAGGTATACACAGTGACACATGACAGCGGACCCTTTACACAATGCTGGGAAGCTTGGTGTTGCTAGAGGGACCTTGGAATAGCCTATGATGGCCGGTTTATCTTGTGCCCATCGTTGGTAGAGCTACCCATGGAAAGGCTCTCCCCAACCATGAAGTGGTATCCACATAGGAAGGAAGGTTTGCATCCTGGGAGTAATGGCCTGGCCACCCATCATGGAAACTTTGGTTAGGATAGCAGCTTAGCTCTGGGCACCATTTAGGGTGGCCGGACACCGCTTGTCTCACAGGAGCTCACAGGAGCATCCATTAACAAGGGGCGTGAAGAAGGCTTCGTCCAGCACACACCCCACACCACCCAAGCATGGCTAGTGTGCATGAAATATATGAACGCATAGGTGAATACAAGTAGATTTCCAATTCTAAGGACTCATGTAAATGATCGACAATTTGTTTTTTGTCGGCTATTCACCACTTGTACATATATTTTCCATGCACATGCACCCACAACCCTTTAAGTGCGAGGCCACAAAAGGATGAGCAATCTCTGTGGAAGGATAACTTATTTGTTCCTTACCCCAAGTTAAACTTCTAGTTATGAGCTCTCAAAACAAGCATGAAGATATGTAGGTGTCTCCCAACTAAATTTTGTGTGCTACCTAGGAATTTTGTGTGTGCTACATATGAATCAAGGCATGATCCAATACTTGTCTATTGAAACAAACCCTCTTCGATAGGTCTTCCTACATTCTCGTATTAATTATGAGATTCAATTGATACCTCCACTTTTGTTTTTGTTCCTTCCAACTCTCTCTCTCTCTCTCTCTCTCTCTCTCTCTCTCTCTCTCTCTCTCCCTCTCTCTCTCTCTCTCTATATATATATATATCTATCTATCTATCTATCTATCTCTCTCTCTCTATCTATCTATCTATCTATTTACACACACACACACTTAAAGTGAGGAGCATACAAATTGAGAAAAAACAAGTGCTAAATGGATGGAAGTCATATATGATCCCCAATTTCTATTGCTTTTGAGAATTCAAACCCTTGATCATCTTATTCCAAGTGCACCTTTAAGTTGTGTCATGCCACAAGGCTCTTCTTGACCATATATATTTCAAATTAGAATTATTCACTTTCAACAATTAACAATACCTTCTCATGAATACAAATTCTTAAGGTGAGGAGCATATTCAATTGAGAATAAAAAAGTCCTAAATAAATGGAACTGATATATGATCCCCAATTCTTTTTCCCTTAATCATCTTGTTCCAAGTGCACCTTTAAGTTGTGTCATACCACAAGGCTCTTCTTGACCATATATATTTCAAATACAAGTCGAATGTTGTATACTTTGACTTAACTAAAGAATTGGTTATGCTTGTGCAAGTAAGTATTTTATTGATTACCAAAAATGATGTCCATTTGAATTAAAAGGCAAATGAATATACATTTGTCCTCATTTGGAAATTGTAAGATTTAATAAAGATGCAACCCAATGATACGTGTATGATATCAACACATTTGGAAAGTAGATTGTAGAGACATTGGAATACTATTTTTTTAATGCCCAACCCCTATCCTTGTAATGGCTCCTTGAGTTCCAAAAAACCATGGCTAACTAATTGCAATAGTTATGATTCCGAAAGAGATCCACTTGCATGGATTTCAACTTGCAAGCAATGACTAATCCAATCTTCATGAAATGAAACCATGTATCCATATATCCATGCTTGGTCAAAGACTCAACACTAAAATATCTTGGAGATAATGATTGAGATCCTAACCTTGCAATGCAGCCAGGTTATTTCACTAGATGGTGGCTTCTAGCAAAGAGAGAGAGAGAGAGAGAGAGAGCGAGGGGGGGGGATGGGGGGAGAGAAAGAGAGAGAGAGGGAGGGGGGGAGGGAGGAGAGAGACAGACAGACAAACAAACAGATAAAGATAGAGACAGAGAGAGAGGTCTTCAAAAGGCCTTGCAGGCATGTGACACAAAGAAAAATCAAAGAGTATCTCACACAAGCCACTGTGGGCTGAGGAAAAGGCTTCAGTAGGGACGTTACTAAGTGGTATGTAAGAGGCTCAAATCTTTATTGGTTATTTGACTTTTTGAACAAATCTAATGTTATCAATTGTGTTACTAGACTTTCTTTTTTTAAAGCAAATTTTCTTATCGACATTACTAAGAAGGAACATACAAGCCACTGTGGGCTGAGGCAAAGGCCTCACTAGGGACGTTACTGAGTGGTATGTAAGAAGGTCAAACCTTTATTAGTTATTTGACTTTTTTAACAAATCTAATGTTATCAATTGTGTTACTAGACTTTCTTTTTTTTAATTCAATTTTCTTATCGACAATACTAAGAAGAAACATATTACACTTAGAAAATTTTAATATATCACTAAAAATAATAATTTATGTCTTTAAAAATAAAAAATTGAATGAATACATATTTAAGCATTCCTTCAAAGACTTATGATTCCATGCACTTGCAAAGTGATTATATTATAGGTGCATAGCGATAAAGGGAACCCATGGAGGAAATTGAAGGGGTCTTGAGAGATCTAAGTCTATGGGAGTTTCTCAATGTGTATGCCTATGAGAAGATGTAAGTATTATTTGCCATGAAGGAAAGCCATGCAATCACATATCGTAAAATCCATGTTGTGCAATCTTGCAGCAGGATTGTTTTAGGAATTTTTAAATTGCACAAGAAGTAATTTTTTGAGAAATCTCCATTTAATACCCTTGCTTCATATGTAATGAGTCTGATTTGAAGGTTGGATTATTGAGTGATTTGAATTTCTAGAGTTATGAGCGAAAAGAATTTCTAGGGTTATGAGTGAAACATGGATTACCTTCAAGATTTCATGCAATCATTTGTTGAAAAATTCTAACGAAGATGAAGGGTTTGGCATTGATAAAAAGAAGTATTTAGCCTTAATATTACCAAGATAGTAGTAACTCATTAAAACCTTTTGGCCTTGGTATTTGCTTTTATTCCCTATATCTAGGCCATGCTCAGTTTATAGCTTTGATTGAAATTTGTTGCGGCCATCATCAATACATTCCATAGATAGAGGGAGTAAAGGAGGGGAAGGAAGTGACCTTGACTCTGGCTCACCTACAAAAATCAACAAATCAAGGAGAAGAAACTAACTGTCTTAGTACACACAAACACATTTTGCATCAAGTACTTGCAATAATTTAGTCTCCATAGAGCAAGGAATTGTTCAATTACCACCAATAGCACTCTAGTTGCATGGGCGTTCCTACAAATCCATTAATCCCTCGACTATATTTAGAGCTATCTAGAAATTGTGACTTGCCAAATTTGAGGATAGAAGGATATTTCTTACAATATCTCTTGACTAGTTTTAAAGGCTATTTAGAAATTGTGACTTGCCACAGTTGAGGATAGAAGGATATTTCTTACAATATCTCTTGACTAGTTTTAAAGGAAATGCTTCAAAATGGTTTATCTAATTTTAGATTAATCATATTTTCCACATGGAAGGAATTGAAGGAAGTATTTATGGATTGGTTTCAAGAAGAAAGTAGTGGAGGAGGATGTGAGGATGCAAGTGTATTGTTTGAGACATCAACGACCAAGAGATGCACCCAAAATGAGGACTCTCACAAATCAATTACAAAAACCCCATATGAGACTGTATTGAGAATGTGGTTGATGAGTAAAATCAAATTGTCTTTGGAGATAATCAATCTAATCAAAAATTGTGAAGACTGTTGGAATTACAGAAAAGGTTGCAACAATGCTGAGGATGGTGTGATAAAACTTTGATCACCTAAGGTGTGACTACAGGTAATCTCAAGTAACTATGGAAGCATTGACTCAAGTTCAATTACATTACAAGATTGAGAGTGGTACTCATAAAGAGACTTGAGAGCTTGCCTGAAGATATTGCACCTCCCTTTTATAGAAGTGCATACATACTTGCATTTTCTTGCTCACATGTGGGATAATGTCTCCATGCAATGTTGCAACATGCCCTTACCTCATATCTTTGCCTCTTTTTATGTGCTCATGACACCACAACTCTCAACACACCTCCCCATGGTGCCATGATGTATTGGCTACTGCAAGGTGGTCAAATGTGAGCTTACAAAAGAAAAGTCCATTACCTCCCCTTAGTGCTTAAGGTGGTTAAGTGTGGTATTACAACATGACCCCTAGGTGCTTACATAGCTACTCTCAAGTGGTCAAGTTTGATAACTAAAAACCAAGGTATACTCATTTGGTGACCTTTATAGAACATGGGGTAAAGGTGGTAAGCTTTAACTTTTAATACATTTTGTTGATGGTGCTTTCCTCTTTGCTTCATGATGACTTAGTGTAGTTGACTACTAGTTCTTCAATCTCTTGTCTTCTTCTTTTTTTCCTAGCTCTTGCAATGGTTAAAGTTTGGCTTGTTCTTCAATCTACAATGACTTTGATAGTGACCCATCCTTTTGCCATGGTAACACTTCTATGTTGCTTAGCTGAATAATGCTTGTTCTTCATGGTTATTGCTACAAGTTGATGTAGATGCCTTAAACTCCCTTTCTTTCTCAAGTAGAGATGACACACATTCCTCAAATTTTGGATCTAGAAGATTCTTTGAGGTTCAATAGTGAAGTTTCATTAAGAATTATCATTGGAACCACTCTTGATTTACAACCTCTTGAACCTAGCACATAAAAGGAACAAAGAAAAGAAAATATTTTGCAACATTTCTCATATCGATGTGTAGTCTAGTTGTACTAGAAAATATTAAAATCCATAAAGCCAAGTGAGTCCTTGCCTAAACCACGCAATTAGCTCCTATAGGAATCAACTCCCTCGTATTTATTAGCAATTTATAAATTCATGCATCTGACAACACCTAAGTACCCTGGGCAATGGGTAGTTCATCACGTTAGTGGTTTACTTGTAGAGTGATGTCTTTTGAATTCAAGACATCTATACTCATTTTCACTACACATGCCACCCTTGTAAAGTTAGTATGTTGACTATTTCTAAGATTGCTTTCTACACATACCTCAGCTTGTAAAGCCTCTTGTCTATTCCATCATATTGTTACCATTATCTTGTTATAGGCTGTTATCGATTGTCACATCATGACTTGGTATTAAACATTTGGTGAGGACCTCTATCATATCCATGCAAGTTGAACTATGTTTGCAAAAATAGTTTGTTTTGACAAACTATCTGAGCAAGTTGAGCAGAAGGCATCACAAACTTCTTATCTTTTAGCACATGCTCCAGCTTATGACTATTCACAGATCAAGATTCTTTCCACGTTTTAGGATCCTTTCAAAGTGATGCACCTCAAGGTTCTCATGGAATATAGATACTCTTGATGGAATATTGGTAAGTCTCTACCATAGAGTCGCACACAGTCTCAAGCACGAAGCCATTGACATTTTGAAGATGTTCTAGTAATGACACCATATGAAATTTGTGAGTGGAATGAGAAACTACATTCTTTTTATGCTAAAGGATATGTACCAAAATACAAGTTTGATTTAGAGTTCATAGGTCTTGAGAAAAGGGAAATGGCTCCTACTATCTCAGAGGGAACTAGATTGATTACATGCTTGTACCAAAGCTCATAGGTTTTGAGAAAAAGGAAACTAATTCTACTATCTTATAGGAAATAAAAGCTCATAGGTCTTGAGGAAAAGGAAATAGATCCTACTAGAAGCTATTTCAAATGAAATAGGTTCAACACGCTTGCATGAATAAGACTCCAATTTTTTATCATGTAGCTTTGTAAGTAGGGCTTTGGCATGAGGCCTTTCTATATACATTAGCATAGTTGACATATGTAGTGATATAAAACCATCACATTGAGGTTACAACTTCTGATAGCTCTTTTTCTGATGGCACTTTTGATGGTGATTCTGAGGATGTCTATGGCTAGTGTTTATAGGTGGACTATAAGTTTTTTGCTATTCGGTACTTTTAGCATTTTCTTGTGTATGCCCCTTGTGGTTGCTCTTTCTGAGCAGGATGATCTCCTACTCAAGGTTTTTCCAAGAATATACACCTTTTTGTATAAGGTGGATATATGTAAAAAGTTATGGCACTTGAGGATAATATGAAGTAACAATTTTTTTCTGCTCAAAAAAATATATTTTTTCATCACGTTCTTGCATGGATCCATCTTCACATTTTGATGATGTAGAATTGCAAATGACCCCTCAACTTGAGGCTCTTCTATCTCCACTAGAGTTTGCCACAATGCATTTTTCATAGATTTGGCTTTTACTACCATGTGATTGATGATCAATCCTTACCATGAGGACATTTCAACATCAACTCACTTATTCCATAATGCATTGTTCATGGAATCAATTTTAACTATCACTTTAGATTACTAGATTACTCCTTAGGATGAGGACATTTCAACATTAGTTCAGTCGTACCATATAAAAGTCGATATTATCAATTTTGGCCATAGGGAAAGTTGGCGAATGACAATGTGTTCTAACATTCATTCATGACTATTTTGCAATTTCCATACTTGATGTGCTTTTGTCATGTCATCCAAGACTACTTTCGTTTCCAGAGAGCATTCCTTTATGTCATTTTAGCACTTAGTAGCTCACATGCTTTTGGGACAACTAGTGATTTCTATTTTGCAATCATGGCTATTAGGGCTTCTTATAGTAAACTCCCTTATGATAGTATGATATATTCAGCTGCATCTGATGATGCTAATAAATGTTCAAACACTCCCATCATAGCTTACCTTTGGCTCATGTTACTTGATGATTCTTTACATTTATGTTATCAAGACTTCCCCATGGAATATGCCATAGTTTTCTACCATCATACCTCTTTAGGTTTGTGGGATATTACCACAAGTAGAGTCTCCTATGTGCAAGTACCATACTTTCTCCTCTAGTCCTTAATGTATTGCAACCTTTGGATCCCTTGGTTGATGATGATTATGCAATTTTTCATTATCCCATAATGAAAAACTTTCTCCTCTAACGTATTGCTGCCTTTGGATCCCTTGGTTTATAATGATTATGTAGTTTTTCATTATCCTATAATATTAGATAGAGTTATTCTACTTTTGCATATCTTATTGCCATGTATCTTGGTTTGCTAATACCCTTGTTTGTCACACCTTTTCATGATTTTTTTTTACTACCATTGCAATCAGGATTCACATTTAACTTCATATACAAATCACCTTCAATGTCCATAGTGACTTGTGACATGCTCAGCCATGTGCAAATTTGACTAATTGAATAGTCTTTGACCCAAGAGGACTTCATCTTTTCCTTGGCCTACGTTTTGTTTTTTGTTCCCAAAGGTGAACTTGGATTATTTACAACTTAAGAGTGTAAAAGGAAGTCACTATAGGATCTAAATTGTACTCATTGTACATACTTTCATTACATAGTCACTATCACATATGTCATACTCCTTTGATATTTTCAATTTTTTATTTTAAATCTTGGTTTCTATCATATGCACGAGAAAATCCAAAAGGACCTTGTACATGCACCCTTTGCTTTTCTTATACAATTTAAGAGGGGTTGTACATATTTCACTTTCTTTAAAATACAATTTAGTATACGGTTAGTCATCTTTTGTGCACTCCACACTCTCATGCCCCGATCCTCTATCATATAATCCTTGCAACAAAAACAAAGAAAAAGGAGAAGGTATAGCTTGGGAAATAAGAAGATGCTAAAAGTTTGACTTAGAAAGCAAGATTGAGTTAGAGACAAGGGATGACTTTGAAGAACAAGGTATCATAGGAAATCCAAACAAAACTGAAATTTGATGTGGCCATTGAAACAAGCAAAGGCATATAGGAAATATATGCAAGAAACTCAATACTTACTATAATTTGTGACAAACCAAGACATGATATCAATGAATGTTGGTACAATAAAAACTAGATCTTGAGCATGAATTAAGTAGGCAAAAAAGAAGAGATTAACATACAATAAGGGATCAGACACTTTCTTTTTCTTAGGCTCAAGGTAGGTACTCACCTAGATTGTAATGTTTACTTATCTTTGAACACCTAGAGCTGATATTTTGGTTAGGACGTTGTACGGTTCCTACCTACACATTCAAAGATTTCCTCTCTTCTATAAGTCCCATTCATAGGGGTAATAAAAAGTCCCATTCATAGGGGTGATAAATGCTTTATTAGAGTTACTGGCTAGACACTTGAGGTTTCTTCTATGAAGTCTATTCTATATCTAGACACTACTATCGTAACAAGCGCTAAACCTACTTTGGCTACACTTTTGACCTTAATATTGTATAAATTTGCCAAGCTTACCCCTCTCTCCCTATCCCTTTATTCACCCTTCCTTCTTGTTTCCACTACTCTATCCTTAGCTTTGGGAAGTCACTATATATATATATATATATATGATGTGCAATCAACACCAATTTTTAAAGGAGCATTTTATGATTAAATGACACTCTTTTACCATATAAATCTATAGCTTTTTCAAAAATGTTGTGCATGATACACGTTTGTAAATAAAAGCATGGTTTTAACATTTCATTCTATTTAGCACACATGATAGTCACATTTTTTTCTACGTGACCCCCCATGATCATCAAATGTTTTAATTAAGTGGCATAATCCTCAACATTTCTTTCCCAATATTTCTCCCCTCTCCCATTCATCCATCACCCTCCACCACCCCAATTTTCTTATTGTCACACCATCCCATGAGTTCTCTTGTTCTTTGCCACTCATAGCCTCTATTTCTCCCTTTTCCAATCATTCCTTATCTTCTCTTTTCCCCACCTTCACCTTCAATGCATCAATGTGCACTTCCTTACAATAGAGAGGAAGAAGTGTCATACTTGCTAGATCTCAACATCTCCTTCTACATAGATTCATGATTTTGGTACTTTGGCCCATGCACAAATATCCTCAGGTTTGGTTCCACACTAATTAGTGTGACTATAATACCACAGGTCACTATAATGACCTCATGACTACTGAAATCTGATAATCTTTGGTCTATTATTCCTTTTGTAATGACCACAATGGCCTCGTGACTGCTAGACTCCCATAGCCTTTGATGGACTGATACTCCTTCAATGATGATTGAACTTCCTTCCCTCACCATTGAGTTTTTGATTTAATTCCATAGCTTGTCAGCTTAGGGATACATCTATCATGGATAGAACTCTTCTGTATTTGTACAAGGTTTCCACCCATATGTGTAGCATCCCTGGCTCATCTCCCATAATATGTGTCTGGATGATAGTCTAAGAGGCATTGGTCGCTTCTCCACGTGCCCTTGGCAGACTGCACTCCCAATCCCCCAACATCACCTTGGACAAGTAGATCTCACATTCTGATCCCCATTCATGTGGTCTAGGAGAGAGAAGATGGAAGAGCATGTGTGATCCCTCCTAACTTGTGTCTACAATTCAATAGGAATCTTTTTCCTCCAATTTCAAAGAGTGCTGCCCTACATCCATGGCCCATACATGGTTTCAAGACTTGCCTTTGTTTGGTAAATTAATTAGAAAGACCTCACAAGGTTTCTTGACTATTAGTTAGTAGGATGAGCATATAAATTCGATGGAAGAGGACTTGGATGAAATTTTTGCATGCCCACTTTTAAAGCTATTGAAACCTAACATGTGCCTCCCTCTTCGATTCTACAAGCAATTCATGGACATATGATACTTTGTTAGCACTAGTTTGTAGAAAAGAATGCTTGGGAAAAGTTTCCCTTCATGTGTTGGGGCACGTATTTAGATGAAATTTTAGGTAGTTAGGTTGTATTCCTCCATTGTCCATAATTGCATTGGTAATTGATTCCAAATTTTTTGGTACACTTTGGATACCAAAGAACATGAAGACAAGCCTTCTAATGTATCTTTTATGGTGTAGATGAAAAGTGGAGGGAGATTTGGCACATGTGGTCAATTGTCTAGGCACCTTCGAATGGTTGAGAAGGATGCAAGGGAGGTGGAGATAGTGCATTGTGGCATAATGAGTATGTTACACACGTGCTAGATGGTGGTGGCCAGTTGACAAGGTTGCAAATTATTGAAAAAGAGTCTCCATGTGTAGTGTTCATCTCAAACTCAATTGCATCAAAGATTTAGATATGTAAGACTAGTACGGGGAAGATGATATAGAACAATTCTAATGCAAGAGGGTAGATTTGGGAAAAGATGACTAGGTTGAGATAGGAACAATAAGAGCATGACAAATAGGTCCTTGAGCTACAATAGGTCAAGCAAGAAAAGGAAGCATGGACCACACCCAACACACTTCCTTGCATAAGGAGGAAAAAGATAGGAACAATAAGAGCATGACAAATAGGTCCTTGAGCTACAATAGGTCAAGCAAGAAAAGGAAGCATGGACCACACCCAACACACTTCCTTGCATAGGGAGGAAAAAGATTGGAAATTTGCTTCTTCTTCTTTTGGGCAAACACGGTAATTTGTATTATATATGCAAAGATTTGTACATTGTCATTCACATATATCTCAGAGGTGAGATATTAGCAAAAACCCAAGAAGGATATTACATCAAAGAACTTCAAAGTGGTAACCAAAACACTGCTAAACAAAAGAGAAGACCAATCAAGTCATTGTTCTTCAAGTTTGACATTGAACTGAGTTCATTTTCAACTGCTCTGTCATGTAGTCCAAAAGTAGGTATAGTCAAAGTGATTCTTCTCATGTTCTTCTCTCTCCATAATGAGTCAGAATTAGGCTTCATTGTAGTTCATCTTGTTAAGGTCCAGCTGTTCCTATGCCTACTTATGATAACAGTAAGTTATTCCTGAAGGTTAAATAAAATTCTCATGAGGGCAAGTTGTCTTTGGAACTGAATTTGTCAATCCAATTGCAAAATACTTCTTGTGCATTAATGATAAGGTTGTTAAACTACAAGTTGTTTCTAAAGACCCAAATCTGCTAGCATGGTGCCTGTGCTCTAACAAGCATCCAAGTTTTCTGCTTAATAGTAATCTGGGCATCTCCTAGGAGAATTACTTTCCAATCGCTGGGCAAGCAACAAATACCATTCTAGTAGGTGGGCAAGCAACAAATAGGTGGAAGATATCCTCTCTGTGTCTTGGACATCTTTTGGGAGCCTTCAAATCCCATGGGAGTCCCCAAAAATTTAAAGATAGTGCCCTTGGGGATATTGTGGCCAGCTAAGTTTCCCAAGAGTGGCATGTTGTTTCCCAGAAACATTGGAGTACCTTGTTTTGGTGTGATTAATATACAACCTGAAGCGTTGCAAAATACATCCAAACATTCTAGGATAGATGAAACATTCTAAGGAGTGTTTTTGGGAGTCAACATTGAATCATCATCAAATTTTTGGATGATCAAGTGTTTATCGAAAGGGAGCTCTATATCTTTGAGCTCTTCTTTTTCCACTCGATCTCTTAATAGCCATCCTAGCAAATCATCTGCTATGGCAAAAAGTAGGGGAGTAAGAGGACACCCTTGCCTTATTGACCTTTTGAGAAGGAAGGGTTTAGTCATAAGACAATGGACACAGACTTTTGCTGAGGCATTTGAGAGCAAAAGTTTGACATAATAAACAAAACCATGTTCTAGTCCAAGGTCTTGGAGAGTCTGGATGATGAAGTCACATTCAAGTCTATCGTATGCCTTGCCAAAATCTATTTTTAGAAAGCATACATCTTGCTTTGTGTGCTTGGCATACTCACATAGATTGACAATGGCTTTCAATAAGTGCCTAACTTTTATGAAGCCTTTTGTTCAAAGGAGAATCCAAGAGTCCATTCTCTTTTAGATCCTTAGTGTCAGGGCCCTAGCAAAAATTTTATAGCTGTAGTTCAACATTGTCAAGAGTCTCCAATTTTTTAGTATCTGTCTATCTCCCCCTTTTGGGATTAGTTTGATACCCCTCCATTTACATGAGTGGGTATAGGGCAAGATCTACGAGACTTTCTTCCTAGAGTTTAAGAAGATAGTGGCTTATTTTTTGCCAGAATACTTTGTAAAGCTCAATAGGGAGGCCATCTTCTTCCCATCAGCCATAATGTGAACAGCAACTTTCAGCTTGTTTAGAGTGAGAGGTTGGTCTAGGTTGAGGTTTTCAAAGTTTAGGACAGCTTTGATTCTAGTCTAGTTGCATATCTATCTTACTTGTAGCATTTGAGTATCTTCCTTTCTAGAGGTAAAGAGTCCATTTTGGAAGTGTTGTTGGATTATCTCAAGGTTTGTCTTCTTTAGAGGCTAAGAGAGTCTGATATTCTTTCCTCAATAGGGGGATTTTTTCTATTGCCCTTTTCCTCCTAATCGGCCTAAAGGTCTCAGGGATCTTCCTTTTCTTGTCAATGGATTATTTGATAAGTTTGATAGCTTGAACAATAACTCTACCTCCATCTTCATGAAGTGGGTTGCTTGGAAGTCTTAAACCATGATTTTGTGGAGCATTTTTCTTTGGGGCTATTGAAGTGTTACCTTGGGATGTCGTCCTTCTATTCAATTGTCAAAACTTCTTGTAAGGAGCTCATCTTTGAAAGTGAATCACCACCTTTTGTCTTGCTTTCTCTTATGGCCACCACTATCTATGGGGCATTCTTCTTGTTTGAGAAAAGTTGTTATCACTTCTAGTTGGACTTGGGAAGAAGTGAGAGATTCAAAGTTAGGTCAAACCTTTGACACTCTTAGTTGTACTTTGACTTCTCCAACAAGATGAGAAGAGACATCAAATAGAAGCTATGAGCTATACTTTAACACTCTAAGCTATACATTGACTTCTCCAACAAGATGAGGAAAGACATCAAATAGAAGCTCCAAAAGGGAAAACTAGTACAAATCTTCAAAAAGGAAGATAAAACTATGAACTAGAGGCTACAAAAAATCCAATTAAGTTTTTGTAGCTTTTAAAATGGTGAGAAGATGGTGTGTTTTTCCCTTCTTACAGTGATGCCATTTTTGAGCTATCAAGGATGCCATCATAATTAAGGTTGACAAATCCATGCAAGATCTATATTTTCCCAAAAGTGAGGAGAAGCCACCTTAGACAAATGGGGCATTAAATGTTGAATTGAATATCTCAACAAATGGGGCATTAATTTATCTGTCAATTGCAACATGTGAGTATTCAATTTTTGGTCCAAGTTTGTAGTTTTTGATTCCCAAATTTGTGGTTGGTGACTCTGAGTCAAGATTATGAGTTTTAAATTATGGGTTGGATGAATGTGGTGTTAATTGCAAATGCTCAATTAGCTCATGTTTGGCTTCTCACATTTTGTAAATACGTCACCTTTTCTAAATATTATTCTTTTTAATTGTTGTAACAATGTTGGCCATTAGAAATAGGTTACAATTAAGCCACTATAGAACATTTGACCAAAGAAGCAATAAAATATTCAAAGTAGAATAAGCATTATCCCTTCCTTCAAAAGGTCATGGTTGAGAGGCTCCTATCCATTATGTATTTTGGTGGACTAGAACTCTCCTTGAGTATGTCAAGTTGAGCTCTTGCCTCCTACTTTATCTCTTCCACTTTGTTTGTCATTGCTACATACCTTCCCCCTTCTCTTCATGTGGATTTATATTTGAGTTGCACTAGAGGCCACAATTCATGACACTCGTTGATGGAAGTATGATTCTCGATGGTGTTGAATCGAGCATCTAACGATGATATTTCAAATGTCCCCATGACCTGTTGAAGGTGGAAACACCATTTCCAAGGAATGACTCTTCAATCCTCCTCTATGATCACTTAACAATATTCAAGATATGCTCTTGGCATAGCATAAGGTGCCTCCCTTACTAGTGGTGCTACTAAACTCCTAATCAAGTGAGTTTATCCACACCAAGTTTTGAGACAAGCACATGGGTTTAAAAAGTCCTATTATCTACCAAGGATCTTATGATAGGGCACAAGCTCTCTAGGTACTTAAAATAGTAATATATTCCATTCAAAAAGGCCAAAAGGTAATTATAGTAGTGGTGCGAGAGTAGTCTCCATCCCACAAACTCTACAAAGAAACTAGAAAATGAGAATACAAAGGAGAAACAATCAATGCCAAGCCTATCAAGAACAACAAAAACCTACAACATGTTATAGATGCCCCAAATACTTGCAAAGAAAGAACCTACCTATCCCTTTCCAATGTATTTAGGGGAGTGGTAGAAGCCCTCCAATGTCATAGCCATGGTGGCTCATTGAAAAAAGGGAGAGACACATCATGCTCTTCCCAAAGAGAGTTGGCATGCAAGAGAAGGAGGGGGGAAACATAGAACAACACACAAAGTAGAGGGATCTGCTACCCCCCAACCTGAAATAAAAACACGACAATGAACCATCTCAACCACATCTAGATCTGGAGATGAAGCAGGTCAACTTGATCAAATAATGAGGATGACCAAGAGAACTAAGAGCAACATCCCAATATGAAGATAAGCAGGTCGACTAACGCAAAAGGAAAATGACCAAGAGGATCAAGGGCTCGTCTAGATAGGAAAGAGAAATAGGTCAACCAGTCTCCACAATGATTGACAGCAATAGGGACCAAGGCTAAGAAGGCTAGTGGAGGGGTGAGAAGGGACACTATGAGCCTAAGCTTAGTGCCGCTCCCAATGGAGAGTGATAGGCTGAATGGCATGGCAGTGGAAAATAAATTGTCCAAGAGGTGGGAGAGTAAGAACTTTATCCCTGAGCTCTACAATGTGACCAAAAACCAAGGAGTTGGTCTATAATGCTATGGCATCCCAAGTTGTGTCAAATGAAAAAAAAGGGAACAATCCTAGGTCCTCATGAATGAGATCAATCTCTCTTGCAGTACCACACATGACCCAGTACATCTCCCCCACTAACTCTTGATGGTGAAAATAAGGTCCGCCCAAATAGAAGCCAATATGTTAACCTGAAGAAGGCAAGGATCCTAAGCTCAAATAGGAATAAAAAACAAATCATGCGGATCCATGATGCTAAGCTCTATAGGACCACATCTTAGGCGATGTTGCATGAAGATGTCACTAGCCTAAGACTCATATAAATAAAGGCATCATCCCCTCTACCCCACATAGCTACTCACCATGTCATTAATTAAAAACTTGGATGTGATATAATGAAAAGATCGGTTCTGGCAATGTGACAGCTCCACAAGCAATGCTTGTAGAATTCCTCTCCAAGCTGACATATCATACAAAGAGAAGGTGTACCCATCAGAAGTACCCATGAGCCCACTGGACTTCCCTTATGAATAGTCATCCAAAGAAAGTATGAAACATTCTTAACTCTATTGATCACCCACAATGCCAAGATGCTAGAGAATGATAATCATCCATAATGTCAACATCATACTAGCGAGTTTGTAGGGACCTACTCCAATTGTAGTATACACGATGACAATCAAACATATTTCTATATGCTAGGAAAAATTTTCCACCAACCCCTCCCACAACAGTAGTCTTGATACTCAAAAGGCCAATGCAATCCAAGGGGCTCACAATATTAATGTGATACAGAATATCTACTTTAGTAGTCCCAAGGACTGAATAAAGCCAACATCCCATATTTTGGTTGCTTGGAAGGTCATGGATTCCATAGAAATCATTTCTTCTACCATTGGCACTGTAAACCAAGTCTAAACACCAAAGTGTCAACCAAAGTAGGTCCTCCAGTTCAAGAACCAGAAGACACTCCATGTAAAATACGTAGCTACATAAGCAACCTGCCTTTCTACACCAATGGGATGGAGACGTACCCAATGTGGAAGAATCTTTGTCACAAGCAACACCACAAGAACCAACAACCCAGACGGATGACAAATACTAGGAAAGTGATAAGGAAATTTGTATGGCCTTGCCATCAATGTCAAGAGCATGAAGGAACCTATACTAGCAGTGGATTAGAGGTCCTCAAACCTATTCTCAATCAACTAATTACACTAAGGTATATTCCAAAACCAGCACCTATGATACCTAATATCTAAGGACCTAGAGAGGTTTCATAAGACCTCTGCCAAAGCACAAGGCCAAGGTGAACTCGTGCTCCACAACACCCGCCCCTTATACTATAAGCATGGTAGGATTAAGTGTTCGGTACTCTTCTAACTGGTTCTTTGCAAAACAATATAGGGCAGATGGTTAGAGAGGAAAATATGTTGGCAAGAAGCCAACAAAAGGTAGCAAAATACATTCATAGGTTAAAACTCTCACCGGGCTTAATGAGTCAAAGTCAAAATTTCCAAATCAATACACCAATGTCAAAATGTCAAAGAGAAAGTTAAAATGTTCAAGTCAAAATTTCCAACTCTAAATGTTATAGTCTACATGAAAAAGTCAAAATATTAAAATCAAAATGTCAAAACCCAAGCCAAAATGTCAAAATGCATGTCAGAATCAAAGTGAAAATCAAATTCATGGCCAAAAGGCTAGTTCTATGCATGAAATACATAGTTCCACACATGAAACTTCTAAATTCCATGCATCAAATTGACCTATTTTATGGATGAAACATTGAAATTTCTATAAAGGTTAGACCATCTTTCGTAGAACCATGCACACTGCTGTGTAACCAAGTTCTGTCAAAATTTCTTTAGAATTTCTCTTAGCATCTACATTGCCTCACACTACTTTCATGCTCTTAGATGGTCAATGCTCTATTCCATGACCTGTTTCTAGCTTGTCTAATACTAAGTGTACACTCTTTGACCCTGTCCCCTAACAAACATTTTCCATAAAGGGGAAGGCCTCACAATCTTCTCGCCATATGCCTCCCCATCTGAATAATCCACCACCTTAGTTCATGGACACTCCCTTACCCTTTTATAGAATTCCCCCCTTGGCTAGAACTAGATTGTTGCTCTCAAAAGATAGGTGGTCCACTCCAAATATAGACTTTGACTAGGGACCAGCTTTGGAGCTACCTATGATACAACTAAATGCTATGTAGCATTCAAAGATCCCCAAATCCTCAACCACTGGGCTATATCAAACTTGGGCAGCTAGCTCATGCACTTCCATGTTCGGTCAACTTTTACAAGATAGCTCAATTTGCAGCAGCTAACTTACTTTGCACCCCATTCCTCAATAATAAGGGCCTTAAATAATCAAACATGCAACATAATGACCCTCCCACTTGACAGTGAAGGGCTCAAGAATGCTTTACTCTTACTGGTTATTACTATTAAGTTTACCCAGCTGTGCTGTTGCAAAATGTACAATGGGATACACAAGAGTTGGACAACATGGACATCCACTGGCATTATCATGGAATCCCCTTTCAAGATATATGGGACTCAACCCTACTGAAGGTAGCTGGCTATCTTGCTTTGCTTACACAAGTTCAGTGGTTTGATCACCACTCTACAATCCAACCCAAAATTGTATTGCAATTATACTAGAAAAAACATGCAATATTCAATTCAATTTCGGTGGATTATTTATTCAGTGAGATCAAACATGTTTCAATATCACAATGTGTGGATTGGAAATCCCATGTTGTTGATAGTTGTGATGTATTATGTCACCAAGTGCTAGACTCCATCCCTCTCGAGTTTGCCTCTTCCCCACAACAATAGCAACATTAGCACACTAAACCATAGAGGAAGAGGTATCCCACCCTAAAGACTCCAAGAAACAAAGAATCAAGGTGGATCCCTTGCACATGCAAGAAGTTAACTCCCCTCAAAGCCAAAAAAATCCCTATTGCGCATGCTAACACCTTAGAGTGCAACCATCCCCAACAGGAAGAGGAGGGGAAAATCCAAATGCCCATTTGGAGAGGCCACAAATGCACATCACCACATATGATGAGGTCTCTTTCTAGAGTTTATTGGCGACAAAGTAGCCATAAATTTGCAATCCCTACCTTTAGGAGGAAAACCAAGGAAATGATTCAGAAGAATGATTTCTCTGAATCATCATGCAATGTGCCACCTCTAATGCATAAGCTTGTCTCCACCAATGCTTGGCCAAGGAGTTGTACTTTCAAGTGCAACCCATATGATGCATCTCAAATTGAGTAAAGCACTACAAGGTAAAGCATCTCAAATTGAGTAAAGCACTACAAGGTAAAGCAATTCTTGAGGCTCTCAATACCAACTGTCTGCATAGGCTCAAGGAAAACCAGCTGAGAAAAAGTGAAGAGACTATAAAAATGACATGTAACAGATGAAACAAGAGATCAACAAGGCCATGGAAGTGTTGCAAGGGAAACACCATGTAGATGAAATTTGTTAAATCCAATAAGGGGGCAATAAGAAATGAAAGGATGATGGCAAGAGATCGCACAATCGATGGCTATGATCAAGTCTACTTCTACAACTCTCGAGGAGAATACAAATCTAGATAAAGGACTAGAGTGCAAGCTTGACCTCTAATGGATGCTGCAGTAGGATTTGATGACTTTCAATGCACCTCCACTTCCCTTTCCAATACTTGCTCTTCTATCTCAATGTCCTTAGCATGCTTTAGCAAGGATTGAAATTTGATACTTAGCCACACTTCAGGTCCCCACCACTTTACTAACCTCCTCAACAAAATTAGTATCTACACTTGCCCGACCATTTCCATGATCTTCTTACACTAATCACTCTCCCTCACTAATCCCACCCTTATTTGACTTGCCCATGAATTTGTTTTGAACTTCCAAATTTGGTACCTAGTTTTGTTAGATTTAACAAAGTTTGATGATTTTGACAATTTTATTGAATTACAAAAGCCTCAAGATGTCATTGAGTATCACACCAACCCACATATCATCGCTTAAGTCTTGGGTGGCTAAATAGTGGGCATGAAACCTTTAGGGCATCAATTCTACAATCAACTCCTTCAAAACACTATATCGGGCATATCATAAAAATCTATTAGGAGGATTGGTCTACCTAGGATGCTCTCTTTGAGTGCTTAGGGTGCAACCACTTGAGCTAGATTAGGTAGCAAGTAGGAAGAAATGAGTACGGTAAAAAATGGGCAAGAGAGAGTTGAAGAAGAGGACAACTAAAATTTCTTGGATATAGGTAAAAGATATGTGGTGGTTCATGGAGTTATGATAGAAGGTTAACATAGTAATAAACCTTCCTATAAAATTTTAAAATCTCACTCAAACCAAAAACTTTCAAAAGGAACAATACTCACTTCTCTTAGCTCAAGGATGTTCACAATACACATAAGCTTTTGAACTTCATAACTTCAACTCAAGACGTCCAAATGAGAGCTTGAGCTCAACAAGTAAAGAAGATTCCTTAGAAGGACGGGTCATGCCTTGATAAAAGCAAGGGCTTATAGTCATCCATTAAAAGGTACAATCCTTCTTACTTAATTTTGATACAATGGTGGGTGATCCTTTTCATTTACCGTAGTCTTTGATGTAGACACCTCATGGGGTAAGAGTATTTTCCTTTACACTACAAAGGCACATTTTACCAAATTAAAACTTAATCTCAATTATCACATTGGACTGATAGCTTTTAAAGGTTCTCCAAATTATTCTTCTCCATGACAAGGACACTAAAGTTGTCCAAGAACACCATACTATGTTTTATCAGTACATGTGAAACTAATAAAACTAACTCGTAAATGTTTGCCAATATTTTATACTAAAATATAAGTATACCTTCCATAAATACATCCAAGGTTCACATGATCCCTTTGTATATTATGATCCCTTTGATCCCCTATTTACAATATAACATAACATGAAGGAACCCATGTCCATCATGTGGAGATGGGAAATTACTAAAGTATTGAATTTAGCATCGATACCTGCAATAATGAGGCTAGAGCCTAGCAACTTGAATCGATTGTGCATCAATGTACGCATTTAGATTGGTAGAACAAATCTGAATGCATCCATCATCTTTGACAAACAAAAATATTATGCTTTAAGAAGCCACATTTGAGGTGAGTATGTGAGTGCAAAGCCCCCCTTCAGAAAGAACAAAACATTTGTGGAATACAAGGAGACTAGTAGGAGCTCATCCATCAATAGGCAGTCCTTTCTTAAAATATACAGTTATTAACACATATTTTTGGAAGCTGGATACCATGGAAGACACATGCCTCCAATGAGCTTTACCTCATACAAGACGTGTAGGGGATGAGGGGTAACTATTGCAATATAAAGGAAGCTATAAAAAGATCAAGTTGTTGGAAATGAGGATAAATCTATCAATTATATTATGCACAATGTGGTTGTAGAGCAAGATAAACATCTTGAAAAGCACCACGATGCAACTAGTAGTTAAGAAGATCAATGCCAATGATTATTTCTAGTTGAGAGGCATGAACTGATTAAACACTGCCTAGTAGGTATTTGTAATAAATGGAAGGGGTTAAGGTTTATTCGAACATTAAAGTATCATAGTTGCAATACCTAACACTACCTTAACATTTAAGTATTATAGTATAGTACACTTAAGAGTATATACAATGAGAAGCTACGAGTCAACTAAGGTACTTAAATACATCACATAGTAGCTAGGGATTAGATCTATGTTCCACCGACCATATGCATGGTGCTTTAATATAGACCTAGTAAATTGGCATGTTGGAATCTAAAGGAGTGTAGAGCCACTACACCGAACCAAAAGCGCTCTAAAGACTTTAGGGAAAGGGACTAGGCATTACCATGCTAGACACGGAATAAATTTTCTACCAAGGCTTCCATAGTTTGAAGACAAGCACATCTAAACCAAAGTCCTTGTTTGTTCAATTATTTGAATACAAAGATCAATTTTGTGATTCAAGCAATGATTTAAGACATTCATGAAAATAAAAAAGTGCATACTTGATATTGTATAAACCAACAAATTGCATACCACAAATTCATACATAATCAATAAAACATAATTTATAATAGTAAAAGATGTGTGGCTCCTTTATTATTTGAATACAAAGAACTATTTTGTTAATTGAGCAGGGATTTAGGTCCTTCTTGAAAATTAAAGATTGCACGCTTGATATAGTATGAACCAACAAACTGTACGAAACAAAATTCTGTAGATGAGGTTTATATTATTTACTTAGTAAATGAACAAAGATTCTTGCATCCATGCTTGAGTTTCAATAAGTTTCCTTTTCTATTATTAGGATGCCATTCAAGTAAGCGATTGATTGTCATAAGCAATGATAAGGAGAGTGTTACTTTTGTAGGAAAGAGGGTGATGACTTTGAGTAGAAGGTAAGACTATCTCAACTCTATATTGAAGTGGTTGGATGGGAGATCCTAGAATGGATGTGGTGGATGGATGATGTGGGGAAAATGGGAAGATTTCTAAAGGAAGGGAGGGAAAATGAATGATAGAATCGTAAAGGAGGGGGGAAAATGAATGATAACGGAAAAGAGTAATGGAGGACATTTGAAGGGTGAAGGCAAAGGAAGAATGAAGGGGTACTTTGAGTGAGTGGAGTGTAAGAAGTGGATTCAAGGAACCATTACGAGTCAATGTGAGTTGATTCTTGAGAGGGAGAGAGATTCTCTTTTTGTTAGATGGTCTTCTTGATTTTGCTGTTGTAGTTGTGTTGCTGCTTGCTCCTCCTCCATCCTCAGCTTTCATGGCTTTCACCTCCCTTTCCTCCTTCCTTCTCCTTCCTCTCTTGCTCCTCATGCTTGTCGCCGTCCTCTCTGCTCCCGATCAGGCTCTCGTTCTCTCCCTCCCTGGCTTCCCTGGCTCCTTCCCCTCCCTCCATTACTCTGGGTACGTACAGTTTTTCCTCCTTCCTTGCCTTCTTTCTCTCTGCTTCACGCTTATTGCACCCCCCATCGCCATTTCTTTTGCTTCCGACATCTTTTCCGCGTCACTTTGGGCTTTCAAGTGTCGTCTGTTTTCGCTTACTGGAGACGTAGATATCTTTGCATGCAAGGCTTCGACACTATTAGCTCTTAGTATCTTAGCCAGCTTCTCGTATTGCCAATCGTGCTCTCTCCTGGCATCTGCTCGGCACAATACTAGCGTATGGAATGATTTTTTCAATCCGCTTCGCATTTGCAATCACACGCAATCGCCATTCGCAACAAGATGCGAAAGATTTTCTTCTTAGTTTTAGATGACTTTTACCCAGTGGCACGTGCTTTGCTTGTCACAATTTCAAGAGCACGATTTCGGTGCGATGGTAGAGCTCGACAACGCTAGTGAGATGTGCAGATGAGTGAGAATCTCGTACATTATACTAGGCAGCAGCTAGGTAATTACGCGATCGCGAGCTAATCACGTTAAATGAAGCATTGGCAGTCATGTCGACGTGCCAATTTTCGTTCCTTCTGAATAGAATAACGTTGAAGCGGTCCTGAAACACGTTTGTTTAGCGCATAGTTAAGTCTTACCACGCATTTGGCGCTCAAATGTCGCCTGGGTTTTTTACTTGGAAACAACTGTTACTGCGCAAATATTGGCCGCGATCGGAGCTTCCTCGTGGGAATTCAGTTGTCCTTTCTACCAATCATGTTATTTCTCCTTTGCATCCAAAAGTGCCCACGTGCATTGTGCTGGACCATCGCTTCCATACTTTTAGAATGGCTTTTTAAAGCTTGTCATCTTAATTTAAGGATGGCCTTTTCCAGCAGCTCTCTCTGTCGCTCTCTCTCTCTCTACTCTCCTTGCTATCGGATTTCCAAAACATGAGGTGCCCACACGTATACATGCTCGCATTATTTCTGTAAGAGTGACAATTTTGAGAAGGCTTGGATTAATGTTTAATCCATAAAGAAGCAAAGCTCATAAAAAACGCTTCTACCAATTTGCCACGTCTACCAGAGAGTTGCAAAGCAATTTCTTTCTTTTGTGCAGATCCCAATGGCGATTTTAGTGCAAAGCAATTTCTTTCTTTTGTGCAAAGCAATTTCTTTTCTTTTGTCATTCTGTTTTTATTTTCAATGAAAAGACTCATCTAATAAAGCACCAACGTTGCGGCTGAAAATGCTACCTCAAACCTGTGCACTACGACAAAAAAGGGGTACCTGCCTCAGGAAGATAGTCTCTTGGCAGAGACCACCCATGAAGACCCTTGCATGGTCCACCAAATCACCCTTGCATGGTCCACCAAATGGCCATCAGACTGTATACAATATATGTCCAAATACTGACCAAAGTGTGAGAAGGGTGGACCTGGGAGTCATCAAGTGCCTTTGTGATCTAGAGCTCCATATATGTCATGCTGAAATGCTCCTAGGATCTCCCAAAAAGTATCCGCCAAGGCATGTGAAGGTCTATAAGTATAGTGATTTTTCTATTCCCGAAGGACTTGTTGAGTTTTTTCCAAAAAGGTTTATGCAAGACTGTAGAAATGTAAAAATTCTTCCAATAAGGATCTCTAGTGAGCTTCTAGCCCCTAAGACTGAGCTGAAACCTCATTGCATTGCTTACCATGTAGGATAAGAAAGCAAGACTCTTCTATGGTTGCCTCCATTAATCCACTTCCACTCCCCAGGGTTCCACTGCAAATACTTTAAGGGCACACCTCTACAAAGAGAAATCCTCATGAACTCAAGGGAATGTGATCCGGACTTGGGTCTAGGTACCAACCTGAAGTTAAGAAACAGTGCACCATATGACCCAAAACTCTAATAGGCCCAACCCCACGTCCATAAGGATATCCTCATCCTTGGACTTGGATAACATGCCCTTATAGTGTACATTGAAAATCAAGGCATCCATGATTTGAACCTCGTTGAAGCCCTGTGACCTGAATTGGGATACCTGATCTCATAAAAGCCCCAAGCAATGTAGAGCGATGGCAAGGCCTAGCATATGTGAGAACCCAGTCCAAGGGTAGTAGGGCTGTATCAATCTGCCTAATTTTTCTATGAGGTAACTAACCAACTGAAGCTTGCGATTATTCCGAAGGATTTTGAAATCCTTTCCTGAGCCCACTGAGGAAGCGGGTACTTTCTACACATCTGGACCATTGCATGTAACCAGAAGTACGAAGAGATCTGCCATGATCATCAAGTATGAGATTGTTGCACATGATAGGCTGTCTATCAATCTCTTCTGTGGGATTCTCCTAAGATTAATCCTAAAGCTGACATAAGCTTTCAGGATGGTAGCCATAAGAGGGGAGGAAGGAATGAGGTAAAAATCCTCTTAGTATTGTCTATCCAATCACCACCAAGGAGGGAGAGCAGGATTGTATACAACTGTTTTTAAGGCTCATGTCTTGGCAAAAGTTTCCTAACCACAACCTTGCAAAACAAGGCCTTGCGCTTCAAATATGGATCAATGCCCCCTTCTTGTGTAGGGAGCATCAAGGTCTCCCAAGCCAATTGGCTTTGGTATTTGCAGAACCCTTAAGTCTACTCTACAAGAAATTCCTTATTGGCCTTTTGAGCCGAGTGATGCATTTCCTAGAGTGGCACCAACAAGAATAAATAAATCAGGTTGTGGCCAACAATTTCTTGTTAACAACTATCACTCTTGGATGTGAGGTCAAGTTTATTGAACTCCAAAAAGGACTTTATCCTGATACTCTCCAACACAGGACCTCTCCTTTTTTTTTTTCCCGAAAAAACAGTGCTGATTATATTACTTCGAAAAAACAAGATACATGGGGTCAGTTTTGCAGCTGACGGGGCTGCGTTCACAAATCCGACGCAGCCCTAAGAGGAAACAAAAAGCTCTCTCTCATGGAGGGATCGGGTGGTTGTGAATAAACAGCCATAGAGGCGGTGAGTAGTGCCACTGAAGGCCTTGAGAAGTATGCTCGAAGAAGAGGCCCTGCGTATCCCAATCTCGGAGGAAACATCTCCTCTTCTCCCGGCCAGCCCGGGAATCCCCCTGGATCTGGTCCCACTAGCCTCTGAGCGTGTGGATAATCTCGCTCCAGATGTCGGCCATGACCTGGGCAGTCGAAAGAGAGGTACCTCCAAGGATCTGCGCGCAGCGCAAGGTCCAAATGTGCCATCCGACAATGCTGCTAATAATCTCCCAAACTGGCTGCCTCACCTTGAGATCCTGTGTCCGCCTCTGCCAAGTGCTGCGGGATGCCCTCAAGCGGCCCCCAAGTCCCCTGTGTGATAAGGAACATAGGGTCCTACGGCCCTGCCTCGAATAGCTGGTGATAGCGAGGTGTGGTGCTGCACCAGCAGAACGTGCCCCAGGTGATCAAACCTAACTCCGGTGCTGCGCGAGTAAGGATCCCGAAGGCCCACCTCCACACATCCTGGGCGCGAGTGCAACTCCATAGGCAGTGCTTTGGTGACTCCTCGTCCTCATGACAAATCTGACAGAGTCCATCCTGACCAATCTGCTGCAACCAGCTCCCCACTGGAAGACCCTTGTGGGCGAGTAGCCAAAGGAAGTAGGAAATCTTCCGTGGCTGCCAGCTCTCCCACAAGGCCTTCCAGAAGGCTTGCAAAAATAGCCTGGAAATACCTTGAGAATACCAACTGGGCAGCTGGGTGGGCGGTCTGCTCTGCATCCTCCCGAGAACGCTCCTGCCCAGTTTCGTGCTGTAAGCGAAGAAAGGGGTTGGCCCTTGGTCTGCTACAACCTCTGGCCATCTCCACTCTCCTGGGTCCCAATCAAGCTGTGACAGGGCCCGCCCCTCCCAAAGCCAGAGGCGCCATAACTGCAGCTGATCCTGCTCTATACTAGGATCGATCCGCCAAACCTTCCCCACGAGGCCTACGACACGAACCCTCTGCCACGAGAGAAGGGGGTCGATGAGCGCACCCTCTCTCCTGAGTCGGACGTCCCCCAAAACGGCGAAGAAGGAGACAGAGGTGTCGTCCAGCCGGCCTGCAACAACCAGTGGGATGCCACGAGGGGTGAACTGTCCAAGCCAATGGGCATCACCAGGCATGAGGATCTGAATCTCGGGTGGAACCAACCAACCGGCAGGAATCGCTCCATCTATCTCTGTGCACCTCGCCTGAGCTCCACGGACACCTCCGGCTGCGGCTACTAGAGCAACGGTCTCCAAGTGTCCCTCCAAACTCGAAGGGACCGGGCAGGCCCCCGCATCCAGCCGTCCCACGAAATATGCGACCTCTCCCCCAGCTGAAGGCCCAAGGCATCTCTGACCTGATCGTTCCAGATGAGCGGCTGGCGGTCGATCTCCTCCTGATTGCTAGGAGGCGACTGGAGGAGACTGAGACGGAGTCGCCTCCAAACCGTGAGCAGGCTACGAATGAGCGGGGAGCAGGGGCGGGTAAGCGGTGCAGAGGTGAAGATCCACATGAGGGACGATAGCCACTCTCCTCGGCGCGGGGTGCAAGAACTGATCCCCTGCTGAAGTAACATCTTCCACGTTTGCCCCCCCGGGGTGAAACCGCGGATAACTAACTTGCCCAGCAAGGCCTGACTCTGAAGCTCAGGATCAATGACCCCCAAGCCACCCTCAGCCTGCGGAAGAATGACTGTCTGCCAGGCTACCCTGGCTCTGGTATCTCTGAGACCATCCCCCCCAGACCACAGGAAATTCCGGACCATCCTCCTGAGCTGTGCCACGCAGGATCTCGAGAAGCACCAACAAGAGGCCACATACCAGGCTGTGGCCAGGAGAACCTGGTTGACTACAAGAGCACAACCTGCAAGAGAGAGCTTAGCAGTGCTCCAAAAAGCCAGCTTCCGTCGTATGGAATCTAGCACCGGGAGAAACTGCTAAGCTGGCGTGATGTCCAGGCCGACCTGAAAGCCGAGATATCTAGTAGTCTGCCCCGTGGGATCCATCTGAAACCCAAAAACCTCCCCCACTGTGAGCAAGCCCCAGGGTTTGTGAGAAAACCAACTGATTTGTTCCAGTTGATTTTTGCACCGGCTGCCGAATAGAAGACCTCTAAGGCCAACCTCACTCTCTCCAACATCATCTCATCATCCTGAACATACAACGCTGTGTCATCTGCATACTCCAAGTCCAGGAGCTCCGTGTCCTCCCTGATGGGAAGGCGAACACCCCGGATCCCTGTCGATCTCGCCCGAAGATAGTGTGTCATCGCCTCGGCGAAGAAGAGAAACAGGTAAGGAGCGAATGGGCAACCCAACACAGGACCTCTCTAAATCCATAGGATCTGAAAAACCAAAGCATAGAAGTGTACCTCCACCCTGCGAGCTGCGCCCCCCCTCACCCCTCCCCCTTGGCATGCTATTGTCTTTTGCTTCGCATGCTTGCTGGTCGATCGCGCACTTCGCCAAGACACCAAGATGGGGGTGCGCTGAGCTGGCAACACCCCCCTGCGACTTTCGACGCCACAGCCCACCGTACGGGCTGTGGCCACCGTATGGCCCGCCTCTCAAGGGCGTGCTCCAGCCGTGACCTCGATCAGTAGCTAGGCGCTGCTCCCTTTGATTGACGACCGCCCCCTAGCTAGTTTTGACTTCGCTGCCTTGCGGTGAAAGGCGAGTCTGTCCGACTTTGTCGTCATAGCCCACGGCCTGTGGCTGCCACGTACAGCAACCTGCCTTCCAAGGGCTGGCTGTAGAGAGGTCTTGTGCCTCTCCAGGTACCGCTCTAGCGCCCAAGCTCGCCACGGATGGTACAACCAGCCAACAGTACCATCAGTGCATTGGGTGGCCATCTTCTTCAGCGTCCTATCCCTCTATTGCCTCTTGCACTGGGACTGTCGAAAAGTGTTCAGCTAGTCATTCTTTCGAAGTTATAGCCAGTCCTTTTTTGAAGATCGAGCCTCGAATCAGCTCTTGTACTTTCCATTCTCATCCTTGTTTTGAGAGCTTGAGCTTGCTTGTGCAAGCAACTCTGAGAGGCTCCCTTTCAACCTTCCTCTACTGAAGCACCTCCAAGTCTTCTCCTATCCAAAAGTGCTCTTTTTGGGCAGTGGCGTGATCGTGGCGTTCTTGACAGACCTTTTCCTCACGGGACATGCAAATTTCACCTTGTGAAGTTTTCATCCATGCTGCGGCCTGCTGGTATTGCAATAATTCTATCTATCTTAAATGGTGCATTGCCCTATCAACTAGATTTAGATGCTCGTTTGGGAGAGACTAAAATGAAATTGTTTAGACTTCACAAGCAGTACTAGCTTGAATTTCCTCATTTAAGCTAGGAGATTCAAGCTAGTACTGCTTGTGAAGTCTAAACGTTTGGACTACTTTTTGATTAGCCTTCTCCTTTAGTGCTAGCCTTCGTCATGGCTGAGTCTGCCCTTCACCTTCAGAGTGCCGACAGAAACTCAATACGAAGACTTTGTATAAATGGATGCTCAAGTATGTGTGGGTGTATGGATTTGTATTCGTGAGAGCATATTTTTATACTATGTTCTACACCCACTGTTGGGTGCTGATGACGTTAGTGCGGATGTCATAGTAGCTAGTCCCTACTATTCGTGATGGAGTTTATGGTTTTCAATCTTATGAGTGACTATCATGAGATTGAAAGTGCACTATGTTATGTGTTTAGAGGATGAGTTTGGGAATGTTCCTGGATTCATCTACGTATATGCTTCTGCCGTATTAGCGGACATGCAAAATTGACCTTGTGAAGTTTTCGTCCATGTTGTGGCCTGTTGGTATTGCGATAATTCTTTCTATCTTAAATATTGTGTTGTCCTATCAGCTAGATTTAGATGCTCGTTTGGGAGAGACTAAAACGAAATCGTTTAGCCTTCACAAGTAGTACTAGCTTGAATCTCCTCATTCAAGCTAGTACTGCTTGTGAAGTCTAAACTTTTGGACTACTTTTTGATTAGCCTTCTCCTTTAGTGCTAGCCTTCGTCATGGCTGAGTCTGCACTACACCTTCAGAGTGCCGACAGAAACTCAATACGAAGACTTTGTATAAATGGTGAGTGACTATCATGAGATTGAAAGTGCACTATGATGTGTGTTTAGAGGATGAGTTTGGGAATGTTCCTGGATTTGGAAGCCTCTTGAAGGTTTTCCAAGAACCTACAAAGGCAACAGGACCTCTCTCCCACTTGGACCACTGCATATAGTAAGACATACCAAGCTATCTACCATGCTCATCAAGTATACTGTCATTCCACATAATCGGCTGCCTGTCAATCTCTTCGATAGAGGAGGGAGGAACTCTCCAAAGGGTACTTCTGAAGTTGGCCGGCCCAACCTCCAGAATCGCAACCATAAGCGGAGAGGAAGGAGATCTGAGACGGGCTGAGGTGAAGATCCATCTGGTGTTGTCCATCCAATCTCCCCCTGAGGAGGGGCTGCAAGCATGAATGCAGTGAATGACGAAGTTTTTCCGAGCCTCATCCTTAGGCATAATTTAACCACAAACTTGCAAAGCAAGGACCTACATTGCAAGTCTGGATCTATTATGTTTAGACCCCCCTCTTGTGTGGGAAGGATCAAGGTGTCCCAAGCTACTCTGGCAATAGTGTCTGTAGTGACATCTAGCCCGCTTCATAAAAAATTCCTGATAGGCCTTATGAGCTGAGTGATACAATCTCTAGAACTGCACCAACAAGAGCACACATACCATGCTGAGGCCAGCAAAACCTGGTTCACAACCACCACCTTGGATGCAAGCTCCAGTCTAGCTAAACTCCAGAAAAGGAGTTCCTTCCTAATGCTCTCCAATACAAAAGCTAACTGCTGCGAAGAAGAGATACCCAAACCGACTTGGCATCCTAGGTATTCGACTGACACGCCCCTCTGAATCCATGTGAAATCCAAATCAGTCCCCCAATTTGGAGTGTCATCGTCACAGATCCAAAAGCCATTGGACTTGTTCCAATTGGTGTGAGCACCTGTTGCAATACAAAACAAATCCAAAGCTGTCCTGAAGGAAGTGAGATTTTGAGGAGAGGCCTCCAAGAAGATAGCAGTGTCATCTGCTATTTCGTAATCCATGAGGTCCTCTTCCTGTCTAGCAGAAGTTTGAGCCTAAGAAAAATGCTTATAGCCTCAGTCACAAAGAGGAAAAGAAAAGGGGCAAGAGGGCATCCCTGATGGACTGATTTGGAAATCTAAAACCTGTCTCCCCTAGCCCCTCCTATGAGCATCTGGCTGTGGGCTGACCTATACAAGGCTGAGACCCCTCTGATCCATGCATCTTCCAAAGTGATGAATGCCGTCCAAGAAGTCCCAATCTACCCTGTCATAGGCTTTTTCAAAGTCCAGGAGTAGAATTGCAAGCTTTTGACCATCTTGCATGGCCCACTCAGAAGCTTCCCAAAAGGAGAATATATTATAAAAAATGCTTCTCCCATGAACAAATCCTATTTGCATATCATGAATAAGATCATGGAGTAAGGGTTGCAACCACAGGCAGATTGCTTTCGCCAGGATTTTGTAACAAGTGCCCAATATAATGATGGGTATCCACTGTGACACTAAATTTCTGCACCCCCCTTTTGGGATTAAATGTATGAGACCCTTCGTAAGTCAGCCAGGCATCTCACCGGAGTCCCAACGCCCTACAGGACTGAGGTGATGTGATCCCCAACCATATCCCAAAAGGTTAAGAAAAAGGAGGGTGTGCGCCTATTTAAACCTGGGCACTTACCCTTATGAAGGGCAAGAAGTGCAGTCCTAAATTCTAGGTTGGTAAAACGTGCGACAAGAGAGACTCTCATATCTGGACTCACCAGCCTAGGGATACACTGCCAAATGATCTGTCTGGCGTCATTTGCAGCCTCACTACTACCAGGATCTGCTAAAAGAAGGGATGATGTAGAATAGAACATCTTACCTGACCTAGTAGCTGAAACAAACCCTTTAACAGGGGAAGACCTCCAGCTCAAAGAGGAACCACGTGGTGGAAAATCGTAGGGGAAAAAACCCTGCCACCTGAAGAGGAAGATGCCCTGTCAATGGAATCCTAGTCACTGCCTCACCAAAAGTAGAGGGCACAAAGTCCTCCTCTGGGAAATCCAAGACATCTACCAGGGCTGAGAAGGAGTTCTGTGAATCAAGCCCGACACAGGTGTGCGTAGGATCCCTTTAGAGTGAAGTGGATCAACGGGATACCCAACCCTCTTTCCTCTATCCAAGGGGAGATGAAGACTGCTCCTGAGAACCCTGTGTCAAAAAGTTGCAGATGCCCCTCCAACTGGATTATCAACACGTGCAAGGTTAGGGAGAGGGGCTATCACTGGGTCAGGTATATGGGAAACCACTGTGTCCGGGGGAGAAGTTGCAACCGGGGCTGCAACTGAAGCTAAAACGTCTTGGACTGCGTGAGGTGCAACATTGGGAACACCAGAATGGGAGACTCCAAAGCTCCTGGGGAGGTGGAGTCAAGGACGGTAGCCTCCTGAACTGACGGGGATGGAGGCTGCGCATGAAGTGCAACGGGTGCCACTGACTGGAGGTTGGAGGAGGCGGTACCGAAGGGGCACTCTGTCAAGGAAGAGCTCTTTGACGTGGAGGAGGTGTACCTCCACCCTATGGAGGAGCTATACCAGCACACCCTACCAGGGTCGGGGAGCAAGCCAGGAACTGTACCACTTCCCTGTCGAGGTCGAAGGGGAGATGCTGTACCAGAAGGCTTTTTGGGCCTTTTCTTCTTCTTGGGGCAATCCTTGGCGAAATGCCCAAGGGTCTAACAGATCCTGCACTGGTCCTTTCTGCCTGCAACTTCCACTATCTGTCGAAAGAAGGATCCGTCCGAGCGTTGAGGCATGATGTGATCATCCGAAAGGTTAGGGTCCTCCATAAGGATCCTGACTCTAGGAACCCCGTTAGACCTGGTTGCCTCTGCAACGGTCAAGGGCAACCCAGGGAGGGGGGGATCTGAGTGACCAAACTAGATTGCTCCCCAATCACATGAAGAAGGCGATGGTAGACCTCGGGGAGCCCGGGAAACCTGATATAAAGCGAAAACGCCTCCTTATCCTCCTCCACAGGGTCAAAGCCGAGGAAGAAAGCACCAAAGAAAATCTTCTTGTGTCCCAAGTGTAGAAAACAGCCTTGGAGCAGAGTGCTTGTAGCCTCTGGAGAGTCAAACACAACTTGGAAAAAACCTCGTCCCAAAAGGTGAACATCTCTAAGTTGAGGGGTGAGGTCTGGGGGAAGCACCACAAGCATCCAATCTCTAGCTTGTGACCTGGAAGGGCGAGACCCATAGATGCGTGCGATCAAAGTATTCGAGCATTCAAGCTCTACATCCTTCTTGAGCTGCTGTAACTCTTCTTTTGAAAATATGATTGTTTTGGAGGCTGGTGGAGGCGGAGTAGGATTGGCTGAGTCATCGCCAATCGAGATGAGAGGCCGATTTGAACACAAGAAATCTTTGTCTGTTCCAAGAATCCTATGGGAAGAGAGAAAGGCGAAGAAGGGCAAGAAGCAGAGAGAGGAGGAAAGAGCGGCAGAAGGGGCGGAATGAGAGGCGTTGAAGGGGGAAGGAAGAGGGGCAAGAAAGGGCGTGGGGGAGGAAGAGCACTCTCACTCGCAACACCAGAGCTAGAGTTGCATGGCAGACAGTGATACTACCACAGGCATAGGGAGGCCTGGGTATTATAGATCCAGAGATGCAGAGCAGAGCCCTATTGGGCAAGTTGATAGTTAGGGGTCTCACTCCAGACATGGAGCCTTGGAAACTTCTCCTGCAGCATGGCCTCTTGAGGAACACCCCCGCACAGGTGGTCAGTGGCAGCCGTCCCACAAGTGGATCTTTTCGAAGGCCCCTCTCACAGGGAAGGGCTCACCCCTTATGAGGAGTCTCTTGAGGGTCCGGCAACAGATCTCAAAAGGTCTCATCCAAGTCAGCCCTTGGTACGCGAAGGAGGAGGGGCAGAGGGGAAGGCGGGCTGAGGTTGGGGGAGGAGGGGGGCAGAGAGGAGGGGAAGGGAGCAGAAATAAGGGCAGGGGGGAGGCGGGCTGAGGGCGGGGGAGGAGGGGGTTGAGAGGGTGTGGGGAGGGGGCAGGTAGGCAGGCTGAGGGAGGGAGGGGGCAGGCTGAGAGGGAGGGGGAGGGGAAGGGAGGGGCTGAGGGAGAGGGAGGGGGAGGGGGGAAAGGGCTGAGGCGCAGAGAGGGGGAGGGAGCAGCTTGGAGTGGGGAGGAGCAGCAGCTCACGATTCAATATCAAAACATGTATTCCACTTGTAGCTGTCGGCAAATTCCAAAAGGTACTGAAAATCTTTTTTTTTTGGCAAAAAAGAGACTTCTATTAAGTAAGAAAGAAACTCGCTAGAGCAAGCTCTGAGCGGAAATACAACATCATGAAATCATGAGAATAAATAAAACCCCCTCAAAGTGAGGTGGAAAACAACCAAGGCTGAGGCTGAAAGTGCCACCTCAACCCTGTAGGAGTCTCAGAGAAGAAAGGAGAATCCTTCCATTCCCTGAAGAAAGAAGCCCTCCTAGCTGAGGCTGCCGGGAGTCTCCCTATATACTCATCCATACGACCATCAAAGTATGTACGGTGTCTGTCCAGATACTAGCCAAAGTGTGCGAGGGATGAACCTGAGTATCCTCCATAGCCTCTGTGCATCTGGCTCTCCAGATATGCCAGGATGCTATGCTCGCTAAAATCTCCCAAGAAGTATCCAGAGAGGCATGTACATCTGTAAAAGGAAGGTGTGGTACCACATCCAACGAAGAGGACTCACTCTGATGATGTTGAACCAAAATGGCCTGAGAGGAGTCAAGTCTCTCATAGAATACGTAAGGCCCTGTAAGAGAAAGCCAAGCCACTGAGCCCCATGTCATAAAGAATGGGGAGTGGACAAAGTGACTGAAAATCCTAGCTACCCCCATCCAAATCATCCTCGCCTATCTGCAATCCCATAAACAATGTTGAATAGTCTCCAAAGCAGAGAGGCAACAAGGGCAAGTATGGTCGGCTCCGAACTTGGATCTCCAAAGATTCACTACAATCCCACCATGGATAGAAAGCCAAAAGAAGAGAGTGATCTTTTTATTCCTGTGGGATTTCCAGAGTCTCCTCCAGAAGCACCTCTGCAGATCCGCAGTGATATCAAATGTCTCCCAATGAGGAACTTTGGAAGGTCTCCAACCTCTACTACAGAGCTGAAATCTCCTGGCATTACTGACCATGTAACGAAAGAAGGGGATGCTCTTCTCTCGATGCCCTGCGTCAATCCACTCCCACTCTCCAGGGTCCCACTGCAAATACCTAATGGGAACTCCCCCGTAGAGCCAAAGCCTCCAAGACCCGATGGAGAGTAGCCGGGGGTCTGGGTCGAGGAACCACTCTGAATGTGATTCCTGCACCAAAAGGCCTACAACCCTGATAGGCTGAAAAGTAGACTCAAGCAAGATGTCCTCTGTGGATCTGAGCAATCTGCCACCATCCTGCACAGTAAAAACTAAAGCATCCTCCTGTGCATCTCAAAAGGCCAAAACCTGAAGCGGAACACCACCTCTCGTAAAAGTACCTGCCCAAGTGGAGCAAGTGAGTGGCATATCATCTTTGTCTACCCACTCCTCTGGAAGGGCTGCCTCAATCTGCAAGATCCTCCCTGCACTCCCTCTGAGATGTCCTGTCAACTGAGACTTAGTCTCCTCTGGAAGCCTGCGGAAAGCTTTGGAAGCCTGCGGAAAGCTTTCCAAGACCCCAAAGATGATACAGGTCCCCTCTCCCACCTGGACCACTGCATGTAGAGTGAGGCACCAAGTGGTTTGCCATGATCATCTAAAATACTGTCATTCCACATGATGGGTTGCCTATCAATCTCTTCACGAGAGGAAGGAGGAATCCTCCGAAGAGTGCTCCTAAAAATGGCCCATGCTTTCAGAATGGCAACCATGAGAGGGGACGAAGGTGATCTGAGGTGTGCTGTGGTGAAGATCCACCTAATACTACTCATCCAATCTCCTCTTGAAGAAGGTGTGCACCTCTGTATGTTGCTAATAAGAAAGGCCTTCCATGGTTCCTGCCCTAGCATAAGTCCCCGCACCACCATCTTGCATAGTAAAGCTCTGCACTGTAAATCTGGATCAATAATATTGAGACCCCCTTCCTGTGTAGGGAGGATGAGGGTCTCCCAAGCCACCCTGGCTAAGGTATCTGCTGTGCCATCAAGCCCACTCCAAAGAAAATTTCTGATCGGTCTCCTGAGCTGAGTGATGCAGTCCCTAGAATAGCACCAGCAAGAACAAACAAACCAAGCCGTGGCCAAGAGGACCTGGTTGACCACCACAACTCTAGAGGCAAGATCCAGCTTGGCTGAGCTCCAAAAAAGGAGCTTCCTCCTGATGCTCTCCAACACGGGAGCAAACTGCTGCGTGGAAGAAATATCCAAGCCGACGTGGCAGCCCAAATACCTGACAGGCACACCCCTCTGAACCCAAGTGAATCCTATGTCAAGTCCCCAAACTGGAGTGTTTCATCACTGATCCAAAAGCCATTGGATTTATGCCAATTTATCTGTGCCCCCGCCGCCAAGCAAAATAAATCCAATGCTGTCCTGAAAGAAGTGAGCGTCTGTGGAGTGGCATCCAAGTAAACTGCTGTGTCATCTGCCAACTCACTGTCAAGTAACTCCTCTTCCCTTCTAATGAGAAGTCTCAGCCCAATGATGTCAGCTTGAGATCTAACATAGATACTCATAGCTTCGGCCACGAACACAAAAAGGAAAGGAGCAAGGGGGCATCTCTGACGGACTGATCTGGAAATCTGAAATCTCTCACCCCTTACCCCACCAATAAGTACCTAGCTGTGGGCTGATCTGTACAAGGAGGAAACACCTCTGATCCAAGCATCAGTAAAGCCAAAACGTAGAAGGGTGCCCTCCAAAAAAACCCAATCTACTCTGTCATGAGCTTTCTCAAAATCCAAAAGTAGAGTGGCTAGATTCTGGCCGCTCTGCATGGCCCACTCTGAGGCTTTCGAGAAAGAGAAAATGTTATCAAAAATGCTTCTGCCATGCACAAATCCCATCTAAGTGTCATGAATAAGATATGGGAGAAGGGGCTGCAATCGAAGGTTGATTGCCTTGGCCAGAATTTTGTAACAAGTCCCTAGAAGTGTGATAGGCCTCCACTGGGACACTAGATTTATGCAATCTCCTTTCGGGATAAGGTGGATAAGACCTTTTGTAAGCGACCCGGGCATCTCACTAGCATCAAGCAAAACATGCATATCCGGTTTCACCAACAAAGGGATGCTCTGCCAAATAACCTGTCTAGCATCCTCTCTATCCCGTGTCTCAAGATCAGTAGTAAGAAGGGCGGCATAAAAATCTGAAGCTATGGGCAAGACATCATCAGGATCTGTCTGTAAAACCCCATGTGAGTCAATAAGTTGGGATACACTCTCTCTAGTATGTCTAGGGCCAAGAGTAGAGAAAAAGTGTTTATTGACTCTGCCACCCATCTGAATCCAGAAGGACTCCCATGCATGAAAGGCATACTCTACTCTCTGATCAAGCAACTCTGATCAAGCAATACCTGCTGATGAGCCCTTGGTACAGCAAGGCGCTCTTGAATCCAAGCATCTGAAGGTCGTTTCTGCTCTTCCCTTTGCAAAGCTGCCAACTACTGGCGAACACCAATCTCACGTCTGAGAATATCTCGTCTCCTGGTACGAGCAACTGAGAGGTAGAAGTCGCTAATACCAGAAAGGGCAGCAGCTACTTGTGATGGCAATGGCTGCCCACCCTGGACATGAGAAACCCATATCTGCAGGGCTGCCTCTGTAAGGTTCTCCTCTGTGTACAAGGCATATGGAATCCTGATGCTGGCAGATCGGCCTCTCAAGTGAAGCTCTGAGATAGCCAGCACAACAGGAAAGTGGTCTGAAGTGGAAATCCCAGCAGCAATGCATACCGATCCACCTCTGTCAAGTGCCCAATCATCTACATAGAATCTGTCAATACATGCATGAATAGGCATCTACTGCCTCCTGTTGACCAAGAGAACAGGAGGGACTGTGGCTGAATAAGAAAGGCACCGTCCAACCAAGTATCTCTGCCACAGTAGTGAAAAAGGAAGGCATCCCAAGCTACTCTCTCCAAAGAGTGAAGTCCTCCTTCTCTATCCCCTTTTTTGTCTGACAGTAACTCAACCATGTTAAAGTCACCTCCAATCGCCCATGAATCCGCAATGGGGGCCCACGAGAGCAAATCCTTCCACATAAAGACACGTTGCCCTCTAATGTTGGAGGCATACAGGTTAAGGAAGCCAACCTTACACCCTCCAATCAAGAGAATAATCCACTGAGCTCTAGAGGGAATAATGACTCCGTGTCCAACAACCAAGGGGAGAACCGACTACGAAACTGAAATAGAAGTGCCCCCCCTGGTGCCCAAGGCAGGCGACCAAAAAGTATGACCAGAAAGCAGTTTGCCAGACTTAGAGCAATCACTGGCATCCAACTTGCGTTCCTGGATAAAAAGGATATCAATAGCACCTCCAGTGACACATGGATGAAGCTGATTCTGGATCAGCTGCCTATGGCGATGGTGTGGAACTCCGCCTAGGCCCTGTATGTTCCAGCTGACTATCTTCATTGACGGGAGGATGCTGGATGGAAAGGCTTACCCGACCTAGTAGAGGAGGCCAGCTTCCCCTGGGCCGAAACACTCCTGCTGAGGGCAAGAAACTCAACAAGTGAAAGGATCCCTACACCTGCAAAGGGGGAGGCCCTGTCAAAAGGAATCCCAACGACCGGGACCCCAAAATCTTGGCTATCCCCTTCCAAATAATTCTGGCCTGTCTGCAATCCCATAGGCAATGCTGAAGTGACTTCTCGGTAGTAAGGCAATGAGGACAAGAATGGTCGGCCCCGAACCTGGATCTCCATAGGGTCACTGCAATCCCATCATGAATAGAAAGCCAAAAGAATAGAGTGATCTTTCTAGTTCTGTAGGATTTCCATAATCTTCTCGAGAAGTTCTTCTATATGTCCATTTTGTTATTTTACTACTTCTCTTCCCTATTTTCACTTTTTATTGGTGGTTAATTGTGGAATTCACATCTTTGTGTCATGCTTCACTCTTTTGTACTCCTGCACTTTCAGTGCCAGCCCCCATGCAGCTTGCCCACTCCTTTGCAGGCAAGTTGATGTCCACATCCTTATAGAAGGTGCGTCACAGACACCTCCACTGACCACCCCCCCATGTCTCGACTTCTCCAACTGGATCCCCTCTTTTCAATAAAAACTTGAACTTTTCTCTCCTTTTGGTAATTACTCCTCTCACTTGGCAGGTTCCCAGGATCCATGTATGTACCATGCCTAGGATGGGTAGGAAAGTTGCTTTAAAAAAGGCTTATTTGAATCAACCATTTTTGGAGCACTGATGCATTTAGTATCCCTATTAATGGCCAGGAAGTCCACATTCTTGTGAACAAGGAAACTCACACATGAATCAAATGTAATGTTTGGATTTGAACCTGGGTGGAGGGAAAGGATGGATTGAAAGTTGGGAAAGCTCAAGGTATCCAGTGTTCTATTACGCGTTTTATGGGGAGCCATCAATATAGCCTTGGTAATGAGACATTAGGATAACAGTGGGGGTTTCAAAATTGGACATCAATTTTATGAAAGGTCTAATATTTTTGGTACACAGACATATGCATGTAGCATGTTGTATAAAGCTAGACAATTGGTCTGAATTGCTTTATGTATGAATCATTGAATATAGTTCTCTGTTTTTGTTAAAGATCATATTTATGCAGCAGGACAGTTTCTCACCCAAACCCTCTTCATAGACAAGAGTATTTTGTCAAGCCATGTGCAATCGCTGTATACTTATATTATGCAATGTGTCTCTAAGAATCGAGTGCTTGACAACAGCAGTTGTAAAATACCAAATGTTGTATTCCAGGTATGTCACAGTCAACGAAAGGCATGGTCAGCAGCTTTTTTATTACTTTGTGACATCTGCAAATGATCCGAGCACAGATCCACTTGTTTTATGGATGAATGGTGGGCCAGGCTGCTCCAGTTTTGATGGCTTTATATATGAGCACGGTATTCTACTATTCCAACAAAGGATAAATATTTTCTTCCAGTCTCAAATTAGGGTTTTTTTCGGTTGAATCTTCTCCCCTCCTTATCATCCTGCTTGTTATGCATAGTTCAGTTCTTTTCTTCACCTGGATTAATATTTATAGCTTGTGAAAGAACTATGGTAACTAGAGAGCTTTCTTTTTTAAGACTTGGTCACATTTTATCTTTAGCAGGAAAAAGATAATGTAATGTATCTATATGTGCTTTGTACATGTTAGGGGCTTACCAATGAAACCAGAATGTAATCTCTATCTGAAGATCAACAGTATATTGTGTTGGTATTATTGCACTCCAGATACCTAGGATATAATGATCCTTTGTCTATAGGGGTCAAAGAAGTCATGCTTGAGCACTGCTTCCATAAACATTTGTATCATGATGTAGAAGAGTGTAGTGTTATTTGGCCTATATGGCGAATGGAAGAGAGGCCTCCATGAAAAAGTGGGGGGTGAAGCATAGGTGTGGCCAACGGGAAGGCCATGCATTATCTTAAAGGGGGTCCTTCCTTTGGAAATGAGCATCTCGTTTGAGTTTTCTTGTCATTTGGCTTGCTTCTTTTATTCATGCTTTGTAAGTAGCTTTACCCTAGGGCCCAGGACAGTTCGGCAGTCCTGTTGGGAAAGTGGTGTTTCCCTTCCCCTGGGTCTTATCTATTCCAGTAGTTGTGATAGTTTTCTATTCTAGGTTAGATTCCCATCTAGGTTTTCTAGTTTAGGTGACTTGATTGTCCCTTCTATCCATTGAAGTCAGCGATTCACCTTTCTTCCTTTACATGTGCCCCCTGCCTGCTGCCAAGCCTTATCACACAAACTTATCTTCCTAGTGTAGCTCTTCCCTAGGTAGAAGCAAGAAGTGACCTTATCCCAATGTCTGAAGCTTTGATGAAGCTCTCTCGATGATTGATGCAGGGGTTGGTTGGTCTATGCCTCACTGCCCTCCTTGATATGGACTGCTACCAGAGCAAGGAAATGTTGGTTGGTCTATGCCTCACTGCCCTCCTTGATATGGACTGCTACCAGAGCAAGAAGATGTTTGGTTTTTCCATAGAGATACAGGACGCGTGTTCTCGTTCTTCTCAATTATCTTGGATATGGGAAGCCTGAGAACAGGCCTGTTGGATCCACTATCTATAGTGCTGTAATGTCAAGTCGCCACTATTTGGTATAGCCCTGTTGGTTCCACTATTGGTAATTTATTATAGTGCTGTAATGTCAAGTCACCACTTTTTGACGCCACTCCTGGTTCTACTGCTCAATATATCTCTCAACACTTCATGAATTTACAGAACATCCTATGTCTTTTGATACGCATGGTTGTTGTGCGGCCATTTATGCAATTCTTGCAGCCAGCAAAGCTTTGTTGCAGATCTATTATTCTAAGCAGTGAGGAGAGAAAGATAGTTGACAAATCTTGATGAATTTCAGTGGCGATCTCTCTATGTGTTGCTTTCTTCATACAACGGTGCAATAATATGGCCCTACATATTGGTTTTCTTCTCCTCTTTGCTTCCAATAGTAGCAATCATCAAGAAGGAAATTAGCCAATCGCTTCATTGCCTTGGTAGGTGTTTCTTGGTTTTCTTTTTAGGAACTATGGTTTCTGTTATGAAAAGGCTGAGCATAGGAAGTAATCAAATACTTTGAATATCTGACATTGACACTTCCTCAGCAAGCCATGGCATCCAAGACCTACTTCAATGACTTGTGGGGGAGGATTTTTCGCCACAGCTTGTAATGCCACACACAATGCCCATAGAGATACATGCTTACAATTCTGTTTTGGCAATTTACTGATGATAGGCCTCTAAGAAAAAGTATGGTGTTTGCATTTTCTCATTGTTTTTCCCCAAAAGGGTGAGGTCACGGAGGAGGGGATGGAGTTTGATGTTTAGTGCCTTGGCTTAGTTTTGGTAGGCATTGCCAAGGAGGGTGATAGATCTCCTTGGGGATCCTAACCCCTCCTTTGGGAACGAGATGAAGAGTCCCTCTGAAAGGTAAGGAGGCAAGATACTGCAATCCCAAATCTCCGAAAAGGCTGAAGTGATGGTAGCCCCAGCAGAAGTCCAGTGAGTGATGAAGAAAGTAGGCGTGATGCCATTGTCACTTGGGCCCTTGCCTTTTGACAAGGCAAGAAGTGTTGTCACAAGGGGGGCATCCAAGTGAGTCCTCACCTCTATTATGCCCAGGTAGGCATGTGCTCTCAGACTCTGCACTGAGCTGTATATTTGGCCAGGGTGGAGGGATTGACCGAATAGAGAGAGGAGTAGAAGTGTATAGCAACCTATCTGACTGCGAACTTAGTGGAAAACTTAGTGAGGATCATGTCGCTGCATGACACTCTCCCTGCTATGTCAATATCCCATGATTACGTCATCCCCAATCTAGGTCGAAAAAGCCTCTCAAGTGGAGTATCGGTACTCATATCTCTAGTAAAGAACATGCTACTGCTCTGTAAGAGATTACAAAGATATGGTGTTGTAGGCATAAAGTCAACCCTATGGTTGACCAGTAGTACTTGGGTACTATATATACCAAGTACTTGTATTGTTTCATTTGAACATTTCTATTGGAGCTTTCTTGTGTGTGCACTCTTGCTCACTTGTGTTCACAACCTGTCTCCACTTTGTTCCTACATTTGGTATCAGAGCGCTTCCGTCTCTAGAGCCCATTCCCGTGCTTGCTTCGAGACTCCCGCAAGCTTGGTGCTCCAGTGCACATTCCTGGTTCTCACATTCAGCTCTCCAGCTTTTGCTTGAGGTAGCTCCAATAGTCCAGCGGCTATTTTTTGACCTTTTGAGGTCCGATTTCGACGTTTTTCAAAATTTCAGAGTTGCCCGCATGCAAGCAAATCTGTCCCACACCATTTCAAGCGGAAAAAAAGAAAAAAAAATCTGTTCTTTTTTGTCCATACAGTCCGTACGAATCTATTCGTACAGTTGCACGACAGTGCCGCGAGTTCGTACGACTTGCCGGAACCTGATTTCGAGTCCGTACAACTTGTTAGAAGGCAATTCGAGCAGTTTTCGACTGTTTTTCGGCGTTTTTGCTCAGATCTAGACTCTTTTCAGCTCCAGCCTCTCCCGGGTGTGTTCTAGCAGCTCCAGGCTCTTCTCTACACGTGTATTGTGGTCAGAAGTGCTCACGTCAACTCCATTATCATCTCCAACTTGCCCACACAGTCAATGGACTGTTTTGCAGGTGTTTCAGGCCAAGGTGCACTTTCAATAAGTGTTTTGAGCTGTGTATTTCACTTCGGGACTGTTTTTGCAGCCCATACTCTTACACTCTCAGGTGCATTTGTAGATACTCTGCATTGTTGGGCGCATTTGCAGTTACTTTACAGTTGTGGATGCTTTCGAGCTCCGTTGGATGCATTTGAGCACTCGTGGGTGCGCTCTTTTAGATTTGGGTTGTGCATTTTCAGTTTGGGATTGCACTTCAGATTGCAGCAGAGTGCAGTGATTTGTTTATGCCATTTTTGCAATGATTGCAATGTGCAGTCAGTGGCATTTCAGAGCAGCCAGTCGTACTTTGCATTTGCAGCAAGCATTTGTTTGGGATTTGCAGGCACATTTGCAGCCAGTTGCACTTTTGGGACTTGCAGTTCTTTTTGGAGGTACATTTTGGGACTTGCACTTTTGGAACTTGCAATTCTTTTTGGAGGTACATTTGCAACTTGTGGGTATTCCATTTTGCATCATGTCAACTCTTTCAAATAGTTTTGGCAATTTGTTCGAGGGTGACAAGCTGGATGGACCAAACTATGCCTTGTGGTCATTCATGCTTAAGAACATCTTGGTTGGTAAGGGCTTGTGGGATATTGTTAGTCGGGATGAGGTGAGGCCAGCAGGCTCATCTACATCCAGCACAACTTCTTCGGGTCAGACTATAGGCAGACAGCAGACTGCTACCGCCGCTCCTGCTAGTCCCATAGCATCGACGAAGGAGTAGAAGAAATTTGACCGCCACAGTGTCCAAGTAATGTTTTTGATTGCCACAAATGTGAAGAGGCACATTATGACAACTATCAAGTCATGCAAGGATGCAAAGGCAGCATGGGAAAGATTGGCAAATATGTATCATGTTAAGAATGAGGCAAGGGCCATTGCCTTGACAAATAAGCTCAAGGATCTCGAGATGCAGGAAGGCCAGGCCATCACTGATCATATTGCTAGGATCACTGATCTACATGATCAGCTCATAAGTATTGATGAGGAAATAGAAGACAAGAAGCTCATTTCTATTACTCTCAATAGCTTAGCGCCCTCATATGGCACATTCGTCACTTCATTGACCATTGTTCTCAGGGCAGCCCCACTCTCGTTCGATGAGTTAGTTGGGCTTTTGTTGCAGGAAGAGGAGAGATGCTCAAATTTTGCCAAAGCTTCTCGTCAGGGTGAGCAAGCGCTTGCCATGGGTGGAAAAGGAAAATTTCAAAAAAAGTTCGAGCCAAAACACAGCCATACAACTCAACCCAAGGAGGGAAATGCAAGCAGTTCAAGCAAAAATCAGAAAAAGGGCAAATGCAATTATTGCAAGAAGCCAGGGCATTACATCACAAAGTGTCAGAAAAGGATTGCCAATGAAAAGAAGAGGCAAAGGGACAGCTCTAGCAGTAATTTTGTTGCCCCCAGTGAAACTCGTGCTTCAAATGCACATGGTGAAGCTCATCTTGCCCAAGGTGATAGAGATTTTGTGTTTGCTGCATTTAATGAGAAGATGGATGCCAGGGGGGATTTGAATGCTGAAAAACAATCAGGGGATGCTTCCCTTGTTGCAAGTGATACATGGTATATCGACAGTGGTGCTACTAAGCACACGACTCCTCGCCAGGAGTGGCTTGAGAGCATCACACCTGTTCATGGCAGACAGGTTATGTGTGCCAATGATGCTTCTCAAGACATCATCGGAGTTGGGCACATTCCTATTCAGCTTGATAATGGGAAAGCTAGGTATATCTGAGATATTTGGTATGTTCCAGATTTGAGGCAAAATCTGATTTCAGTTTCAAACATTACCCATGATCAACATATGTTGGTCGAATTTCAGGATAACCAATGCAGGATCAAGGATCCAAAGAAAGGGTATGAGGTTGTAGCAACAGGCACATATGATAGAGGCTTATACAAGCTTGATGCTCAGCCTTATGATCAGAAGGTATTGGCTGTAGCGGATGTGCACACTTTCCGAGCAAAAACCTACGTGCAGAAAAGTCCGAGCGATAAATTTTTACACCAACCATGCTTGTATATTTCTCAAAGGAATATACAATTCTTTCTTAATTTCTCATTTATGGAACCATATACTTACTTATTTTTCATTATAACCCTCATTTTAGAGAACATCATCTATATATGAACAAACAGTGAACAAACTCCTATAAATACCTCCCTACCATACTCTCTTTTGAGGATTATGGTAATTCAATCGATTTAAAAGAGTTTCCCTAATCTTTAGCAATCCCATATTTGAAGCTCTCATATAACAATGTATACCATATTTCTTGGATGATCAGGAAAAAGATATTGGAAACCTCATACTTGAAGCCATTATAATTGATCATAAATTAATCTCTAATACATTATCAAATATGGGAAGGCAAGGGAGGGATTTTCAAAATATTCCCAATTCTCCAAACCTAAGTACTTTTAAGGAAATGTGGTCTCTATTGAACTCCTTCTTACCATAATATGAATTAGGGAGAAGTTGTAACTCTCTTATACATCTTGAAATTTTTAATTTATCTCTTTTATAACTATAAAAAGTGTAATTTTAAGCCTACCATTGCATAGATCATGAGATTCTGAACATTTTTCCCTTTTACAGCTCCTCAATCTGAGCTAAGGAGCAAAGGTTATGACCCTTTCTGCGTAGGCTATCCAAGGGTATTCGGCCGGCGGAATAGGGTTGGGGCAAGCTCTTTAAACCATATTCCTCTGGCAAAATACACTTAGAGGGTCTAATTAAAAAGGTATTATATATTTTTCTTAGGTCATCCTGAGGAACTGTAAAGAGGATATTTGCTCAAAATTTCATGATCGAACCAATGGTGAAAGGAAAAGAAAGGATTTTTGAAAGTCGTAAATAAGTCACCACTTAGACATTATATATGTATATTATATAAAGGTATATTTATATCTATATCTATTTATCAATATTTCATATTTACTTACATATTCCTTGAAATAATTTGGATTATTTTGCTCCCCAAAAATGACTTGAGCCTATATATTTGGACCCTCCCACCTTTTGTCCGCTCATCGCTTGGGGGTTTTTGCTCGGAAAATGGAAACCCCCGGCTGTAGCAAACACTTCCTAGGCTGATTTATGGCATGCCAGGTTTGAACATGTCCATCATAGGGCATTGTCCTACTTGTACAACAATAATATGACTCAGGGAATGCCAAAACTACAGCAACCAGAAAATGAAGTGTGTGAGGGGTGTGCACTTGGCAAATTGCATCGCTTGCCATTCAGTAAACAAGGCAAGAATTGGGTCAAGGCAACCAGAGTGTTGCAGATAGTGCACAGTGATGTATGTGGCCCCATGACTATTCCCACGCATAGAGGAGCAAGGTACTTTGTAACCTTTATAGATAACTTCTCCAGGTTCACATGGCTTTTTCTCATGAAGGAAAAATCTGAGGTGTTCTATTGGTTTCAGGAGTTCAAAGCTATGGCTGAGAACCAAACCAATTCTAGAATAGGAACACTCAACTCGGATAGAGGGGGAGAGTACATGTCACATGCATTCCAGGGATTTTTGAAGCAGCATGGGATTAAAAATCACTTGACATGCCCTTACACACCACAGCAGAATCCACTCCCTGAGAGGAAGAATCGTACTCTCATGGAAATGACGAGATGCATGCTGAAATTCAAGAGAGTCTCAAAGGCTTTTTGGGGAGAAGCAGTTGTGACGGCCACTTATATTCAGAACAGATGCCCTACCAAAGCTTTAGTTAATGTGACTCCATTTGAGGCTTTGTATGGCTTTAAGCCAAAGGTTAGTCATTTCAGAATTTTTGGCTTAGTGGCATATGCTTTGGTTCCAGATGCACATCGGACAAAGCTTGATGACAAGAGTGTCAAATGCATTTTCGTGGGGTATAGCACTGAAAGCAGGGGATTTAGGCTTTATAATCCCGCTACCAAGAAGGTAATAATCAGCAGAGATGTTCTCTTTGTTGAGAATGAGTGCATGCAGCCCGCTAGTGCAGACTTGCCACCATATGATGACACCCCTTTGGACATCATCCAGTTTGAGGATGACGAGACAGAGTCTCCTGATGCTTCCCCTTCTACTTCTCATAGTTCAGATGGCTTGTGACATGTTGAGGATGGCTCTCCCTCAAATGTTTTAGATTTGCAGCAAATTAATGAGAATAGACAGCCTCATGTTTGGAGGCATTATCAACATGGTGAGGCCACTAAAGATGTTGATGCAGCCCCGAGTGGTACAGTAGAGAAATCTATTCCACGACGTTGGGCAAGGTTGACCATTCAAGATGCTAAGGATCAGCTACTTTGGGGAAAACCAGGGCCAGCACTAAGAAAAATAAAAAAAAGGTCAATTTTGCTTTGATGACCTCAGTGATGGAAGCTGAAAATGAGCCTCAGAGCTTCAAGGATGCTCAGCATAATCCGGCATGGCAGAAAGCTATGGAAGCTGAGATTAAATCCATTGAGAAGAATGCCACATGGGACTTGGTTGATGCGCCCATTGGGAAAAATGTGGTTGGCACGAAATGGATTTATAAGGTGAAATACCATTCAAATGGCACAGTTGAGAAATACAAAGCTCGTTTGGTTGCCAAGGGGTATGCACAAGAGGAGGGGATAGATTATGAGGAGACATTTGCTCCAGTGGCCAAGATGACCACCATTCGTTGTGTCATCTCTCTTGCTGCGTTTTATGGTTGGTCAGTGTACCAGATGGATTTCAAGACCGCTTTCCTCAATGGAGATCTTAAAGAGGAGGTCTATGTACATCAGCCCCAAGGTTTTGAGGTGAAGGGACAAGAGCACAAGGTATGCAAGCTCAGGAAGGCTCTATATGGGCTGAAGCAAGCACCTCGTGCGTGGTATCAGAAGATACATCAGTTTTTGCTGTCCAAGGGCTTCATAAACACTCATACAGAGCCAAATCTGTATGTTCTGCAGCAAAAATCAGAATTGGTCATGTTGGTACTATATGTGGATGACATTATACTCACTGGCAGTGATTTGCAGCAAATTACAGTAGTGCAGTCCACTTTATGTCACAACTTTGACATGACAGATTTGGGCCTATTGCACTATTGTCTTGGCATTGAGTTTTGGCAGACCCATGATGGGATCTCTATGTCATAGACAAAGTATACTGCTGAAAAGTTTGATGGCACTTTGTACAGGCAGTTGGTTGGCAGTTTGATATATCTATGCTCCACACGGCCTGATATTGCCTACGCCACAGGGCTTTTGAGCCAGTTCATGCATTGTCCCACGATCACACATTGGAATGCAGCAAAGAGGGTCCTCAGATATGTCCATGGCACTCTCTCTCTTGGCTTGCATTATGCTTCAGATTGTGATCTAAAGCTGAGTGGTTTCACCGACTCAGATTGGTCAGGGGACATTGACGACAGATGGTCCACTACTAGCTATTGCTTCTCATTGGGTTCAACCTGTATGTCATGGCTCAGTAAGAAGCAAGAGCGAGTCTCTTTTTCCTCCAGTGAAGCAGAGTACAAAGCTGCAAATTCAGCCACTATGGAGTTAATGTGGTTAAGGAAGCTTTTGCATGACTTGCATCATGCACAGGATGGCTATTGTACTCAAAGTCTCCGGGACTCCCACCAAGAGTCACACTTGGGTCACATCATGGTCACTTGAGCAACATGCCAAGTTGTTAGACCTTGGTCATACCTAGTCACATCGTGTTCACATATGTTCACATCTTGGTCACTCTGGAACAGACTTGGACATGACTTGACATGGACATGACTTTGACATGGACATGACTTGGACATGACTTGACTTGGACATGACTTGACATGGACATGACATGGACATGACTTGACATGACTTGGACATGACTTGACCTGGACATGACTTGGGTATGACGGAAGCAATACATGACTGAAGAGTGCCAAACCTCAACCTCGACCCACCATGGTCAAAGTTGATCAGAGGGAAGTACTGGTGCAATGGTACACGGGATACACCTATTGGTGCACATGGGAAGCAGTCCAGCTGGCGCAATGGTGCACGGGGTACACTTGTCGGTGCACATGGGAAGCAGTCCAGCAGAGTGCACAGGCGGTACTCGTTGGTGCACAGGGGAAGCAGTCCAACAGTTAAGAGGTATAGGTGGTGCACCAACCCTCGCAACCAACTAGTGTCAAGAGCGCATGGAATGGACAGGAGAACACATGGAGCACGGGTTTCACTGACCCAGAACAGGCTGGAGTGTTGCGGAAGCCATCAAGGGCAGAGCGGCCCACAAACCGTGGAACGGCTAAGGATGCAAGAAGACATCCAATAGGAAGAAGGAGAGGAGATTGGCAGCGGGGGGTGGAGCAAAGGAGGAGAAGGTGAAGAGGGGGCAAGGGGAAAGGGGGGGAGGACATTCTGGCAGGGGCAGGAGGCGTGAGCGAAGGAGTGAGAGGCTAGAGTCAAGAGCTTGCCTCGTGTGTATGTTCTCCGGGTGTATCAGTCATCTTGCTTTCTAATGAATTATGCTACTCCCCATCTCTGCTCGCTACTCTAAAATCTCTTTCCGTTGTGTTCTCCTCCCCTCCTCTCCCTTCACCTGGTACAACGTACCTGTGTTATGTGGTTGAAGTTCTTTGCCATTCATGTCGAGGGTTGGCTTTTATGATGTTGTTCCACTTTGGTCTTCTTCTTGCTCACATCACTTCAGCACTTGTACCGCTTGCACATAGTTGACACCATCGACTAGCACTCGCCTACGTACCATCAGTGACACTTATGGCATGTCTTACTCGCTTCTCGCACCAGTGGCCCTAGGCCTCCGGTAATACTTCCGGAAGTGTTAGGAAACACCCCCCCCCCCCCCCCCCCTCAGACAGTTTATGGCGATCATGGTGGGATACTGGTGGTGTTGAGTAGCACGAGTGAAGTGGTGATGTAGGGTCCTAGAGAGAGGTCTTATGCCGAGTAGTTTTGAAACATTTGAAGGAGCTAGTGAGAGAACAAGGAGGTACTTGAGGAGAGTGGAGAAAAGACTTCCGGCAGACCAAACTAGGTACAAGAAGCATTACGTGCGACATAAGTTTGCGAAGTCCTCAACTCGAGCGCAAAGTGAGCCCATTGGAGCAGTAGCCAGAGCAAGTAACTTCATCGACACTCTCATTGACTTGGATCAACAGGAACCCTGGTGGTCAGATCCGGACTCTGGAGAAGAAGTGCAAAGCGGAGAACAGGTGAAAGAAGAGGGTACTAGGGACAAGGGCTCCTCAGGGACTCATCAAGGTCAAGGAAGCCCCTCTCCTCCTCCTGCAACGATGTCTTCATCAACCACCTCTTCTACCAGAGTGGTGACTCCATCTGCTCCCGCCTCGACCTCTTGTGGACAAGCTGCTACCTCATCTGTTATGCATAGCTCCGGACTCCTAGCTAATCCTTCTTCTACATCTATCCCATTGGGGTACTTTTGCTCCGGCCATGCCTTTACCTGCCATGATGGTTTCATCTCCCTTTCCATCCACACCACTCATCCATGACTTCAACTCCGTCCCTCTCTTTCCCAAATGCTCTCCCATCCTCTTTCACCCCCACATCTTCCATGTTCTCACCCTTTCCCTCTGCAACACCGAGACCCCCCACTTGCGCGCTACCATCTGGGTACACTTCCTCTATGACTACATCAGTATTGTCTTCCCCATTGTGGTCCTCCACAGGAGGAGTTGTCGGGGTGGTCTCCTCCTTGGGAGCACCAATACTCATTACATCCCCATCGGGACTCCCTCCAACTCTTGCATCCTCCAACCTCTCGGGTGGGGATGGCTGTTCTTAGTCCTCCAGACAGAGCTAGACTTCTCAAGCTACTCAACAAGGTCCACGTGAAGACTCAAAAGTTCAAAGGCCACCTCCATGAGGATGCGGAAGCTCATGTGAGGAAGTTCCTCACAGCATGTAGAGCTAAAGGTGTGGAGAATGAGCATGCGTTCCTTCACATCTTTCCCTCGTCATTGGAGGATGCCGCGGATGTATGGTACAATCAATTTCCTCCGGACCACTTCCAGACATGGACAGACCTAAGGGAGGAATTCTTACGCACTTTCAAGTTGGAAAAATTCGAACACATGATTGTCCAAGAGTTATCCACTGACACCATGAAGCCTGGAGAAAGCATCTCTGAGATGTATACAAGGATGAGGGTCTTGGCGGCAAAGATGTCGATGCCACCCAATGACACCGTCATGAAGGGGTGGTTTTTGAAGGCTTTACCCTCCACCATTGCTATAAGGCTGGTTGACAAACTCCCTGAGCATGCCTCACTACAAGAATTTTTTAGGGAAGTGGTGAAGATGGAACGGTCCCAGTTAAGTTTCGCCTCAACACCCGCCCAAACCACCCAACTTCCGAGAGAAGAGGGCTCACAGGCATGGCAACAACTCAAGAAGGAATTAGAAGAAATCAAAGAAGGTCTGAAAGACAAAACAAAAGTGGATGGACCGTCACCCTTTGAAGCTCAGATAAGAAGTGGTCTCTGGTGCACCGACTGCAAGGGTTCTGGCCATGGCTACTGGGAATGTCCATCGAAGCGTAAGGTACCCACCCCGACCTCCTTTTGCACATTTTGTGAAATTCATGGATATGATGCCTCCGAGTGTAGGTATCTTAAGGGGTTGAGGAAGCTTCTACCGGAGTATCCAATTGGAGAACCACTGGTGGCTACAATCAACAAAGCTGCACCGACCACTTCAGGGCCAGTACCCCTAGCTTCAGCCCTTGTGAAGGCACCTGAACCACCCACCCATTCTATCATTCCACCTCCACTACTTCCTAATCCTCCTTTGCTCCAAGTATCTACTCCTAGTGAATTTGGGGCTCCATACTTCTATCCTCCACCCTACTATGCACAGTATCAACCACCTATGTCAGGGGGTGGATATAGACCCCCTTATATCCGCGGTCGACGGGGTGGGTTCCGAGGTGGATGTGGAGGTAGAGGTACCAACATTCGCAGGCCCATCATGTGCTATAGATGTGGCGAGTACGGCCATTACCAAGATGATTGTACACAACCATTCGGGGGACCCTCTTGTACACAGTGCAACACAAATGAACACTACACCAGAGATTGTCCCAATGGCAGAAGGGAATCAACATCGCAAGTCAACATGGTTGATGTAGTAGTGGCGGGGGAGGGTGACAAACCCCATTTGATTGGTGTAGTGTTGGGAGCTGTGACTAGGTCACAAATGAAGGGTGACAGTAGTAAGGATGACTCAACATCAATATCGGAGGCCTCATCACCAACTAATACCAGCTCAGTCACTAGAGGAGCATCCTTCCTCCAAGGTGGACAGTGGGTACAGGAATGCATCACCCTTGTCCTCTCCTGTAACTAGATTAGAAAGGACCCGAAGGGCCCCACAGCCATCAAGACCTATCAATAGCTCTAAAACTACCTCAGCTCCAAGTGAGCAATCTATGCCTTCAAGGTACCAGGAGGTGGTCAGGAGTGTCACCAAAGATCTTCAATCTAGTTCTGAAGATGAAGGCGTCACACCTCAGTTCCCTTCCCGCAAGTCCAGAATAGTGAGGTTTGCAACGGAAGTGACAACTTTAGGGCAAAAACGTGAGGAGTCACAGGCAGGCCTAGTAGTGCCCAAGAAAAGGGGAAATGGGTGATGGGAGAGTCACCACAGGAAATATTGATTGAGAATCTAGAGGCACCTCTTCTCCCTCGCGTGAGCTTCGACCCTCGGCCAGAAGCTCGGCGGATGAAGGCACAAAAGGCTACTGCTACTGTCCAGCCTTATTCTTTGATGGATGACTTGATGGATTTTAGGCCCAATATCACCTTACGACAACTCTGTCAATTGTCTCCACATATCAAGCATCAGACTATTGCATTCTTGAATCGCATGCCAGGAGGGCGCCAAAGGGGATTTGTTCAGGGCGGGCCCACACTAGAGATGGTAACAGTTCAAGATGGAGTAACACTGGACAATTGCTCAGCCTATGCTGCCCTCACATGTGAACAAAGTCCCAAGCTCACAGTGGAGATTAATGGGGTGGAGCTGAAAGATGTTTTCTTGGATGGTGGGGCAGCAGTGAACATGGCGGATCAACGAAAGGTGAAGCCTATGGGGGCTGTCAAAGGTGTTCACATGAAGATTGGGGGAGTTACATTCCTGTCCAATTGTATTGTACTTAATATGACGGAGGGTGAGCAGACTTATCCTCTACTTCTCGGTAGACCATGGTTACGCTCAGCAAAGGCCATTCAAGATTGGTCAAGTGATGAAGCTCGACTGCCTTTGGGATCCACATCCTTAGAAATAGACATGGTTACTGGAAGGGCTCGTCACCGACCTGTGGAACTTGGGGAAGAGGATTTTGAAGAAGAAGGGGTGGAAGAGGAGCGATGGGCACTTGGGGATTGGCCCCTATAGAAAGAAGAGCTGGCCTATGTGGAGGACTCACCCTTCCAAGGTGAAACCTATGTAACAGCAGCACGAGATGATGGTGAGAGCTTGACGTACTTGTTGGAACATGCTGGACCAGATGAGGAAGAAGCTGTCATCTTGGATTGGATGGGGGCCCTGGGATCCTTAGCCATCGACATGGTGGAGTTGTGTCCAGAAGAGGATCCTGAAGCCCATCTTGGTACTTCACGGAATGCACAAGAGGTGAGCCAGGAAGCCTCTCCACCACCTGGTTTGGCTGATCTCATGTATGAACGGATGCCTTTTGGTCTTCTTAATAATCCCCACATGTATCAGCGAATGATGACCACAAGTACTAGACCAAGTGGTGGGGAGGCCAACAGGGTGACTCAAAGACAAGACCATGAAGCAGCAATGGAAGCAATGGAGGCACACGACATGGATGCCTCACACCAAGAAAAAGACCATGGGGTCACAACAGAGGAGGAAGAGGATGCTATGCAAGAAGATGATGAGCTGGCGGAGCATAATGATGGTACTGAAGAGGACACTCATGAATTTGTGGAAGAAGACGATGACCACATAGATGATGGGCTGGCTGAGCACAATGATGGTATTGGAGAAGACACTCATGGATCTGCAGAAGAAGAGGATGACCACCTACTTACTAGGCGGTGCCGGAAATGACTCTTGGAAGGGTTATTGAATCCATTGTGCAACCTGACCAACCTAGGAGGGGTCAAGAGACTGGACAACTTGAAGGAGCCGTCCACATTCACACTGGAGTCTGGAACTTCAGACCTTCAAGGCAAGCCCACAACATACAGGGAGAAGAAGATGTCGCAGACCTTGTTCTACTCGACTTACACATGTCAGAAGCTGACCCCTTAACAACACAGGAGGTTCCGAAAACTACATACGAGGTGGTTGGACTACCATACAGAGGAATGCTCAAGCAAGCACAAAAAGGAAAAAAGAGAATGGGCCCAAGTGCTGCCTCTACATCTCAACCATTTCCAGAAGACACCCAACCATCCTATCCGAGCTCTTGGATGGAAGAAGTAGTGGGGGATTTTTCTCTGAATGATTCTCTTGCGCACCCACCAGTGGGAGCAGAAGAACCAAACAACTCCACATCAGGAAGCATACCTCAGGTTGACCATGCCAGGGATTGGAGGTATCTTAACATTGGGACAGAGGACCAACCACGACATCTTAAGGTAGCGAGTTGGGTCTGGGAACATCTGCATTGTCTGATTTTTTTAAAGAGTATGTCGATGTCTTTGCCTGGTCATATAAGGATTTAAAGGGAGTACCCACTGAGTTCATGGAACATCGGATCGATCTATATCCGGAAGCAGACCCGGTGATCAGGGGACCATATTGCATGAATCCTAACTATGGCAAGGCTGTCCATGCTGATATTCAAAAGATGGAGCAAGCAGGGTTGATCTACCCTGTTGACTACTCCGAATGGCTTAGTGGCATTGTAGTGGTGCCCAAAAGAGAGACTGGCAAACTCTGAGTTTGTGTCGACTATAGGAGTTTGAATACTGCCACACGTCGGGATAGGTTTCCTCTCCCCTTCACTGACAGGGTGCTAGAAACCGTAGCTGGTCATGCTCCCTACTCCTTCATGGATGGATACAGTGGGTATAACCAGGTTCGGGTGCGAGAGCAAGATCAATTAAAGACTACCTTCGTCACCCAATGGGGAACTTATGCTTACCGGATGATGCCTTTTGGTCTATGCAATGCACCGGCCACGTTTCAAGGTCTTGTCACCAAACTCTTCCAAGAGAACATCGGAAAGTTTCTTGAGGTATTCTTGGATGACTTCTCTGTGTTCAATGGTAAGAATGATTCTCACCTCGAACCTGCTATTCAGACTGATCACATGAGTAAGTTGAGGTGGGTTTTTGATAAGTGCAGAGAAGCTAGGTTGTGCTTGAATCCGGACAAATGTTTCTTCCTCGCCTTGCGAGGGGTTCTCCTTGGCCACATCGTCTCGACTGAGGGAATGACCACGGACCCAACAAAGGTGGAAGTGATATTGACCTTGCCTATTCCTCGCACACCCAGAGAAATCAAGTCTTTTTTGGGACATGTGGGTTATTATAGAAGATTCATCAGGTCCTATGCCGACATAGCGGTGGCGTTGACGGAACTCCTTCGGCAGGAGCAGTCCTTCAACTGGTCGGCACCTCAACAACTGGCGTTTGACAACCTCAAGGATCGTCTAGTAAAGGCACCCATCTTGCGGCAACCTCAATGGGATGTCATTTTTCATGTCCATGTTGATGCAAGTGGGCTGGCGATTGGGGCGATATTGGCCCAACCAGATGAAGAGCACAAACTCAACCTACTTGTGTACTTCGCAAGCAGACAACTCAATGGAGCAGAAAGAAACTATAGCACCACTGAACGCGAGGGCTTGGGCATGGTCTATGCCATGACAAAGTATCGGCACTATCTCTTGGGCATTAAGTTTATCATCATTAATAATCATCAAGCTCTCAAATACTTACTCCAGGTCACCTCTGTTCACTTCTAGGTCACCCTTGTTCACTCCTATGTCACCTCCCCATGTTCACCTCTCTGTCACCCATGTTCACCTCTAGGTCACCCGTGTTCACTCCTAGGTCACCCCTGTTCACTCCTAGGTCACCCGTGTTCACTTCTATGTCACCTCCCCATGTTCACCTCTTTGTCACCCATGTTCACCTCCAGGTCATCCCTGTTCACTCCTAGGTCACCCCTGTTCACTCCTATGTCACCTCCCCATGTTCACCTCTAGGTCACCCATGTTCACCTCTAGGTCACCCATGTTCACCTCCAAGTCACCCCTGTTGACTCCTAGGTCACCCTTGTTCACTCCTATGTCACCTCCCCATGTTCACCTCTAGGTCACCCATGTTCACCTCCAAGTCACCCCTGTTCACTCCTAGGTCACCCCTGTTCACTCCTATGTCACCTCCCCATGTTCAGCTCTAGGTCACTAATGTTCACCTCTAGGTCACCCCTGTTCACTCCTAGTTCACCCTTGTTCATTCCTATGTCACCTCCCCAAGTTCAGTCTCTGTCACCCATGTTCCTCCCTATGTCACCTCTTGTTCCTCCCATGTTCATCCTAGGTCACTCCTTGTCGCTCCTTGTTCACCCCTCAGTCACCCATGTGCACACCAATGTCACTCCTCGTTCATCCTTGGTTCACCCTTGGTTCATCCCTCCTTCACCCTCATTCACCCCTATGTCACACTCATCCACTGGCCTGTACAGGAGGTATATAATTCAAATTCAAATTTTACCACCTTTTTCATTCAAATATTGCCTCCCACCTTTTTCATTCAAATATTGCCTCTTGCCCACACCGCTTTTTCTCTCACCTCCCACCTCCCACCAGGGCTATATTTAGCTGCCAAATTCAGCGCCAAATTCAGCGTAGGTCCTTCATCTCACCTCCCAATTCCCACCAGTGCTATATTTAGCACTTGGCTAAACTCAGCATAGATCCTTGGGATCAGCTCATCCATCGCATCTTACAGCCCACTCATGCTATTTTTGGCTTACCTTGCTAAATTTGGCTCTCTTTGGTTGTGTCTTCGTGGCTGTCCCCCTCCAATGAAACCATACGCAAGCAAATCGTCCCTCTTGCATAACTTCTCCTCAGCAGCCCTCCCCCCATCAGCGAATTCTCCTGCAGCAGCCCCTCCATCAACGCCTGCAGCAGCTCCCTCCATCAACGAAATCTCTTGGCAGCTCCCTAGCAAGAGCCTCTCCTTGGATCGCACCAACCAGGTGCAGTGCACCTCTCCTTGCAGCCCATCTCGCACCGTCTTCTTGGATCGCATCACTTCCAGCAGCACCCTCTCTTTGATCGCATCTCTCCCGGCAGCCCTTCTTCCAGTTGCGCCTCACTTTCCCTGGCAGCCTGCAGCAAATCGCCTCTTCCTCGTGGGCAGCCTGGGAAGGTCCTTGGAATGCTTCTCCCTCTTGGACAGCCTGCTGCAAATTGCCACCTTGCTGCCCTCTCGAACTCAGCTCCTTCTTCTGATCTGCCCTTCTCTACTCAAATTTTCTCTCTATCTCTTACTTCGCCATATAGGTCTCTTTCTCGTCTCCCCGGTACTCTGCTTCCTCTGCTCAAATTTTCTCTCTATCTCTTACTTCGCTATATAGGTCTCTTCCTCGTCTCCACACCTCGTCTCCACAGTACTCCGTGCTTCTCCATAATCTCCCCTTCTCATCGCCATCAGCTCACCCTCTTGTTATCACCCGCCCCACTCTCTCGTTATCTCTCAGCAGGCCTTGCCAACACCTCGACAGCAGCTACCCTTCCTCGTCATCAGCTCACATTCCTCGTCATCAGCTCACCTTCCTGCTTCAGCTCACCTCCTGATTCGAAATCAGCTCCCCTTCCTTTCCTACCTTCCCTTCTTGCCTCGTCATCAGTTCCCTTTCCTTTCCTTCCCTTCTTGCCTCGTCATCAGCTCCCCTTTCTTTCCTCCTCCTTGCCTCGTCATCAGCTCACCTTCCTGCTTCAACTCGCCTCCTAATTCGAAATCAGCTCCCCTTCTTTTCCTGCTTCCCTTCTTGCCTCGTCATCAGCTCACCTTCCTGCTTCATCATCAGCTCTCCTTCCTTTCCTGATTTCCTTCCTTGCTTCATCATCAGCTCACCTTCCTGCTTCGTCATCAGCTTCTACTTCACATCTTGTTCCTTCTTCATGCTTGAGAAGAAGCCCAAGTATAAGCCACGGTTGCCCAGAGATAAGCTCTCCACCCCTTTCTATACCGCCGTGACGTCTCAGGTAGCCTTTGCAATGCACATGACCTCACCCATGCCTACAGCCTCTACAGCAGGGCCGACTACATCAGCCAGGCCGACTTCATCAGCAGAGCTAACTTCAGCAGAGCTAGCTTCATCAGCAAGGCCAACTTCATCAGTAGGGCCGACTTCATTAGCAGGGCCGACTTCATCTGTGATGCATCCCCATCTTGGTCCAGACATCACTATCATCTCGGATGGAGAGCCACTACAATCAAGACAGCAGTGGGAGGTTCTTTCCCACTCTCAGAGCTCCAGTGCCTCTTCTTCCGACCATGGGGGCTCATATTACACCCCCTCTGCACAGAGACCACATTCAGAAGGGTCGCCAACAGAGATACAGAGCCCTTCGATAACCACCCCTCCTCTCTCCCACATTCGGGTTATGTTTAAACCTCTTCTGGATCCAAACCTCAAACTATCCTCGGTGTTGACATCTTCAGAGATCCAGACCCTTTGTCTAACTGAGTTCGAGAAGGTCATCTTCCCTCCTGTGGATGTGGAACTGTGTACAGAATTCATCAGATCTTATGACTCTGTCACAGACACATTTGAGTTCATGGGCTCCAGGCAGCTTCTCACAGTACATGGGGCTCCCTGCTCTCCCTATTCAGCCTCCTTCCGACGATTCACCACATCTCCTTTCATTCCTTTCACAGTGCAAACCCAACAGGAGGGGATATGATTGCAAAAAGGTTTTGGAAGGTGGAAGCAGAGAAGCAGTGATCACTCGCTACTTCTTCACTCGCTTCTATTCAGCACCCGGGCATTACTACATTAGGAAAGGTATCCGTCCTGCTCTCAATGCTCTCTTCACCATCACTCAGTATGATATTGCATCCCTCTTCTATTCAACATTCCGGGCCACTGTTCGAAATCGCACACGCAGAGGCACACACACCTGTACTTGTGGACCTCACCTCACCTACCTCTTGCACCAGTGGCGGGTGCAGCACTTTTTGCATACTTCATCTTCTCCTCACCGTCCACCTTCCGCCCCTATGATTCCCCACTTGAGATCAGCTCCACTGGCTCTTAGTGCGGCCCCAGCATCCTCGGCCTCTGGTGCATCAATCTTTGTCCCCTCTTCCTCTCCAGTCTCCATACCCACTCTTGCTCCACCCACATCTGCAGCACAGGTTTCTGAGCCATCCCCTCTTGGGCCAGCCTCTGGAGCTTTGTCATCCGTTGCTCATGTAGGAGTTGCCTCTCCATCCATCCCCTTCGAGGCAGTTTTTCCCTGATGATGTTCTTCCGGTCACTCCCCTGCCCTCCTCAGGTCTCACCCACCATGGCATGACATTACCACCTACCTCCCTCGTAGTCATGACCATTCCCCCTCCGATCATCTCATCAGTAGGGTGCAAAGATACGGACATTGGCCCCACAACTCAGGGGGATCCATCCACAGAAGTTATGGTAGCAAGGACCTCTGCCTTGGGATCTCGTGGTGGAGAGGCATCAGAGCGACACAAGTTATTGAACTTGAATCTTACTTTGGGAGCCACTGGCGATGCGAAGACACCACTCCGGGTGTCTCAACGACTGACCCCTGAACCGAGTATGGAGGCTGCTGAATAGGACCTACTGGAAACTCGACTTGGCGAGGTTATTTTTGCTGGGGGTAAGATACCTTTTCAAGCTGATTGTCCTCCACTTCCTCAGAATGATATGTTGGATACCTACTTTGCATCCTCCTCAGGAGATCTATTCACCCATGAGAACCAGATAGAGGAACAGAGCCAGGAACACGAACGGCTGCTGTATGCATTAAAGCGAAAGTGGTCTCCTGTTTGCATGGAGGAGGAGGACTTGGACCAAATTTTCACACTTTCCTTGCAAGAGACAATCTCTTCCAACAAGAAAGCATCCCGAGCTCCAAGTTGTTACCTAGACATTGACACATTAGCTCCAGTGGCAGCTCTTGAGGACCCAGAGCAAGAAGGGATGAAAGCAGCCTTTGAGGAATATGGCGAACTCATTGACATGGCTGACCGAATGACCTATCGGGACAGGTATGCATGGGCTGAAAGATCCCTTCATATGGCTCATCGCATTATAGATGACAGCTTCATGTAGATGGGTGCCTTCCTCTTTAATACTACGGGTCAGGTTTGCAAGCTTCTGTCACAGAAGCAACACCTCCGCTTGGAACATGAGAAGCAGGTAGCCAGCATGCATAAAGAATTGGATACAACATTATAGGTGAAAGAAGTGGAGTGGGGAGCAACTCTACAGGCAAGGGAGGCTGCGTGGAAAACTCAACAAGACGAGTTTCAGCAGTGTCTTGTAGCAAAGGAGGCAGAGTGGACAGCCAGCAAGAAAGTTTTGGAGGACAATAATTCAGCCCAACAGGCTGAGATCCAGAGGGGCTTGCAATACACCTCACTGGCAGAGGACAAGCATACTGTGGATCAACAGGAGGAGGTGGTGCGGAGTCAGATGAAGCAGATTCTCGAGGAGAAGGACCGTCTCCAGGTTTCACATTCCAAGTTGCAGGACGACTTCCATGGGCTGCAAGCTGAAAATGCTGCTCTCAAATCTCGATGTGATCATTACAGGTCTGGCTACCACAGATATAAATCCAAATACGAGGACATCCGCAACCTCATGGACACAGTTGAGGAAGAGGCAAAGACCAGCCCCGGAACATCAGCACACCCACCACACCCACCCCCTCCCCCTCCCCCTTCCTGACCTTCATCCAGCAAGCAGTAGCTCCTGGATCTTTTAGTTCGGCATTTCTTTTTGCGAGCTCTGTACATTTGGATTCTGCAGTTCTCATGTAAATAAAGGAATTTTGGAGTTGTCTGGCCATGAGCCAGTTTTATTTCAGTTTTACAGTTGTAAGGCCATGAGCCCTTTCTTTTCAGTTTTGGGATGTCAGCCACAAGGTCACTTTCTTATTTGTAATTTATACTTAACTTTCTCTCACACAAACCCTCAGTCATTCACCGGGACGGTGAATGATAGTGGTGGGGGATCTGTTGTACTCAAAGTCTCCGGGACTCCCACCAAGAATCACACCTGGGTCACATCATGGTCACCTCAGCAACATGCCAAGTTGTTAGACCTTGGTCATACCTAGTCGCATCGTGTTCACATATGTTCACATCTTGGTCACTCTGAAACAAACTTGGACATGACTTGACATGGACATGACTTTGACATGGACATGACTTGGACATGACTTGACTTGGACATGACTTGACATGACTTGGACATGACTTGACCCGAACATGACTTGGGTATGACGGAAGCAATACATGACTGAAGAGTGCCAAACCTCAACCTCGACCCACCATGGTCAAAGTTGATCAGAGGGAAGTACTGGCGCAATGGTACACGGGATACATCTGTTGGTGCACATGGGAAGCAGTCCAGCTGGCGCAATGGTGCACGGGGTACACCTGTTGGTGCACATGGGAAGCAGTCTAGCAGAGTGCACAGGCGGTACTCGTTGGTGCACAGGGGAAGCAGTCCAACAGTTAAGAGGTATAGGTGGTGCACCAACCCTCGCAACCAACTAGTGTCGGGAGCGCATGGAATAGATAGGAGAACACATGGAGCACGGGATTCACTGACCCAGAACAGGCTGGAGTGTTGCGGAAGCCATCAAGGGCAGAGCGGCCCACAAACAGTGGAATGGCTAAGGATGCAAGAAGACATCCAATAGGAAGAAGGAGAGGAGATTGGCTGCAGGGGGTGGAGCAGAGGAGGAGAAGGTGAAGACGGGGAAAGGGGAAAGGGGGGGAGGACATTCTGGCAAGGGCGGGAGGCGTGAGTGAAGGAGTGAGAGGCTAGAGTCAAGAGCTCGCCTCGTGTGTATCTTCTCCGGGTGTATCAGTGATCTTGCTTTCTAATGAATTATGCTACTCCCCATCTCTGCTCGCTACTCTAAAATCTCTTTCCGTTGTGTTCTCCTCCCCTTCTCTCCCTTCACCTGGTACAACGGACCTGTGTCATGTGGTTGTTCTTTGCCGTTCATGTCGAGGGTTGGCTTTTATAATGATGTTCCGCTTTGGTCTTCTTCTTGCTCACATCACCTCAGCACTTGTACGGCTTGCACATAGTTGACACCATCTATCGCTTGCACATAGTTGACACCATCGACTAGCACTCGCCTACGTACCATCAGTGACACTTATGGCATGTCTTACTCGCTTCTTGCACCAGTGGCCCTAGGCCTCCGGTAATACTTCCGGAAGTGTTAGGAACCCCCGCCCCCCCTCAGACAATGGCGAAGCAAACTCTATCTTCTGTGACAGCCAGAGTTGCATTGCCATAGCTAACAATCCTATCTTTCATGCTCGCATGAAACACATTGAAAATCATTATCATTATGTATGATTGTATTGTATTTCTGATGGCTTCATTGATCTCATCTATTGTCCATCTGAGGACAATGTGGCGGATATCTTCACCAAAGCCCTGTCAAAAGATCTTTTCTTACGACATCGACATGGCTTGGAGATCAGAGACATTCTCACAATGTCAAGGGGGGTTGTCAAGTGATTCACAATGACATTGTTTTCATGCACTCCCATAGGTTGGATATCCATCTGGATGAATTTGTGCAACCATGGTTCTTTAGGTACTACAGGGTACACCTGAGATGTTTTCAGGGTACTTTCAGCCATATCTTTGAGGGGGGATTTGTAAGAGATTACAAAGATATGGTGTTGTAGGCATAAAGTCAACCCTATGGTTGGCCAGTAGTACTTGGGTACTATATATACCAAGTACTTGTATTGTTTCATTTGAACATTTCTATTGGAGCTTTCTTGTGTGTGCACTCTTACTCACTTGTGTTCACAACCTGTCTCCACTTTGTTCCTACATGCTCATGGCACACAATAGTAAGCATGGATCTAAAGCATGCTTCGTCTGGTCCCTCTAAACAGTATTCAGTATGTGTCCCACTACTTTCTCCTCTCTGTTGCTACTATGGTAGTGGTCATTGGTTAGCTGAAGTGCTATAGCGAGGCCTATGGAGCTATTTCCGACAATGAAGTCTTGGCTGCTCTAGATCCATAACGTGCTCTGAAAGCTCTTTATCCATGTACATGGAGTTTTGTATCCAGACTCTAGTAGATGATGCTGTTCATACCAAGTCCTTAGTGAGGAGGAGTATGACAAGGTGGTGAAGGTACTTACTCAGATGTACATGCTGAGATAAATGTGCAGCCTCCTCTATCCAAAGCCTAGTCATTGACACAAAAGTAGTCAACCTTGGCATGAATACCCTGGTCATTCTACTTTTGCATCAATACCCTTGTCATGCGAATGACAAGGGAGAAATAAAATCCCTCCTTGTCACCTTTTTATCACCTTGGAATGAGACCTATTGTCATTGTCTTTTCCTCCAATGTACCAGAGGCCTTGTCATACCCTTGTCACTAGGGTTAATGGACCAGAGGCCTCCTCGTCACACGTTTGTCGCTAGGGCAACCACAATGTCAGATGTCACAACCTTGTCACCCTAGTGACTAGAGGTCTTCTTGTCACAACCTTGGCACCTAGGGTGACCACTTGTCCTAATTGTCACTACCTTGTCACCCAAGCGACCAGAGGTTCTCTTGTCGCAACCTTGGCACCTAGGGTGATCACAAGACCTGATGTCAATATCTTGTCACCCAAGTGATGAGAGGTCCTCTTGTCGCACCCTTGGCACGTGACGCCTTGCACCCAATTGACCAAAGGTCCTCTTGCTGCACACTTGTTACCTAAGGTGGCCAAAAGGCTTGTTGTCACTGCATTGTCACCCAAGTGGCTAGAGGTCCTCTTGTCACAATTCTTTGTGTCAAATCGTTGGTTTACCCCCCCCCCCCCCCAAAAAAAAAACCCCAAGGTGGATCAGAAGAACTATTGAGATTCGAGAATCCATCCCTGAAGGTGGATGATGTAATAATCTCCACCCGCTATTACCACAGAGTGTCAATATCAATGTGGGGAGGGTGAAATTGACAAGGGAGAGAGAAACTTTTCGAAGTAGAACTCGGTATCTATGCGAACCGTTTCTGGGGGTGAGGAGCGTCAAGGATCTGCTTGATATTCCCAAGAGGTTGAGGAGGGAAAACAAGACCAAGGGGTGGGTATTAGTGATCCGCACCCTTGGCGCCTAGGGCAACCATAAGGCCCGCCTTGTCACCCAAGTTACCAAAGGTCCTCTTGTCACACCCTTGTTACCTAGGGTGACCACAAGGCCGGTTGTCATTGCCTTGTCCCCCAAGTAATCAAAGGCCCTCATCACCTTCGGTGACATAGACATAGATAAACCAAACACATTGTGATCACTTGTGTGCACACGCAACACCTTGTGGTCAGTGTTGTCCTATACCTATTGCCTGTGGTCATACCATTCTCGGTCATGAGGTGAGCACGAGACCCCTTGGTCATAGATTCCTTTCACCATTGGTCGCATACATGACCTCTATAGAAGGAATATTTCCCCTTGTGCCTCTACATATCACTAGCCTGTAGGCAATAAAACTTCTCCATTTCAATTACATAGCCAAAGTGATTTCCTTTTGTTTTGTTGTGTTTTTTCTTCGAGGATGCGTAAGATTGCACATGATAATATATACCATTGAAATGAAAACTTTGGCTCAATATCATGTCTCACTTTTTAAAGTGGATGCATTCATTTGTTTTGCTTCAGGACCATTCAACTTTGTGGCCAACCAGACCTCGGGAGGTTTGCCAAACTTGGAAATCAATCAATATTCTTGGACAAAGGTATTCTTTTTTATGTCAGATTTTTAATGTTCATTGAAAGGGCCTTTTAAAATATGTATCAATTTATATATAAATTTTCACCCAAACACATACTTTCATGATGGAAATTTTTTAATGAAGATTTAGTTGTAGGTCTGGCTTATCTTTTCAGCAGCACAGATGAGACCTTCTGAAAGCTGTTTTTTTAGAGAGCAAGTCTTTGATTGGTTTTCCCCCCGCCTAGGAGGTCCTTTTCTTAAGTGAAGTTTCCAAATACAAGAATGAGCCTGATCGTGAATGTGAAAGTGGACTGACTTGAGGTACCCACTAACTAAGCAATATTTTATGTCTCGTAAAATATCCAAGCCATGAATGAGCCTGTGGGACCTATGGCTCCTAAGCTGCTCTCGAGTCCTCAGAGACTGCATTTTTAATCTCCTCTATCATGGTGGTTTGGGATCCTCTAAATCCTCAAACTCTTCGTTTCCATGCAAGTGGGGGAAACTCCATGAAAGAAAAACGGTCTCCCACTATGCTGGCCACCATTTGAGAAAAACCTCCTCGGGAGAGATCGGGTCTTTGCCTAATGGTATCTCCAGATGCCGACCTGATAAGTTCGTTGAAACAGGTTGGTGGCCACTACTCTACATGCCAAGGATAGTTTGGCTGAGCTCCAATGCAAGAGCTTCCTCCAAACTGCTGCTCAAACGTGATATCCAGCCCTACATGACATCCTAGGTATAGCACTGCAGTCTATCTAGGCACTCAAGTAAAATTTTTGTGTGGTCTCCAGTTTGGGTGTGGTGAATCACTCACCCAATTATGTAGGACTTGCGCCTGTCAATAAGAGCTCCCGAGGCAAGGCTAAATGCCTCCATGGCTGTAAGATTCATCAAGATACATTGTCATATCATCTACAAACTCTACATTCCAAAGCTGCAATGAGCATCGTGATGCCACGAATAGTCATGCCTCTGTGTCTCAAAAAACTGCTCATAGCCTCTGCAATAAGTAGAAAAAGCAGAGGCGCTGAGGGACACCACTATCTCACTGATCTGGCTAATGAACTCTGTCCCCTCCGGCTCCCCTAACTAAAACTTGGCTATGTCTTGAGGAGTAGAGAGCTGACACCCCTACTATCCACTGTTTTGGGAAGCCTATCCTGTCCACAGTCCCCTCAAGAAAATGCCATCCACCCTTTCATAGGCCTTCTCAAAATCAAGAAGTAAAACCAATAAATCCTCATAGCGAATCCGTGCCAACACTGTGGTCTCCCAAAAAGTAAAATGGTATCTAAAATGCTCCTGTCCCATACAGAGTCTGTTTGGGTGGGCTGAATAATGTCAGGTAAGAAGGGGGCAAGTCTCAGGCTGATGGCCTTAGCTAGGACCCTGTAAGCAGATCCAACCAAGGTAATGGGCCTCCACTGTGAAATCTCAAGCTTGTCTCTGCTGCCCTTCCCATCTGAAAGTCTGTTTGGCATGTCCCAGGTCTCCATGATGTTTTGAAAAGTTATGAGAAGCCTAGCTCATAAAGCTCCCAATGAGATTTAAGAATAGATGAGCGGTAAGCCATCCTCTCCTGGACACTTGCCTTTTTGCATAGCTATAATTGCTCTCTTGAGCTCATCGGTAGTGAAAGGCCTTATAAGACTAGTACTCATCTCCTCCATGAGCACTCTCCTCGTACTCCTCCAAACCCCTCCCTGGCTGCCCAGTATCCGTCTCGTGAAGAAGTGCCAAGCAACGATCTATAGGAGTCCACGGCCTTATGTCTCACATCTTGTGGGCAAGCTGCAATGGTTCCATCTGGTGTCCTCAATATCCTAATGTGCTGCCTTGAATGTCTGGGGCCTGTAGTCTAAAAGTAGTCTCTGGTAACGGGGTCTCTACTCCTTTTGAGTCCACAATACAGCCCTAGCATGAAATCAATACTTTGATCTGGTGGTCTCTACTCTAGCAATCTGATCCTCTCCCCCACTCAAGGACTCCTTGACGCTGATGTCCTCTCCTCCAATCTCTGTAGGGCTACCAAGCTCGCACAAGAAGCCCTCTCTCTGTCCATAAAGTGCTCCTCTCCTGGTCTCGTCCTTACGACAGTGGAGGAGTGCACTGATCTCCTGTAAGCAGTGGTCTAGATCCTGAGTTGTTGATCCTCTTTGAAAAGGTCTAAATTATCTCCATGATGGGCTCTCTAAGAGAAACCTCCTGGCATAAGAAGGAATCCTAATAGCTGAAGGATCCCCTCTCTGCTGCTCCAAAATAATGATCTGCCTGGGACAATGATCAGAGAAGGCAGTGATCAAAACAATGCTTGTCATCCGCCTCTGTTGCATGCCCACTCATCCACATAGGACTGGTCTAGCTTGAGAACCTACAAGCACCATGTGTCTGTCCCGTCTAGAGAAGAGGAGAGATCCTGGTGAGAAACCAAATTTAGCTAAATGTCTGGATCTTGTCCTCTCACATGGAAAATGAGCTCCTCCCAAGCTGCTTGCTCCTCTTCTCTTAGAATGTCTACCTCTCCTCCTCCCCTCCTGTCATGTGTAGTCTCTAGCATATTGAAGGCACTTTTGTAAACCAATGATCAGCTATTGGAAGAGTCTGATGGATGATGGTCCGTAAGTCCATCCTGCATGCTGCTTCATTAGGGGCATAAAAATCCTACTATAACCTCAGCATAAAGGGATAGAAGTTCTACTATAAAAGATAGAAGTCCTGCACAGGGGCATCCTGCACAGGGGCATAAAAGGATAGAAGTGCTACTATAACCTCAACAATCCTCACTGTAATCGAGAGGGCTCAACCTGGCATAAAGATGCATCATGCCCTAATATTGTGCGGCATGTGTCCAAGGTAGGCTCCGCCACATAGATGCAAACTCCTCCCTACTGTGCTCCCTCTTCTACTGCAGGGATAGAGAATCCTCCCGCACCTAGTTGTATGTGACTTTGAAAACTGGTGCTCTTGTAGGAATAAGAAATCAATGTCCCCGCCCATCAAAACTCTGCGAAGCTCCATCTGATGATGCCCCTCCTTTGGTGAAAATGAGCAGCCTAGTCCCCTAACATTCCAAAATATGATTCTCATGGACAGGGACTGGGTCTAAAAGATCTATGTGGCTCAGGGGCCATCTACTGCACATGTTGTCCACAGCCATAAGAAGCCCTAGTATAAGACTCTACCTAAGTGGGGTCCTGGGGTTGGGTGGGGTGAAAATGGAAGGAACTACTGCCAGAGAAGGCCTCTCCCTCTCCATCTGACCTATGATCATCCTCATCATGTACAGCTAGGAGTCAGACTTGATTCCCTCTCGCCATCTGGGCTCTCCCCACATCCCTCCTCAGGGTCACACCCCTCCTTAGGAGAATTCTCTTGAGGGGTGTTTGTGACAAAGAATCTAGTTGAGCTGAGGGAATAATCTTGCACACTTTGGTCCCTGTAGTGCCTTGTGGCTCACTCCTGTGAGTCTAAGCCCCTCTCTCATGCCGATCTCGCTACCGGACTACATCTTGCACCAGTGCCTCAGTAGTCCGCTGTGCAAGGGGCGCCAGTCCATCTGAACAGTCATGTGCTGAGCCTAGCGATGTCTCCTCTTTACATATCTCCTTCTAGCCCCCTTCTCTCTGACTTTTTGTGTGGGTTTCTTTCTCATCACAAGGCCTCTGTTGTTGTCTGCGGTCCTTAGCCTGCTGTTGTTGCTGAAACCTCTACTGTCTTTGCTGCTGTCCTCCCTAGGAAGGGCTCTCTTGTGGAGCACCTCCCTGTCTCTCCTGATGTACTCGCACAAGACGAGTCTGTGTACTCCTGGTGCAAGCTGATGCATCTTGTTCCAACTGTCTACAAACAAAGCATTGGCTTGGAAGATCACTATACTTTACTACCTGCTGCAGGATCTTTCCACCATGGGTGTCAGGATGTGTCCCAACTGTTTACAAGCGAAGCATTGGCTTGGAAGACCAAGATACTCTACCAGCTGCTATAGGATCTCTCCACCACCATGGATATCAGGAAGTGAAATGAAGTGCGGTAGGTCCTCTATTCTGGTAACATGTGTGGCTACATGGATGGAAGGAACGGAGGGCTGATCCCCTCTAACCCCATCTGCAAAAGATGTGTCCCTCTCGATCACTTTATTGAAGCTGTACCCCATCTCGTGGATATGAAGCTAGGAAAGGACATATTGGCCATGTCGCGTGTCACAAAGCTGAGAAGTCCTGTCCCTGTACCCACTTGGTGAAAAAGCCAATGGCCGTGCACAGTTCAATATGAATCCTTGTAAGAACCTCCTCTAAATGCTCTAGTTTTCTGAACTGAATCTTATAGCATCCTTTTCCAAGGGGGAAAACTGAGATAATGCGGGCAATGGAACCTACCAAAGCTACTTGAAGAACACTCTTCAAAAGATCTAGAGCGGGTCAACACCGATCAAGTGACATGCCAATGAAGAAGCCTCCATGGCAGAAATTGTATCTCAAATGGATATAAGAGTTGCGGGGGAAATAAGAATACTGAGAACCGACCGAGCGGGTGGGGTTGAGAGGCTGCAGCGGAGTCCATGGTTTGAAGTAGACCTGGGTGAGTCTGGTTCTCTCTCCCCTACAAACCACCGATACCTATTGGGGATGTAGTCAAAGAAGAGGGAATGGATGCCATGATGGGATCTGCAGCGCAAGTACCCTTTACTAGTGAAGGCTCCTCTTCTCTTTGATTGTCTACCTCTCCTCCTCCCCTCCTGTCAAGTGTAGTCTCTAGCATATTGAAGTCACCTTTGATAAACCAATGATCAGCGATTGGAAGAGTTTGACGGATGATGGTCCATAAGTCCGACCGTCCTTCATGCTGCTGTTGGAATTATCGCCATAATTCATGGCAATGACCACGGTATGACCAATAAGTGGGTTAGGGGCACTTTTTCCTCATTAGAGGTTTTTTCCCCTAACCACAATTAGGACCCCTAACTACAGTTAGTAGTTAGGATAAGGTTTTGTCACTAAGACAAAACCTTAGGCTTGCTTCTTGTTTTCCTTATCCCTTTCAATACATTTGTATAGTTTGCTCTCTTGCTCTCTTGCTTTCATCTCCATCTCCTTCATTTGGTATTAGAGCAGGCAGCTCTTGGACTAGCACTCTTGCCCTTTTCAGCCCGCCATCATCTTCGTTTGCTTCAGCCTCCCGTCCCGTACAGCTCCCGTCCATACGTACGCTGCACGGTCTACCAAGTTGCTTCGTTTGTACGCCACACATCCGTACAAGCTCCGTCCGTACAAGCGCCTGCACCTGCTGTACAGAAATCCCATCACATCCCCATACAACCCGTACATACAGTATGGACTGGTTCGTACAAGCAGCGTCAGCTATACCGCACAATCATACGACTGTTTTCATACAGAGCCGTACAGTGTACTTGCACCGACCTGGATCAGTTCCGTACAGCCCCTGCTATACGCCTGCACTCGTCTGTACACCCATTCGTACCTTCTGTGCTCTCGTCTGTATAGTGTCCGTACAACGTACGGTTGCCCACACGTAGGAGCTTGCATTTGGTATTGCACAGGCGCCCACACGTAGCAACTCTTACAATTGGTATTGCATAGGCATCTTCAGCTTCGTGCATTGCACAGGTGCCTTGCACTAGTTCTTTTTGCAGGTGAAATTTGCAGGAACAGTGTGGGATTGGATGCCATTTTAGCAAGAAATTGCTATAGTTTTGTGAGCCACTGCTAAGCTATTTTTTGGGGGCAGAAGTATTTTGCATTTGGGACAGTGTTTGGCATTGCTTTGAGCCAATTTTTGGCTGAGCATGAAGCAATTTTTGGGGGTAGATTTCAGCAATGGGCATTTTGTGCAATTTGGGGCTTTTCGTGGATTTCGCCCCAATTGTGGTTCAATTTCACCCTGCAATTTAGGGCTTTTGTGTTGGACACTCTTTTTGTAGGATTTGGGGTTTTGGGCCAGTTTGCAAGAGTTTTGCAGGCACATTTGGCAGAGTTGGTGAAGAATTTATGCTTTTGGGCTGATGCATTTTAAGCCATTGATTGGCTAAGTCAGTGAGCATTTTGAGGCTGCTCATTATCCCAGGAAGGGATATTTCTTGTCACGTGTGCTGCATTTTGTTTTCTTTGGCAGTTATGGCTTAGAACAATCCCAATCAAGTGTTTGGCGTCCTCACACAGGAGGATAAGTTGGATGGTACCAATTACTCTTTATGGAGTTTTATGGTACACAATCTTTTAGTTGGCAAACATTTGTGGGATTATGTCACTGGGGATGAGACACTGCCAGAGAATGTGGTTGCGCCTACCAGTCCTCCTCAACAAGGTGGAGGAAGGGGTATAGACAAGCTCAGGGTGCAGGACACAAGTAGGTGCTGTAGTTGTGCTCTCTGCAGTGGTGCCTCCCACACAGGAACAGAAAATGGGATTCACGCGATGCACAAGCACTTTCAGTACTCTCTCTTTCTATCAAAAGGCTTATTATTCCGCACATTCGGTCATGCAAGACCTCAAAGGCAGCTTGGGATATTTTGGAGAGTATGTTTGCAGCCCACAATGATGCCAGGGTCTCTTTCCAGAAGAGAGAGTTGACCATTTGTCTGAGCGCCTCACCAAACTTCAGGATTTGCGAGAGCAATTGTTGAATATTGATGAGATTATTCTAGATTCAGAGATGGTTACTACCACTTTGAATTCTCTTCCTGAGTCTTATCTCTTGGTTTTCACCCTCATTGAACTTGTGTTTGAGGGGGGGTGGCAACCCTCTCACCTTTCATGAGTTGATAGGGCTTTTGTTGCAGGAAGGGCATGGCTTAACGGGCTGGTGAGCATGCCATGCTTTCGGAATTTAAGACCAAAGGGAAGGGGAGCATAAGCAGCATGCAAATCAGCCTACACATCAGCATAAAGCTGCTTCTGGACAGCCTTCTCACAAGGCTAAGAATGATGCAAAGAAGCCCAAGAGAAAGGGCGTTTGTCATTATTGTAAGAAGCCAAGCCACTACATAGAGAATGGCAAGAAAAGAATTGCCAAGGAAAAGAAAAAGGATTCAAGCATGGCTGTCATAGATTCAGCTCCTCATGCACATGATGGTGGTGATGCTACAGCCACATCTGAGGATGACTCTTATGCTTTTTTGACTTGCAGTTATGATCCTTCTAAGGATGCATGCACTTTCAATGTCAATGAGACATTGAATAATTGGTATTTTGATAGTGGTGCCACCAAACATATCACTTTCAGGAAGTGTTTGTTTGATTCTCTGGATCCATCACCTACTGGAAAAAGGGTATCTTGTGCAAATGATTCTTCTTATTCAGTTCGTGGTATTGGTGAGATTGTACTTACAGCCACAAATGGCACAAATTTCAGAATTCATGATATGCTTTATGTACCTGGAATCAAGAAGAATTTGCTTTCAGTGTCCTCTCTTAATAAAATAGGATTTCAGGTTGTCTTTGAAGATGACAAGTGTGTAGTTCGAGATAGAGAAGATGATTATGTCTTGAGACTATCTGGCATACTTTTTCGTGGTCTTTTTCAGCTTGATATTTTTGAGAAAAGACAAGATAATGCACTTGTAGTTTCTACTTCCACTGTTGCTATGCAGAATGCGGAGTTATCGCATGCCAAATATGGGCATATGAGTTATGGCAGCTTGATGACACTTCAAAAACATGCTATGGTTGATGCTTTGCCTCCCTTGGAGTCACCTCCCCCTCATGCCTGTGAAGGATGCATACTTGGGAAAATTCATAGGTTTCTATTGTGAAGGATGCATACTTGGGAAGATGCATAGGTTTCTATTCAAAAAGGATGGTGTAGTAAGAACTGTTTGGAAATTACAGCTCATTCATAGTGTTGTCTGCGGTCCCATGAGGACTCCTGCATTGGATGGTTATCTCTATTATGCCACATTTATTGATGACTACTCAAACTTGGGTCTATGGTTTAAGCATTTTCGACACTTCGTGGCAGGTTGAGAATGAAACAGGACTTACAGTTCAGATTCTATGCACAGGTAGAGTGGGAGTATATGTCTCATGAATTTGAGGCTTATTTGAAAGAGAAAGGCATCACACATCAGCTTACAGTGAGGCTCACCCCTCAGCAAAATGGCAAAGCTGAGTGAAAGAATAGAACTCTAATGGAGTGGACAGATGCATGCTAACATGCAAAAAGTTGCCTCACAGGTTTTGGCTCATGTGTGCCAACTATGTTTTGAATCAGGCTCCCACTAAGGCTTTGAAAACAATGACTCCTTATGAAGTTTGGCATGGGAGAAAGCCTTCAATGGAACATTTTCGTGTCTTTGGATGTGTTACATATGCTCATGTGCCTGTTGAGTTTTGACATACGCTGTCAGACAAGGCACTTAAATGCATATTTGTTGGGTATAGTGCAGAGAGCAAAGGTTACCATCTCTACAATCTTGCTACACACAAGATTTTTGTCAGCAAAGATGTAATCTTTTCAAAAAATTCAGCACATGCACAAGCTGAATTTAATGTGCTAGCTTCTTCTACATCAGTTTATGTTTTTGAGGGATTACTACCCATTGCTTTGGGTTCCGCATCTAACATCCCTGCTGAAAATCAGCATTTACAGCAAGCTCCTCCTGTTCCACATGCCCCAATTCAGCCACCGGCTGATTTAGTTCCTCAACAGGCAGTGGAAGATGTTGTCAAGCAAGAAATTACAGAAATACACGCAGCCAAAACTGTTCCGAATTGGCTGCTCCAAACTCCGGGAGTGTAGACTTGATGCTCCTTTGCCTGGTAGAACTCACAATGCAGAAAGGCACAAAGGGGGGGCTCTTTCTATTGAATCCACTTATGCAGGTACTCTTCTTGATGAGGAAGAGCCTGATACTTTTGAAGAAGCCAAGGACAATGTGCATTGGATGCATACCATGCAAGATGAGTTGCACTCTATTGAGAAAAATCATACCTGGAATCTTGTGGATTTGCCACCTGGAAAGAATGCCATAGGTACCAGATGGGTTTTCAAAGTAAAAAGAAAGTTAGATGGGTCCATTGACAGGTACAAGGCCCGGCTGGTTGCAAACGGCTATGCTCAGAAGAAGGGCATCGATTATGAGGAGACATTTACTCCTACTTCCAGGGTGACCACTATCAGATCAGTTATTACTAGTATCTGTAGGCCTCTTCCGCTCTTCCTTCTGAAGGGCAGCCAACTGCTTCTCTCGCCTGAGGATCTCACCTCTCTTGATACGAGCAACTGAATGATAAAATAACTAATATCTGAGAGGGCTGCAGCTATATCTGACGGGGAAAGCTGCCCATCGTGCATGTGAGATACCCAAGTCCGCAACACTGCCTCTGTGAGACTCTCCTCTGCGTAGAAGGCATTTGGAATCCTAATACTGGCAGGGCAACTCCTCACATGAGGATCTGAAACAAACAGAACAACTGGAAAGTGATGTGAAGTGGACATCCCAAGTGTAATGCATACTATCCTACCTCTGTCTAGAGCCCAATCATCCACATAAAATCTGTCAATCTGTGCGTGGATAGGAATCTACAACCTCCTATTCGACCAAGAAAATAGGAGTAATTGTGGCTGAGTGTGGAAGGCATCATCATGTTATGCATCTTGATACGCGAAAATCTGGTACGTCTCTGTTTTTCTCCAATCACGGGCATAGGTACATCGATTATCCTCCCAGCCAACCTCGGTGGATGCAAGCTCTCAGAAAAAATCAACTGTTACGTGAAAGCTCTTGCTTACAAAATTCCACCAAGCCCCAAAATTCCCTAGATGGATCTAGTATGCCACATGTCTTCATTCTAGGGTCCCTCCTTAACGCATCATTTACCCCTCTCTTGGGATATCATTGAAACCATTTGCCCCTAGGCACATTTAATGCATTTAGGTCGCTTTAGCCTTAGATCCACCTAGTCTAGTGCCATGTCACCCTTACCAAGGACCTTGACCTGTTTCCTTTTTTATCATTTACATGAAGCCCAAAGAGATATAATACAAACATTGATCCTTTAAAGGAAAATGTTAACTGACCCTTCCGAGGCCATGTTACCTCAACTTGAGCGTAACATTCCTTCCCTCTTCAAGCATCAGCGTCCTCGATGATAATGTCTGGGAACACTCTCCGTAACTGGTATACGGATTCCTAGGTAGCTTCTGATAGAGATAGACCATGCCATGCAACCGACACCGTGGGTATCTTTCGATTGCGTACTTGCATTGTTCCTCAGTCCAGGATTCTTGTTGGTTTGCGTCTTGCATAATCCTCTATCTCTTGAAACAAAACAACACCCTCGATTAGTGAGTCACCTGTATGCAAAAATTTCTTTAAACGAGAAACATGAAACACTGGGTGCACCTTACAACCCTGTGGCAATTCTAATTTATAGGCTACCTTGCCTATTCTTTTTAGAATTAACCATGGCCCACAATATCGAGGTGATAACTTAGAACACTCTCCTGTAGTCAAAGACTTAGAGTGCAAAGAAACTTTGAGAAAAACTTTTTCTCCTTCCTTCAATTCTCTAGCGGATCGGTTTTCATCCGCATACACCTTAGCTCTTGGTGGATGTTAGCTCTCGCAAGTGCTAGCATCTCTTGCATCTGAACCACAAAGTTCGCGGCACTAGGTACTTTCTGAGGTACTCCAACTGTAGTTGGATTCGCTAATCTATAACCATAGTTCAGCTCAAAAGGTCTGAACCCTATACAAGAATGTTTTCTATCATTGTAGGCAAATTTTAACAATGGCAACCACTTGTCCCATGTATGTTGCCTCAATGACACATATGCTCTAAGCATATCTTCTAAAATTTGGTTGATTCTTTCCGTCTGACCATCCGTTTCTGGATGATCCCCACTACTCATTCCGAACTCAGTCCTTAGTGTCTCAAACATTGCAGTCCAAAAATGACCGGTAAATTTGACATCCATGTTTGATACTAGGGATTTGGGTAATCCATGCAAACGAAATATATGTCTAATAAACAAATCTGCCACTTGCGGAGCACTAACAGACACTCTAGTTGGAATGAAGTGAGCCATCTTGGTAAGACGATCAACCACCACAAGGATAGAATCGTATCCACCTTGTGTCGTAGGCAAACCTACAATAAAGTCCATGGAAATGCTCTCCCACCTACCTAGTGGTATTTCCAAAGGTTGTAAAAGCCCGGGTGGCTTCACCCGCTCTGCCTTACTTACCGGACACGAAAAACAATGTGTCACATATTCATGAATATGCTTTTTCATCTTTGGTCAAAAGAAATCTCGCTTCACGAGATCATATGTCTTCTCAACTCCTGGATGTCCCGCACATGGGCTATCATGGCATTGTCGAATGACTCTCTGCCTGAGATCATTCTGATTAGGTACTGCTACCTTGCCATTTCTTTTCAGCATACCATCCCTTATGGCATATCTTGCATAAGTTTGGACTTTTCTGGATGCCAGGTCATCCTTTTCTGTGGGTTTGAACACATGAGCCTTAGGCCAAAAGCTCTGGACAAACTCGTCCACCTTTTGAGTTTCTCTAATCTCAGTCATTAGAGCACTCTCTAATACCGTGAAACTCATATTATGCATAATGCGTGACAACACATTAGCAACTTTATTATCCTTCCCTCTTCGGTACTGAATCATGAAGTTAAACTCCTGCATGAGTTCTGCCCACCTAGCTTGGAGGCCTCTCAAGTCAGGTTATTTACAAAAATGTTTCAGAGTATCATGATCAACATCAACATAAAACTCTGATCCATACAAGTAATGTCTCCATGTTTTCAGAGCATGGACAACATCATACAACTCTAACTCATGAGTTGGCCAATTTCGTTGAGAGGGAGAAAGCTTCTTGCTTTCAAATTCTACTGGCCTTCCCTCTTGGAGAAGAACTGCTCCTACCGCAATGCCACTTGCATCGGTTTCAAGGAAAAATGGTTTCTGGGGATCAACTAATCTTAACACCGGTCTTGAGACCACAGCTTGTTTCACGGTGTTAAAGCTTTCCTGTTGATTCTGTCCCCATATAAAAGGTACTTTATCTGAGGTCAGATCAGTCAATGGCGATACTATTTTGGAATATCCTTTGATATGCCTTCGATAAAATTGGACAAATCCCAAGAATGATCGCAAAGCGGATCCATTTCTACCCCCTCAGGAGTAATTATGAATCCTAAATATCCAAGCCTTACGATAGACAATACCGTTTTCTTTTTATTTACATAAAGACTGGCTTTCCTCAAAGTACTGAACACTATTCTTAAGTGTTCGTGATGCTCATCAATACTTTTACTGAATACCAGAATATCGTCAATAAAGTGTACTACAAACTTTCCGATATATGGATGTAGTAAATCATTCATAAGCATGATGAATGTAGCTGGAGCATTGGTAAGTCCAAAGGGCATTACCAAAAACTCATAATGTTTAAACCTGCTTCTAAAAGCGGTTTTATGCACATCCTCAGCTCTAATACGGATCTGATGGTAGCCACATTTAAGATCTATCTTACTGAAAATTACGGCCCCATGTAATGCATCTACCAAATCATCAATCCGAGCCATCGGATACCTGTGCTTAGTAGTGATATTATTCAATGCTCTGTAATCTATACAGAGGCGAAAAGTATCATCTTTCTTCCTTTTTAATATCACTGGCGAAGCAAAAGGTGAGAAACTGGGTTGAATCTGCCTGAGCTTGAGGTATTCTTCCAGTTGTCTTCGTATCTTCGCTTCTTCGGTAAAACTTAACCTATAGGGAGGTCTATTTACAGGTTCTGCCCCCGGGATAAGTTCAATCTTATGCTGAACATTCCGCTCTGGAGGTAACCCATAAGGTAGTTCATCCCTAAAACAATCAGCGAACTCCTCTGCTATTTGATCAGCCAGCTTGGCCATCTCTCCATTTTGGGCAACATCAGTGCTAGCTGAAGAATCATCAATTGGCTCTACCGATGCTGTACAAAGAAACAAAAACTCTTCTTGAGCTTTTCGAATTTCCATTACGGACACTAACAGTCCTTGAGGTATATCTTTTTCTTCTTCAAGGTCCAAATACCTTAAATGACGTGTCCCCTGTCAATACCACCGTCCCAATGGTTGTCTGACAGGGGACACGTCATTTAAGGTCTTTGGACCTTGAAGAAGAAAAAGATAGACCTCAAGGACCGTTGGTTTCCGTAATGGAAATTCAAAAAGCTGGGACGGTGGTATTGACAGGGGACACGTCATTTAAGGTATTTGGACCTTGAAGAAGAAAAAGATAGACCTCAAGGACTGTTAGTGTCCGTAATGGAAATTCGAAAAGCTCAAGAAGAGTTTTTGTTTCTTTGTACAGCATCGGTAGAGCCAATTGATGATTCTTCGGCTAGCACTGATGTTGCCTAGAATGGAGAGATGGCCAAGCTGGCTGATCAAATAGCAAAGGAGTTCTCTGATTGTTTTAGGAATGAACTACCTTATGGGTTACCTCCAGAGTGGAATGTTCAGCATAAGATTGAACTAATCCCGCGGGCAGAACTTGTAAATAGACCTCCCTATAGGTTAAGTTTTACCGAAGAAGCGGAGGTACAAAGACAACTGGAAGAATACCTCAAGCTGGGGCAGATTCAACCCAGTCCCTGAAAGCCACTCCAAATCTGTTATAGTTGGAGTATTTGCTTGTTTATTTGCCTCCGTGTTTGAGTCAATTTGGATTCCAGGAGTTTCCCTAGTACATGGAAAAGTGGTTTTGGTTACAGGGTGATATATGCTTTGTTAGCTGTAAATTTGGAAGTTGGACTTTCGATTTGTAAATACAGTTTCAAACGGTGTTTTATTTGTTATAATTTATTTAAAAAAATACACCTATTGACCAAAATGGAAGTAGAAGAAGAAGCTTCTAGGGTGGATCCCGTAGAGTCGGGAGTCCGGCCGACCCCGCAGGTGTCGCGCCCAGCAGGTCATACACTATCTGGCAGAATTGCAATGTTAGAAGATGCCTTGCAACAGATTTTAGTGCAAGAGTTACAAACAAATATAGGGCAATCTGAGCTCAGGAAAATGGTGCATAGTATGTCTACTAGACCATCTCATGAGGAGAAAGGTAAATCTCCAATGGAACCGGAGTCTAGTGTTCATACGGTCGAGCCTAGGAGGGCTAAGGTGCCTAATATTGCCAATTATAGGGCAGAAAAGTATTCTAGTCGGATGTCTGACCGTAGTTCCGATATCATAGAGACCTGGTTACACAAATGGAACGAGGCATTCGCCATTTGTGTCCGCCTTCTTCATGACTTGGGGCTCGGTTGCTTGGCTCTCTCTTTCAAGACCTCGAGTCTTTTATGAGAGACATTAATCCTCTAGGGCTTTATCGATTTGACATTGTTATGCTCTCTGGATCATGTTCCTGCCTCACCATTAGAGCTGTGCATGCCTTTGTGGACTCTTCGTGGGAGATACTGAGTATTGCAGCGTGACATATTTGGAGAGCTAGATGTACAGAGGCTTTGGATGGGTCCCAGGTTCACCCTCCTCACACTTTGGCCAGTATATGGACTGTAAACTACTCGGTGCTTTCTATCAATTCAGACAACGGATTTTGCAGAGGCGTTTGAATGAGATGATTGCAAGTTGCCAAACACATATACTTGAACTTAAGAGTTTGCAATTAAGCTGGAATTAAGACTTATATAGCTTAAACACAAAGTGACATCATTGGAAAATGCAATATGATTGAGGGGCCAAGACGGCCCCCCCCCCCTTATCCAGGCTCACTTAATTCTTGAAAATGGAGATACAAGACCAAGGTGCAATGCACCTTCCAAACTGATGAACTCAGTGAAAACCTAGGACCTAGATACAAGACTCAAGAGCATATGTGTAAGGTAGACAACAAAAAGGAGGACTCCAAGCTCAGGTTTCAACTCTTGGCTTGCCCAATCCACAAGGAAGAAGCCTGCAACAATCACCACTTACATCCAACATTAGAGACAAGCACTAGTTTCTAGAAAGATAGTAGAAACAACATGAAATAGTGCTGTAAATGAGATAAACTTGACAATACAGGCTCCCTTCGTGACTTGACCCTTTTGTAGATGAAGTCCTTGATGCCTCTGAAGCTACCTTGGGTGAGGAGAGTGTGGAAATGGGGCTGGAATGAGAACAGCTTAGAAAAACAGCCTGTAGGCTAGAGAGAGAAAGATTTTATGGAGTGATAGCTGTAGAGAGAGAGTGCCAATGCTGATCCCAAGGGAAGGGATGTAAGAGAGGAGCTGCTGCTGTTCCAGAGGTGCACAGAAAGGCAGATTTCTGCAAGGGAAATGGGCTGGAACAGTAGAGAGAGAAATTCTGCAGTAGAGAGAGAAAGACTGCAGCAGGAGAGAGAAAGGGGCTGTGGCTGCTCCAGGCTAGGAGAAGGAGAGAGGATGCTGCTGCTGTTCCAGAAGAGCTGAGAGGGGGCAGATTTCTGGAGAGGAGGGGCTGGAACTGTAGAGAGAGAATGTGCTGTTGTAGAGAGAGAAAGTGCTGCTGAGGTGAGAGAATGGCGTGGGGAGAAGCTGGCTGCACCCAAGGAGCTGGAGAGGTTCTGCTGCATCATCCAAAAGGAGGGAGAAGAAAAGTGACGAAATTTTCATGTGAGGAATGAAGGGGAGAGGCCTTCTTTTATAGGCTCAGCCCCCCCCCCCCAGGCCTAGAATGGAAGGTGGGCACTTGTCCTAGATGTTTGGTGGGCTGCAGTCCCAGAGAGGACAGCCCACAACCTGCCCCAAATGTACCAGACTTGGGGCCAAACACTTGGCCTGCATGCCCTGCCACTTGCCATGCATGCTGCCACATGTGTGGGACAGGTGGACTGACCTGCCAGCTCAGATTCCATGTGGCAGTCTGCCACGTGTCACTCCCAAAAACCCTAAAATTTCAAAGTTGTCAGAATTAAATTCTGATCGCACCCACGGGTTCCTAACATCTTAGACTATCTATTGACGTACTCTAAGGTCATAATTGAGCCATACTGAGCTCATTTGTTTGTCGTCTTATCTTGTATCTCCATTACTCTTGGCATGCTGCCAGGCCCACACCCAAAGCTCAGGGAACATGGATTGCCCCAGGAAGAAGAAAAGGCCCAAGAAGCCCTCTGGTACAGCCACTGCCCCACGGCCTCGACTGGGGGGTGGTACAGGTCCACCACTTGCTCCTTGGCCTCGACAGGGGGGTGGTACAGGTCCAGCACTTGCTCCTCGACCTCAATAGGGCGGTCCTCCTCAAAGTGGTGGTACAACTCTTACTCGCCAGAGTGCTCCTCATCGACTGAGCGCTCATTTGGTACCGCCACCTTTTACCTCCGGTGCCTCACGACCTGTAGGGACACCCACCGCATACTAGTGGGTTCCGGTTCGTGTGCAGATTCCACCTTCAGTTCACGAGGATACACTAGTGGACTCTGTTTCACCTCGGGCTGTCCCTCCAGTCTCACCTCACACAGTTTGAGATGCTTCAGCTTTCAACCTCCTCCCCGGTTGCAGCTTCTCCCCTGGAACCAGCGGTGCCAGACACTCTCCTTGAGGCAATAGAGGTCTCCACGGCCGTGCAGACACAGGATTGTCTAGAGCAGTTCTCACTTCCTCTCTTGGATAGGGGGAAGGGGATGGTTTACATTATTGATCCTCTTCCCTCAGAAGGGATCCTTTGCACTCCGGTGTCTAGTCTGATTCACAGGAACTCATTTTCAGCTCTAGCAGATGCTTCAGATTTCCCAGAGGAGGAGTTTGTGCCCTCTACTTTTGGTGAGGTAGTGATTGGGTTTCCTGTTGATAGGGTGTCAGGTGGCAAGGTTCTTTCCCATGTTGATTTTCAGCCACTTGGTTCCATTCCTCGCTCCTTGAGCATGAGGTCTTCCCCTGTTGAGGGGTTTGTTTCCGCCACTAGCTCGAGTAAGGTGTATGAGGATTGTTAGTTGGAACATACAGGGCCTAGGTGGCGTCCCACATTGCCGCTGTAGACAGCTGATCCGGGATCAGCTTCATCCAAGTGTTATTGGGGGTTCCATTGATGTCTTATTTATTCAGGAGCACAAACTGGATTTTAGAGATTGTGCCAAGTCGGGCAAGTTGCTTTCTGGTCATACATTTTGGTCGCCTGCCTTGGGCACTAGGGGAGGCACTTCTATTTCAGTTTCACAGTCGTTTCTACCCTTAGTTGTTGGACATGGAGTCATTATCCCATCTAGGGCTCAGTGGATTATTCTCCTCATTGGAGGACATAAGGTTGGTTTCCTTAACCTGCATGCCTCCAACATTAGAGGGGAACGTGTCATTATGTGGAAGGATTTTCTCTCCTGGGCCCCCATTGCGGATTCATGGGTGATTGGAGGTGACTTTAACATGGTTGAGTTACCGTCAGACAAAAAAGGGGGTAGAGAAGGAGGACTTCACTCTTTGGAGAGAGTAGCTTGGGATGCCTTCCTTTTTCACTACTGTGGCAAAGATACTTGGTTGGACGATGTTTTTCTTATTCAGCCACAATCCCTCCTGTTCTCTTGGTCGAACAGGAGGCAGCAGATGCCTATTCATGCACGCATTGACAGATTCTATGTAGATGTTTGGGCACTAGACTGAGGTGGATCGGTATGCATTGCTGCTAGGGTTTCCACTTCAAACCACTTTCCTGTTGTGCTGGCTATCTTAGAGCCTCACTTGAGAGGCCGGTCTGCTAGCATCAGGATTCCAAATGCCTTGTACACAGAGGAGGACCTTACAGAGGCAGCCCTGCAGATATGGGTTTCTCATGTCTAGGGTGGGCAGCCATCTCCATCACATGTAGCTGTTGCCCTTTCTGGTATTAGCAACTTCTACCACTCAGTTGCTTGTACCAGGAGACGAGATATTCTCAGATGTGAGATTGGTGTTCGCCAGCAGTTGGCAGCTTTGCAGAGGGAAGAGCAGAAACGGCCTTCAGATGCTTGGATTCAGGAGAGCCTTGCTGCAGCAAGGGCTCATCAACAGATATTGCTTGATCAGAGAGTAGAGTATGCCTTTCATGCATGGGAGTCCTTCTGGATTCAGATGGGTGGCAGAGTCAATAAACACTTTTTCTCTACTCTTGGCCCTAGACATAGTAGAGAGAGTGTATCCCAGCTTATTGACTCACATGGGGTTTTACAGACAGATCTAGATGACATCATGCGCATAGCTTCAGATTTTTATGCCGCCCTTCTTACTGCAGATCCTGACACACAGGATAGAGAGGATGCTAGACAGGTTATTTGGCAGAGCATCCCTTTGTTGTGGTGAAACCGGATATGCATGTTTTGCTTGATGCACCTTTCACCAACACAGAGTTCAGGACTGCACTTTCAGCCCTTCACAAGGACAAGTGCCTTGGTTCGGATGGCCGCACCCCTTCTTTCTTCATTGCATTTTGGGATATGATTGGAGACTACATTACATCGGCCTAGTGTCCCAATGGAGGCCTATCACAGTTTTGGGGTCATGTTACAAGATTCTGGCCAAAGCAATCAGCCTCCGATTGCATCCCCTTCTCCCAAATCTTACACTCAGACGGGATTTGTGCATGGCAAAAGCATTTTCGATATCATTTTCTCCTTTTGGGAAGCTTCAGAGTCGGCCATGCAGAGCGGCCAGAATCTAGCCATTCTACTCTTGGATTTTGAGAAAGCTTATGACAAAGTAGATTGGGTTTTTTGGAGGGCATTCTTCTACATTTTGGCTTTACAGATGCTTGGATCAGAGGTGTTTCCTCTTTGTACAGATCAGCCCACAGCCAGGTACTTATTGGTGGGGTAAGGGGCGAGAGATTTCAGATTTTCAGATCAGTCTGTTAGGGATGCCCCTTGCTCCTTTTCTTTTTTTGTTCATGGCGGAAGCTATGAGTATCTATGTTAGATCTCAAGCTGACATCTTTGGGCTGAGACTTCCCATCAGAAGGGAAGAGGAGCTACTTGACAGTGAGTTGGCAGATGACACAACAGTTTACCTGGATGCCACACCACAGACGCTCACTTCTTTCAGGACAGCATTGGATTTATTTTGCTTGGCGGCAGGGGTGCAGATAAATTGGCATAAATTTAATGGCTTTTGAATCAGTGACGAGGACACTCCAGTTTGGGGGCTTGACATAGGATTCACTTGGGTATGCGAGCCAGGTATTTGGGCTGCCAGGTCGGCTTGGATATTTCTTCCACGCAGCAGTTTGCTCCTATGTTAGAGAGCATCAGGAGGAAGCTCCTTTTTTGGAGCTCAGTCAAGCTGGATCTTGCCTCTAGAGTTGTGGTGGTCAACCAGGTCCTCTTGGCCATGGCCTGGTTTGTTTGTTCATGCTAGTGCCGTTCTAGGGATTGCATCACTCAGCTCTGGAGACCGATCAAAAATTTTCTTTGAAGTGGGCTTGATGGCACAGCAGATGCGTTAGCCAGGGTGGGTTGGGAGACCCTCATCCTCCCTACATAGGAAGGGGGTCTCAATATTATTGATCCAGATTTACAGTGTAGAGCTTTACTATGCAAGATGGTGGTGTGGGGACTTATGCCAGGGCAGGAGCCGTGGAAGGCATTTTTTATTAGCAGCATACAGACGTGCACACCTTCTTCAGGAGGAGACTGGATGGGCAATGTTAGGTGGATTTTGACCGTAGCACACCTCAGGTCTCCTTCGTCCCCTCTCATGGTTGCCATACTGAAAGCATGGGCCAGTTTCAAGAGCACTCTTCGAAGGATTCCCCCTTCCTCTCGTGAAGAGATTGATAAGCAAACGATCATATGGAATGACAGTATATTGGATGATCTTGGCAGACCACTTGGTGCTTCACTCTACATGCAGTGGTCCAGGTGGAAGAGGGAACCCACCTCATCATTGGGGTCATGGAAAGATTTCCGCAGGCTTCCAGAGAAGACCAAATCTCAGTTGACAGGACATCTCAGAGGGAGTGCAGGGAGGATCTTGCAGATTGAGGCAGCCCTTCCAACGGATTGGGTAGACACATATGATATGTCACTCACTTGCTCCACTTGGGTAGATGCTTTTATGAGAGCCGGTGTTCCTCTTCAGGTTTTGGCCTTTCGAGATGCACATGAGGATGCTTTGGTTTTTGGTGTGCATGATGGTGGCAGATTGTTCAGGTCCACATAGGACATCTTGCTTGAGTCTGCTTTTCAGCCTATCAGGGTTGTAGGTCTTTTGGTGCAGAGATCAAATTCAGAGTGGTTCCTCGACCCAGACCCTCGGCTTCTCTCTACCGGATCTTGGAGACTTTGGCTCTACGGGGGAGTTCCCATTAGGTATTTGCAGTGGGACCCTGGAGAGTGGGAGTCGATTGACGCAGGGCATCGAGAGAAGAGCATCCCCTTCTTTCGTTACACGGTCAGTAATGCCAGGAGATTCCAGCTCAGTAGTAGAGGTTGGAGACCTTTCAGAGTTCCTCATTGGGAGGCATTTGATATCATTGCGGATTTGCAGAGGTGCTTCTGGAAGAGACTCTGGAAATCCCACAGGAATGGAAAGATCACTATTTTCTTTTGGCTTTCTATCCATGGTGGGATTGCAGTGAACCTTTGGAGATCCAGGTTCGAAGCCGACCCTACTTGCCCTCGTTGCCTCTTTGCTTTGGAGACGATTCAACATTGCTTATGGGATTGCAGACAGGCAAGGATGATTTGGATGGGGGTAGCCATAATTTTCAGTCACTTTGCCCACTCCCCATTCTTTATGACATGGGGCTCAGTGGCTTGGCTTTCTCTTATAGGGCCTCAGGTATTCTGTAAGAGACTTGACTCCTCTCGGGGCATCTCGATTCGACATCATCAGGTTGAGTCCTGTTCTTTGGATGTGATACCACACCTTCCTTTTGCAGCTGTACATGCCTCTGCGGACACCTCTTGGGAGATTCTAGCGAGCATAGCAGCCTGGCATATCTGGAGAGCCAGATGCACAGAGGCATTGGAGGGAACTTAGGTTCATCCCTCGCACACATTGGCTAGTATCTGGATAGACACCATACATACCTTGATGGCCGTATGGACGAGTATGCAAGGAGACGACTCCCGCACAGCCTCAGCTAGGAGGGCTTCTTTCTTTAGGGAATGGAAGGATTCTCCTTTCTTCTCTGAGACTCCTAAGGGTTGAGATGGCACTTTCAAGCCTCACCTCGGTTGTTTTCCACCTCATCTTGAGGGGGTTTATTTATCCTCATGATTTCATGATGTATTCTGCTTTGAGCTTGCTCCCGCAGGTTTTTTCTCTTACTTAATAGAAGTCTCTTTCATGAAAAAAGAATAAAAATAAAAAAATGGTGCAGCTTTTCATATGTGAGGAAATGTTTTCTACTTATATATTTCATCAATCTTGTTGGGAACTACATACTCTGTCAATTCTGATACCATAGCTTTCTAATTAGACATACTTCACTAATGTACGCGCATGGCACACAATGTTTCATTTCTTGCCCTGGGGTAGATTAACTACTGCCTTCTGTTTGCAGATTGTAACTGGCAATTAATGTATGTATGTATATACCAATGGCATACACTTGTATATACCTACATGCTAGATGTTTTTCAAATTTGGTTGTAACATTTGACATATCCCTCAATGTTAAATTTGTTCACTGGCTGTCTTTCTATGGGAATATAGGTAATATATTTATTGGTTTTGGCTGGGCTCTATCTACACCGTTTTTGAGCTTCAAGCTTTTCTAATCAAAGAGACTCGATATTTTGGTCTAAAATAATGAATAGAAGTTCTAAATTGTTTCTTGAAATTCTAACAGATTGCAAATGTGATATACCTCGAATCACCTGCGGGTGTTGGATTTTCCTATTCCAACACAACTTCAGACTACACTACAGGCGATAATAAAACAGCTTTGGATGTCCATACATTCTTGTTGAAGGTAAATCGTGTTGCCCCCGTCCCGCTAAGGACCCCTATGCTCTCTCTCTCTCTCTCTCTCTCTCACACACACACACACACACACACACACACACTTTTTTTTTTGTGAGAATAACTCTTTTATTGCTGTAAAATAATTACATTCATAGTTACTTCGAAAATGGAGTAACTATTACTCAACTAAAGATCTCAGTATAAGCTGTATACACATCCTGATCAATCAAACGAGTTTGAACACAATCATAGAATGATTGCTGCAGAGATCGTTTGAAAAAAATAAAGTGGATCACCAAAGACTCTATGATTTTTGTCCATCCATAAAGTCCATAGTGCCCAGTAACGTACCCATACAAAAAATAAGTCAAAACCCTGTCTCGCGGCCAGTGGGCAGGTAGAGTCAGTTGGATCTTCCTGACGGACCAGCATTCTCAGCCTTCCTTACCACTAGTGAAGAGGCTTATTCAGATATGGGATCATTTTAGACAACACCTCATCAGAGCAGTTCCCTCCTCCAGAGAGGAAATTGTCCGACAGCCACTATATCATAACCCCCTGGTTCGGTATCAGGGATCTTCCCCTGGTACAGAACTTAGAACTCCTTTGGCCAGATGGCATGCTCAGGGGGTTGTGACAGTCGGAGATTGGTTTAGGGGAGGTGTGGAGATGTCAGAGGAGGTGATCAGAGATAGACATGGGCCACTTGGACAGATTGCTGCCACCAGATTACTGATCATGAGAGCTATTCCTCAGAGGTGGAGGGATATGCTTACAGATCCAGACTATGTTCATCCCATCGCTACTTGGTCAGGTTGTTTTAGTGAGTCTGGGCTATGCATTGGAGTTCGTTTAGGACCGGCACCGTTTACTTATTTTGAGACGGATTCCTCTCACAGATTGTATCCCACTTAGCCACTGGATCGACAGGAGCTCCTTTGGCAGAGAGTCAGGGTCATTGCCTGCTTGGGTAAGGAATGGGCCACAAACCCGTCCAGGTTGACCATTGCAGAGGATCCTAGATGGAGACTTTGGATTTTTCAAGGTCAACCTCTTGCGGAGCTCGACTGGGACCCAGGTGAGTGGGCATGGCCTGCTCTGGTGGCAGGCGCTCGTCCTCTTTCTTTTTTCCAGTACTCGACGAGGGTAGGTTACAGGCTTCAGCAGAGAGACTCTCATCACCTACCATCTGCCTCACAGCATTGGCACGCACAGGGACTTACTGCAGAGCTCTTGCAGAGTTACTGGACTCACTTTTGGGGCATGAGTAGAGCCAGGAAAGTCTCCTACTTCCTTTGGCTCACTATTCATAGGGGTATACCTGTGGGTACTTGGCTTCAGCAGATGGGTAGACCCTCCTTGTGTATGCGTTGTCAGCTTGCAGAGGAATCTAATAAGCATTGTTTATGGAGCTGCCCCAGCTCTAGAGTGGTATGGACAGGTATCTTCAGGTTGCTCTCATATGTTACATCCGAGTCCTTTCTGATGACATGGGGTGCTACCCTTTGGGGGAGAGGATCTGGAGCCTTTGCCCTCTATGAGTCAGAGCCAGGAGACCACGGTTTCTTCATGCAGTATCGCCAGAGACGGGGTCCCACTGATGTTAGCATCATGGAGCCACATGACTTACTTTCGATACCAGTATCAGCTCAGGATTCCAGGCCTACTTCACCTGCAGGTTCAGCCTGGGAGGTGATTTCTAGCATTACCCTATGGCGGATATGGTGTTCGCGTTGTTCTTTTGTCCTTGGGGGTCTTTTATGCACGGAGGCAGACATACTTGCTTCCATTTGGGCGGAGATTATCTTCACTCTCAGGAGTCAGTGGGAGCGGTGTACAGGCACCTCTTTGGCAGCTCGTGGGAGACTTTTATCCTTCATGAGGACATGGGACTGCTCATTATTTTTTCATTTGACTCCTTTTGGGATGTCGTGGCATTTTAGACCACCACCATGGCTTTTTTGCCACATTGTTGAGGCCAGGGATAGAGTACTTTCTCTCCCACCTGTTGTATGATTCGTTTTGAATGGAATATATCACTTTCTTGTTAAACAACCAGAAAAGCCTGCCAAATGTAACAGTAGGAAATCTCGCTCGAAGCCTCTGTCGGATGAGAGCGATGAAGTCAGAAGTCTGTGGACATAACCAAAAGATGTGCAGCACATATTCAGTAGGGTGTAAGCATCTGTGACAAACAGCCGGAGCAATATGTCTGTGTGCAAGTACCTGACCAGATGGAAAAATGCCAAGCAGGACTGGCCAAAGGAAAAGCTGTTGTCGAAGAGGGACTTTGTAATGCCAAAGGAGACGCAGCCTTTTTCTCCACCACTTTAGTGGGCGATCCATATGCCAAACAGTATTTGCTCTTTCAGAAATCCAAGGCGGAAATAATAGCACTTTATACAGTGATGGCACTGTGATATGTGAGAGCTTCAAGGGACGGGCTGAAGAGGAGGAAGAGCGTAAAATCCAATCCTCAAGCCTATTCTGAAGTTCCAAGCGAGGTACCGGCAAAAACGGTTGAAGCATTACTGAAATCCTATGCCATAAAGGACGATAATGAGCTCCCAAACCGTATTTGCTGGCAGCCATAGAAAAAGATAAGAGTGTGCCATCATCCTGAAGAACGTCTTGGTTCTTGAATGGCCAAAGAAGGGTGGAATACTTTAGACCAATAAAGATTCTCAGCCCTCAAAGAGTTTCCCGACAAAGAATCTCGACCATGCCATTCCAAGTGGGATAAGATATGTTTCCAATCGAGAAGCAGGCGAGAAACAAAAGGGAAGCCTCTGATCTTGCCTTGGAAAGAGCCAAATATGAAATCCCACTGAGTAGGCTGCCAATGCCCAAAGGCAGAAGTATGAATATGTAATAAGAGAGAGCGGATCATGAAAGCCCAAGGCTGATCTCCTTGCATAAACTGCAACATCATTTTTCCTCTATGAGCAAGTAAATGCATTTGAATATTGAGAATGTTCAGACCCCCGTGCATCTTTGGAGAACAGAGACGATGCATAGAGAGTAATTTGAGACTTTTCTTGCCATTTTTTGCACACCAGAAAATTTCCATGATAGCTGACATAAAGGAATTCAGCTCTGCCTTAGTGAACATAATGAGAGGCAGATAAAATTGTATGTATGCTATCAAAATGGATTGTGCGATTCGCAAACGAACATGCAGTGGCCAAGTTGCAAGCTTCCAATATTCAAGTTTTGCCCTCAACTTTGTCAACACCCAATCAGTTTGTTGGAACGGGTGAGTTCCCAACCTAGAGGATAGCCAAGATGTCGAATAAATTGAGAAGCGGGGACAATTTCCCCGGGCCACAGAAGACTATGCCATTCCTGTTCATGCAACGGCAATAATTTTGATTTCTGAAAATTTACCCGAAGACCAGCAGCCAATCCATATGTAGAAAGAGCCTGCATAATCATTGACAGATCACTCCGAGTATTTTTTGGGGTAAAGAATGAATCATCAGCATATGCCTGAGCGATCATGCTGTGACTGCCAGCAATCTCCAAACCATGCAACTGGTCAGTGTCCAAAAGGTGGTCCAGATATTGAAGCATTGGATGAGTGGCTATGGCAAAAAGTAAAGCACTTAGGGGACATCCTTGCCTAACAGATCAACCAAGAGTCCAGGATGTAGAAATATCCCCTGAAAGTATGCAGGCAACTTTACTATCTTGACATAACCAAGTGATGACTTGCTGCATTTTTGTGCCAAATCCCAATGCCTGCATAGTCGATGAAATAAAATCCCACTTAACAGTATCAAAGGCTTTGGCAATATCAACTTGCAATAATAAAACATCCTGCTGCGTGTATTTGGCATATTCAATGCCAACATAGGCATTAGCAATGTTATCTGTGATATGCCTACGCGGGACAAAACCATATTGAGCAGGATGCAACCCATCATGTAAAAACCCTTTCAGCCGATCGACAATCATTTTTGTAGTGACTTTGTAAATGACTGGCATAAGGGTGATAGGTCTCCAGTTTGCCAAAGATTCACAAATTTGTTTTTTTGGAAGGAGTTTAACAAGACCTCTCTTCCATGTGTCTGGCATTTTTTGATTTTTCCATGCAGCATTCACCTTATGTAGCAATGTATGCTTCAAAAGAGGCCAATATTCTAGAAAAAACTCAACTGTAAGACCATCCCATCCTGGAGATTTCCATCTGCTGCAAGATTTGATTGCATCTGACAGTTCTCTCTCAGTAAAAGGTTCCTCCAATTCCAAAGCTTGAGTAGTGGAAATAATGGGAGAAACATGCTGCAACAGTAAATTTCTTGCAATCAAAGCTTGTTGTGAGGGAGGAACTGTAGAACCAAATTGTTGAGAGAAATGATGCACACAAATAGAAGAAAGTTGTGACTGCGAGGTGGTCCATGATCCATCAGGCATAAGCACCCTGCAAATCCGTTCCTGTTCAGGTTGCCTCTACTGCTGTAGATCTGCCCGCCATTTCTGCCCCGATTTCGTGAGCTGAAGGAGCTGCCCACGACTTTCTGAAGCTGCTGCCAGTATCTTTCTGTTCGAAACAATGGAGGAGCTGAAGCTGTTCTATCTCTGCCCAACCTGCATCAGGCCGCCCCTTTTTCGCCCACGTGCTACCCTGATGCTTCCCGTGTTGCTGCTCTCCTTGGCTGCCTTCTTCATCGACTCAAGGGGCTGTCTCTGCCTGGGATTTATTGCGCATCATCTAGAGGCAGCTGCAGATCGACTTTCCTCTTGTTAACGAGCTATTTGCTGCATTCAGTTCTGCCATCACTTCCTCTTTCTCACTTCCTCTTGAAGAGTCTACAAGTGGTGAGCGAGCCGGCTTCTTGGATCTCTTCTTTCATTCATTTCTGCAATATTATAAGGGAATAGACACTGCCCTTGCATCTTAGCAAGAGGTAAGACCTTCCCACATGGCCTCTTCTACTCATTCTCTCATGTCTATCGACAAATTCAATGGGTCCAACTTTCATACTTGGCAAATCAAAATCAAGTGCCATCTTATGAAAGAAGGTCTTTGGGACGTTGTTCACCGTGCTGCTCCCGAAGATTCCGACATTGAGCAAGTTGTCACTTATGTTTCCACTGCCAAGAACGACAAAGCCTATGCTATCATCTTGCTCGGTCTTGGAGATGATTACATTCATCACATCTCCGACATACAATCTGCTTCTCAAGCATGGATCACTTTGGATACCCTTTTTGGACCCCGATCTAAAAACTCTAAGATTGCACTTATGATCTCATTCTTTGATCTACATATGCAGGAGGGAGCTACTATAGCCTCTCATGTCAATTATCTTCGCAGTCTTATGGTTCAGCTTGCATCAGTGAAGTCCCCCATCTCCGAAGATATTGCTATTGCTGTGCTTCTCAAAAGCTTACCTGACACCTATGCTACTCTTGTCACTACCTTCAAGTATCACAATAATCCTACTCTTGAAGGTATCATCAATGCTCTCCAAGAAGAAGAAAGAACTCAACAACGAAAGGTAACTGACACTGCATTTTTAGCAAAGAAAGGAAGTTCTAAGGTAAGAAAGCCTTGCACCCATTGTGGCAAAACTAATCATATGGAGAAGGACTGCTTCAAGGCTCATCCATGCACCATTTGTGGCCGTGATAATCACTGGGAGAAGGACTGCTACTCCAAACCCTCTACATCAGCCCCTGCATCTACCTCTGCCCATGTTGCTACAACATCTCCATCAGCAGATCTTGCTGTTCCTTCCGCATATGATGAGAAGTGGGCTTTCTGATTACTTCATATTTCTTGTCTACCACTTTGACCACCGATGATGTAGGTCAAGGGGTTCTAGTGTCTTACTCATTCTGCTTTTGGACTTGAGGAGGGGTGTCTCAGGATCTTTGTCTGTCATGTCTTCTGTCTTGTCTCTCAGTCTATCGGTCTTTATGTCTGTCTTCTAGTCTTGTCTTTCTGTCTTCCTCCTAGTGTCCACTTAAGGAGGGTGTTGGAAATAAGTGCACACTATTTCCCTAGTCTACATTTGTCTAGTCTCAGTTTAGTCTTTGTGTCTTGAGTGTGTGCCATGTGGCACCTCTACAATTATCCCATAAGCACTCTTGCTCTATGTCTTGTACTTTGGCCCATATATTCATGGGTCACATCATTGCAATCCATCTAGCTTGTGTCTTGTCTACACTCATCTACAAGGTAACTCTTTGTCTTTCAATCTTGTTCTTATTTTACTTCTAGTTTTCTAGTTTCTAGCTCTTGCTTTTATATTCCTACAGTTGCAAGTAGCTATTGTTCACGATCAGATGTCGCCTTTGTGGCAATCTATCATCTGGCATATCATGAAAGGATAACTGCAACCATAGAGGTGCATGATCAGAATGCACAAAGGCATAGTCAATCCACATTTTGCATGTAAAATCCCCATTTTGTTGCGGAGCTATACTATACCATCGATCCAGACGTGCCTGATAAGAAGAAAGAGCATTATGTTGGAATGTGTATCCAGGTGACAAAGGCTGCAATTCCTTCCAAAGGTCCACCAAATCCAGATGCATCAGTAATTGAGACCATGCATGCCTTTCAGGGATTAACATATGAGTATGTCTGGAGGTATTGTCACCCTGTTGAGGAGCATTATTGAAATCCCCACATATAAAGGCATGATATCTCCATGGATATTGCTGCATGGCATCCCAAATTTCAGTTCTTTCTCTAGAGGATTGAGGTGCATAAACAGAGGCAAATTCAAATACCTCTCCTCGAATAATGCATTGAAGAACAAGCCATCTGCCTTTGTTGTCATTTAGGGCAATAACGGGTTGAAGCTCATGTTTGATCAAAATGACCACCCCTGAGAAAGATTGCTCTCCAGCATAGAAAATGTCATAGCCATAGTAGTGTCTTGTCTTTGCAGCATAGACATGTTGGTTGTGTTCTTGTAATGCCACTATGTCAGGCTGAAATCTATTGATGTACAGCCACACTGTTTTCCATTTCCTACTGTCACACATCCCCTGGACATTGAGTGTAAAGCATTTGATATGAGCAGTCATATTTACAGATATTTATAGCAATATAACAACTATCTACAACAGCAAATTTCATGATGTCAGCCCTGCATTTCTATCTCAGGGTCAATGCTTCTCCCTAGAGAAGAAATATCGACCTGAGGAGTAGACAACAAAGCAGCAACCTCTTCTTCAGGGAAGAGTGCTCTGCTAGCTGTCACTGCAGCCCATGTGATCCCAATTCCTGTATTGACCTCTGGGGTGTTTCCACTAGAAGACGCACCATTCCAAGTGCGAGGGGGGGGAAGTCTTCTAGCAGAAATAACTTTTCTTGGACTTTGCCATCCATCGGTTGGAGGTTTCTGTCCTTTTGCCGAGGGTTGAATAGCAGGAGGTGAATGTGAAGAAACATTCCCATTTGAAACCACTGGAGCTTTGCCTTTATCTTGAATTCCAGCAAACTGTCTACTACCTTTGTTTTTATTTGCAATAGTAGTAGGAGCATCTTTAGTGGGCATTTGAACCGGCAAAGCAGTAGGAGGCATTTTATGCTGATTCATTGGACACTGTGAAGCCATGTGTCCAAATTTTTTGCAGTCAAAACAAGCCCCTGCAAATAGTCCCCATTTCAGTTTGTAAAAGGCACTTCCCATGTCCACATTATTCACCGTGACTGAATAAGAGTCAGGTGTGGGATTATCAGTATCCCAAAGAATGCAAAATCGATTTGAGTTGCCATTAGGCCGTGGTGGGCAGACCACTTTGCCTAAAGAAGCTGCAATTTTAGGCAAGAGTGATGCCATGCATTGTGCCAAGTCTACAACTTCAACCCAGACCGGGCATATGTGTCGGATTAAAGCCTGATAATCCCTTGTGGGAGACCATGGCAATACATGCACCATTTTCTGCCCAAAAAAAAGAGGCAAATGTTCCAAAAGCATTTGTCTGTGTAGCTCATCCACCATAATAACCTCAAAAAAACCCCTGGTTGCATAGTGCACTTTGCGAACAAACGAGCCAGCCAGTGTGCGAGCCAACCAGGTGCCTATCTCTGCAGCAGGTGGCATCCGGCCTGGAAAAAATAAAATGACTGCATTTTTAGCATATTCTCTGATAGGATCCACAATTTCATCTACTTCCACCATGAGGCCAACTGATGGAACCGAGTCTTTCCACTCTTTTCTTGTGTCTGCAAATCCTTCATGCATGACATCATAGACCAGTTGGGCCTCAAGAGTATCATGTACCGAGTCATGCTGACCCTCAACCTGCTTTTGCTTCTTGCAGTGAACCGAACGTTCCTTTTGAAATGTCTTTTCATAGGAATATTCAGCCATAGCTTTGTAAAAAGTGGAACTCGGTTGAGCTGCTGCTCCTCCCCGTTCCCCTGCTGCTCCCCCTCCCTCAGCCCGTCTCTCTCCCCCCTCAGCCTGTCCCTAGCCCCTCCCTGCTGCTTCCCCCCCTCCCCCCCTGCTGCTCCGCCCCCTCCCCCTGCCTGTCCCTCACTCCCTCCCTCTGTTCCCTGCTTCCGCCCCCTCCCCCTTGCTGTCCCGCCCCCTCTCCCTGCCTCCGTCCCCTCCCCCCTGCTGCTCCGCTCCCTCTCCCTGCCTCCGCCCCTCCCCCCTGCTGCTCCCCTCTGCCCCCTGCTGTCCCGCCCCCTCTCCCTGCTGCTCCGTCCCCTCCCCCCTTGCTCCGCCCCCTCTCCCTGCTGCTCCCCCTCTCCCCCTGCCTCCGCCCCTTCCCCCCTGCTGCTACGCTCCCTCTCCCTGCTGTCCCGCCCCCTCTCCTGCTGTCCCGCCCCCTCCCCTGCTGCTCCGCTCCCTCTCCCTGCTGTCCCGCCCCCTCTCCTGCTGTCCCGCCCCCTCCCCTGCTGTCCCGCCCCCTCCCTGCTTGCTCTCTCGCCCCCTCTCCTCCTCTCACTCCTCCCTTTCTTCTCCTCTCCCTTCCCCTCCCTCCTTGCCCCTCTCCCCTCTCAGCCTTAGCCCCTCTCCTCCTTCCCTCCCCTTCCCCCCTGCTTCCTCCTAGCCTCCTTTCCCCTCCCTTGCCCCTCGCAGTTTTTTGGAACGGAAGGAGCCTTTTTTCCTGTTCGAGTCGGCCTCCTCACCTTGATTGGCGATGGATTCCCCGTCAGCCAATCCTACTCCATCTCCACCGGCCGCGAAAACTATCACATTCTCTAAAGACGAGTTGCAGCAGCTCAGGAACGATGTAGAGATTGAGTGCTCTACCACTTTGTTAGCACGCATCTTCGGGTCTCACCCTTCCAGATCCCAAGCCAGAGACTGGATGCTTGCGGCTCTCCCCCCAGACCTCGCTCCTCGATTGGTAGATGTTCGCCTTCTGGGACGAGGTTTCTTCCAGGTTGTTTTTGACACTCCAGAGGCTGCGAGCACTGTGCTCAAGGCCGAGCTTTTACACCTGGGACACAGGAAGATCTTCTTTGAAGCCTTTCACCTTGGTTTCGACCCAGTTGAGGCAGATAAGAAATTCTTTTCGCTCTTCATCAGGTTCCCCGGGCTTCCCCAGGTCTACTATCGACTTCTCTCTGTTATTGGGGAGCATTTTGGCGTAGTTGCTGAGATCCCACCCCTCCCTGGGTTGCCATTGACTGCAGCAGAGGCAACCAAGGCTGATGGGGTTCCTAGAGTTAGGGTCCTTTGCAAGGATCCTAACCTCGAGATGGACCACGTCATGATACAGCGCCCGGATGGTTCCTTTTTTCGCCAGAGAGTGGAGATTTCAGGCAGGCAGGACCAGTGCAGGATTTGTAGGACCTCGGGACACTTTGCCAGGGATTGTCCCAGAAAGAAGAAAAGGCCTAAGAAGACCTCTGGTACAGCTACCGCCTCAGGGCATCGACAGGGGGGACAGGGGGGGAGATTAGACCCGGCACTTGCCCCTCGACCTCGACAGAGGGGTGGTACAGGTCCAGCTCCTGCTCCTCATTCTTCACGTGGCGGTCCTGCTCAGTCAGGTGGTGGTACAGGTCCAGTACCTATTCCTCGGCCTCACCAGGGGGGTGGTACAGGTCCTGCTCCTCGACCCCCACCTCCCTCAGGCACACGTGACGCTTTACAGTGGGTTCCAGTACGTGTGCAGGTCCCTCCTTCAGTTCACGAGGGTACCTTAGTAGATTCTGCTTCACCTCGAGCTGTCCTTCCTGTCTCACCTTGCACAGTCCGAGACGCTGAAGCTTCGACCTCCTCCCCAGTTGCAGCTTCTTCCTTAGATCCAGCACTGCCAGATGTTCCTCTTGAGGACGGAGAGATTTCCGCAGCTGGGCAGACACCGGGTAGAGAGCCTTCCTCACTCCCTCCCTTGGACAGGGGGAAGGGGATAGCTTACACTGTTGATCCTCTTCCCTCACAAGGGATCCTTCGTACTCCGGTGTCTGGATTGCTCCACAGGAACTCATTTTTAGCCTTGGCAGAGAGTTCAGATTTCCCAGAGGAGGAGTTTGTTCCCGCTACTTTTGGGGAGCCAGTGGTTGGATTTCCTATTGACAGGGCTTCTTCTTCAGGTGCCAGGATTCTTTCCCCTATTGACTTTCCTCCACTGGGTTCCTTCCCTCCATCCAGGAGGTCTTCCCCTGTTGAGGGGTTTGTTTCCGCCACTAGGTCGGGTAAGGTGTTCCACTCTACATCCTCCCGTCGATGAGGATTATCAGTTGGAACATACAGGGCCTAGGTGGCGTCCCACATCGCCGCCGCAGACAGCTGATCCGGGATCAGCTTCATCCAGGTGTTACTGGTGGTCCCATTGATATATTATTTATTCAAGAGCACAAGCTGGATTATAGAGATTGTGCCAAGTCAGGCAAGTTGCTCTCAGGACATACTTTTTGGTCGCCTGCATTGGGCACTAGGGGAGGCACTTCTATTTCAGTTTCGCAGTCGGTTCTCCCCTTAGTTGTTGGGCACGGAGTCATTATCCCCTCTAGAGCTCAGTGGATTATTCTCTTGATTGGAGGGCGTAAGGTTGGCTTCCTCAACCTATATGCCTCCAACATTAGAGGGGAACGTGTCCTTATGTGGAAGACTTTGCTCTCCTGGGCCCCCATTGTGGATTCTTGGGTGATTGGAGGTGACTTTAACATGGTCGAGTTACCTTCAGACAAAAAAGGGGGTAGAGAAGGCGGACTTCACTCTTTGGAGAGAGCAGCTTGGGATGCCTTCCTTTTCCATTTCTGTGGCAGAGATACTTGGTGTGATGATGCCTTTCTTATTCAGCCACAGTCCCTCCTGTTCTCTTGGTCGAACAGGAGGCAACAGATGCCTATTCATGCACGCATTGACAGATTTTATGTAGATGACTGGGCACTTGACAGAGGGGGATCGGTATGCATTGCTGCAGGGGTTTCCACCTCAGACCATTTCCCTGTTGTTTTGGCTATCTCAGAGCCTCACTTGAGAGGCCGATCAGCCAGCATCAGGATCCCAGATGCCTTTTACACAGAGGAGGACCTTACAGAGGCAGCCCTACGGGTATGGTTTGCTCATGTCCAGGGAGGGCAGCCACATCCTTCACATTTAGCCGCTGCCCTCTCTGGTATTAGTGACTTTTACTGCTCAGTTGCTTCTACCAGTAGACGAGATATTCTCAGACGTGAGATTGGTGTTCGCCAACAGTTAGCAGCTTTGCAGAGGGAAGAGCAGAAACGGCCTTCAGATGCTTGGATTCAGGAGCGCCTTGCTGCAGCGAGGGCTCACTTGCAGTTATTGCTTGATCAGAGAGCAGAGTATGCCTTTCATGCACGGGAGTCCTTCTGGATTCAGATGGGTGGTAGAGTCAATAAACACTTCTTCTCTACTCTTGGCCCTAGACATAGTAGAGAGAGTGTATCTCAGCTTATTGACTCACATGGGGTTTTACAGACAGAGCCAGATGACGTCTTACGCATAGCTTCAGATTTCTATGCCACCCTCCTTACTGCTGATCCTGAGACACACGATATAGAGGATGCTAGACAGGCTATTTGGCAGAGTATCCCAGTGTTGGTGAATCCGGATTTGCATGTTCTACTTGATGCACCTTTCACCAACACAGAGTTCAGGACTGCACTTTCAGCCCTTCACAAGGGCAAGTGCCCAGGTTTAGATGGCCTCACTCCGTCTTTTTTCATTGCATTTTGGGATATGATTGGAGACTATATTACTTCAGCCATGCAGGCCATTTGGGACTCTGGCGAGATGCCTGAATCGCTTACAGAGGGCCTCATCCACCTTATCCCAAAAGGAGGTAGCAGAAATTTATTGTCCCAGTGGAGGCCTATCACACTTCTGGGGACTTGTTACAAGATTCTGGCCAAGGCTATCAGCCTCCGATTGCAGCCACTTCTCCCTGATCTTATCCACGACACTCAAACGGGATTTGTGCATGGCAGAAGTATTTTTGATAACATTTTTTCTTTCTGGGAAGCTTCAGAGTGGGCCGTGCAGAGTGGCCAGAATCTTGCCATTCTACTGTTGGATTTTGAAAAAGCTTATGACAGAGTAGATTGGAGTTTTTTGGAGGGCACCCTACTACGCTTTGGATTCACTGATGTTTGGATCAGAGGTGTTTCCTCTTTGTACAGATCAGCCCATAGCCAGGTACTTATTGGTGGGGTAAGGGGTGAGAGATTTCAGATTTCGAGATCAGTCCGTCAGGGATGCCCCCTTGCTCCTTTCCTTTTTTTATTCGTGGCCGAAGCTATGAGCATCTATGTTAGATCTCAAGCTGACATCTTTGGGCTGAGACTTCCTATCAGAAGAGAAGAGGAGCTGCTTGACAGTGAGTTGGCTGATGACACAGCGATTTATTTGGATGCCTCTCCATTGACTTCTTTCAGGACAGCATTGGATTTATTTTGCTTGGCGGCAGGGGCGCAGATAAATTGGCATAAATCCAATGGCTTTTGGATCAGTGATGAGGACACTCCAGTTTGGGGACTTGACATAGGGTTCACTTGGGTTCAGAGGGGTGTGCCTATCAGGTATTTGGGCTGCCAGGTCGGCTTGGGTATTTCTACCACGCAGCAGTTTGCTCCCGTGTTGGAGAGCATCAGAAGGAAGCTTCTCTTTTGGAGCTCAGCCAAGCTGGATCTTGCCTCTAGAGTTGTGGTGGTCAACCAGGTCCTTTTGGCCACGGCCTGGTTTATCTGTTCATGTTGGTGCCGTTCTAGGGACTGCATCATTCAGCTCAGAAGACCGATCAGGAACTTTCTCTGGAGTGGGCTTGATGGCACAGCAGATGCCTTAGCCAGGGTGGCTTGGGAGACCCTCATCCTCCCTACACAGGATGGGGGTCTCAATATTATTGATCCAGATTTACAGTGCAGAGCCTTACTTTGCAAGATAGTGGTGCGAGGACTTATGCCAGGACAGGAACCGTGGAAGGACTTTCTTATCAGCAGCATACAGAGGTGCACACCTTCCTCAGGAGGAGACTGGATGAGCAGTGTTAGATGGATTTTCACCTCAGCACACCTCAGATCACCTTCATCCCCTCTCATGGTTGCCATTCTGAAAGCTTGGGCTAGTTTCAGAAGCTCTCTTCGGAGGATTCCTCCTTCCTCCCGGGAAGAGATTGATAGGCAGCCCATCATGTGGAACGACAGTATTTTAGATGATCGTGGCAGACCACTGGGTGCCTCACTCTACATGCAGTGGGCCAGGTGGGAGAGGGGACCTGCTTCTTCTTTGGGATCTTGGAAAGCCTTCCGTAGGCTTCCAGAGGAAACCAAGTCAGGGTTGATAGGACATCTCAGAGGGAGTGCAGGGAGGATCTTGCAGATTGAGTCAGCCCTTCCAGAGGCTTGGATAGACACAGATGATATGCCTCTCACTACCTCCACTTGGGCAGGTACTTTCTCGAGAGGCGGGGTTCCACTTCAGGTCTTAGCCTTCCGAGGTGCACAGGAGGATGCTTTGGTTTTCAGTGTCCAGGATGGTGGCAGATTGCTCAGATCTACAGATGATATATTGCTTGAGTCTGCTTTTCAGCCTATCAGGGTCGTAGGCCTTTTGATGCAGGGATCAGATTCAGAGTGGTTCTTAGACCCTGACCCCCAGTTACTCTCCACCGGGTCTTGGAGACTTTGGCTCTATGGAGGAGTTCCCATCAGGTATTTACAGTGGGACCCCGGAGAGTGGGAGTGGATTGACGCGGGGCATCGAGAGAAGACCATCCCCTTCTTTCGTTACACGGTCAGTAATGCCAGGAGATTTCAGCTCAGTAGTAGAGGTTGGAGACCCTCCAGAGTTCCTCATTGGGAGACTTTTGGTATTACTGCGGATCAGCAGAGGTGCTTCTGGAGGAGGCTCTAGAAATCCCACAGGAATAGAAAGATCACTATCTTCTTTTGGCTTTCTATTCATGGAGGGATTGCAGTGAACCTTTGGAGGTCCAGATTCGGAGCCGACCCTACTTGCCCTCGTTGCCTTTCTGCTTCGGAGTCTATTCAGCATTGCTTATGGGATTGCAGACAGGCGAGATTGATTTGGATGGGGATAGCCAGGATCTTCAGTCACTTTGCCCATTCCCCACTCTTTATGACTTGGGGCTCGGTGGCTTGGCTTTCTCTTACAGGACCTCAGGTTTTCTATGAGGGACTTGACTCCTCCCGGGCCATTTCAGTTCGACATCATCGGGTTGAGCTCTGCTCGTTGGATGTGGTTACACACCGTCCTTTTACAGCTGTACATGCCTCTGTGGATACTTCTTGGGAGATTATAGCGAGCATAGCAGCCTGGCATATCTGGAGATCCAGATGCACAGAGGCTATGGAGGGTACTCAGGTTCATCCCTCGCACACATTGGCTAGTATCTGGACAGACATCGTACACACTCTGATGGCCGTATGGACGGGTATGCAGGGGGACTCCCGTGCAGCCTCAGCTAGGAGGGCTTCTTTCTTCAGGGAATGGAAGGATTCTCCTTTCTTCTCTGAATCTACTACAGGGTTGAGATGGCACTTTCATCCTCAGCCTTGGTTTCTTTCCACCTCACTCTGAGGGGGTTTTTTATTATCCTCATGATTTCATGATGTATTCCGCTTTGAGCTTGCTCTCGCGGGTTTTTGTTCTTACTTAATAGAAGTCTTTTTCATGGAAAAAAAAAAAAGTGGAACTCAGAAAGGAGGTACCTGTAAAGTGGTATTGGAGGAAAGAAACCAGTCCCAAAAAAAGCCCACAGGAAACCCACAGAGAAGAGAAAAAGAGTATATGTGTAAAGAGAAAGAAGGGAAAGAGGGATGTAGAGGTCGAGAAAGGATAGAAAACAATTTTGTAGAGGAAGAAAGGAGAAAAAACCAGTAAAAAACCCCATATGAACTATATTTTTGAGGAAAATGGAAGATTTTGGCGATGGGAAAGTGTAGCAGACCCAGAGACTGAAGAGGGGAGAAACGGGAGCGAAGGCCTTCAAGATCAGTGTGCAGCTATAGTCCGGAGGCAGAACCCTGCGTGGAAAACAGTCTAGAAACCAGATATGATGTGGGAGCAGCAGACTGCAACAGACGAAATGGTCCGTACAGGCCATACAACTGTACGGAAGCTATACGGAAATCTGACAGGCTGTACGGCGGCTGATGACGGCTCCAAAAGGCCGATTTCAGGGCATTGATGCAGTAGTGCAGCAGGGTGCTGATGTTCATGGGCTGGTTGCGGGGGGCTTTGGAGCACACACTTTTTTTTTGTGGGAAGAAATCTTTTATTTTTGTGGAATAATTACATTCATAGTTACTTCAAAAACGAAGTAGCTACTACTCAACTAAAGATCTCAGTATAAGCTGTATACACATCCTGATCAATCAAACGAGTCTGAAAACAATCGTAGAATGATTGTTGCAGAGATCGTTTGAAAAAAAAAAAGGATGAAAATAGTGGATCACCAAAGACTCTATGATTTCTATCCATCCATAAAGTTCATAGGGTCCAATATCGCACCCATACAAAAAATAAATCAAAACCCTGTCTCTGTGGATGAAAGCCAAACAACCAGAAAACCCTGCCAAAAGTAACAGTAGGAAATCGCTGTCAAAGCCTCTGTCTGATAAGAGCAATGAGATCAGAAGTATTTGGACAGGACCAAAAGATGTGAAACACTGATTCAGTAGATTGCGGGCATCTGTGACAAACAGATGAAGCAATATGTCTGTGTGCGAGTAACTGTCCAGATGGAAAAATGCCAAGGAGAACTTGCCATAGGAAAAGCTGTTGTCGAAGAGGGACTTTGTAATGCCAAAGGAGACGCAGCCTTTTTCTCCACCACTTCATTGGACGATCCATATGCCAAACAGTATTTGCTCTGTTGGAAATCCAAGGTGGAGGTAATAACACTTTATACAGTGATGACACTGTGATATGTGAGAGCTTCAAAGGACGGGCATATGAGGAAGGAGAGCGTAAAATCCAATCCTCAAGCCGATGCTGAATTTCCAAATGAGGTACCGGCAAGTACGGTTGGAGCATTGCTGAAATTTTATGCCATAAAGGACGATAATGAGCTCCCAAGCCATATTTGTGAGCAGCCAAAGAAAAAGATAGAATTGTGCCATCATCCTAAAGTACATCCGCCACAGATGAAATGCCTTTGAAGGAGAGAAAATAAGAACGTCGGGGTTCTTGTATGGCCAAAGGTGGGTGGAATACTTTAGACCAAAAGAGATTCTCTACCCTCAAAGAGTTGCCCGAGAGAGAGTCCCTGCCTTGCCATTCCAAGTGGGATAGAATGTGTTTCCAATCAAGAAGCAGAGAAGAGACAAAAGGGCATCCTCTGATCTTGCCTTGGATAGAACCAAATAAAAAATCCCACTGAGTAGGCTACCAATTCCCAAAAGCAGATGTATGAAGATGTAATAAGAGAGAGCAGATCATGAAAGCCCAAGGCTGATCTCCTTGTATAAACAGCATCATCATTTTCCCTCTGTGAGCAAGTAAATGCATTTGAATATTGAGAATGTTCAGACCCCCGTGCATCTTTGGAGAACAGAGACGATGCATGGAGAGTAATCTGAGACTTTTCTTGCCATGTTTTGAACGCCAGAAAATTTCCATGATAGCTAACATAAATGAAACCAGATCTGCCTTAGTGAACATAGTGAGAGGCATATAAAATTGTATGTATGCTATCAAAATGGATTGTGTAATTCGCAGACGAACATGTAATGGCCAAGTTGCAAGCTTCCAATATTCAAGTTTTGCCCTTAACTTTACTAGCACCCAATCAGTTTGTTGTGAACGGGTGAGTCCCCAGCCTAGAGGATAACCAAGATGTCGAATGAATTGAGAAGCGGGGACAATTTCCCCCATGTAAAGGCAGCAATTTTGATTTCTGAAAATTTACCCGAAGGCCAGCAGCCAATCCATATGTAGAAAGAGCATGCATAATCATGGACAGATCAGCCCGAGTATTTTTTGGAGTAAAGAATGAATCATCAGCATATGCCTGAGCAATCATGCTGCGACTGCCATGAATCTCCAAACCGTGCAGCTGGTCAGTGTCCAAGAGGTGATCCAAATATTGAAGCAGTGGATGAGTGGCTATGGCAAAGAGTAAAGCACTCAGTGGACATCCTTGTCTGACAGAGCAAGCAAGAGTCCAGGATGGAGAAATATCTCCTAAAAGTATGCAGGCAGCTTCACTATCTTGATATAGCCAATTGATGAGTTGCTGCATTTTTGTGCCAAAACCCAAAGCCTGCATAGTCGATGAAATGAAATCCCACTGTACTGTATCAAAAGCTATGGCAATATCAACTTGCAATAACAAAACATCCTGCTGTGTGTATTTGGCATATTCAATTCCAATGTAGGCATTAGCAATCTTATCTGTGATATGCCTACGAAGCCATATTGCGCAGGATGCAACCCATCATGTAAAAACCCCTTTAGCCGATCAACAATCATTTTGGTAGTGACTTTGTAAATTACAGGCATAGTCAATCCACATTTTGCATGCGAAATCCCCATTTTGTTGGGGAGCGACACTATACCAACGATCCAGTCGTGCCTGATAAGCGAAAAGAGCATTATGTTGAAAAGTGTAGCGCGGTGACAAAGGCTGCAATTCCTTCCAAAGGTCAACCAGATCCAAATGCAAAAGTAGTTGAGACCATGCATGCCTTTCAGGAGATAACATATGATCATGTCTGGAAGTGTTGTCTCCCTGTTGTGGAGCATTATTGAAATCCCCACATATGTAGGCATGATATCTCCACGGATATTGTTGCATAGCATCCCAAATTGCAGTTCTGTCTCGAGATGACTGAGGTGCATAAATTGAAGCAAATTCAAACACCTCTCCTCTAATAATGCATTGGAGAACAAGCCATCTGCCTTTGTTGTCATTTAATGCAATGACTGGTTGAAGCTCATGTTTGATCAGAAGGACAACCCCTGAGAAAGAGTGCTCTCCAGCATAGAAAATGTCATATCCACAGTAGTGTCCTGTCTTGCCTGCATAAATATGTTGGTTGTGCTCTTGTAATGCCACTATGTCAGGCTGAAATCTGTTGATGTACAGCGACACAGATTTCCATTTCCTACTGTCACACATGCCCTGGACATTGAGTGTAAAACATGTGATGTGAGCAGTCATATATACATATATTTATAGTAATGTAACAACTATGTACAGCAGCAAAATGTATGAGGTCAGCCTTGCATTTCTATCTCAGGGTCGAGGCCTCGCCCCTGAGAAGAAGTAGTCGCCTGAGAAGTAGACAGCAAAGCAGCAACCTCTTCTTCAGGGAAGAGTGTTCTGCTGGCTGTTACTGCAGCCCATGTAATCCCAATTCCTGTATTTATCTCTGCGGTGTTTCCGCTAGAAGATGCACCATTCCAAGTGCGGGGGGGTGGAATTCTTCGAGCAGAAATAACTTTTCTTGGGCTCTGCCAGCCATCAGTTGAAGGTTGCTTTCCTTTGGGCAAGGATTGAGTAGCAGGAGGTGAATGTGAAGTGAGATTCGCATTGGTAGCTACTGGATCTTTGCCTTTATCCTGACTCCCAGAATGTTGTCTACTGCTTTTATTTTTGTTGGCAACTGGAGTAGGAGCATCTTTAGTAGGCATGTGGACTGGCAAGGTGACATGAGGCATTTTATGTTGGTTCATTGGACACTGTGAAGCCATGTGTCCAAACTTTTTGCATTCAAAACAGGCCCCTGCAAATAAACCCCATTTGAGTTTATAAAATGCACTTCCCATGTTCACATTATTCACCGTGACTGAATAAGAGTCCGGTGTGGGATTATCAGTATCCCAGAGAATGCAAAATCTATTTGAGTTGCCATTTGGCCGTGGTGGGCAGACCACTTTACCTAAAGAGGCTGCAATTTTAGGCAAAAGTGAGGCCATGCATTGGGGGAAATCAACAACTTCAACCCAGACTGGGCATCTGTGTCGGATTAAAGCCTGAAAGTCCCTTGTGGGAGACCATGGCAAGACATGCACCATTTGCTGCCCAAAAAAGAGAGGTGAATGTTCCAAAAGCATTTGTCTGTGGATCTCATCCACCATGATAACCTCGAAAAAGCCCTTGGCTGCATAGTGTACTTTACGAACAAAAGAGCCAGCCAATGTGCGTGTCAGCCAGTTGCCTATCTCTGCAGCAGGTGGCATCCGGCCTGGAAAGAATAATATGACTGCATTCTCGACATAATCTCTGACTGGATCCACAATTTCATCAACCTCAACCATGAGGCCAACTGAAGGAACCGAGTCTTTCCACTCTTTTCTCGTATCTGCAAATCCTTCATGCATTACATCATATACTAGTTGACCCTCAAGCGTGTCATGCATCGGGTCATGCTGACCCTCAACCTGCTTTTGCTTCTTGCAGGGAGCCGAGCGCTCCTTTTGAAATGTTTTTTCATATGAATACTCTGCCATGACTTGGTAAGAAAAGGAGCTTGAGAATGAAGTACCTGTAAAAGGGTGGTGAAAGCCAAAAAAACCAGTCCCAAAGGAATATCAGAGGAAGCCCACAAGAGAGAAGAGGAAGTGTATAACTAGTAATGAGAGAGCAAAGGCATAGGTGGGATTTGGCGGAAAACACAGCTAGGGAAGACACCGGAGGGAAACCCCAAAACTAGTCTGACTGTACGGGAAGGCTGGGCTTGTACGGAAACGTACAGACGTACGGACGCCGTACGGCGGCCGTATAGATGTACGGCTGAAGATTGTGCAGGGTTGCTAGCGAGAGATGCTGATGGAGGGCAAACGAACTGAAATGTATGGAGGGTGGCAGAAGTGTACGGATGCACATAAAAAAGCTTCGGAAAGGAAAAGCGGTATCGACGCACACACACGCAGGGTTGGAGCGAGATCACGCAGGTTACGCAGGGGGAGCAGTCTGGTCGTACGGGCTGTCCTTACTGACGTACGGCACCTGTACGGCAGCCGTACATGTGTACGGGCAGAAGGGGGAGCTGTACGGGGCTCTCACGACTTGATCACCTCGAAGTCCTCCATACACACACTTTTTTTTTTTTTGGTAAAATCCATTGTATTTATAAGCTCATGAATTTACAATATGGGAAGTCTCCCACACACTAGCATAGAACTCCGAAAGAGAGCCCGATAGAAGAACTCAAAAACAAGTAGAGAACACTTCAAGGCAAGTAGCATCCAAATCCCTTGCAGCAAGACTGTCATGTAAAGACTGCTTAAGGGACATTCTGAAGAAAATATATGCCTGAGGAAACTGTTGACCCATCCTAGAATGCAGTCTCTGTGTCCAGATGGTCCATAATACCCAAAAGCGAGTCCAATGAAAGAAAAGGAGTAATGGAGACATCTGAGATGAGCAGCATCCAAACATCCAGAAAAGTTTCCCAAATCTGATAGAAGGGAACCGAAGCCGCAGTAAATGAGAAACATGAGTGATCAATGTGCGAGAGTGCGGGCAAAACCATAATAAGTGAGGAACTGTCTCGCGGGGATGAGAGCAACGGGGGCAGAAAGGAGAAGCAATGCGGCGAGCTGCCAATTTCACCCCAATGGAAAAGGCTCCCACTATACATCTCCAAAAGAAAAGCCTCTGTTTCAATGGCAATTTGGTTTTCCAGATTTTCATGAGACGGGATTGCCACCAAGATAAAGGCCTATCCAAATTCCAAAGAGTGTTGGCATGCTTGTCAATCCATGGCTGTGGAAGAAGAAATCTGTAAACCTTCGAGGAAGTCAGATTGTGTATCGAGAGTGTATGTGTAGCAGGAGGTATGGAAGTCAAATTCCAGTCCATTAATCTGTCCTGTGCAAACAGTGGAGGAACCGGAACAAATGGCTGCAACATAGTTGAAAGTGTTCTCCAAATGGATCTATGATGCAGGCCCAAGGAGAATGTCCTGCAAGCTTGTGGAAATGAAAGTGTATAGCCTTGTTGATCCACAACATCACCAACAAATCTTATGCCCAATTTCATGAGATTATATGCTTTGATAGGTGCCTGTAAAGCGAGAGGCGATGCAAACACCTTGCTCCAATGGATGCTTTCCAATCGAAAAGAATTGCCATGATGAGAGAAAGCACCTGTCCATTTTGCATATGAAAGAATTCTCTTCCAATCATGAAGAAAAGCAGTAGAAACAGGGCAACCAGGAATTTTTCCCTGAAAGGTAGATAAAACTGCTTCCCAGTGATCTGTAATCCAATGCCCATATGCATGGGAAGCCATGTTTCCACACATAGCTGCTAACATAATAGCCCATGGTTGTTTTTGCTGAAAAAAATCAGCAATCATAGTGCTCTTTCTTGCCAACATATGAACCTGGAGATTGAGAATATTCAGCCCCCCATGAGTCTTGGGTGAACAAATAGACTGCATAGGTAGTAGTCGCAAAGCTTTTTTAAGAGATTTGCTTTTCCAAAATATCTCCATAGCTTGGGACATATAAGAGGCCAAATGCTTGAAAGACCAAGGAAGAAGAGGCAAATAAAATTGCACATATGCCATAATGATGGACTGTACTATCCGGAGTCGAACATGTAGAGGCCAAGTGGACAAATGCCAGTATTCCAGCTTCTTATTGATCTTTTGAAGCACCCATTTGAGCTGTTGCTGCGGAGTAATATTCCAGCCAATGGGGTATCCGAGATGTCTGACAATAGTAAGGGAAGAGATAATGTGGCCTGGCCAAAACAGTGCATGCCAATCAGCTTCTTTCAAAGCTAGAAGTTTTGATTTCTGAAAATTGATATGCAGTCCAGCAGCTATGCCAAAATCATTCAGTGTATGCATCAAACGAGAAAGATCACTTTGAGAATTCCTTGGCATGAAGAATGAATCATCAGCATAGGCCTGTGCAAGAAAAGACTGTGCCCCTGGAATTTGCAAACCATGAAGCTGTCCTGTATCTGTCAGATAGTCCATATGCAAGAGTAACGGATGGGTAGCAATGGCATACAGTAGGGAACTAAGAGGGCAACCCTGTCTCACTGAGCGAGTCATAGTCCAGGTTCTTGACAACCCACCACCAAGCAAGCACTGTGCCGTGGCGTGAGAATAAAGCCAGTAAATGATGTGGACAAGTCGAGAGCCAAATCCCAATTTTTGCATAGTTTGAGAGATGAAATCCCAATGGACAGTATCAAAAGCTTTCGCAATGTCTACTTGCAGAATGAGAACATCTTGTTTAGAATATTTGGCATACTCAATCGCAAGCAAGGCATTGGAGATATTGTCAGTGATCTGCCTTCTGGGGACAAACCCATACTGCCTAGGATGAAGTCCTGCTTGCAAGAGGAAGCGAACCCTGAGGACAATCATTTTAGCAATGAGTTTGTAAATGACAGGCATGAGGGATATAGGCCGCCAATCAGCCATCGTCTCACACAACCTTTTTTTGGGAATCAATTTTACTAGGCCATGTTTCCAGGATGGAGGAAGAGATTGTTCTGCCCAAGCATGATTGATCATTAGAAGGAAAGTATTCTTGAGATCACCCCAAAATGCACGGAAGAATTCAACAGTCAGTCCATCCCAACCAGGGGAGCTGCTTTTGCGTAGATGACTCAAAGCATCTTCCAGTTCACTAAGCATAAAAGGCTGTTCCAATGCATGGGCCTGTTCCCGAGATACTATGGGCTGAACATGCATAAGAAATTGAGACCTGGCTGCATTTACTTGCATCAAATGATCAGGTTGAGAGGAAAGGAGCTGCTGAAAGTGACTAGAACATTGCAATTCCAAGTCTGATTTGGAAGTGGTCCAGGTGCCATCAGCCTTCTTGATCCTGCAAATATCCTCCTTTCGCCTATCCGCATGGAGACTTTTAAAAAAGGCTTTGGAGGAGCAGCCCTTATCCAAAAGGGGTTTCATACGAGCTCAGATTTGCCACTTCTTTAATTTGCGAAGATCATTTTGATGGATGATATGAACCGCATAAGCACAAGAATCCTGTTCAGAAGAAGTAAGCTGCCTATGAGAACTGATTGCATCCATTTGCTGCTTGTGGGATTGAGCCCATTTTATCTTGAGCCGAAGGTTTTCCATGTAACTCCGTCCATAGTCTTGAATAACAGCCTGTAAACGATGAGCAAGGCTGATCCAAGCAAAATCCATATCCTCCTGAGCATGTAAGAGGAGGGGACGGACAGCCACTCTCAGGCCTGCAAGGCCAGAAAGTGGCTGTCCGTCCTCCATACACACACACACACACGCTTTGGAGCACACACACACACACACACACCACACACACACACACCCACCACACACACTTTTTTTGTGTGAATCCAGTAACTATATTATTAACATGAGATCAATGTACATGACATTAGACTCCAAGAGAGAGCCTAATGGAAGAACTCAAAAACAGTCAGAAAATACTTCAAGGCTAGTAGCATCCAAGTCCCTCGCAGCATAACTATCATATAAGGATTGCTTGAGGGATATTCTGAAGAAAGCATATGCCTGAGGAAACTATTGTCCCATCCTAGAATGCAATCTCTGTGTCCAAATGTTCCATAGTACCCAAAAGCGAGTCCAGTGAAAGAAAAGGAGGAATGGAGACATCTGAGATGAGAAGCATCCAAACATCCAGAAGAGTTTCCCGAGTCTGATGGAGGGAAATAGAAGTTGCAACAAATGAGAGACATGAGTGATCAATATCCAAGAATGCGAGCAAGACCATAATAGATGAGGAACTGTCTCACGATGATGAGAGCAACGGGGGCAAGAAGGGGAAGCAATGCGACGTGCTGCCAATTTCACCCCAATGGAAAAAGCTCCCACTATACATCTCCAAAAGAAAAGCCTCTGTTTCAATGGCAATTTGGCTTTCCAAATTTTCTTGAGTCATGATTGCCACCAGGATAAAGGCCTATCCAAGTTCCAAAGAGTGTTGGCATGCTTATCAATCCATGGCGGTGGAAGAAGAAATCTGTAGACCATCGAGGAGGTCAGATTGTGCATTGAAAGCGAATAGATAGCAGGAGATAAAGAGATCAGATTCCAGTCCAGTAATCTGTCCTGTACAAACAGTGGAGGAACAGGAACAAATGGCTGCAACATAGTTGTAAGTGTTCTCCAAATGGACCTATGATGCAGACCCAAAGGAAAAGTCCTGCAGGCTTGTGGGAATGAAAGCATGTAACCTTGTTGATCCACAACATCTCCAACAAATCTTATGCCCAATTTCATAAGATTATACGCTTTAATAGGTGCCTGTAAAGTGAGGAGCGATTCAAACACCTTGCTCCAATGGATGCTTTCCAAGCGAAAAGAATTGCCATGATGAGAAGAAGCACCTGTCCATTTAGCATAAGAGAGAATTCTCTTCCAATCATGAATAAAAGCAGTAGAAAGAGGACAACCAGGAATGTTCCCCTGAAATGTGGTCATGACTGCTTCCCAGTAATCTGTAGTCCAGTGCCCATATGCATGGGACGTCATGTTTCCACACATGGCTGCTAACATGATGGCCCATGGCTGTTTTTGCTGAAAAAAATCAGCAATCATAGTGCTCTTTCTTGCCAACATATGAAACTGAAGATTGAGAATATTCAGCCCGCCATGAGTCTTAGGTGAACAAACAGACTGCATGGGAAGTAGTCGCAAAGCCTTTTTGTGAGATTTGCTTTTCCAAAATATCTCCATGGCCTGGGACATATAGGAAGCCAAATGCTTGAGAGACCAGGAAAGAAGAGGCAAATAAAATTGCACATATGCCGTTATGATGGACTGTACTATCCGAAGTCGAACATGTAGAGGCCAAGTGGATAGATACCAGTATTCCAGCTTCTTGTTGATCTTTGAAGCACCCATTTGAGCTGTTGTTGCGGAGTAATATTCCAGCCAATGGGATACCCTAAGTGCCTCACAATAGTATGGGAAGAAATAATGTGACCTGGCCAGAGAAGTGCATGCCAATCAGCTTCTTTCAAAGCTAGAAGATTTGATTTCTAAAAGTTGATATGCAGTCCAGCAGCTATGCCAAAATTATTCAAAGTATGCATCAAATGAGAGAGATCACTTTGAGAATTCCTAGGCATGAAATATGAGTCATCAGTATATGCCTGTGTAAGAAATGGCTGTGCCCCTGGAATTTGCAAGCCATGAAGCTGCCCTGTATCTGCAAGATGGTCCATATGCAACAATAACGGGTGGGTAGCAATGGCATACAGTAGCGAACTAAGAGGGCAACCCTGTCTTACTGAGCGGGTCATAGTCCAGGTTCTTGACAACCCACCAGCAAGCAAACACTGCGTAGTGGCATGAGAGTAGAGCCAGTAAATAATATGAACCAGCCGAGGGCCAAATCCCAATTTATGCATAGTCTGAGAGATAAAATCCCAGTGGACAGTATCAAATGCTTTCGCAATGTCTACTTGCAGAATGAGAACATCTTGTTTGGAATATTTGGCATACTCAATTGCAAGCAAAGCATTGGAGATATTATCAGTGATCTGCCTTCTGGGAACAAACCCATACTGCCTGGGATGAAGTCCTGCATGCAAAATGAATCGAACCCTGAGGACAATCATTTTGGCAATGAGTTTGTAAATGACTGGCATAAGAGATATGGGCCGCCAATCAGCCATTGTCTCAGACAACCTTTTTTTGGGGATCAATTTGACAAGGCCATGTTTCCAAGAAGGAGGAAGAGATTGTTCTGCCCACCGATCTTTCCGAGGTCATGCTATTTCGGCTAGAGCATAACATTCCTTCCCTCTTCAAGCATCAGCGTCCTCGATGATGAAATCTGGGAACACTCTCCGTAACTGGTATACGGATTCCCAAGTAGCTTCCGATAGAGGCTGACCATGCCATGCAACCAACACCGTGGGTATCTTCCGATTTCGTATTTGCATTGTTCCTCGGTCCAGGATTCTTGTTGGCTTGCGCCTTGCAATATCCTCTATCTCCTGAAACAAAACCACACCTTCGATTAGTGAGTCACCTATATGCAAAAATTTCTTTAAGCGCGAAACATGAAAAACCCGGTGCACCTTACACCCCTGTGGCAATTCTAATTTATAGGCTACACTGCCTATTCTCTTTAGAATTAACCACGGCCCACAGTATCGAGGTGATAACTTAGCACACTCTCCTGAAGTCAACGACTTCGAGTGCGAAGGAACTTTGAGAAAAACTTTTTCTCCTTCCTTAAATACTCTTATAGACCGATTTTCATCTGCATACACCTTGGCTCTATCCATAGCCTGGCGGATATTAGCTCTCGCAAGTGCTAGCATCTCCCGCATCTGAACTACAAAGTTCGCGGCACTAGGTACTTTCTGAGGTACTCCAACTATAGTTGGATTGGCTGGTCTATAACCATAGTTCAGCTCAAACGGACTGAACCCTGTAGATGAATGTTTTCTATCATTGTAGGCAAACTCTAACAATGGCAACCACTTGTCCCACGTATGTTGCCTCAATGAGACATATGCCCTCAGCATATCCTCTAAAGTTTGGTTGACCTGCGTCTGACCATCCGTCTCAGGATGATCCCCACTACTCATTCCCAACTTAGTCCTTAGTGTCTCAAATACCGCTGTCAAAAAATGACCGGTAAATCTGACATCTTTGTCTGACACTATGGATCTAGGCAATCCATGCAGACGAAATATATGTCTAATGAACAGATCTGCCACTTGCAGGGCACTAACAGACTCTCTAGTCGGAATGAAGTGAGCCATCTTGGTTAGACGATCAACCACCACAAGGATAGAATCATACCCTCCTTGCGTCGTAGGCAGTCCTACAATAAAGTCCATGGAAATGCTCTCCCACTTACTTAGTGGTATTTCCAAAGGCTGTAAAAGTCTGGGTGGCTTCACCCGCTCGGCCTTGCTTACCTGACACGAGAAACACCGTGTCACATATTCATGAATATGCTTTTTCATTTTTGGCCAAAAGAAATCTCGCTTCACGAGATCATATGTCTTCTCGACACTTGGATGTCCCGCACACGGGCTATCATGGCACTGTCGAATGACTCTCTGCCTGAGATCATTCTGACTAGGTACTACCACCTTGCCATTTCTAACTAGCATACCATCCCTTATGGTATATCTTGCATAAGTTTGGCCTTTTCTGGATGCTAGGTCATCCTTTTCATTTTCCCCGGGTTTTAACACATGAGCCTTAGGCCATAAGCTCTGGACAAACTCGTCCACTTTTTGAGTTTCTCTAATCTCGGTCATTAGAGCACTCTCTAATACCGTGAAACTCGGGTTGTGCATAATGCGAGACAATGCATCAGCAACCTTATTGTCTTTTCCTCTTCGGTACCGAATCGTTAAATTAAACTCCTGCATGAGCTCTGCCCACCTAGCTTGGCGGCCCCTCAAGTCAGGCTGTTTACAAAAATGTTTCAGAGTATCATGATCTACATCCACATAAAACTCTGAACCATACAAATAATGCCTCCATGTTTTCAAAGCATGGATAACAGCATACAAATACAACTCCAATTCATGAGTTGGTCAATTTCTTTGAGAGGGAGAAAGCTTCTTGCTTTCAAAGGCTACTGGCCTTCCCTCTTGAAGGAGAACTGCTCCTACCGCAATGCCACTTGCATCGGTTTCTAGGAACAACGGTTTCTGGGGATCAACTATTTTTAACACCGGTCCTGTGACCACAGCTTGTTTTATGGTGTTAAAACTTTCTTGTTGATTCTGTCCCCAAATAAAAGGTACTTTATCTGAGGTCAGATCAGTCAATGGCGATACTATTCCGGAGTATCCTTTGATATGCCTTCTATAGAACTGGACAAATCCCAAGAATGATCGCAACCGCGGTCAGCAGACTCTGAGGGATTGGCCAAGTTAGTATCGCAGCCACTTTCTTCGGATCCATTTCTACCCCCTGTGGAGTAATTATGAACCCTAAATATTCGAGCCTAACCATACACAGTATAGTTTTCTTTTTATTCACATAAAGACTGGCTTTCCTCAAAGTACTGAACACTATTCTTAAGTGTTCACGATGCTCCGTAATACTTTTACTGAATATCAGGATATCGTCAATAAAATGCCCCTTCGAACTTACCAATGCTCCAGCGACCTTCGTCATGCTTATGAACGATTTACTACGTCCGTATATCGGAAAGTTCGTAGTACATTTTATCGACAATATCCTGATATTCAGTAAAAGTATTATTGAGCATCATGAACACTTAACAATAGTGTTCAGTACTTTGAGGAAAGCCAGTCTTTATGTGAATAAAAAGAAAACTATACTGTGTATGGTTAGGCTCGAATATTTAGGGTTCATAATTACTCCACAGGGGGTAGAAATGGATCCGAAGAAAGTGGCTGCGATACTAACTTGGCCAATCCCTCAGAGTCTGACCGCGTTGTTGCGATCATTCTTGTTGATTCTGTCCCCAAATAAAAGGTACTTTATCTGAGGTCAGATCAGTCAATGGCGATACTATTCCGGAGTATCCTTTGATATGCCTTCTATAGAACTGGACAAATCCCAAGAATGATCGCAACGCGGTCAGACTCTGAGGGATTGGCCAAGTTAGTATCACAGCCACTTTCTTCGGACGCTCGGTCATCCGACCAGCGTACTTCTCCGGTCTATAATTAGCGATATTAGGCACTTCGACCCTTGCGCGCTCTAATGAATGTATACTGGGCTCTGGCTCTGCTGGAGCTTTGCCCTTATCAATTCTGGACGGTCTAGCCGACAAGGCTTGTACTATCTCCCTAATCTCATTCTGACCAGCATTCACTTGAAGCTGCTGGTTCATAATCTGCTGTAAAGCATCTTCTAATATCGAAATCCTACCGATCAAAGTAGGTGCTGCATGATGTGACATCTGTTGTGTAGACTGCACTCTAGACTCACTAGGATTCACCCTAGAATTCTGCCCTTTTGTTTCCATATTTTCACAATGGAAAATGGGTTTTCTTTTTTTTTTCAGTCTTTTCTAGAGCCCAAATAAAAGATATATATACACTTCTTTTCTATTCTGCTTTCCTGGTTTGTTTTCTTCTTTCTCCTGCACAGTAAACTCCCAAAATATACAATACTTTGAACGTTCCTTTTCACAGTGCAGGAATAACAGGATTATATATAAAACTGTATCGAAAAAAGGTGCTTCCTGATTTCTCCTCGTTAAAGATACCAAGCGCCCGATGTAGCTCCGACGTCATATCCAAACAAAGCCCCACCAATGGCTGGAAAGAGAAAAACGGTAAAACTGCGGAAGTCCACTCAATGATTCAGCATCGTCGCTACCACCGATGGACAGCCTGTCGTCACTCGCCTGTGACTTTCTGGAACTATAACATCAATTAGACACGAAGACTTGGCAGACAATGGCGATGGCGACTCTTCCTGTCCACTCTCCCTACGTTGCCCTTTGTTGCTCCATCAATCGACCAGAATATCTAGTCTATTCTTCGTTGACGGTAATTGAACGTAAGTTCCCGTCAACACCACGCCACCTCGTCATGTACAGGTAATTCAATTAACGAGGAGAGAAACTTTAGAAAAAGGAAGGGGAAGTGAAAGTAGAGGAAGGGAAAGTAGAGCGTATGTGCGTACATGCATGCATATGTGTGTAGGTATGTATGTGCATACATACATATGTACACGTGCACACATATATAGTTTATCCATGGATTTAAATGATTTTTATTTATTAAAGTTATTAAAAACTTAAACTTTTAAATGAAGATTCTTTAAAATGAAAAATTATACTAGGATTTCTACAATATAGAGTAATATTCGCGAGACAGAGAGAGAGAGAGAGACCGCACGAGAGGAGAGAGATGTGAGAGAGAGATAGAGGGAGAGAGAGCGGTAGAGGGCTGCGGGAGATGGGAGAGACGAGAGCGAGAGAGAGGCAAGAGAGAGAAAGGAAGAGAGGGAAAGGAGAGAGCTCTTGACATTATTTTTGGTGCTAGCTCTCACATCTCAAAATTGTCACTTAAAATTGCTTTCTTTGAATTGAAGATGGCTAGTGGCACTCCCTTGGCTGCCAATGTCAATTACATGCAGAGTCTCATGACTCAACTTGCTTCTATCAACTCTCCAATCACTACAGATGATGCAATGGCAGTATTGCTCAAAAGTATGCCTGAAGATTATGATCATGTTGTTACCACTTTGAAAAATCTTCCTAATCCTACTCTTGAAGGTCTTATTACTACTCTTCAAGAAGAAGAAAGGCACATGGAACTCCGGAGAGGCAATGACACAGCCTATGCCATAAAAATTCAGAAGGGCAAGTTTTCACCTTGCAAACATTGTGGCAAAAACAATCACCATGAAAAGTATTGTAAAGCCAAAAAGGAAGAAACTACAAAGTCAGAAACTACCAATCTACTTTCATTTGATGAGTCTCCACATGATGAAGACTATGCTTTTTAGGCACTTTTGTCTTTTTTGTTTATCATCACTTGATCAAATTTTGAGGTTCTCTGCTTAGAGTAGTACTCCAAAAAGAATATGTCATGTAAATCACCTCTGGTCACCATATGAGTAGGCCATGTGATATGTGTTTTGACTATCCCATTTCTGTGAACCTCACACCCTTGGGTCTCCTCCGCCTGCTGTCCGTCACAATCCAACGAGCCCTACCCTTACCTTACGCTTTGATACCAACTATCAAAGACTCTATCTCTTCTCTTGAATCTCTATTCCTACGTTGACACAGATCACGGGCGATGGCATTTCATTGTTCCACCCAGCCTACTCTCGTGGATCACAGATATTCTGAATTAATTCGTTCCTTTGTTTTTCTTCATGCTTATCCACAAGACCCTCATTTCCCTAGATAGTTCTCCTTGCCAAATGTCATCATTTTAGCCTCTCCACTTGGTGCACCTTTTTACCCCTCTCTTGGGGCACATTTAAAACCACTTGCCCCTTGGCATTATTGCACATTTAGGTGCACCTAGGCCTTAGCACTCAGAACTACCTAGTCAATGCCATTTCACCCTCACCTAGGACCTTGGCAGTTACTTCTCTTGACCATTTCAATTACGCACATTAACTATTACAAAAGTTGGTCATCTAAGAGAAAATGCCCACCGATCTTTCCGAGGTCATGCTATCTCGGCTAGGGCATAACATCGCATGTGCTCTAAAGTGAGGTGTGGACATGCGGAGTTAGCCTGCTCATCTGCACTATTTCTTCCCCACTCATCTATGCTATAATCCTCAGAATGGGTTCCCTCAAAATGCAACTGATCTTCAATGTCAAAATAGTGAAGGGGTGAAGTCTGCATGCCCTTATTCAAAATCACTTACCCCGGTGTAGTGTGGACCTGTATGTGACTGGAGCTCGAGATCCAATAGAAGGAGAGTCTTGGCTGTGGTTTGGCCTTCAATATCAGCTCCCACTCCATTTAAACATGCTGCCCCTTCCACCGAGTTATCTACTCCTATTATGGGCATTGTCATGGCTGCACTAGACTGATCCATATGCTGTGCACTAGACTGATGCATTTGCTCTGTTACTTGAGCTGAGTGACCTTGTCCTGCAGCGATAGCGAGGTGGTGAAAGCTGAGGTCAATTTCAGGATGAGTGGCTAGGATGCAAAGGAAGGGCCGTTGTGACTGAAGTGAATTTTGGAGCAAATTGGGAGGGTGGAGTCAAGTAGAATATGAATTAGATGAAATTGATGGTGTGGCCAAAGATCAGTGGACTTCACTTCATGGGCCAAGACTGGGCAGGAACGTCCTCCCCTTGTTATGGCTCAAGAAAGGAGTCCTTTCCTGGTGGAGGTCCTCTGATGGAGTTGACTATATTGTCTACCAAACCCATCTGCCAATCCAAGCTGACCACGCCATCCTAATGCATCATCCAATTTGACTTTGTAGAACTCACTGTCGTCAACATGGGCCACTAATTCCACCTCCTAGCTAGCCTCATGCTCGAATTCTACTTCATCTTTCTATAGGTGCTATGCCCTAGAGAACCACAAGGGTGGACTCTCTTGATGTTGAGACTACAGTTCTACCATCTATTAGAACCTTCTCGAATTGGAAGCTTGCAATGTTTATGGTCATCTTTAACATCATTACGGTGCATAATTATATATAAACAAACTGCGAGTAGGAGATACACTTGGTCTATTGTTCCACACATGATTAGATAGAAGACATCTTCACCAAGAATATGTAGACATCTTTACCAAGCCTCTTGGTCATGAAATGTTTTGTTGTTTCAAAATCGTGCTTACGCATGTTAGAATAGACATCAACTTAAGAGAAGTATGAAAAATAATGTGATTTTTTTTACCACTTCCACAACATGGATGGATTGTAACTCAAGAGATGATGTTAAAGTTTATGTAAGGTGCATTGGTTTGGGTTGTATATGTTGTACATTAACTTTGGGTTGACTTAACCCTCATTAGTAATAACCCTTGTTAGTATCACAATCATCTAGGAATTGTGCATATGATATGTTGGTAGTTAAAGGCATTCTCTTGTGTAGGCTCACTGGCTCTCTTGCTGCCTCTCTTTATCTTGTTTCTAGGCTTTTCTAGATGGCTAGCCATGCTCATTGTTAATACAGTGTGGGTAGAGCTGCATTCCAAAATCTCCCCCTTATTACATAAGTACAAGATTTAGTTTTCATGTATGAAGTTTCATTGTTAGTAACCTTACAAATCTGATTTTTAGCTCAACACGATAGTATTGGACATTCCAAAGGATAAACAAATAAAGTATTTCGGGCCAACACTTTGAATGCATATAGATTTCTAATTTGACATAGGATTTAGTTAATTCTATGGAAATATAAGTCTTTTATATGTTACCTTATGATGTTGCAGTGGTTTGAAGAGTATGTAGAGTTTCAATCAAACTCGTTTTATGTGGCTGGAGAGTCATATGCTGGAGTTTACGTCCCAACTGTTGTTCAACAGATTGTCCAGGGTATGCAACCGTGATCTTTACACCTTCTTTCCCATTCAAGTGCTTGTTGAAGAGGGTTGGAACTTTTCAAAACCTTTTATCACTCATAAAAGAGTCCATACTGATATGTAGCCTTGACATACCTCATGATCCTTCTCACTACATCCAAGTGAGGCTTCCGTGGCTTTTGCATAAACTGACTTTTGAGCCAAATCAGGCCTGATAATGGTCAAGTAAATCAAACTTTCAACCATTTGTCACCACATAGTGACATCTTCTATCTAAGCTCCAGTATTTGCCATAAGCTTCAAGTTTTGATCCAAGGGGGTATCCATTGGCTTGCATTCTTTCATTCCAAACCTTTCCCACATATTCAGGGCATACTGTCTTTGCATAAGCGGAGTACCATCAGGTTTCCTCACCACCTGTATACCAAGAATTTTTTTAATAAAATGCAGATCCTCAGGGCACTTCGCGAGAGATTGCCCAAAGAAGAAAAAGAGGCCCAGAAAGCAACCAGCTCGTACTACATTACGACAGAGAGAAGGAGCAGGACCTACCGCTCCACAGGCACCGCCTCAGACTTCGGCTCCCCCCCTCTTAGGGCTACACGAGTCCCTCCTGCACCCCGCACCACCTCTAGCCCACGGTGGGTTCCGATCGCGGTTAGGCCCTCTACTTCAGATCACACCTCCACCGCTTTGGAAGCTATCCCCTTGGAGCCTCGGGAGGATACTAGTGTTCAAGAGCATTGTTCGACTCCACCCCAGGATCAGGCTGTACCTTCCTCAGCAGCCCAGGTTGTTGGCACCTCATCCACAACACTTCTTGATTAGGACTCAGTACGGGTGCCTCCTTCTGTGGATAGAGGGAAGGGGGTCTTACATTCTCTCCTTGCTTCGGTAGGAATCCTTCGTACCCCCTCCCCAAGACTGGCTCAACGGAACTCCTTTTCCGCTTTGGAGGAACCCTCTGACCTCCCAGATGATGATTTTGTACCTTCCACTTTCGGAGAGCCAGTTATCGGCATCCCTTTTGAGAGATCTTTCTCTCTCACCTGTGGACTTTCCTCCCCTTGGACCTCGTGTGTATGGCAGGAGGTCAGCTCTGGTGGAGGGTTCTTTTTCCGCCACTAGGTCGGGTAAGGTATTCCAACCCGCTTCCTCCCGCCGATGAGGATAGCCAGTTGGAATATACAAGGATTGGGCGGCATTTCTCATCGCCGTCGTAGACAGCTGATCAGGAATCAACTCCATCCAGGTGTTTCAGGTGGTTCCCTAGACATGCTTTTTCTTCAGGAACACAAACTGGATGTCAAAGATTACTCGAAGTCAGGTAAGTTGCTTTTAGGCTGGACTTTTTGGCTTCCTGCCTTGGGAACCAAAGGAGGTACATGCATATCAGTTTCACATTCTATTCTCCCTCTGATCATTGGACAAGGTACTATAACCCCCTCTAGATCCCAGTGGGTTCTACTTCTGATTGACGGATGTAAGGTTGGTTTCCTCAACCTCTATGCTCCGAACAACAGAGGGGACCGTGTTTTGTTTTGGAAAGAGTTGCTCTCGTGGGCTGACATTGCAGATTCGTGAATTATTGGAGGTGACTTCAACATGGTTGAGGCACCTTCTGATAAGCAAGGGGGCAGAGAAGGTGGTATCCATTCCCTCGAGAGAGCAGCTTGGGATGCCTTCTTGTTTAGATTCAGTGGCAGAGATGTTTGGTCAGATGATGCATTTCATGTTTAATCTCAATCACTTTTTTTTTCATGGTCGAACCATAGGGTACATATGCCTATCCTTGCCCGGATTGACAGATTCTATGTGGATGACTGGGCTCTTGATAGAGGGGGGATAGCATTGCACGTGGTGTTTCCACTTCCGACCATTTTCGGATAGTTTTGTCCATCTCAGAGCCCCATTTGAGAGGACGGTCTCACAGAATCAGGATCCCCGATGCCTTATACACGGATGAGACCCTCATAGAGGTTGTCTTGGAGATCTGGGTTTCTCACATGCAGCGGGGGGTGGCCGTTCCTTCACATGTGGCCACAGCACTTGCCAGTATCAGTGACTTTTATCACTCCGTCTCGGCGAGGTGAGGTACTCAGACGGGATATTGGTATCCGCCAGCAGTTGGCAGCCTTCCAGAGGGAGGAGTAGAAACGACCATCAGATGTTTGGGTACAGGAGTGCCTTGCTACGGTAAGGGCTCACTTGCAGACATTGCTTGATCAGAGAGCAGAGTATGCCTTCCATGCACGGGAGTCCTTTTGGATACAAATGGGAGGGAGAGTGGGGTGGCCTCCCTTTACAGATCAACCACAGCCAGGTTTTGATTGGAGGAGTAAGGGGTGACAGGTTTCAGATTTCCAGATCAGTTCGTCGGGGATGCCCTTTAGCCCCCTTCCTCCTTCTCTTTGTGGAAGAAGCTATGAGCATCTTCCTTAGATCTCAGACGGAGCTTTATGGGTTGAGATTGCCCTTGAGACAGGAGCAGGAGCTTCTTGACTATGAGTTGGCTGATGACAGTGCTATCTTTATTGAGGCCTCTTCACAGTCACTTGATTCTTTCTAGACAGCCTTGGATATTTGTTGCTCAGCTGCAGGGGCACACATTAATTGGCATAAATCCTTTGGCTTTTGGATCAATGATGAGGACACTCCAGGCTGGGGAGTTGACATTGGCTTTTCTTGGATTGAGAGGGGTGTTCCTGTGAGATATTTGGGATGCCAGGTAGGATTGGGTATCTCTCCAGCACAGCAGTTTGCCCCAGTACTAGAAAGTATAAGGAAAAAGCTCATTTTTTGGAGCTCAACCAAACGTGACCTTGCCTCTAGAGTTGTGGTAGTGAACGAGGTTCTCTTGGCCACCGCCTCGTTTGTGTGTGCTTGCTGGTGCCGGTCTAGGGATTGCATCACTCAGCTCATTAGACCAATCAGGAATTTTTTATGGAGTGGACTTGATGGCACGGCAAATGTTGCAGCAAGGGTAGCGTGGGAGACCATTATTCTCCCTACTTGGGAAGGGGACCTTAATATCATTGACCCGGACTTGCAGTGCAAGGCATTGCTTTGTAAGGTGGGCAGGAACCTTGGAAGGATTTCTTTTTTGGACGCATTCAGGCCTGCACACCTACCTTAGGAGATGATTGGGTGGACAGCCCTCGCTGGATTTTTACTTCCGCCTCTCTCAGGTCTCTTGCCTCTCCTCTCATGACTGCCATCTTGAAAGCTTTGGGGAGCTTGAGGAACACTCTTCGAAGGGTTCCGCCCTCTACCCTTGAAGAGATTAATAGGAAGCCGATCATTTGGAACGATAGTATACTTGATGAGCATGGCAGACCTCTGGGCACTTCCCATTATATACAGTAGGCACTTGGAAGGCTTTTATCAGGCTACTTGAGGATTAGAGGCTACAGTCCGTGAGTCACCTCAGAGGGGTAGCATGTAGGATTCAGCAGATAGATGCAGCCATCCCAATGGATTGGACAGTTGAGATGCCAATTACTTCCACCACTAGGATGGGAGCTTTTTCGAGGACAGTAGTTCCTCTACAAGTGATCACTCTTCGAGGTCTCGGGGAAGATGCTATGGTCTTTGACGTTGGGGATGGAGGTATACTCTCTAGATCCACGGATGATATTCTTCTAGAGGTTGCCTTTCAGCCTATCAGGATTGTTGGTTTTGTGGACCATGGAGCGGGCTTGCAGTGGCACTTAGACCCGGACCCTCTACTCTTGGCCCTGGGATCCTGGAGGTTGTGGTTATATGGAGGTGCACCTATCAGGTGCTTGCAGTGGGACCCAGGAGAGTGGGAGTGGATAGATCATGGGCACCGAGAGAGGGGGAGTCCCTTCTTTCGTTTCACGGTTGGTAATGCCAGGAGATTTCAGTTGAGCAGTAGAGGTTGGATTCCCTCCAAAGCCCCCCATTGGGATAGCTTCTTCATCACCGCAGATTTGCGTAGGAATTTCTAGAGGAGGCTTTGGAAATCACTCAGAAATAGAAAGATCACTCTTTTCTTTCGGCTTTCTATTCATGGAGGGATTGCAGTGAATCTGTGGAGATCACGATTTGGGGCTGATCCCACTTGTGCTCGCTGTCATTCTGCAGAGGAGTCAGTGCAACATTGCCTTTGGGACTGCAATCAAGCGAGAATTGTTTGAAAAGGAGTTGCTTGGATACTCAGCATTTTTCATACTTTCCCTTTCTTCATGACTTGGGACTCGGTCGCATGGTTATCCCTTACTGGGTCCCAGGTGTTTTATGAGGGTGAGCCTTCTTCTTGGGCACTCTCGATCCGCTGACAGGTGATAGAGCCCTACTCTCTTCAGGATGTGCCACATATTCCTTTCAGAGCTTCGCATGTTTCAGTGGACACCTCTTGGGAGATTTTGGCTAGCATTTCCTCTTGGCACATTTAGAGAGCCAGATGCACAGAGGCCTTGGATGACACCTAGATACACCCATCACAGGTGTTCACGGGTATTTGGAGTGACACGGTTCACACTTTGATAGCCATATGGGCTAGCATGCAGAGCCCTTCACAGGTAGGCTCTTCTAGGAGGACTGTATTTCTTTGAGTTTGGAGGGGTTCTCCTTTTTTCTCGAGGTTGCTACCAGATTGAGATGGCACTATCAGCCCCAATCCTTTCTTTTTGGCTCTTGAGCTTTTCATGCATTGCATGATGTATCCCGTATTTCGTATGGAGCTTGGTCTAACGGTTTTCTTTAATACTTAATAGAAGTCTCTTTTTTGCAAAAAAAAAACAAACCCAAGCTCCTACAAGTATCTACTTATCCTCTCATTCCAAGCTCTAGGTGCCTGCTTCAGCCCATAAAGAGCCTTCTTCGACCTCCAAACATAGTTAGGATAGTCATGGTGTACATACTCTTTAGGTTGTTCGGGAAGGCATTCTTAACATCCATTTGCTATAATTTCTAGCCTTTTGCAGCAGCCAATGCAATAACAGTCCTCACAGTTTTTATCTTAGCAACATCAATAAATGTCTCTTCATAATCCAAACCATATTGCTGTGCATAGCCTTTAGCAACCAGCCTTGCCTTATACCTTCCTATAGACCCATCAAACTTGCATTTGACCTTATAAACCCACTGACAAAATCAATGCGATTTTTACCTTCAGGAAACTCCACTAGATCCCAAGTGATTAGCTGCAAAGGCATCAATTTCCTCATCTAGGGCACTCATCCAATGCTCATGTAAAACAGCCTCATCAAATGTGGTAGGTTCTGTATGACAACTTTTGCCATATATGCATAGTGTCTAGCAGTATATTCACTGTAGGTCAACTTGTCAACAGGATATCTCACTCTCTGAGACCTTTGTGGCTGTGGTGTGCTGCTTGACTCTCCTCTGACATGAGGAGGTATGTCCCTGCTTGCCTTTGCTCCAGGTGTACACACAGAAGGTATACCCAACTCACTATCCATACTTTCATTGCTAGCTAAATCATAACCACAATTTGTTGGTCCAGGAACATCCCCAAAAGCCTTTGCTTTCCCTTTATCTCTCTCCCTCATTCACACTACAGTGTCAGTGGAAATAGATGAAGTACTCCTTAACCTGCATGTCCATGGATTCACACTTGTAGAACCACTAGATGTAGGCCTAGACATAGAAGTACCGAGGGGCTCATTTTTCTCATGTGCATTACCTTAGATGCATTATCTAGGATAACCACATTGGGCTTGCCATACCAGGACCCTAGCTCATCAAAGACAACATCCCGGCTGATCAATGTCTTCCTAGCAAAACGATCAGGATGTGGAAGATTATGCGTCCAAATTCAATTTACTCTTGCAACATGTGCCTGTGGCTCAAAGCCGTGCTCAGGAGGTACTCAATGACTACTTCATTTTGGGGCTGTCACAAGATTTGCGGATGGCATTGGCCATAGTGGATCGGACACAGACAACGCTTGTGGTGGTCATGGCGCAAGCAGTGCGAGCGGGGGAATCCCTACATGGGAGGACATCCAAGAATCACAAAGTTGGGAAGATCAAATCAAAGAAGAAAATGCCCAAATCCAAGAAGTTGGATGACAGTGAGGATGATTCGGATGCAACCAGTTCGGATGGAAGGTCTGAAGGTACCAATTCGGAGGATTTTGACTCGAAAGCAGAGACAGAGACCCGGAGAGCCTCTAAAGGAGGTAAGGGCATCTCCAATCTTGTGCATAGCCAATAAATACACATTGTTCATCCTTGGAATACAGCTTCCTTCTTCTTTCATCTAGGGTATGTACATATGCGAGGCTACCCAACACTTTGAGATGACTTACATTAGGCCTTTCACCATACAATTTCTCATATGAGTGATCATATGTATCCCAGCTGTAGGTGTACAATTCAGAATATACACTTCAGTCCCAACTACTTTTGCCCAATAATAATTAGGTAAAATTTTCTCATTTAACATGGCTCTTGCAGCCTCCACTTGAACCCCATTTTTCCGTTTAGCCACTCCATTTTGTTGTGGAGTGTTTGGGCATGTAAGCTGTCCTCTAATCCGATGTTGGGCCAAAAAATTATCAAACTCATTTGACAAATACTCACCACCATTATTTGACCTCAGGCAAGTAATATATAAAGCAAACTCCTCCTCAAAATGCTGTTTGAAATTCTTGAATGCATCCAAAACCTCGTTCTTGTGCTTCAAAAAATATAGCCATGTATACTTGCTAAAGTCATCAATGAAAGTAACATAATACAATGAACGTCCCAATTAAGGAGTCTGTGCTAGATCCCAGTACTATGCTTCACATGCCTAGTAAATGGCAATCTTGATTGCTTTCCAAACTGGCATGCAGGACACACATGTTTCAAGGTAGTGTACTTAAACTTGGGCAGACCATCAACAAGACCTTTATGCTGCATATTCCTCAGCTTTTGAACATTAATATGACCAATCCTCTTATGCCATATGTCCAAGTCTTGTACCGCACTTATACCATGTTTGAACATTGCAGCTTTCAACTCCAATATGCATGATTGGCTAAACATCCTGCGATGCCTTTTCCCTTTTGCAACGAGTCTACAGCCATTGCCAAACTCTTCAATAAAGCATCCATGCTTATTGGTTCTCACTTGCAAATCTTGTTCAGCCATTTGCCCAACTGATAGTAAATTTTTTGTAATAGATGGAAAATGAAAGACATCATTCAATTTCTTTTTCTTGCCATCATGCATAACCAAGGGAACAACACCCATATGAGTGATATCATGTTGTGTATCATCACTAATGCATACATGCCCATGATCACCATGAGTCATCTCATCAAACCACTCTCTATGAGGTGTCATGTGGTTAGATGCTCTCGAATCAATGTATCAAACATCTTCCAAATGAGCATCATTACACTTATGCCCTTGCATGTGTCATGGCAAATAACTTATCTGAGGACCCCTCATTTGCATTACTAGAGGAAGCATAATGTCCCTACTGATTTGCTTTTGCCCTTTGATTTGCTTGCTTTTTGAAGCAATCCTTAGCAATGTGACCAATTTTCCCACGGTAGTGGCATTCCTTATTCATGTTTGATTGATCAACATGTTGTTGAAGTTGCTGCGTGAAGCACCTCTACCTCTAGATCCAGATCTCCCCCTTGCTCAGAAGGATCCTCTGCCTCTTTGTATTTGTGCATTTTGATTGGCCCAACTTTGATTCAGATTCTGTGAATAAGATGCATTCTTGAAATCACCTCGACCACGAGATGAACTTCTTCCTCTTCCACCTCGGGTTCTCTGATTAGAGTAAAACATAGCATCTCTCCTCTTTGAACTACTAGAGCCAGTGTTCAATCCAAGCTTAATTTCCTCATAATCAAGAGAGCAATGAGCTCATTAAAATCTGGCATATCGTGCCTCACTGAAATAGAAGTATCAAAGGACTTACATTAAAGACCACGAAGAGTCACTGCAACCATGCCATTATCATCCACCGGTGCATCAATAAATGCGAACTGATATGCATGGTCTTTATCTCTGTTACATAGTCCTGCATGCTTCTCCCACTTCTTGACATATTATTAAGCTTTGTTTCAGCTGAATCTTTATAGCACTTGTAGGTGTGCCATAATATTTGTTCAAGATATCCCATGCATCCCTAGGTGATTTGCAGTTGCATAACCATTGCATCTGAAATACATATTGAAAACCAATGAAGCACCTTCTGTGCTGTTTCAACACAATTCTTATGATTCTTGATTTGTTCTGTAGTTGCATTTCTTTTTGGCATCTCAGGTTCAGCTTCATCACTTGTAACCAAGTCCCAATATCCTTTTCCAATCAAGAAGTTCTCCATTCTAAACATAATTATTATTGTCCAGCTTTTCACCAATGATTTGAGAGATATTATCCGTACCACCAGAGTTTGCCATAATGACTCAAAACAGTCCAGTACACAGTATGCAACAAGAGTAATTTGCAGGCAAACCACCAGCCGATATGCAGCCAGCAATGGCAATCACTATGCCCAAAAAAATACCACAGTATCCAGTTCACAATGCCAATCAATGCAGCTCAAGGCAACATCATAACAAGCTGAACCATAGGCATCATCATGACCATTATGCATTAAGCTTATAGCATCAATGTGCTTCCAACTTTGGCATTTACTGATTTTGCTGTCCACACCTTCCTCTCACATCATGTGAGGCATGTTGCATTCAACATTTGCCAATCCGGGCATCCCAGACATCAAGACATTTGCTTGCATAACTTCTGAAATTTCTGAATTTAGTGTTACCTGCAAATACAATTCCTAAATTATGGGCACACTCTTGTAAAATGATTAGTACAAGTGCTATGCCAATCTTTTCAATTAAGCTGAGCTGGCTTTTCCTTGTTATCTTCCTTTGCCGAATGAGATTTCAGCAACATCCCTTTTTCTGTCCACTAAGGCTTGCACTCATTTGATGAGAAATAGAGTTTATGCAAAGTTTGTCTACACAGAGAAAGTTGTCTCGGAAGAGGCCTTGTAGAAAATAATCAAGTTCTTGCGAGCATTTGCAACAGCCAGTCGTTGATGAATAGAAGCAAGAACGTTGCTCTTGATAACCCGTAGCCCTCAAAGCACTCATTCCTTTAGTGTGGATCCCAAACTAATGCTTCTAGCCATGAGCATCCTGACTTCTCCCTTGGTTTGAAAAATGGTAGATGCTTCTCTCAAGTTTCGGCACCTCAGACACTCTACAAACCTCCTCTTCTCACAAGCTGTGCCATGGATGGCCAAAAACACTCGAAAACAACCAGCTATGACCACCACGGTTGCTTCTCGAGCGAGCAATGACATCTGACAATCTTCCTTGAAACAAGGCGGTACTCTACCAATCTCTACTACGCTCAAGCTGTGCAAAGGACCAAAGACTTCACGACAACCAAAACCATCCCTTGGAACTCTATAGGTCACCCACGAGTCGACTCAAGCGAGCCAAAAAAAACCTCGAACTAAAATTGGCTAGCCCTCCTTGCTTTTGGTTGAGTTCTGAGGCGAGTCAAAAGTGCCGAGGTGCAACTGTTATCCTATGAAGGGCTGTGAATTCCTGGAATGAGCCAGAGGCTCCCACGGACTAGTGAACAAGATCTCCATGAAGTGAGGCGAGCACAAAGCCTGTAAATCACAGAGTAGGCGGCTCCCTTGAAACTATGGCACGCTCTGAGATTACCCACGACCCTCCAGGGCAAGCAAAAACCTGCTACAACTAAAAAAACAGCCCTTACGAGCTAATGGCGCAGTCCACGATCAACTATCATGTGCAAAAATGCTTCGAAATCACCCATGTTTCAACTGGAGCGCAAAAACCTCTCAACAAACAAAATCGGCCCCTTCCCTTTAACTGATAGCACATCCGGCCCACAGACAAAATGTAGGGAGCTACTAAGGATTCCACTGGTTGGAATAGATCAAAAATGCGCTACAAAGTATAGCTTCAAGAGAGTGGGAGAAGAGCACGAGGCTCTGATACCATGTCAAGGATTCAAGAGAGAGATCAAGAGGCCAACCAAGAGGGAGAAAGTGTCTCCTCCATCCCTTCCATCATCCACACTCCAAACTACAAAAGAAGAAAACTACACAAGATAGAATCTAATTCATCAAGTACCCATGGTTGAGTCAGAGTAACCTACCATCTTTTTCACTAGACACACAACGGTAACCACCCAACCTTGAGCTTGATTCTTAACACCTTGCAAGGCGTTTGGGACTCTAGTAGGATGTCTGGCTCACTTACAGATGATCCCATTCATCTCATTCCAAAGGAAGTTACAGAAATTTAGTGTCCTAGTGCAGGCCTATCACTCTCTTGGATGCACTTGTTACAAAAGTCTGGCCAAAGCAATAAGCTTGCATTGGCAGCCCGTACTTCTAGATCTTATTCATGATATGCTGACTAGCTTCGTGCATGACAGAAGCATTTTTCATAATATCTTCTCATTCTTGGAAGCTTCAAGGTGGGATATGCAAAGCTGCCAGAGATTGTCCATTCTACTCTTTGACTTTGGGAAAGCTTATGATAGAATAGATTGAGGCTTTTTGAAGGGCACTCTTTTTCATTTTGGTTTTACAGATGCATGGATAAGAGGGGTTTCCTCTTTATACAGATCAGCCAACAGTGAGGCTCTTATTGGTGGGATAAGGGGAGAGAGTTTTCAGGATTTCAGATCGATCAGTGTCCTTCTCTTTTTGTTTGTGGCTGAAGTTATAAGTATCTATATTAGATCTCGAGCTCATATTTTTGGGCTGAGACTCACATTGAGACCAGAAGAGGAGCTTCTAGATAGTGGAGCTGACAGATGATACCGCTTTTTTGGATGCCACTCCACAAACACTCACATGTTTTAGGACAGCCTTGGATTTATTATGCACTACTGTGGTGGGCACACACATCAATTGGCACAAATCTATTGGCTTTTGGATCAATGAGAGGAGGACACTCCGAATTAGGGGAATGACATAGGATTCACTTGGATTCCGAGGGATCTTCTTGTCAGGTATTTGGGATGCCAGGTTGGTTTGGGCATCTCTCTAGTTTGCTCTAATGTTTGAGAGCATAAGGAGAAAGCTTTTTTTGTCCGGGCTCTGCGAAGCTTGACCTTTCCTCGAGAGTAGTGATGGTCAACCAGGTCGAGTTGGCCACGGTTTGGTTTGTTTGCTCTTGCTAGTGCCGTTTCTAGAGATTGTATTACTCAGCTTAAGAGACCGATAAAGATTTTTATATGGAGGGGTCTTGATGACACAGAAGATGTTACAACAAGGGTGGCTTGGGAGACCTTGATTCTCCCCACTTGGGAAGGGGGCCTTAATATAATAGATCTAGATTTACAATGCAGATCCTTGCAAGATCGTTACGAGTGGACTTATGCCTGGGCAGGAGCCGTGGCATGATATTTTCATTCGTAGCATACAGCCTTGCACATCTTTGTCGGGAGGAGACTGTATGGATAGAAACAGATGGAGTGTTACTTCAGCCCATCTCAGATCTCCTTCCTCCCTTGTCATTTCTGCTATCCTTAAAGCTTGGGCCACTTGCAAGTGTACTCTTCAGAGGGTTTCCCCTTCCTCTCGCGAAGAGAGCCCATCATGTGAAACGATAGTATTTTGGATGAGCATGACAGACGACTTGGTGCTTCTCACTATATGCAGTGGTCCAGCTTGGAGAGGGGGCCTGCCTCCATTGTGGGATCTTGGAAAGCTTTTAAAAAGCTTCTAGAGGATAGGAAATCTCAGGTGGTTAGTCACCTCAGAGGGAGTGCAGGGAGAATTCAGCCTATTGATGCAACCTTGCCAGTGGATTGCATGGGGATAGATGACATGCCTATTACTTGTTTCACTTGGATGGACGTGTTCATGAGTACAGGCATTCCACCTCAAGTTATTGCAGTTTGAGATGCACATGAGGATGCCTTGGTTTTTAATGTGCATTGGGGAGGTAGGCTGTCCAGATCCACATATGACATCTTGCTAGAGAGAGCATTTCAGCGTGTCAGGATTGTGATTTATGTGGAGTTTGGTTCTGACTTACAGTGGTACTGGATCTTGACCCTCTTCTCCTTTCCCTAGGATCATGGAGGTAATGGTTTTATGGAGGTGTCCCCATAAAGTTATTGCTATGGGACCCAGAACAGTTGGAGTGGATCGATGAAGGGCGCTGAGAGAAGAGCCTCCCCTTCTATCATTATACTGTCAGTAATGCGAAGAAGTTTCATCTCAGCTGTAGAGGTTGGAGGCCTTCCAGAGCTCTTCATTGGGATAGTTTTCATGTCTCTATTGATCTGCAGAAAAACTTTTGGAGGAGACTCTAGAAATCCCACAAGAATAGAAAAAATAGTAGTCTTTTGGCTTTCTATTCATGGTGGGAGTGCAATGAACCTAGGGAGATCCAGGGTTTGGGGCCGACCCTACCTATCCTCATTGCCTCTATGTTGTGGAGACAATTCGACATTGCTTATGGTATTGCAGACAGGCGAGGATTATTTCCAAGGGGGTTGCTAGGATTTTCAGCTCTTTCGCTCTATCCCCCTTCTTCATGACTTGGGTTTTGGTTTTCTCTTTCGGGGCCTCAGGTTTCTTTTAAGAGATATGACTCATCTTGGGCCCTAGCGATCAGACAACATTTGGTCGAGTCGTGTTCTCTGGATGATGTTTGAGTCTTACCCTTCAGGGTTGTTCATGCCTCGGTGGACTCTTCTTGGGAGATACTGGCGAGCATTTCAGCGTGGCATTTTGGAGAGCCAGATGCACAGAGGCTTTGGATGGGTCCCAGATTCACCCCTCCCACACTTTGACCGGTATAGGACGGACACTATACATACACTGATGGCCATCTAGATGAGTAGGTAGGGATCCTCTCAGGCAGCTTCTGCTAGGCGGGTTATTTTCCTCAGGGAATGGAGGGGCTGCCCCTTCTTCACTAAGACTTCCACAGGATTGAGGTGGCATTTTCAGCCTCAACCTTGGTCATTTTCTACCTCTTTTGAGGAGTTTTTTCTCATGCATTGCATGATGCATTTCCGCTTTGAGCTTTCTTTTGCGAGTTTTATTCATACTTAATGGAAGTCTATTTTGGCCCCAAAAAAAAAAAACTATCAATTTCTATTTGCAGCCCATTCTTCTAGATGTTATTCTTTATACACAGATGGGCTTTGTGCATGGCAGAAGCATTTGGTAATATCTTTTTACTTGGGAGGCTTCACTTTCTCAAGAAAGCTTGTGACAGAGTAGATTTGGGTCATCTGCTGTAACCACCCAATCATCGGGTAAGGCTGCATCTATCTAAAGTATCCTCCCTGCACTTCCTCTGAGATGACTGACCAATTGTTGCTGACGATCTTCTGGAAGTCTTTTGAAGCTTTCCAAGAATCCACCGAAGCGGCTGGGCCTCTCTCCCACTTGAACCGCTGCATATAATGAGACAAACCAAGCTGCCTACCATGCTCATCAAGTATACAATCATTCCTCATGATAGGCTGCCACTCAATCTCTTCAAAAGAGGAGAGGGGTGAAGGAACTTGAAGGAGGAGGAAAGAAGACAAGAGAGCTAGAAGGAAGGAAGCATAACTTGAACTGGAAATGAAATGAAATGGAAGGAAAGGCAAGAACCAAAATGAAATCACTTACATGACCAAAAGCTCCACTGAGTTGATTGATTTGACAAGCGAAGGTACAACACTAATATAGAGTGGACACACATACTCAAGTACCATATGTATATGGGATAACTCCCAATATGCCTTTGCACTCTCTCACACAAAGACTCATAAAACTAGTTTCTAGTACACACTAGAACACACTCTTTGACTATAATTTCTCCAACATCTCCCTTCAGAGCAAAGAGTGTGAGACCCAATACACAAAGAGTAAACCGGTTGGAGGGACCGGTTCCTGTTTGTAGCAGAAGCTCTTTTCAAGGGCTGGTATAACTGGCATTACATCCACAATCGGATTAGAAATAGCGTGCCCGGTACGTGGTGCACCTGTGGCCTTCGGCTTTGTCTATACCCCCTCCACCGCAATACTACAAATAGCAAGTCCAACTATCTAACACCTCCCGTGTGATAGTGACTTCTCAGTCAGTTGCGACCGGCAGTGATTGAGGACCATCACTCATCACCCCCCCTTACTCTGAAGTGGGTAGGAGTCTTGCATAGCCATAAGAGTAAACACCGAATACAATCACTTTTGGGGGGACTACCTAGGGAAGAGTACCCTTATTGACTCCAAAGCCACAAAAGCATACATCATTTTAGAGGGACTACTCAAGGCAGAGGACCTTTATTGACTTACATAAGAGAAATCAGAATACATTTGGGTTGTCTTCCTCAATGAGGGTGACATGGGTGAGTGCGTGGTCGAGGTCTGGAATCTCCTCTGTTGCAACCAAGTTGTCATGATGCTGGTGTTGTTCTTTTTCTTTCTTTGTGTAGAAATTTGCTTCCCTATGGCCCTTGCGCTACAATATCTGCACGTGATGTTCTATAGGTTTTCCATTTGCTGGTGGAGGCAAGAGCCTCTTCAGTGCCTGAGGTAAAGAGCGGAGATTCTTTGTTCCGGCAGTCTTTTTTTAGAAGAAGAGTCACCATATCATCAAAGGTTGTCGAGGCAAGCCTAAGTACTTCAAGAGTGTTCTAAAAAACGAGAGGCTTCTTCCATACTCTTCATGAGGACAACCATTTTGTCCTTGTGTCAAGTGGACACTTGAAGTTGATTTGGACAAGGATGAAATCCCTCTGATCCATGCATCTGAAAATCCATGCAAGTGTCAAGTTGTTGAACCAGAGATTGCACTTAAAGCATCATTTTTCTCCTTTTTTTACTTACAAAATTGCAGCTTCAAGAAAACCTTGGAGTTTGTGATTTTATTACCTAACAGATTCTCGAGATGCTCCCAAATCTCCTTGGCCTTTGATTTGAAGTTGATATGATGAATCAAAGTGTTGGCGAGGCAAAGTTCAATAAGAGCAATGGCTCTTGAGTTGTGTCGCTTCCATATCTTGAGTTGTTGAGTATCTGGTGTTGTAGCATAGTCCTCATCCTCAATGACATCCCATACATTTTGTTTCATGAGGAGCAGCTGCACTTCAGTTTGCCAAGTGGGAAATCCTTCGCCCGTGAACTTCTCAACAATGAGGGACATATTGGAAAGAGAAGTCATTTTGGGAGATCCAAAGAGAAGGATGCACCAAGAGGAGGTATCAGGCAGCATGAGCAGTAGAAGGGGCAGTGGGTAGCGGGGGTAGAAGGGAGAGGCAGCGTGTAGCACGTAGGAGGAGAGGCTGATGGCGGTGACCAGCAGCAGAAGTGGAGGAGAAGGGAGGCAGAATGAGCAGTAGTAGGAGGTAGGATTTCCGAGGTAGCAGCTCCACGACTTAGCCGTAGCAGCTCCACGAATCAGCAGCACACATTGGAGCAAACCATTGCGAAGAAAAGATTCCCATGCCAACCTGGCATCCTAAGTGCCTTACTGACACACGCCTACGAGTCCAGGTGAAGCCCAAATCAGCCCCCCAGTCCGGGGTGTCATCATTACTGATCCAAAAGCCATTGGAATTGTTCCGAGTAATATGAGCACCTGCTGCTGCCATAAAAAACAAGTCCAAGGCTGCCCTGAAATAGGTGAGAGTCTGAGGGGAGGGCTCCAAGAAAATAGCAGTGTCATGTGCTAGCTCACAATCGACTAGCTCTAGACATGAGAAAAATGCTTATCGCCTCAGCCACAAATAGGAAAATAAAAGGGGCAAGAGGGCATCCCTGACAGCTGATCTGGAGATCTGAAATCTATCTCCCCTAACCCCTATAAGTATGTGGCTGTGGGCTGATTTGTACAAGGATGAAATCCCTCTGATCCATGCATCTGAAAACCCAAATTGATGAAGGGTGCCCTCCAAGAAGTCTCAATCTACCTTGTCATGCTTTTTCAAAATCCAAGAGTAGAATGGCTATCTTTTGTCCACTCTGCATGGCCCAATCTGAAACTTCCCAAAAAGAAAATGTGTTATAAAAAATACTTCTGCCATGAATAAATCCCATTTGCGTATCATGTATAAGATTTGGAAGTATGGGATGCAAACGCAAGCTGATTGCTTTTGCCAGGATCTTATAGCAAGTGCCCAATACAGTGGTAGGTCTCCACTACAACACTAAATTTCTGCACCCTTCTTTTGGGATTAGATGCATGAGACTCTCTGCAAGTGAGTCAGGCATCTCACCAGAGTCCCAAACACCCTGGAGGGCTGAGGTAATGTGATCCCCAATCATATCGCAAAAGGTTAGGAAGAAAGAAGGTGTCAGTCCGCGTCTCACCTAGCACTTCCCCTTGTGACGGGTAAGAAGGGTAGACTTGAACTCTATGTTGGTGAATGCATCAAGAGAAAGCCTCATATCTGGTTTCACTAGCATAGGAATACATGTCACTGAGTGGGGAGTATTTGCTTCTAATGTCATGACCTTTGGTCTTAAGAATGCTCCACCAACCTTTCAAAAGTACATCCAGGAGGTATTTGCTGAGTATCTTACATCTTTTATGAAAGTCTTCCTTGATGATTTTTCAGTATTTGGGAAAAGAATGGGACATCTGCAACACTTGGGTTTATGTTTTGCAATGGCATCATGCTACCGGGATTTGCTGAGAGAAGGGAGGCATAAAAATATGTAGCTATGCGCATGACGGTATTTGGATCTGACTGTAAAACTCGGTCTGAGTCAATGAGCTGAGAAACACTCTCTCTACTATGTCTGGGGCCATGAGTAGAGAAGAATTGCTTATTGACTCTACCTCCCATTTGGATCCAGAAGGACTCTCGTGCATGAAAGGCATATTTTGCTCTCTGATCTATCAAAATCTACTTGTGAGCCCTTGTTGTAGCAAGGTGCTCATGAATCCAAGCATCGTGTGGCCTCTTCTGCTCTTCCCTCTTCAAGGCTACCAACTGCTGGCGAGCACCAATCTCTCATCTAAGAATCTCATATCTCTTGGTACTATAACCAGATGGTAAAAGCCACTAATATCGGAGAGTGCATCAGCCATATGTAACAGAGTAGGCACTCCACCCTGCAAGTGAGAGACCTAGATCTGCAAAGCTGCCTCTATGAGGTCCTCTTGTGCAAAAAGGGCATCAGAAATCCTAATACTTGCAGAACGACCTCTCAAGTGCGGCTCAGAATCCATCAGCACCACCTGAAAGTGATCCGAAGTGGAAACCCCAGGGGCAATTCAAACTGATCCTCCTCTATCCAAGGCCCAATCATCAACATAAAAACGGTCAATCCGTGCATGGATAGGCATCTGCGGCCTCCTGTTCGAGCAAGAAAACAAGAGTGACCGTGACTTAGTGTGAAAGGCATCACCAAGCATCTCTGCCACTGAATTTGAAGAGGAATGCATCCCAAGATGCCCTTTCCAAGAATTGGATACCACCGTCTCTGCCTCCTTTTTTTATATGAGGGCAACTCCACCATGTTAAAGTCTCCTCCAATGACCCACGAATCTGCAAGGGGGACAGGAGAGCAATTCCTTCCAAAATAGGACACGATTCCCTCTATTATTGGGGGCATAGAGGTTGAGGAATCCAACCTTACGTCCCGCAATCAAAAGAAGAATCCACTGGGCCCTAGAGGGAAAAATAACTCCATGTCCAACAACCATGGGGAGAAAAGAGTCCAACACTGACATGCATGTACCTCCCCTGGTGCCCAAAGCAGGTGACCAAAAAGTGTGGCCTAAAAGAAATTTACCTGACTTTGTGCAAAATCTCTGTCATCCAGCTTGTGCTTCTGAATGAATAAGACATCAATGGAGCCATCAGTAACATCTCGATGAAGCTGATTCCTGATCAACTGTCTACGGCGGCGATGAGGGACGCCGTCAAGTCCCTATATGTTCCAACTTACAATCCTCATCAACAGGAGGTAGTAGCATGGAACATCTTTACCTAACCTAGTGGCAGAAACAAACCCCTCAATGGGGGAAGACCTCCTGCTCAATGAGGAAAATTCACAGGGGAAAGAAATTGTCCATATGAGGAAGGAGAGACCATGTCAGCATGAACCCCAACCACTGTCTCACCAAAGGTGGAAGGCACAAAATCCTCCTCTGGGAAGTCCGTGAGATCTGCCAACGGCTGCAAAAGAGTTCCTGTGAACCAAACCCGTCATAGGGTGTGCGAAGAATCCCTTAAGAGGGAAGTGGATCAACAGTGTACACAACCCCTTTCCCTCTATCCAAGAGGGGAGTTGAGGGAAGGGGTTGCTCAGAAATGGCATGATCCTGTAAACCTGCAGGGGCCTCTCTAGCCGGAGAAGTACCATCAAGTACCTAGCCAAGGGGAAAGGCTACCGCTAAGCCAAGGGGAGAGGCTGCAATTGAAGCCCTAGCATCTTGAACCAAATGAGCAACAAGAACGGGAATATCCAAAGCTCCAAAAGGTATGGCGTTCTGGATGGCAGCTTCCTTATCTGGAGAGTGTGAAGGCCACACATGAACTGGAACCCATCTAGGGACAGCAGGTGGAGGTACCGAGGGAGCACTCTGTTTGGGAAGAGCACTTTGACGAGCTGTACCAACACCCCTTGTCGAGGTCGAGGGGGTGGCATTGGAAAAGTACCAACACCCTATCGAGGTCAAGGAGGAGGTGTTGGAACCGTATCACCTCCCTGTCGAGGTCTAGGGAAGTTGCTGTGCCAGAAGGCTTTTTGGTCCTCTTCTTCTTTTTTGGGCATTCATTGGCAAAATGCCCAACGGTCCTACAGATCCTGCAATGGTCCTGTCTCCCTAGGATCTCCACTCTCAGTCGAAAGAAAGACCCATCCGGATGCTGAAGCATGACATGGTCATCAAATAAATAAGGGTCCAACAAAAGGACCCTAAGTCCAGGAACCCCATCAGAATTGATGGCCTCTGTAGCTGTAGTGAGCAAACTAGGGACAGGGGGATTCCTAGTGACAATACCAAAGTACTCCCCAATCAATGGGAGTAATCGATGGTAAACCTGTGGGAGGCCGGGAAATCGAATGAAAAAAGAGAACCGCCGCTTAATCTGCTCCATAGGGTGAAGGCCCAACATGAAAGGGTCAAAGAAAATCTTTCTATGTCTCAATTGCAGGTACCCGGCTTTGAGCAAAGCGCTCACAGCCTCCGGTGAATAAAAAACAACCTGGAAGTAACCTCACCCTAGCAAGCGAACATCTTTGAGTCGAGGGGTGAGGTCTGAGGGGAGCGCCACCGCAAGCATCCATTCTCTGGCTTGTGATCTCGAAGGATGAGACATAGATGAATGCAATCAAATTGGTAGAATTTTCAAGCTCTACATCCTTCATGAGCTGCTGCAGCAGGTCTTCTGAGAATGTGACTATTTTTGCGGCCGGTGGAAGCGGGATAGGATTAGCTGAATAGAAATCAATCGCCAATCGAGGTGGGAAGGCTGATTCAAACTCAGTTGAATGATCCATCCGTCACTTCTGCTGCAAAAAGATAGGGCGGGGAAGGGAGGAGGGGCTGAAACAGAGAGGAGCCGAAAGAGTAGGGGGAAGGGCAAAGAAGAAAAGAAGGGAGGGGCTGAGAATGAGGCAAGGAGGGGAAAGGAAGGGGTAGGGAAAGGAAGAGGAGGAAGCGGGGGATGAGGAGGTGGGGAAGGGCAAGGAAGAGGAAGGGGGATGGATAGTGGTAGGGGAGATGGGGAGGGGGCTGAGGGGGGCGGGGAAGGCGAGGAAGGGGCTGGTGTAGGAGGGGCGGGGAAGGGGCTGAGGGAGGCGGGTAGGAAGGGCAAGGTAGGGGCAGGGGAAGGCGGGGTTAGGGGGCAAGGTAGGGAAGCGGGACTGAGGGTACCTAAGAGTCATGAAGAACGAATCCATGCGCCTAATGCCTCCCAAACCTCTATGGAGCAAGAGATGTTGAAACGGGATCCGTAGGGCATTATGCACACTGATCCACAGGAGATTCTAGAGCTGACCACGGTTTTCTACAGTCAGCTCTTTCAGATGGTGAGGATGACTCCAACTTGCCTTGTGGTCCATGAGCTAGTTTGGAACCACGTTCCAACGGTAGTCTTGCGAGAGTTGTGCAGGAGTCTAGAGGAGCCTTTCACGGATGAGGAGCTCCTTAAGGCCCTCCCAGCCCAAAAGTGTCCTCGCGAGGATGGCTTGCCTCCAGCCTTCTTCAGGAACTTCTGGGAGATCATTTCCACCACTTTCCGCCTAGCCTGTCAGCAGATCTTCAACACGAGCTCCCTTCCTCAATCCCTGAGCAGGGGGTGGATTTGTTTGATCCCAAAAGGGGGAGATAGGTTATACATTCGGTAGTGGAGATTGATCACCTTGCTTGACACCGCATACAAGATCCTCACCAAGGTGTTGAGTTTGCGGTTACGGCCTCATCTCACCGACATCATCCACGACACACAAACCAGGTTTGTTCAAGAGCGCAGCATCCTAGACAACATCTTCACGTTCTGGGAGGCAGTGGATTGGGCCAGGTAGAAATCACAGCCTTTGGCCATCCTTCCCTTGGATTTTGAGCAGGCTTACGATAGGGTGGAGTGGTCTTTCCTGGAGGATACTATGCAGAGGTTGGGTTTCTCAGACAAATGGATTAGAGGAGTTTCTACGCTTTATGTGGGGAGATCTAGTTAGATGCTTGTCAGTGGACACACGAGCGAGGCCTTTCCTCTCCCTCGCTCGGTCCGCTAGGGCTGTCCCCTCGTTCCCTTTCTCTTCTTGTTTGTGGCGGAGGCTTTGGGCTACTACTTGAGATCACAGGTGGCGGGCCTCATAGGGTTGAGGCTCCCAATCAAACATGAGGAGAAGCTGCTAGACTCTGAGTTTGGAGATGACACGGCCTTGTACATAGAGGGCACCACAGCGAGCTTGGAGAGAGTCAAGGGAGTCCTAGCTATCTATTGTGAGGTCTCAGGTGCGTGGGTCAACTGGACAAAATTCATCGGTTTCTTCACAGGCTCTAAGGAGAAACTGGAGGTTCGAGAGTGGGGGAGTGACTTTGGCTTCCGTTGGATACTGCGGGGCCAGACAGTGAGATACCTCTGATGCCAGGTGGGTATTGATATTTCAGCAGAGCAGCAGATCGCCCCGGTCCTCGAGAGTGTTCGGCCCAAGCTTTACTGGAGCTCATGCAAACTCTTCCTAGTGGGCCGTGCACTAGTGGCAAACCAACTCCTCCTTGCCACGGCCTGGTATATCGCCTCATGCTGGTGCTTTCACAGAGAGTGCATTGGGCAGCTTCGACGGTTGGTTTGGAATTTCCTTTGGGCAAGATAGGATGGCACAAGGAATACCAGAGCCCGGGCCACTTGGCAGACGATGATTATGCCGCAGGCATTGGGAGGCTTGGGTATCATTGATCTGGAGATGCAAAGCAGATCCCTCTTGGACAAGTTGGGTGTGCACAGCCTCACCCCGGGCGCAGAGCCTTGGAAGCTCCTCTTACATCGAGGGCTTCTTAGGAACACCCCACGCGCGGGGGGGCAGTGGCAACATTCACACAGATGGATCTTCTCAGAGGCTCCCCTTACGGGGAAAGGTTCCCCAGGGAAGGGTTCCCCCTTAATGAGGAACCTCCATAGGGTCTGGCAGAGATTAGCAGGGGACCTCATCCGTGCTCAGCCCCGTTGCAGAGAGGAGTTCCCTCATTTGGTACCCGGAGATCAGGGATCAATGGGCGTATGCTCAGACAACGAACTCACATTGGTTGGGCATAGTGGGACAGTGGCTCAGCCTGCTCCTTTGGCAGATGGAGCAGATTACCGATGGAGGGACTTCGCATATGGATGGACAATAGATGGTTGGGTCAGTTTTCTCAGACTGGGGTCCCCTTGAGGATGATGATGCAGCGATGTAGCATGCAACGTGGTTTTTTTCATGTGGGACCTCGAGGCCTACTTCAGGCACTCACTGAGAAAGACCCAGAGATGGATGGGAGTCTGGATGGGATTCATTGGCAGATGATCAGAGTGGTGGGCTGATTGGGGAAGGAGTGGCACATTGATCCTCCCAGCATCCTAGAGCAGGATGCCCCTAGATGGCGCCTTCTCTTTGGGAGGGTAGGCCCTTGAGGGATTTGGGAGAGTGGTTTTGGCCCTCTAGAATCGGCCTCGCCGAGCAAGTGGACGAGGTGCCCTTATTTTCCTACACCACACGGATTGGCAAGAGACTCCAGATGGACTCTTCGATTTGGACCCCTTGGAGGGAGAGGCATTGGGTGGCCCAGAGAGTGCCTGGGGAGGTCCGTTCCAAGTTTTGGACACGTTTATGGTTTAGTTTGTGTCCGAGGAAGATCTCCTACTTCTTTTGGCTGGCCGCCCATGGAGGCTTTGCCCATTGGTCCATGGTCGGAGCAGATGCAGGTGGAGGGGTAGTGCCACTGTTGCTATGCTGGATTTCTAGAGACGATCCCTCACTTCCTTTGAAGCTGTCGTAGTGCAGTGAGAGGATTTAGATTTGGATGGAAGCCCTCAGGATTATGACCCTCATGCAAAGCGTTCAGAGGGACTACGGGGATGGTGGCTTGGTTGACCGAGGGAGGTCACACGTTCCACATTGATGAGGTCTCTCCAGCTTAGTGGATATAGAGTCAGAGCATTCAAAGGATAGAGCTCCATGAGGCGGTCCCTCCTGATAGCCCGGATCCTCATACCCAGTCGGAGGATAGCATGTGGGAGGTAGTAGCCAGTATCACGGCATGGAACATTTGGATTGCTCACTGTAGTCTGGTGATGGGCAAGCATCTGGTTCCACCTTCGGCTACCTTGGTCACCATTTGGCAGGATATCATCTACATCTTGCGCTCCACCTAGGAGCATGGGACCTCGGGCTCTAAGGTGACTGCTGTGAGGCGCATACGTTTCTGCAAGGCTTGGCTTGTAGGAGTTTTCTACATTTGTACTCCGCAAGGGATTTGCTGGCTATATAGCCCCCCCACCTGGCTGTTAGCCCCTGTACCAGAGATTCCCTAGGCAAGAGTTTTCTACATTTTTACTCTGCAAGGGATTCGTTGGCTATATAGTCCCCCCACCTGGCTGTTAGCCCCTGTACCAGAGATTCCCTAGGCAATGAGCTGGGTTTCTTTGGAACAAGCTGATTTTTCTTCTTTCAGCCTTGATCTGGTTATTTTCCATACTCAGCACCTTTGGGCCTAGGGCTGCTATTTTGTAAAGTTTTTCAAGCATTAATAGAAGGTTTCTTTCTTTGCACAAAAAAAAGGAAAAAAAAACTGGTATAGGCCATTCCATATAGGATCATTCGGGCATTTTTGTCTAGTAAATCACTTATATATGCTACAACTGATAATCCTGAGTATTTAAAGGTCCTTGTTATTTTCAACATTACAGGAATTCAGAGTGGACTCACACCAGTTATCAACTTGAAGGTATGTCCAATTGAGACAAAAATTTAATAGAAGTTCATGGTTGGAAAAACCTTTTAAATTTTCCAACAGTGCTCTGGATCACAGCAGATTTCAAGAAAACTTTATGCGGCAGATATTTGCTGTCATTTTTGGACAGCCACAACTGCTGCTGCTCCCCGCTCCTGCTCCCCTCCTCACTGCTCTCCTCGCTCCCTGCTGCTGCTGCTCCCCCGCTCCCTGCTGCTCCTCCTGCTCCCCCCCTCACTGCCCCCTCCCTTCCCTCCTGCTGCTGCTCCTCTCCCCGCTCCCTGCTGCCTCTCTCCCCGCTCCCTGCTGCTTGCCCCCTCCCTTCCCTCCTCGCTGCCCCTCCTACCTGCCCTCTCCCCCGCACTGCCCCTTCCCCCGCGCTGCAGCCTCCTCCCCCCCCCTCGCCTGCTGCTGCCCTGCGCTGCAGCCTGCTGCTCCCCCCCCCCGCACCCGCTGCTGCTCTCCCCCCGCTGCAGCCTGCTGCTTCCCCCCCGCTCCTGCTGCTGCTTTCCCCCCGCTGCAGCCTGCTGCTGCTTCTCCTCCCCTCTCCTTCCCCTCTCCTCTACTCCTCTTCTCCCCCTCTCGTCCACTCCTCCTCTCCCCTATCTTCCCTCCTCTTCCCTCCTCCCTTCTTCATCACTGTCTCCTTCTTCTGGATTACCCCTATTCTCCTATAGGGGTCTCCTGGGATTCAGGAAAGCGGACGGAGTTTTTATTTTTTGTGTTTGAATCGGCCAACACACCTCGATGGACGAATGGGTTCCCATTTAGTCAATCCGTCTCCGCTCACACCGGCCGCGAGAACTGTCACTTTTTCAAAAGACTTTACTTCTGATTGACGGACGTAAGGTTGGTTTCCTCAACCTTTATGTTCTGAACAACAGAGGGGACCGTGTTTTGTTTTGGAAAGAGTTGCTCTCGTGGGCTGACATTGCGGATTGATGGATTATTGGAGGTGACTTCAACATGGTTGAGGCACCTTCGGATAAGAAAGGGGGCAGAGAAGGTGGTATCCACTCCCTTGAGAGAGCAGCCTGGGATGCCTTCTTGTTCAGGTTTGGTGGCAGAGATGTTTGGTCAGATAATGCATTTCTTGTTCAGTCCCAGTCACTTTTGTTTTCATGGTCGAACCATAGGGTGCAGATGCCTATCCATGCTCGGATTGACAGATTCTATGTGGGTGACTGGGCTCTTGATAGAGGGGGGACAGTTTGCATTGCACCCGGTGTTTCCAGTTCAAACCATTTTTCGGTAATTTTGTCCATTTCAGAGCCTCATTTGAGAGGACGGTCTCATAGTATCAGGATCCCAAACGCCTTATACACGGATGAGACTCTCACAGAGGCAGTGTTGGAGATCTGGGTTTCTCATATGCAGGGGGGGCTGGCCGGTCCTTCACATGTGGCCACAGCACTTGACAGTATCAGCGACTTCTATCACTCAGTTGCTAGTGCTCGGCGAGGTGAGGTACTCAGGCGAGAGATCGGTATCCGCCGGCAGTTGGCAGCCCTTCAGAGGGAGGAGCAGAAACGACCTTCAGATGCTTGGATACAGGAGCGCCTTGCTGCGGCAAGGGCTCACTTGCAGACCTTGCTTGATCAGAGAGCAGAGTATGCCTTCCATGCACAGGAGTCCTTTTGGATACAGATGGGAGGGAGAGTCAATAAACACTTTTTCTCTACACTTGATCCCAGACATAGTAGAGAGAGTGTCAGGCAACTTATTGACTCTGACAACATTTTGCAGTCCCATCTGGAGACCGTCATGCATTTAGCGACAGATTTTTATACCTCCCTTCTTTCCGTAGATCCGAACTCACAGGCCAGAGAGGTGGCTAGAGATGAAGTTTGGCAGAGTTTACTTGTGTTGGTCACCCTAGAGATGTTATGCTCACTTGATGCACGCTTTACCAATACATAATTCAAGACTGCTCTTTATGCCCTTCATAAGGGCAAGTGCCCTGGCTCCGATGGTCTTACTCCCTCTTTTTTTATAGCCTTTTGGGATATGATAGGTGATCATATAACTTCAGCCCTGCAGGGCATTTGGGAATGTAGAGAAGGGGGAAGGGGCAGATTTGGAGATGGGGAGAGAATAGCAAAAGGAGGGGAGGAGAAGAGAGGAGAAGGGGAATGAGAAAGGAAGAGAGAGAAGGCTGAGGGAATAGAAAGAAAGAAAGAAAGAAATTTTATTAAAGGTCCACGGAAGGCCATACATGGCCTATGGGACACAAAATCATCCGAAAGGAAAATACATCATCAACGATGCACCAACTAGGTGGCCTCATCGTAATACAGCTAAGATACCAAAAATGGCTACAAAAATCCTAGATACAAAATGAAATGAAATAGAGTACCAAAAATGCCTAGAGAGAGGGAGAGAGAGAGAGTGTGAGCGTAGGCAGCAGGTAGCAGGAGGGAGAGTAGATAGGATTAGATGTCACATCAAAAAGTCCCTTACAATCCTTTTGGGTTGACTTATATAGTCCCCCACAGTTCCCACATTTCCCCTACTATTCTCCCATCTATTTCCCCCTTAAAATCCTTCTTTTTCCCACCTTCATTACAGCCATCCCTTCCCAAAGAATTTTGCCCTCAAAATTTCCAAGAGGTTGCCCTGGATGAGAAGGATACAACAGAACTGATCAGCTCTGTAGGAGATAGGGGTAGTCCTGCACAATGCTCTCAGGTTGCCAAGAATTCTCATCTTCCGTTAAACCTTTCCATTTGATGAGGTATTTTGTGTAGGCTTTGTTCCTGAGTACATGATCTCTGAAGCCCTTGATTTGCTCCGGCACATAGATTATGTGGCCCTCTTCATCCATAGGAGGCAGCTCAGGAAGAACCTGGACATGCTGTCCGACATGTGGTTTCAGCAAGGATACATGGAAAACATTATGAATCTTGGAGGTACTGGGTAGTTCCAACTGATATGCTACCTGCCCAACTCTGTGGGCAAGCTTTGTGTTGGTATTACCTTTCAGCGAGGAATATCGATTCTTATGGAGACGTAAATGCACATAATCCCCTTCTTCAAAAGATAAGTACCTCCTTTGTTCATCCGCATACTTCTTCTGCTTGGCTTGGGCATCCTGCATATTCCTCTTAGGCAGAAGGGCATTCATACTCTCCAAATCATTCCTTGCTTGCTGATTTTTCACAGCCAAGTCTGCAACCCTGGAAGGCATTCCCACTTTGCATCCATACATAGCCTCGAATGCACTCATGCCAATAGAGAGGTGTTTGGTGCTGTTGTAGCAAAATTCAGCCAATGCTAACCATTTGTCCCAAGACTTCTGCGTGTCATGACAGTAATGCCTTAGATACTCCTCCAACCACTTGTTCACCCTCTCTGATTGTCCATCCGTCTGTGGATGATAAGCAGTACTAGGCGCAAGGGAAGTACCAACTGCAGTGAATAACTCCTGCCAAAAGTGACCCATAAATTTAGCATCCCTGTCACTGACAATCTCCTGAGGAAAACCATGGTGCTTGAACACATACTCAATGAATTGCCAGGCAACCTGTGAAGCGGAGTACCGAGTCCTAGTCGGTATGAAATGGGCCTGCTTAGTCATCCTGTCAACCACCACAAATATGCTATCCCAACCCTTATCTGAAGAAGGCAAGCCTGTAATGAAGTCCATGGCAATGTGAGTCCATTTGCCTTCAGAAATGGGTAGCGGTTGCAGAAGGCCTGCGGGTAACCAGCTGTCCACATTATTTTGTTGGCAGGGCAAACATTCACTGACAAACTTAACCACATCTCGCCACAAACCATCCCAAATAAAGCTCTCCTTGACTTTTTCATATGTTTTTGTGATACCCGTATGCCCTGACATAGGGGATGAGTGCATTTCCTGTAATACCATCAACCTGTACTTGGAGTCTGGCACAAGATAAATTCTGTCCCTGCACCATAACAGTCCGTTGCGGAGCTGAAATCGAACATGTCCTTGGCTGGACGGACTCTGTAACTCCACAAAAATAGGAGCTGCATCAGAATTTTGCATGTATTCCTCCTGAATCCCAAGTATCCACTCCTGATGAAGCGTGGAAATGGCAGACAGTTTGCATGACCACATCCTGGACAAGGCATCAGCAACCACATCATTTTTTGCAATTCTACTATTTTGAAAGGACCAAGTTCCTCTATCATTTATATATTTTAAGGAACGTGATCCTTAATGCATTTCACCTTAGCTGGGTCTACCCTGATTCCGTGCCTGCTTACAACATGACCAAGATATTCAACCTCCTCTGCCATAAATGTGCACTTGCTGGCCTTGGCTTAAAGCTGATGCATTCTCAAGATTTCTAGCACTTGTCGGACATGGTCAATGTGTTCCTGTGCATCCTTACTATAAATGAGAATGTCATCGAAAAATACCAGCACACATTTGAAAAGAAGGTGGTGTAAGATCTTGTTCATGAGTGCCTGGAAGGTGGCTGGTGCATTAGTCAAACCAAAAGGCATCACCTTGAACTCATATAATCCTCTTTCTGTACGAAAGGCAGTCTTATGCTCATCACCCTCTTTCATCCTGATCTGATGGTAACCTGACCTCAAATCAATCTTCGTGAAATACTGAGCACCCTTGAGTTCATCCAGCAGGTCATCAATCCTGGGAATAGGAAACCTGTTCTTAATGGTGGTCTTATTCAATTCTCTGTAATCAATGCACATACGAAAAGAGCCATCCTTCTTTTCACCAGGAGTACTGGAGATGCAAATGGCGAGGTGCTATGAGCAATGAAGTTTTTCTCAAGCAAATCTCGCACCTGTGTTGCCACTTCTTCCCGTTCAACCTGAGAGAGTCGGTACGGGGCCTTGTTTATTGGTTTACTACCATGTTCCAGGACTATGGCATGATCAACATCTCTTTTTGGGGGCAACTGAGATGGCATATCAGCAAACACATCCCCAAATTCTAAGAGCAATTTCTGCATTTCACAATTATCCACATGGGGAATACCACCCTCCTGAGGTACAGAGACATTCAATGCATAAATGGCACTTTCGTTCTTGAGCTCCCTAGCTAGCTGCCTTGCTGAAATGACCTGTAATTTCTGATTCACAATGCCCTGCAATGTAACAGTTCTACCTTTGTGGCAAAACTCAAGAGATAAAGCATTCAAATCTATACTGATTTTCCCCAGGGATTTCAGCCAATCACAACCCAGGACAGCATGTATGGGTCCCATATCCAATGCCAAGAGATCACCTGCAAACTCATAATGATCAGAAAACTTGATCCTGGCATCCTGGCAACAATGTCTGCTGATCATGTGCTGTCCATTCGCGATCTCCACTTTCAGACCATGGTCTATCTCTGTAGCAACTAATCCCAATCTTTGCAATGTTCTACAATTAATGAAACTGTGAGTGCTACCACTGTCTACCAATACATGGACAGATCTGCCATTAATCATTCCCTTCAACCTGATTGTGTCAGCACTTTTGGCACCCATCAAGGCATGTAGTGAGATGGTATACAGTGTAGACTGGGCATCCCAATAAATCTGTTCATCATCCACAGGAACATTACCATTAGCATCACCTCTGACAGGAAAAGGCATTGTAGGTTGATGCTCCAACACAGAGAGTGTTGGCTTATAGCCTTTCCTGCTACATGTAGGCTGAATATCAATCTCATGCATCACATGAGTGGTTTGCTCAATAGCCCCACCCGGATCAAAAGGAAAAACAGTCCCCTTTTTGTGGCATCTGTGTCAGGAGACTCATCTACATCATGAACTCCTGTCAATTCCTCATGAGAGACATCATGGGGGTCTGTTACATCAGCCACTTCATCATCATCAGATAATTCAATTATCATGCTGAGTTTGGCTGAGCTGACATTCTTCATTTTGCACACATCTCGGTGCTCAGGTGTCCATTTCTCTCCACACCTAAAGCATAAATTTGCCTTCTTCCTACTGTCCATTATGGCTCTGGAATGTTGTTTAACTTCTGATTTGCCAAAACCAGCGCTGGGTTTGACACCTGTCTTTGCATCCATGGGCCTGTATGGCTTTGCATATGGCATCTTACTTCCAGAAACCGTAGGATATCGTGGGAAGGAAGCAGCTGCTGGTTTCTTATCAATCCAATCAGCAGAATTTGTCTTCCTGTCAGCATCATAAGCAGTACCATAGAAGCTATGTGACACATGCTTGTACTTGCCAGCATATTTTGGCTCAAACACCTCAGCAAGCTGGGCTGCTCGCTCAATGGTTAGAGGATTGTGAGCTCTCACATCAGCAGCTAGAGAGGGATCTAAGCCTTGTATAAAACGCAGCAACTTCCCTTTCTCAGAAATATCCGTACAAACAAAGAAAGTCTCCAAAAACGCTGCAAGTACTCCTGGACCGTACCTGTTTGTGACAGTGCATAGAATTCAGCAAGGTACTGTTCAAGGATCAAGGCCGAGACGAATGTCGTGACCATAAGCTCCTTGAACTGTTTCCAGGTGGTAGGCTTCTGAGGTGACTCTCGCATGTAACGCCACCATGTATGTGCATAATCCTGTAAATGCATGCCAGCAAAAATGATCCTCTCCTCATCATTCTTAGGGTAGAAGCGGAAATAATCTTCAAGCTTCGTGAGCCACTCCTCCAACTCATTGGGAGTGCGAGTGTCACCCTTAAACTTATGCACAGAGATTTTATCTTTCACATCTTTGGCTGCGTTATTCCTACAGTGACTACCAGTATACTCACGCTTGAAGCTCACATACTGTGAAAAGGGCATCTCATTACGAACATCCTCAGGCAAATCCCTATATGAACGTAAGCATATCATCCATGTTTGCACGCTGCCCACTTCCAGCATCATGCTGGTTAGGAGAACCACTCCCCTGATGCATAAAGTGCGTCTGACTGAAAGCATTACCTCCCTGATACGCAGGCTGAGTCTGACTGAATGTATTAACAGGAGGTGTCATCGAAGCATGCAATCCCTGCTGAGTCTGCCTGCCATAAACATCTCGGTGGGTGGGTGGCATAGAAAAAGGTTGAGAAGAGGACTGGCCCCTCTCCCAACTGCCCTGAAACCCAACACCCAATCCAGGCATGCTCGCCGTTGGCAAAAATGTGCCAATGGGCCGGCCCAAAATGGACGGCTCAGCCAATGAAATATGCGAGCCAAATGGAGGCCTGGAATCAATAAGAGAAGTGCTCGGCGGCACGGGCAAGGCATCACCAAAATCAACATAATCCCCATGCTGGGGTGCATGCATAGAACCAACATCACAAGTGCGATGGCCATGAGCCATAAATCCCCTGTGTGGGTCAGGAAATCACCCTGGCTATCCAACTGATCCACGTGCTGGGGTGCGGGCTGCTTACCCTTATCGTGCATACTGATGGCGGTAGTGATCTGTTGCCCAAGGTTCTTACCCATCTGGGTGATAGTTGTATCGTGCATAGCCATAGCAGTGGTGAGCTGCTGCCCCAACTGCTGACCCATCTGCTGAAAAGCCCCCTGAAGCATTGAGGCCAATGCATCTAGAAACTGTTGTTGGTAGGCATAGCAAAAACTGGCTGTGAAGGAGATGCACCCTCTAGGACCGGCATCTGCTCCTGCTGAGCAACATCGTCACCGTGCTGAGATGACTCATCCGACCGGGGTGCACGTTTGGGTGCCATGAGTGACACGAGGAAAATGTGCCAAGTGTCGAAGGCTCGATGTAGAGGCTCGAGAGGTGTCAGTAAAGAGGCAGAAATGCAGTCGTTGAAGAGGTTCGAAGAAAGCTCGGTGAAGAGGCTGGAAACGGGGCTCAAAATGAGCCACGAAGGTGGCTTAGAAAGGCCCAGAATAGGGCTGTAGGAGTACCCTAAAAGAGGGCTTTTTTTTTTTTTTTTTTTGGAGCTTAGGACAACTAAGACACCTAGGGTAGTCTCAACTAAACCAAACTGACTAAACCCAACCTTATCCAATCACTAACCTAACTAGACCTAACCAGACCTAAACTAACCTAACCAACCAAACCCAAGTAGCTAACCAACCCAACCTAAACCCCAACTAGCTGAACCTTAGCAACTGCTAAGGTCTCCAGCAACGCAGTGCCGACGAAAGGCGATGTCAACGGCACGGGCGGAGAAGACACGAGCGCGACGTGGGCGCCAAGATGGTGACAGCGACGGGGCGGGGCGGGGTGTGGCGGGCATGGCGTGGCTGGCTAAGGGAAGGAAAAACGGCGGGGCGACGACGGGGGAGCTGGAGTAGCGACGACAGGGAGCTGGAATACTACACAGACTGTTGAGGCTCAAACTTGCAACGCAGGCTGCTAGGCAGCAACGTAATCAGGCATGTCGTTGATGGCACACAAGGATTCGTTGATGGCGCACGTCCGTGCTATTTGTTTGCTGGCAGCCCACGCTTGTTTCCTTGACGATTTCCTTGACGTAGCTTGGCCGACGACGTGCTAGTAGTTCCCCTGAGCCTGAAGCGCTGGCAAACCATGATTGATAGCAAGACTCAGCGAGGGTCAGGTGCCAAGAGCTTGGGCTCTGATACCAATGTAGAGAAGGGGGAAGGAGCAGATTTGGAGATGGGGAGAGAATAGCAAAAGGAGGGGAGGAGAAGAGAGGAGAAGGGGAAGGAGAAAGGAAGAGAGAGAAGGCTGAGGGAATAGAGAGAGGGAGAGAGAGAGAGTGTGAGCGTAGGCAGCAGGTAGCAGGAGGGAGAGTAGATAGGATTAGATGTCACATCAAAAAGTCCCTTACAATCCTTTTGGGTTGACTTATATAGTCCCCCACAGTTCCCACATTTCCCCTACTATTCTCCCATCTATTTCCCCCTTAAAATCCTTCTTTTTCCCACCTTCATTACACCTGGCTCTGATGGTCTTACTCCCTCTTTTTTTATAGCCTTTTGGGATATGATAGGTGATCATATAACTTCAGCCCTGCAGGGCATTTGGGACTCGGGCGAGATGCCTGACTCACTGACCGAGGGACTCATTCACCTTATCCCGAAAGGTGGCAACATGAATTTTGTATCCCATTGGAGACCCATCACTCTTTTGGGCACTCTTTTCAAAATCCTTGCCAAGGCGATCAGGATCCAACTACAACCCCTTCTTCCAGATCTCATCCATGATACTCAGACAGCCTTTGTGCATGGCAGGAGCATTTTTGATAATATCTTTTCCTTTTGGGAAGCCACAGAGTGGGCTATGCAGAGAGTGGACAGAGGCTAGCAGTTTTACTCTTGGACTTCGAGAAAGCCTATGACAGAGTAGATTGGGGTTTTCTTAAGGGCACTCTTCTACGGTTTGGATTTTCAGATGCTTGGACCAGAGGGGCGGCCTCCCTTTACAGATCAGCCCACAGCCAGGTTTTGATTGGAGGGGTAAGGGGTGACAGGTTTCAGATTTCCAGATCAGTTCGTCAGGGATGCCCTTTAGCCCCCTTCCTCTTTCTTTTTGTGGCAGAAGCTATGAGTATCTTCCTTAGATCTCAGGCTGAGCTTTTTGGGCTGAGACTGCCCTTGAGACAGGAGTAGGAGCTTTTTGACTGTGAGTTGGCCGATGACACTACTATTTTTATTGAGGCCTCCTTGCAGTCACTTGATTCTTTCCGGACAGCCTTGGATATTTTTTGCTCAGCTGTAGGGGCACACATTAACTGGCATAAATCCTTTGGCTTTTGGATCAGTGATGAGGACACTCCAGGCTGGGGAGTTGACATTGGTTTTACCTGGATTCACAGGGGTGTTTCTATCAGGTATTTGGGATGCCAGGTAGGATTGGACATCTCTCCAGCACAGTAGTTTGTCCCAGTACTAGAAAGTATAAGGAAAAAGCTCCTTTTTTGGAGCTCTGCCAAACTCGACCTTGCATCTAGAGTTGTGGTAGTGAACCAGGTTCTCTTGGCCACCTCCTCGTTCGTGTGTTCTTGCTGGTGCCGGTCTAGGGATTGCATCACTCAGCTCATCAGACCAGCCAGGAATTTTTTATGGAGTGGACTTGATGGCACAGCAGATGTTGCAGCAAGGGTGGCCTGGGAGACTATTATTCTCCCTACATGTGAAGGGGGCCTTAATGTCATTGACCCGGACTTGCAGTGTAGGGCTTTGCTTTGTAACGTGGTGGTGAGGGGACTCATGCCTGGGCAGGAACCTTGGAAGGATTTCTTTTTTGGACGCATTCAGGCTTGCACACCAACCTTGGGAGATGATTGGGTGGACAGCCCTCGATGGATTTTCACATCAGCCCCTCTCAGATCTCCTGCCTCTCCTCTCATGATTGCCATCCTGAAAGCTTGGGGGAGCTTCGGGAACACTCTTCGAAGGATTCCACCTTCTACCGTCGAAGAGATTGATAGGCAGCCGATCATTTGGAATGATAGTATTCTTGACGAGCATGCCAAACCACTGGGCACTTCCCATTACATGCAGTGGTCTAAATGGGAGAGAGGCCCCGTCTACACAGTAGACACTTGGAAATCTTTTATCAGGCTACCTGTGGATCTACCTGTGGATCAGAGACTACAGTCCGTGAGTCACCTCAGAGGGGTAGCACGCAGGATTCAACAGATAGATGCAGCCATCCCGGTGGAATGGACAGTTGAGCTGCCTATTACTTCCACCACTTGGATGGGGGCTTTTTCGAGGACATCAGTTCCTTTACAGGTGATCGCTCTCCGAGGTCTCGGAAAAGACGCACTGGTCTTTGATGTTGGGGATGGAGGTTTACTTTCTACATCCAAGGATGGCATTCTTCTTGAGGTTGCCTTTCAGTGTGTCAGGATTGCTGGTTTTGTGGACCTTGGAGTGGGCTTGCAGTGGTACTTAGACCTCGACCCTCTACTCTTGGCCTTGGGATCCTGGAGGTTGTGGTTATATGGAGGTGCACCTGTCAGGGGCTTGCAGTGGGACCCAGGAGAGCGGGAATGGATAGATCATGGGCACCGAGAGAGGGCGATCCCCTTCTTTCGTTTCACGGTTGGTAATGCCAGGAGGTTTCAGCTGAACAGTAGGGGTTGGATTCCCTCCAGAGCCCCCCATTGGGAAAGCTTCTTCATCACTTCAGACTTGCGTAGAAATTTCTGGAGGAGGCTCTGGAAATCCCTCAAAAATAGAAAGATCACTCTTTTCTTTTGGCTTTCTATTCATGGAGGGATTGCAGTGAACCTGTGGAGATCACGATTTGGGGCTGATCCCACTTGTCCTCGATGCCATTCTGCAGAGGAGTCAGTGCGACATTGCCTTGGCACTGCAGTCAGGCGAGGACTGTTTGGAAAGGGGTTGCTCGGATACTCAGCCTCTTTCTTACTTCCCCTTTCTTCATGACTTGGGGCTCGGTCGCATGGTTATCTCTTACCGGGCCCCAAGTGTTTTATGAGGGTGAGCCTTCTTCTTGGGCGCTCTCGGTCAGCCGGCAGGTGATAGAGCCCTGCTCTCTACAGGATGTACCACTTACTCCCTTCAGAGCTTCTCATGTTTCAGTGGACACCTCTTGGGAGATTTTGGCTAGCATTTCCTCTTGGCACATTTGGAGAGCCAGATGTACTGAGGCTTTGGATGGCACCCAGATACACCCATTACAAGTGTTCACGGGTATTTGGTCTGACATGGTTCACACTTTGATAGCCATATGGGCTAGCATGCAGGGCCCTTCACGGGCAGCCTCTTCTAGAAGGACTATATTTCTTCGAGTTTGGAGAGGTTCTCCCTTTTTCTCGGAGGTTTCTACCGGATTGAGATGGCACTATCAGCCTCAATCCTTTCTTTTTGGCTCTTGAGCTTTTCGTGCATTGCATGATGTATCCCGTATGGAGCTTGCTCTAACGGTTTTTCTTTAATACTTAATAGAAGTCTCTTTTTGCAAAAAAAAAAAAAAAAAAAAAAAACTTTATGCAACATGATGTAGTTAGATCAAGCTCATGAATTGGATTTGTAGGGTTACTTGATTGGAAATGGAGTTACGGATGAAGTTTTTGATGGTAATGCCTTGGTACCATTTGTACATGGAATGGGGCTGATATCCAATCAACTATTTGAGGTACCATGCTTCTTTTTTGCTCAGTTGTCTTCATGGTTTGCACTCAGAATGTTTATTTTGTATGTTTTAGTATTCATCATTTATTGTGATTGTTCATGTTAAGTTTTCAAGCCCTCGAAAGATAGGGAGACAAGTTGAAAATTTTCCAGTAGGTGAGGGCAAATTTTCCCAAAAGTTTTCTTCTAGAATTCTAAGAGCAGCCAGGTTGCAAGCCGCATGAACTTGTGATTCTGAATTCTTTTAGGGAAGTAATAAAATTGTGCATTCACACAGTTAGGAAAAAAAGCCTTCTTTGAGAAAATATGGCCATGTGATCCTGTAGTCTATTGAGGAAAATGACAAATTTTCGGAAAAAACAGACTTAGGTCAGACTTGGGAATGCCAGCAAGATGCCTTTTGACTGCATCTGGCATGTAGAATGTCATTCTAATAGGTATTCTAGCTCTAGATTTCATAAGAATTTCTTTAGTACATCATGAATTGGAAAAAGAAAGGACAAATAAGACGTTGGAATTGTTGACAGCCTGTAATTTTGTTCTGTCCTGCAGGAGGTGAGCCTGGTTTGCAATCAAAGCTATTGGGATACAACAGATCCAGCCTGTGACGCTAAACTTGAATCACTGCAACATGTATTGATCTATCTTTATTGAAATGATATGTTTACCAAACATTGATGGCACAATTGTCTAAATTTCCAGTCTAATATTGGAGAGTTTGCTTCTAAACAATTAGGACAAAAATTTACTACTGGCAATCTTCATGTCGTGTGCAGGATATCTCCAGATTGAACGTATATGATATACTTGAGCCATGTTACCATAGTACACCTGTTCAAATCGAGTTGGTAGATCTTCATGGGCTTCCTGATAGTTTCCGGAGATTGGGAGAGACAAGTCGCTTACTGCCGGTTAGAAGAAGAATGTTCGGTCGTGCTTGGCCATTATTTTCACCTGTCAGGGCTGGACATGTTCCAATGTGGTCTGAACTTGGGAAATTCAAAGTCAATGTGCCTTGCCTGGTAATAATTACCAGGCTTGTTTTATAAATTGTAAGAACTGCATACATTTCTATGTGTGTGTGTGTCCATGTGTGTATATGTGGATGTGTACACGCATGTATTTATACATGTATCATGTGCTTGCGTGTGCGCGCGCGTGTGTGTGTGCATTTGCTACTCTCCACTTTGGGGAAAGCCTCTTGTAATTGAAAAATACATGGATTTCACCCCCCAAAAAAAGTGATGGATTTCACAAAAAAAACAAAGAGTATGCGCGCGTGCACTACTTTTTCTGCAGCAGCGTCTCCGAGTCAACTTTCCTATTGCTTGCTTTGGCAAGCTTTTTTGGCTCTTTGGAGTTTACCCACAAAGGCCTGGGTTCGATATTTTCTTCACGTGGGCTCGTGATTAGGCACTCTAGACTTTGTGGAAAGACAGAAGTCACAGAGTCTTTGGAGATTCCACCTTTTCCATGTTTCACTATTTTCAAATGTCGCTTAGGCAATCTTTCTATGATTGCCTCTCTGTTCGTCATATAGACTACTCTATTTACTTGTGTTATAATGAAACCTTCTGATATTGTAATTGCATGTCTCCTCTTTGGAGACTGATTTTTGTAAGATAATTGTACATGGATTTCACCCCTGTGTGTGTTTGTGTGTGGTCGGCTATATGAGCACTCTTCAGTGGATGTCTTTCCCTACTTTTAAGCTTCTTTGCTTCGGTCTCTTCAGGATGCTCATCCCCTTAGAGACTTTCCTAAGGCCTAGTTGGAAAGTCTTTTATTACTGTTTCTAGTTTTGAGTACTAGTTGTTCCACTCTGGGACAGCTATGAATGTACATCCTTAATGAAAAGTTTCTTTTACAAAAAAAAAAGTGTGTGCGCGTGTGTGTGGAGAGGAGACTGTGAGAGGAGCAGCCATGGCAACTTCCTATCCCCGTCTAGGGTTATCCTATGAATGTATCTCATGAGGCACAGCTTATTTATGAAGTCATGCATGAGGGGTTCGAAGATACTCACAAGGAGTGGAAGGAGCCTGCTCCTACAGTTGGTATTACTATTGACCAGAGTTGCCGTGATTATCTTTTCCCTTGGATGTATGCCAGTTGACCAGAATTACTATTGACCAGAATTGCCGTGATTATCTTTTTCCTTGGATGTATGCCAGTTGCTGCAGATGTGGGGAATTGGATGACATACACTTTGGGTGGATTCTTTGTTCAGAAGGTCCATTATGCAACCCAGGTTTTTTTTGAAGTAATAATGACAAATGGAGTTCAATAAACAATGTTCTAGAGCATTCTCCCCTCCACTATCGGCAACAAATGGTGCACGTATTGCCTTGGTCTCCCACACGAGACTATCCTTCGATTCGGCACCGTTGTCCTGTTTGGGTTGAAGTGGTGGATTTGCCTCAATGCTTGGAAAAATTGTTGCCCAAAATTGCAGCTTCATTGGAAAAGGTGGTGTGTCCACGGAGGTAGAATGGGAACTCATATATATTTTGCATCTTGTGGGACACGGATGTTCCCACACCAGAATGATATTCTATCACACAGTGAATAATGTGGCAATGGGAGCGTGCTTCGAATGAAGAAAATTTGGTCATACATACACTTTGGGTGGATTCTTCATTCAGAAGGCGCATTATGCAACCTTTTTTTTTCTTGGAAGTAATAATGATAGATGGACTTCATAAACTAGTGCTTCTAGAGCATTCTCCCCTCTACTATCTGCAACAGGTGGTGCGCGTATTGCCTTGGTCTCCCACATAAGACTATCCTTCGATTCGGCACCGCTGTCCAGTTATTTCCCTCAATGCCTGAAATAACTATTGCCAAAAATTGCAGCTCCATGGAAAAGTTGGTGTGCCCACCGAGGTAGAATGGGAACTCAATTAGATTTTACATCTTGTGGCACACGGATATCCCCATGCTAGAATCATATTCTATCACACGGTGAATAATGTGGCAATGGGTTGTGCATTCTACAAGTTTAAATGGGTTTTTTTTGCAAGGGCTTGTTTGGTCACATGGCTTCACAATGCCCCTTGGCTTTACATAAGATGTCTCCTGATGCTATGCTTGCCTCTGTGCCAAATAAGGGATGCACCGAGTACCTATGGGATAAAAAACAAAACCATTAAGCCTGTTCTTGTGGTCAAGGATAAAAGAACGGCTAAGGTTCTTCTTGCCTGCAATGATGATTCTCAACTGCCCCCTGCAACTCAAGCAAAAGTCTGATTTGCACATAATTGTAAACCTGTCCATATGCTGCCAAAACTACAGTGTTTGACATAAGGATGTACAAGGGTTGGGTAAGTTGCACAAATGGAAGATTTCATGGGCATATGTCAGCCTTATATAGTGGCCTTGCAGGAGCATAACCAGCGTGGTTATGCAGGCCAGATAGGGCACTTTGCCATTATGACATTTTTTATGCTAGTGAAAACTCCTCCTCTAGAGTTGTGCTTCTTATGAAACATGATCTTCAGCCAATTATGGCTTTATGCAACGTCTTGTGCGGGGAGAGATATTTGAATTTGGTCTATGCTTCTCAATCCTCTTATCATAGAGTTTCTAGCGGATATGCTAAATTGTCCTTGGAGGTAAAATGTCTTTTTATGTGGGATTTACTAACGTGCCTCTGGATTGGGGTTTAGTGAACCAACTAGGGTTGCTCCTTTAGTTGAAGTATTGGGTGTGGGTCTTGTTCAACCCTAAAGGCCGAAGGGGAGGTGGAAACTCCCTCACAAGCTCCCTCGGTGGCCCTTTCTTCCCCGCCCTCTACCCCCGCCCTTTCCCCCCCGCCACCTCAGCCCCTACCCTCGCCCCTTCTCTCTACCACCCCGCCCCCTACCTCCGCCTCCTAACTCTACCCCCTTTCTTCTCCCTCCTCCCCCGCCCCCCCTTCCTCCTCCTCCCTCCTCTCCTCTCCCACCCCTTCAGCCCCTCTGCCTCTCCCCTCCCCTCCTCCTTCATCCCCTCTCCTCCCTTCCATCCCCCCCCCCCCCCCGCCTTCTTCCACGTCTCTGTCTCGCCCCTCATCTTCTTATTTATCCTAGGCATTTTTTCAGTCGGAGGGAGCTCATTAGTGTTCGAGTCGGCCTTTCCACCCTGATTGACGATGGCTCTGCTGCCTTCAGCCAATCCTCCCCTGCTTCCACGCCGGCCACGAAAACCATTACCTTTTCAAAAGATGAGTTGCAGCAGCTCAAAAAAGATACGAAGGAAGAGAGCTTGACATCGCTCTTTGCTCGCATCCATGGGTCCCACCCTTCCAGGTTATAGGCCAGGGACTGAATGCTCGCCGCTCTACCTAGAGACCTCGCAGGGCACCTCACAGATGTTCGTATGCTTGGGCGAGGTTTCTTCGAGATTGTTTTTTGTTCTTCGGAGGTAGCAGGTATAGTGGTTTAGGCTAGCCCGTTAGCACTGAGCTCGAGGAGGTTTTTTTTAAACCCCTTTTTCATTGGAGTTTGATCCTGTTGAGGAGGACAGCCAGATGACGTCACTCTTCATCAGATTTCCCGGCCTTCCTTAGGTGTACCATCGACTTCTACATTCCATTGGTTGGGGTGGTTACTAAGATCCCCCTCTCCCTGAGATGCCTTCTTCAAGAGCAATGAGGTACCGTGTGTTAGGGTCATTGTCTCTGACCCTAACATCTCGGATGACCACATTATGCTTCAGCGTCTAGATGGCTCCTTCTTCAGACAGAGAGTCGAGATTGCAGGGAGATAGGATCAATGTAGGATTTGCAGGACCCTTGGGCACTTTGCTAGAGATTGCCCAAGGAAAAGAAAGAATAAAAGACCTAAAAGATCCATGGGTGCACCTCATAGCTTCACCCGACCTGGACCTTCCTCACGACAGCTCCTATTGCTTCACGCGCTGCTAGACCTTCGACTTCACATCCAGGACCGTCAGCCTCTCGTCCTGGTACTTCTACAGCACAACCAGGACCATTAGTCTCTCATCTTGGTACTTAAGCGCAGATAGGACAGTCAGCACGTCCTGTTTGTGCCTGTCAGAGTTCGGGAGCCAGTTCCACCTCAAGCTACCACTGATGGCACCACGGACCCGTCTCTTGGCAAGAGACATTCCTGTCTTGGTTCCACATGCAGATGAGACTACTCTTGCCCCTTCAGGTGTTCATGTACATGAGTGCTCACCTAGGGAGATCTTCTTGGCAAAGACCCGTGCCTTACTTGAGAACAATGCCAAAGTCGTGGCTGAGGTCATGCAGCATGCTGAGTTCTTGCAGCACCCCCCTCCCTCTCGTGCACGTCTATCTACATCTGACAGAGATAAGGGGGTTATTGGTTCCATTTCTCCTTCTGCAGGGCTCCTTCGCACTCCTGGCTAGAGTGGTTATTTGGCGACACTTACCTGGGTTGGTGACAGGGGATATCATTGTCTCACTTGATGCACCTTTCACCAACGTAGAATTCAGGACTGCTCTCTCTACCTTTCACAAGGGCAAGTGTCCTGGTTCATATGGACTTACCCCCTTATTTTTTATTACTTTTTGGGATCAAATTGGGGATCACATTACCTCAGCCTTGCAGGGTGTATGGGACTCGGGTGAGATGCCAGACTCACTTACGGAGGGCCTCATTCATTTGATTCCGAAAGGGGGTTCCAGGAATTTAGTGTCTCAGTGGAGACCGATTACCTTGTACGCAGACGGGTTTTGTGCGTGGAAGGATCATCTTTGATAACATCTTCTCATTTTGGGAGGCTTCGGATTGGGCCATGCATAATGGCCACAGGTTGGCCATTCTACTCTTGGACTTTGAGAAAGCTTATGACAGGGTAGGCTGGGGCTTTCTGGAAGTCACACTTACTTGCTTTGGTTTCTCAGATGCATGGATTAGAGGGGTGTCAACCCTTTAAAGACAGCCCACAGCCAGGTTCTTATTGGTGGGGTCAGGGGGAACAGTTTTGAGATTACCAGATCAGTCTGTCAGGGATGCCCCTTAGCCCCTTTCTATTCCTTTTTGTGGCTGAGGCTATGAGCTATTACATTAGAGCCCAAGCTGGTATTGTAGGGCTTAGGCTTCCTCTGAGGCAGGAGGATGAGCTCTTAGACAGTGAGTTAGCAGATGATATGGCTGTTTTTTTGGATGCCACTCCACAGACATTGACTTCATTCAGGACGGCATTGGATTTGTTTTGTATTGCGGTAGGTGCACACATTAATTGGAACAAATCCAATGGCTTTTGGATCAGTGATGAGGACACTCCAGACTGAGGGAATGACATAGGGTTCACTTGGATTCAGAGGGGAGTCTCTTTCAGATATCTCGGATGCTAGGTTGTGGGGTGGGCATCTCTCCAGTACTGCAGTTTGCTCCCGTGTTGGAGACTATTAGGAGGAAACTCATCTTTTGGAGTTCAGCTAGACTTGACCTTGCATCCAGAGTTGTGGTCGTGAACCAGGTATTATTGCCCACTGCCTGGTTCGTTTGCTCATGGTGGTGCAGATCTAGAGGTTGTATCGCTCAGCTCATGAGACCTATCAGTAAATTCCTATGGAGCGATTTAGATGGCACCTCAGATGTTGTAGCCAGGCTTGGAAGACCCTCATTCTCCCCACAGGAGGAGGTCCCAATATTATTGACCCGAACTTGCGGTGTATGGCCTTGCTCTGCAAGTTCGTAGTACGTGGATTGATGCTTGGACAGGAGCCTTGGAATTTTTTTTTCTCACACAACATTCATTCTTGTACCCCATCTCATGGGGGAGATTGGATGGACAGCAGCACATGGATCATACTTCAGCTCATCTCAAATCTCCCCCTTCCCCTCTCATGGCTGCTATTCTGAAAGCTTGGGGCTGCTTCAGAGACACTCTTCGCAGAGTTTCACCCATCTCTCGTGAAGGAATTCACATGCAGCCAGTCATGTGGAATGACTCGATTTTGGATGACCATGGCAGGCCACTTGGAGTGTCACATTATATGTAGTGGTCTAGATGGGAGAGGGGACCTGCTTCTACAGTAGTTGCCTGGCAGGCCTTTATGAGACTTCCAGAGAATCAGAGACTTATAGCAGTTGGCCACCTCAGAGGGAGTGCAGTCAGGATATAACAAATACAGGCAGCCGTTCTGCCAAAGTGGATTGACACACATGACATGCCAATCACAGAGTCCACTTGGTGGGAAGCGTTCTCAGGGACAGGCATTCCGTTACAGATTATTGCCCTGCAGGATGCACATAAGGATACCCTAGTCTTTGATGTTTAGTCGGGAGACAGACTTATCGGAATTTTTTGATGATATTCTTTTGGAGGTTGCCTTTCAGCCTGTCAGGATTGCAGGTTTCATGGAGTGGGGCAGGGACTCACAGTGATATCTTGACCCCGATCCTCTTCTCCTTGCACTGGGGTCTTGGAGACTGTGGTTATATGGTGGTTCCCCTATTAGGTTCTTGCAGTGGGACCCAGGGGAGTGGGAATGGATTGATGAGGGGCACTGATAGAAGAGCTTCCCCTTCTTTCGCTTTACTGTTAGAAATGGCCGCAGGTTTTAGCTCAGCGGTAGAGGTTGGAGGCCCTCCAGAGCACCTCATTGGGATAGTTTTCAGATTTCCACAGTTGTGCGGAAAACTTTTGGCGTAGGCTCTGGAAATCCCTCAGGAATCGAAAGATCACTCTTCTCTTTTGGCTTTCTATTCATGGAGGGATTGCAATGAACCCGTGGAGATCTAGGTTCGGGGCTCACCCTACTTGTCCTCATTATTACATTGTAGTTGAGTCAGTACAGCATTGCCTTTGGGAGTGCAAATAGGCGAGGACGATCTGGAAAGGTGTTGCTAGGATTTTCACTATCTTTCATACAGCACCTTTCTATATGACTTGGGGTTCAGTGGCTTGGTTATCTGTTACTGGCCCTCAGGTGTTTTTTGAGGGACATGATCGAGATCCAGCTCTCATTGTATGGCGACACTCAGTGGAGTCTTGTTCCCTCCAGGATGTTCCCTTCAGTCTTTTCAGAGGAGCTGCTTATGCCTCAATAGACACATCTTGGGAGATTCTGACTAGCATTGCAGCTTGGCATATTTGGAGAGCCAGGTGTACAAAGGCTATGGAGAGTATCTAGGTTCACCCTTCCTAGGCTATGGCCAGTATTTGGACTGACATAGTACACACTCTGATGGCCATATGGGCGAGCATGCAGGGATCCTCCAGAGCAGCCACTGCCAAGAGAGTTACTTTTTTCAGAGTTTGGAGTGGATCTCCTTTCTTCTCTGAGTCTCCCTCAGGGTTGAGGTGGCATTTTCAGCCTCCGCCTTGGTTTTTTATTAGCTCATTTTGCGCTTTTTTAAACTCATGCATTACATGATATACTCCCTCATTTGAGCTTGCTCTCGTAGTTTTCATTCATACTTAATGAAGTAATTTTCTTGAAAAAAAATAAAAATATGGTGATATATGCTATTGCTCCTCTTTCGACACATTATCACCTCGAGGCTGATTATGCTTGGAGAGCTTATGTCACCCGCATGTAGCATTTTATTCATGATTATGGCAGAAATTTCATGCGGACTACCATAGAAGATGTTGCTAAAGCCAAAGTTATGTGTCAATAGTTGATAGAAATTAGTCAATTTTGGGCATTAACCTAGGATGAGGCTGCTTGCTTGTCTTAGGCTACACACTTTCTTCATTGCAATGACCACAGGAAGGTTCAGAAGTGAGAAACTAAGGCCAGCCATAGGGCTTTCAGAGATAGGGGTTGTTCCTAAAAGGAATTTTTTGAAAATTCGCAGAATAAGAGGCAATCTACCAAGATAAAAATTTGGATGGTACTTGGACAGATTCCAGAGCACAACTTCTGAGGCTTGTGTTTCTCACCTTGCTCAATGTTTTGGGCATGTTGATCCTCTACCACAGGATGTGATGTCGGCTTGGCAAGAACTTATTCTATAATTAACTCCAATTCTATCTCCACAAAGACATGAATTCATTCAGGACAGCATTGGATTTGTTTTGCATTGCAGTAGGTGCACACATTAATTGGAACAAATCCAATCGCTTTTGGATCAGTGATGAGGACACTCCAGTCTGGGGATTGACATAGGATTCAATTGGATTTAGAGGGGTGTCTCCGTCAGATACCTGGGATGCCAGGTTGGGTTGGGCATCTCGTTCCTATGGAGCGGTTTAGATGGCACCTCAGATGTTGTATCCAGGGTGACTTGGGAGACCCTCATTCTCCCCAGAGGAAAAGGGGGTATCAATATTATTGACTCGAGCTTGCAGAGTATGGCCTTGCTCTGCAAGTTTGTAGTATGTGGATTGAGGAGCTCTGGAAGGATTTTTTCTCACGTAGCATCCAATCTTGCACACCTTCTCATGGGGGAGATTGGTTGGACAGCAGCAGATGGATCTTTACTTCAGCCCACCTCAAATCCCCACCTTCCCCTCTCATGGCTGCTATTCTGAAAGCTTGGGGCTGCTTCAGAAATACACTTCGGAGAGTTCCACCCACTTCTTGTGAAGAGATTCAAAGGCAGCCAATCATGTGGAATGACTCGATTTTGGATCATCATGGTAGGCCACTAGGAGTGTCACATTATATGCAGTGGTCAAGATGGGAGAGGGGACCTGCCTCTATTGTAGGCGCTTTGCACGCCTTTATGAGACTTCCAGAGGATCAGAGATTTTTATCAGTTGACCACCTCAAAGGGAGTGCACTCAGGACATAGCAGATACAGGCAGAAATTCTGCCAGAGTGGATTGACACAGATGACATGCCGCTTACAGAGTCCACTTGGTGGGGAGCGTTCTCAGGGACGAGCATTCCGTTACAGGTCATTGCATTGCATGATCACGAGGATACCCTTGTCTTTAATGTTCAGTCGGAAGGTAGACTTATCAGATCTTCTGACGATATTCTTTTGGAGGTTGCTTTTCAATCTGTCAGGATTGTAGGATTCATGGACTGGGGCAGGGACTCACAATGGTATCTTGACCCTAATCCTATTCTCCTTGCGCTGGGGTTTTGGAGACTCTAGCTGTATGGTGGTTCCCCTATTAGGTTCTTGCACTGAGAGAAGAGCTTTCCCTTCTTTTGATATACAGTTAGAAATGCTCGGAGATTTCAGCTTAGCAGTAGAGGTTGGAGGCCCTCCAGAGTGCCACACTGGGATAGTTTTCAAATTTCCGCAGCTGTGCGGAAGAACTTTTGGTGTAGCCTCTAGAAATCCCTCAGGAATAGAAAGGTCACTCTTTTCTTTTGGCTTTCTATTCATGGAGGGATTGCAGTGGACCTGTGGAGATCCAGGTTCGGGGCTGACCCTACTTGTCCTCGTTATCACATGGTAGTTGAGGCAGTACAACATTGCTTTTGGGAGTGCAGGCAGGCGAGGACGATCTAGAAAGGTGTTGCTAGGAGTTTCAGCATTTTTCATACATCACCTTTCTATATGACGTGGGGCGCAGTGGCTTGGTTATCTGGTGTTCTTCGAGGGACATGATCCAGATCTAGCTCTCATTGTACAACGACATTCAGTAGAGTCTTGTTCCCTCCAGCAGGTTCCCCACACTCCTTTCAAAGCTGCTCATGCCTCAGTAGACACGTCTTGGGAGATTTTGGCTAGCATTGCAGCTTGGCATATTTGGAGAGCCAGGTGTATAGAGGTGATGGAGGTTATCCAGGTTCACCCTTCCCAAACTATGGCCAGTATTTGGACTGACACAGTACACACTTTGATGGCCATTTGGGCGAGCATGCAGGGATCCTCCAGAGCAGCCACTGCCAGGAGAGTTACTTTTTTCAGAGTTTGGAGGGGATCTCGTTTCTTCTCTGAGTTGCCTTTAGGGTTGAGATGGCATTTTCAGCCTCCGCCTTGGTTCTTTATTAGCTCACTTTGAGCTGTTTTTTTCATGCATTGCATGATGTACTCCCGCATTTGAGCTTGCTCTCGCAGTTTTCATTCATACTTAATGAAGTAATTTTCTTGAAAAAAAAAATATATATCTATCTCCACAATAGGCTACGCAGCTTGAATTTGCATTCACAAAGATGGAGTTGAAAGATTCCATTTGAGCTTGTGGGAAATGGAAAAGGTGATGAGGACACTCCGGATTGGGGGAGGGATATTGGATTCACTTGGGTCCAACGGGGTGTTCCCATCAGGTATTTGGGATGCCACGTTGACTTTGGTATCTCTCCTTCAGAACAATTTGGTCCCGTGTTGGAGGGCATTAGGAGGAAACTCTTTTTCTGTGACTTAGCATCAAGAGTGGTGATTGTCAACTCAAGTCCTTCTTGCCAGCTTGCTTTATTTGTTCTTGTTGGAGCCGTGCCAGGGATTGTATCACTCAGCTCAAGAGGCCAATAAGGAATTTTACTTGGAGTGGGCTTGATGGCATGACAAATACTATAGCTAGGGTGGTGTGGGATACAGTTATATCCCCACTCGGGAAGGGGGTCTTAACATTATCTGGACTTGCAGTGTAGAGCCTTACTCTGCAAGGTGGTGGTGAGGGGACTTTTGCCGGCCACTTGGCACTTCGCACTATATGCAATGGTCTAGGTGGGAGAGGGGCCTCGCCTCTTCTGTGGACTCTTGGAAAGCATTGAGAAAGCTACCAAAAGGTATTAGAAGTTAACTTTGGTGAGTCACCTCAGGGGGAGTACATGGTCGATCCAACAGATTGATGCACCCATATGAGTGGAGTGGTTGGAGACAAATGATATGCCTATCAATTGCTCTACTTGGATGAGGGATTTTTCGAGAGTGGACAGTCCTCTGCAGGTTATTTCCCTTCGATGTGTAGGTGAGGATGCCCTTGTATTTGATGTCCACTCAGAAGGCACGCTATTCAGATCCACAGAGGACATTTTGCTGGAGTCTCCTTTTCATCCTGTGAGGATCTTAGGTTTTGTGGAGCATGGTTTAGGCTCATAGTGGTACCTTGATCTTGACGCGCTTCCTATTGTCCTGGGTTCATGGAGATTGTGGCTCTATGGAGATGTCCCCATAAAGTTCTTACAGTGGGATCCGAGGGAGTGCAAGTATATTGATGAGGAGCACCAAGAGAAGAGCCTCCCCTTCTTTCTTTATACTGTTAGTAATGCCAAGAGATTCTATCTCAGCTGCACAGGTTAGAGGCCTTCTAGATCCACTCATTGGAAGAATTTTCAGATATCTCTAGATTTGCATAGGTTTTTTTTTTTTTTTTTTCAAAAAATTACTTCTACCAAGTAGGAAAGAAAACCGCAGAATAAGCTCAATGCGAAAGTACATCATGTCAAAAAAAAAAACATGAGAGAGACCAAAGCTCAAAAGAGCTAGCAAATAACCAGGGATTTGAGGCTGAAAATGCCTATTCAACCCTGAGACAGAATCAGAGATGAAAGGAGATCCCCTCCAAACTCTGAAGAAAGTTCCTCCTAGCAGAGGCCGCTCTCAATGACCCCTGCATACTCGCCCAAATGGCCATCAAGGTATATTGGCCAATGTTTGAGAGGGGTGAACCTGGGATCCATCCAATGCCCTTGTACATCTGACTCTACTAAGTGTTGGCGAACCGAAAAAGCCCCTTCTGAATCATGTCCCTCGAAAAAAACCTGGGGCCCGGTAAGAGAAAGCCAAGCCACTAAACCCGAGGTCATGAAGAAGTGTGAAGTATGGAAAATACATAATATTCTCGCAACACCCTTCCAGATCATCCTCGCCTGTCTACACCGCCAAAGACAATCCTGAACTGTCTCAATCGCAGAATGGCAACGAGGACATGTAGGGTTATCCCCGAACCTAGATCTCCACAGGTTTATCGCAATCTTTCCACGAATAGAAAGTCAAAAGAAGAGAGTGATTTTTCTATTCCTGGGGACTTGCAAAGTCTCCTCCAAAAGTTTTTCTACACATCTATAGAAATGTGAAAGCTGTCCCAATGGGGAGATCTAGAGGGACTCCAACCTCTACAACTAAGCTGAAATCTCTTGGCACTTCTAATCGTGTAACGAAAGAAGGGGATGCTCTTCTCTCGGTGCCCATCATCAATCCACTCCCACTCTCCAGGGTCCCACTGTAAACATCTGATAGGGATACCTCCATAAAGCCAAAGTCTCCATGAACCCAGAGCCAAAAGAAAATGGTCAGGATCTAGGTACCACTATGAATCTTTGCCCTGCTCCATAAAAGCTACAACCCAGACTGGCTGGAAGGGAATCTCCTGAAGGATATCATCAGAAGACATATGTAGCCTCCCTCCAAATTGAACATTAAAAACAAGGGCATCCTCATGTGCATCCCGCAAAGCAATAACATCAATAAGAATACCTCTCCCAGTGAAAGCACCCAACCAAGTGGAGTCCGTAAGGGGCATATCATCGATATCCATCCACTCCACCAGAATGGCAGCATCAATCTACTGAATCCTCCCTGCACTTCTTTTGAGATGACCAACTGATTAAACTCTCTGATCCTCTGGAAGCTTCCTAAAAGCTTTCCAAGATCCAAAAGTGGATGCAGGGCCTCTCTCCCATCTGGACCACTGCTTATTTTACGAAGTGCCTAGTGGTTTGCCACGCTTGTCAAGTATGCTTTCATTCCACATAATGGGCTGCCTATCAATTTCTTCACGAGAGGAGGGTGGCACCCTCCAAAGTGTACTTCTGAAGCTATCCTAAGCTTTCAAAATGGCAGCCATAAGAGGAGAGGAGGGAGGTGTGAGCGTGGTTGAAGTGCGACGATGTGACGGCGGGCGATGCGACGATGCGATAGAAATTTGGATGGTGTGGTGGGTGATGCGACAACGATGGTGATGCAAAAATTTAGATGCTGTGGTAAAGATAGAAATTTGGATGTTGTGGTGGGCGATGCCATGATGCGACAGCGGGCAAAATGAAAAAATCCTTCCAAGGCTCTTGTCCAAGCATCAATCCTCTAACCACTATCTTACAGAGCAGGGCCCTGCACTACAAGTCAGGGTCGATGATATTAAGACCCCCTTTCTCAGTGGGGAGTATGAGGGTCTCCCAAGCCACCTTGGCTATGGCATCTGTTGTCCCATCAAGTCCGCTCCACAAAAAGTTTCTGATAGGTCTCTTGAGCTGACTGATACTTTCCATCGAGCGGCACCAACATGAGCAAAGAAACAAAGCAGTGGCCAATAATACCTGGTTGACCACCACAACCCTAGATGCCAAGTCTAGTTTGGTTGAGCTGCAGAAAAGGAGTTCCCTCCTTATGCTTTCCAGCACGAGAAATTTGATGTGCAAGAGAGATGCCCACACCTACCTGGCATCCCAAATACTTGACAGAAACACCCCTCTGAAGTTCCCTTCCATCCATAGCCTTACTGTTAGCCCCTTCATGCCCTCTGCCGACCATGCACTCATCCACTTTACTTTGACTCATGTCTCCCATGACCCACCTCCCCCTCGTTATCATGACCGCCAACCCTACTATGAGGTTCATTTCGACCACCAGTTCGATGATGTATATAGCCAGAACCTCAGCCGCCTACTCCGTCCTCATCTATTAGATGCTCTACCATCCACGCGGGACTGGTGGGAACTTGTACATACTTCACTCGTTTCTGCCGCTCACATGTCGTTCCCTGCCACATGTCATTCGTCTAGTCCCCCACCGGTTGGTCTTGTTCCTTGCAACGGTTGGTATGACGAGGAGTGTAAGGAACTCCGCAGGAAACTTAACCTTGAGACCAAGGAGAAGTCTCCCCTCCTTGCCGAAACCAAGAGAGACTACAAGTGGTTGGTTAGGCGCAAGAAACGCCAATTTCTAACCCGGAATGAGGAGGAGCTGAGAAGCTTGCTTTTCAGCTGTGACTCCAAGGAATTCTGGAGAAAATTCCTCCGCTCGAAGTCTCAGAGCCCCCTCACAGATCCACGTGTCTGGTCTGCATATACTTCAGCTCTATACGATGTTCCAGATCAGCCAGATATCGATTTATCCCACTCCCCTAGGCCAGCTTCATCTAGTCTCTTCACACCGGAGAGTGTCCGTGCAGCAGTCCACCGATTGAAGAACGGGAGAGCTAAGGATCATGATGGATTGCAAGCGGAGTATGTAATCCATGGGATTGATACCTTAGCTTTTGTTCTCTCCCGTCTCTTCAATGAGTCTGTTTGTACAGGCCTACCACAGTCCTGGTTAGGCAATACCATAGTACCTATCCACAAGTCGGGGGACCCTATGGAGCCGTCGAATTACAGGACCATCATGATTGGCCACGTTATGGCCAAGATCTATGCATCAGTTTTGGAAAGCCGTATAAATGACCATGCCGAGACGACAGGACTCAGAGCCAGAGGGCAGGTTGGATTTCGCAGGGATCATTCGACGCTTGACCACATTCTCACACTCAGGGCACTAGTAGAGGAGGCGAAGTCACGAAGGCAACGGCTTTATTGTTGCTTCGTGGACTTCAGGAAGGCATTTGATACAGTTCCGCGATTCAGATTGTTTCAGAGGATTCGCGAGATGGGCTTCAGTGGAGAAACACAGTGGGCTATCATGGCTTTGTATGAGAGGGTCACTGGTCGGGTTCGGACACGTGAGGGGCTCTCAGAGGAGGTATGCAGCACGATTGGGGTGAAGCAGGGTTGCCCGCTCTCTCCTACTCTCTTTGGACTATATATTGATGAGCTAGAGATGTTCGTACAGATGACAGGCGGTGTGGGCTCTACTCTCTCAGGATCCTCCATTCCTATCCTCCTATATGCGGACGATGTGGTTCTCATTTCCTCTACTGCTCAGGGCCTCCAGGCACATATTGAGGCACTCCACAGGTTTTGCCAGGACAGGGGATTGACCGTAAACCTTGGCAAGACCAAGGTTATGGTTTTCAACACCTCTGATCGTATCTACAGCACGGATGAGTTTTGCTTCACTTATGACGGACAGCCCATTGAGCTTGTTAGAGAGTACACTTATCTGGGGGCAGTTTTCAGGGGACCGATCTTTACCATGACATATGCAGCACGAGATAGGATTAGTAAAGGGTATGCTTCGTTGGCTCATCTTGAGCGTCAGTGTTTTCAGTCCCACTTTCAGCATCCCGATACGAAATCCCTGCTATTTGACACATTAGTGAGACCAGCTGCGATGTATGCAGCTCCTTTCTGGGCAGGAGACCTTGGCGCTGCAGATTGGAGACGAGTAGAGAGGTTACAGATCATCATGTTCTCTCGGCTCATTAGGGCCAAGGCTACAGTTCCGCACGAGATCATGCTAGCAGAGTTTGGAGCTACTCCCCTTGCATTGGATGCAGCGTTTCAGTCGGTCATGTATTTGCACAGGGTTAGGGAGTTTGGAGACTCAGCAGCAGGCAGAGCTCGGTTGCCATGGTTAGCACTTGCATCTTCTATGGAGTTGGCACGATCTGGGGCCCGATACTGCTGGTACTTCAGACTCACTAGGTGGCTCACATCTCTTGGACTAGGCATGGATAGACTGCCTCCCTTCCGATACAGCATAGATGCCCCTCATCTCGAGTTAACTCGCCACGAGCTTAGTCAGGTCACGAGAGCAGACTTGCTGCAGCTTCATACGTACCGCACTTGGATTTATCCCACGCAGCTTCCGACGAAGATGGCCACATATCGTGACCACTTCCTTCGGATCTCAGAGGATGGATTTGTCATTCCACCAGGCTACACAGGTATCCACATGTCCCACTCACTGAGGATTGCCCTTGGCCAGCTTAGAGTCTCTTCGCATCAGCTCGAGATAGAGGCTGGTAGGATGCGACGCATGGAGGATGGACGGCGTCCAGGCCGAGAGACCAGGATCTGCCCTTGTTGCACCATGGGAAAGGTGGAGTCAGAGGAGCACTTCATTTGCAGATGCCCGCTATATTATGAGATCAGAGGGAGATTCCACTGTCTCTTCACGGATGGCTTTGGACCTCTCTCACGAGTGATGGATTATGAGGATCAGCATTGCCTAGCTCTTTATGTCAGGGAGGCCACTATGCTTCGACGACACTACCTCAGAGACCATCAGCACAGACCGGAGCATGATAGAGCCCAGCCCGATAGAGCTCAGACACACGCTATACCAGATGACAGGTATCAAGAGGAGCACGAGGAGGTCAGAGCTCACACAGGACACATGCCTCCACCCTGTGGATGTACATATGAGATGGTTTGTAGACGCCGCAGGATCTTGTTACATAGGGGACGTACTCGCCGCTTCATCTCCAGACGATCCAAGATGATGGCAGCTTTTCGGAGGAGACTTACTCATGGAGATCTCGCCCCACCAGCCGCTCACCTCACTTTTGCTCAGATTTGTACTCTCATAGCAGGAGGCAGAGTCGATGGACAGGATTTCCAGTATTATTTTGGTTCTCAGACTCCGTGATACATGGACTTGTATCTAAAGGCATTGACATATTGTACTCATCCCCCCATTTTGCACCCAGGGGCGGTTTCCTTGCATCTAGCTTACTTTGTATTTAGGCTCGGATTTGACATTATGTACTTTCACTTGCATTGTATTGCGTAGCACTTAGATGATATTCGACGATGCCTCTTCTTTGTGGCACGTTGATTTTGTGCTATCTTGTACGCAGAGTTCTTGATGTCCCATGGGCCCATTTTGGCCTTTAGTGGACAATAATACACTTTCTTTCTTTCTTTCTTTCTCTCTCTGTGACACCTGGACTTTTATCTTTGCATTGGCATATTGTACTCATCCCCCCCCATTTTGCACCCAGGGGCGGTTTCCTTGCATCTAGTTTACTTTGTATTTAGGCTCAGATTTGACATTATGTACTTTCACTTGCATTGTATTGCGTAGCACTTAGATGATATTCGACGATGCCTCTTCTTTGTGGCACGTTGATTTTGTGCTATCTTGTATGCAAAGTTCTTGATGTCCCATGGGCCCATTTTGGCCTTTAATGGACAATAATACACTTTCTTTCTTTCTTTCTTTCTCCACCATGTTTCTAACATGGTATCAGAGCAGGTTCACCCTGCCATAGCTGCCACGTCACCCTAGACCTAACCCTAATCCCAAACCCTAATTCTGTTCTAGTTTTTATTTTTGCAGTCGACTCAGCCCTGCCTATTTTTCGTCTCTGTCCTGCAGCCATTTGGTCTCCTTAGTGCCCACTCAGCTTCACCATAGCCTGCCTCTTCATTTCGCCTCCTTTTCCCTACTGTCTACACCCGTTTTGAGCACCTCTTGCTGCCACCTTGCTGATGTGCATAGCCACCTTGTGGCAGCAACTTCTGGCCACCTTTTCCAACTTTTGGAGGTGTTTTGAGGTGTTTCCGAGCACTTCCAGCCTTGCTAGTGCTGCGTGGAGGCCATCCTTTGCATTTCAGAGCATTTTCCAAGGGCTCTGTGCATTTCGGAGCATACCAGGCTTGCACGTGTGAAATTTCGAGCTTTTTCAGAGCATCTTCAGTCCCGTTTTTAGGGTTTCCAGGCGGCTGCAGCAGAACTGTCCATTCACGCACAGTGGTTGCAGATTCTCGAGTCATTTGGAGGCCTCCTCGACCTATTTTGGAGCAGCTTCTTGCATTTGCGAGCTGTTTTGGGGTTGTTTTTGCAGAGCAGCTTCCTTCACACTCATTTCCCTGGCTGCTCCTTGCCTCTCATTCATCCCGGGGCTGCTCTGGGCTACTGCTTTGTATTTTGGAGCACTCCCTTGACTTTCTTTTGTCTCCTTCTTGCATCTCGGGCTTGCTGTCCGCCTTCATCAAGGTCCTTGCCATCATGACTTCACTGTCCTCCAGCTCTTTGCTCGTGGAGAAATTCAAAGGGGAAGGTTTTCCCACATGGCAAACCAAGATGCAGCTGCTACTTATGCGCGAAGGTGTTTGGGATGTTGTTGAGGATGACAAGGTTGAATTGCTTGATCAACACACCTGGAAGCAGCAGAATGCTAAGGCCATTGCCCTCATTGGTCCTTGCTTGGCTGACACTCTTATTCATCATGTGGACTTCAAGTCAACAGCTAAGGAGATTTGGGATCGCCTCGAGACATTGTTTGGTAATAAAATCACCACCTCTAAAGTCTTTCTGAAGCTCAAGTTTTATGATTTGAAAATGGAAGAGTGATGAGTTGAGTGATCGTCTAGCACAGTTTCAATCTCTTGTTCAGCAACTCTCAAGTTTAAAAAGCGTGCCAAATGATGAACATAAGATGGCTGTCCTTATGAAGAATATGCATGGACCTGCAAAGTTACCCCATTTCAACATAAATAACACCTGCTGAGAAGGCATACCTTGCATCTCCACCTGTAACACAACATGAGGTGGAGTGGGTCTATTAGTATTCCAAAGAACACAAAATCGATTGGCATTTCCAGGAGAGTGTGGAGGACAAACAAACTTTCCCTAATGCTTCAGCCACATAATGCAAGGCTAGCTTGCAGTGGAAAGGCAAATCTACCACCTCCACCCACACATGGCATTTATGGCGAATAAGGCTATTGTAATCCTGCGTGGGCATTCATGAATAAGGCTATTGTAATCCTGCGTGGGCATTCATGGATACACATGCACTAACTGGTTCTGAAAAACAAAGGATATTTTTTCAATAATTGCTGCTTGTATTGATCATCTGTAGATATAACCTCATAAAATCCTCTGGCAGCCTTGTAGCAGCCCACAATGTAGCATCCTTTCAAGAGAGGTTTCAACCATTGAGCAACATCTATTGCATCAGGCATTCTCCGCCTTTTGAGCCAAACTCATAATCGGAGCATAGAGAACATGGCCAGAACCGACTCCTCAGCTCAAACATTGTTAATTTCAGAAAAGCCTTCATGTAAAGTATCAGCAAAAGACTAAAACTCAGGATTGAGACAGGGTTCAAGATGTTGAGGAGAAAGGACTTGATGATGCTTGAGATCTCCATGATGGTACTACAAAGAAGCAAGCAAGAAAAAACAGACAGTGCTCAGAGACTAGAAGCTGAAACAAAGGACAGCAAGGCTCGAAGGAGGAGCAGAAAAGACACTTGTATAGCTCAGGAAAAGATCTATGAACAATAGACAAAGGGATAGTAAAGGGGCGATTATGAAGGCAGAGTAGATAGCTAAAGGAGGGCGAAAAGTCCTAAAAACTTGAAGAGAGAGGCTAAGGGATAGGCGAATCAGAGAACACTTGAAGGCATCCAAACCGGTGATCCAGAGCAGAGAAACCCCCCCCGAAAAACACACAAGTGCTCACGACCACCACATCTACACATACAGCCTACAGAAAACTGAAGAAGGCGACAAAGGAGAGGGGAAAAGAGGGCAGAAGAACTCGAAAACAGAACAGCAAGAGCGGAGATCCTCCACGCAGAACAAAAGGGCTGGGGACGCGATTCGCCAACAGAGAAAAGATGCCGAACTACTGATGCGACTGCAGGGAATAGCACTTGAGTAGCCAGAAACCCTATGGACAGGCTGAGAACCTCTAGAGGGGGCGAGAAGACTCGCTGTAGACAACGGAGCATGTACCATTGGTCTAATCAAGCCCAATACTAGGTGAATGCATTATGACGAGATGTGTACCCATCAATATCAAGCATAAGGTGTCGCCACAAGTCACAAGCATGCAAAGAATCATCCATATGAGTCCATCTATCTTGTTCTCACTGCAGCATATGAGAATAATGAGTGGTACTGTCACTCGTAGCAGGGGAATTGTTAAAAGCCCTGCAAATGAAGGCATTCATTCTCATGTCGGAACTATATTTCGCTTGTGGAGGGCAAATGGGCATAAACTTAGGGCATCCTTGACAAGAGTTTGTAAGCAAAGACTCATAAATTTATTGAAGGATCTCATGGAACTACCCTCGATTGTAGCAAGAGGCCCCAGATCAAAGATTCGACATGGACTTACATAAGGCCCCATTGCACGATTCAAAGTAAGGCTGAAATGCCACCTCAACCCTGAAGAAGAGTCAGAGAAGAATGGAGATCCCCTCCAAACTCTTAAAAAAGTCTCTCTCCTAGCTCTAGCTGCTCTGGAGCATCCCTGCATGCTCGCCCAGATGGCCATCAGTGTGTGTATGTATAAGTCCATATACTGGCCATAGAGTGGGACGGTGAACCTGTGAACCCTCCATTGCCTCCATACATCTGGCCCTCCAAATATGCCAAGCTGCAATGCTAGCCAGAGTCTCCGAAGATGTGTCTATCGAGGCATGAGCAGCTCTGAAAGGAGTGAAAGGAACATCCTGGAGAGAGCATGTCGTCATATAATGAAGGATGAGTATGGGTCATGTCCCTCCAAAAACACTTGAGGTAGAGTAAGAGATAACCATGCCACTGGTCCCCACGTCATGAAGAAGGGTGCTTTATGAAATATGCAAAGAATCTTGGAAACACGACCCTTCCAGATTGCCCTCGCTTGTCTGCACTCCCAGAGGCAATGTTGAACAGACTCAACTACTGCATGGCATCGAGGACAAGTAGGGTCAGCCCCAAACCTGGATCTCCACAGGTTCATTGCAATCCCTCCATGCATAGAAAGCCAAAAGAAGAGAGTGATCTTTCTATTTCTGAGGGATTTCTAGAGCCTCCTCCAAAAGTTTTTATGCACCTTTGCAGAAATATGAAAAGTATCCCAATGAGGAGCTCTGGAGGGCCTCCAACCTCTACTGCTAAGTTGAAATCTCCTGGCATTTCTAACTGTATAACGAAAGAAGGGGATGCTCTTCTCTCGGTACCCTTCATGAATCCATTCCTACTCCCTTAGGTCCCACTGCAAGAACTTGATGGGAGAACCACCATATAACTAGAGTCTCCAAGACCCAAGTATCTGGAGAACGGGGTCAGGATCAAGATACCACCATGAGTCCGTGCCCCACTCCATGTAACTTGCAATCCTAACAGGCTAGAAGGCAACCTCCAAAAGAATATCATATGAAGATCTGAGAAGTCTGCCTCCCTACTGAACATCAAAGACAAGGGTCTCCTCATGTGTATCCCACAAGGCAATGACCTGTAAGGGAACACCCGTCCTCGCAAAAGCTCACAACCAAGTGGACTCTGTGATCGGCAAGTCATATGTATCTCTCCACTTTGCTGGTATGGCTGCCTCTATTTGGTGCATCTTGACTGCACTCCCTCTGAGGTAGCTAATTGATAAGAGAGTTTGATCCTCTGGAAGCTTCATGAAAGCCTTCGAGGCACCTACAGTGGAAGCCGGTCCCCTCTCCCATCTAGACCACTGCATGTAGTAATGTGACACTCCCAATGATATGCCATGCTCATCCAATATGGATTCATTCCACATAACTGGCTGATTGCTATTTCTTCGCGAGAGGAGGGTGTAACTCTCTAAAGAGTGTCTTTGAAGCTGCCCCAAGCTTTCAGAATGGAAGCCATGAGAGGGGAAGAGGGAGATCTAAGATGGGCTGAAGTAAAAATCCATCTCGAGCTGTCCATCCAATCTCCCCCGTGAGAAGGTGTACAAGACTTAATGCTGCATAGGAAAAAATCCTTCCAAGGCTCCTGTCCTGGCATCAATCCTCTCACTACAAATTTGCAGAGCAAGGCCATACATTGCAAATTCGGATCAATAATATTGAGATCTCCTTCCCCAATGGGGAGAATGAGGATCTCCCAAGCCACCCTGGCTACAACATCTGAGGTGCCATCTAATCCACTCCAAAGAAAGTTCATGACAGGTCTCATGAGGTGAGATATACAACCTCTATATCTACACCAACATGAGCAAACGAACCAGGCATAGCCACTAATACCTGGTTCACAACCACTTCTCTGGATGCAAGGTCAAGTCTGGCAGAACTCCAAAAAATGAGTTTCCTCCTGATGATCTCCAACACGGGAGCAAACTGCTGTGCTGGAGAGATGCCCATCCAACTTGGCATCCAAAGTACCTGATGGAAACATACCTATGAATCCAAGTGAATCCTATGTCAATCCCCCATCTGGAGTGTCCTCATCACTAATCCAAAAGCCACTGGATTTGTTCCAATTAATATGGGCCCCTACTGCAGTGCAAAACAAATCCAACGCTGTCCTGAAAGACTGTCCTGAAAGACATGAGTGTTTGCAGTGTGGCATCCAAAAAAACAGCCGTATCATCTGCCAACTCACTATCCAAAAGCTCATCCTCCTACCTCAACGGAAGACTCAGCCCTATAATATCAGCTTGAGCTCTAAGGTAGCAGCTCATAGCTTCGGCCACAAAAAAAAAGAGAAAGGGGGCTAAAGGGCATCCCTGACCGATCAATCTGGTAGACTAACTTCACCAATAAGAAACCTGGCTATAGGCTGATCTGTAGAGAGCTGACACCCCTCTGATCCATGCATCTGTGAATCCAAAGCGAGAGAGGGTACCCTCTAGAAAATCCGAGTCTACTCTATCATATGCTTTCTCAAAGTCCAGGAGTAGAATGGCAAGCCTATGGCCATCATGTATGGCCTATTCGGAAGCCTCCCAAAATGAGAAAATATTATCGAAGTTGCCCCTGCCATGCACAAAACCCGTCTGCGTATCATGTATAAGATCTGGAAGAAAGGGCTGTAGATGTAGGCTGATTGCTTTTGCTAGGATTTTGTACAAAGTGCCCAACAAAGTGATCAATCTCCATTGTGGCACTAATTTCTTGCAACCCCCTTTAGGGATAAGATGAATGAGGCCCTCAGTAAGTGAGTCTTGCATCGAACTTGAGTCCCAAACGCCCTGTAGGGCTGAGGTAATGCGATCCCCAATCTGATCCCAAAATAAAATAAAGAAAGAGAGTGTAAGCCCATCTGACCCAGAGAACTTGCCCTTATGAAGGGCAGAGAGAGCAATCCTGAACTCTATGTTGGTGAATGGTGCATCAAGTGAGACTATCATATCTCTAGTCACCAACATAGGTAAGTGCTGCCAAATAGCAACTCAAGCATCATCTCTGGCGTGAGTGTCAGGATCTGTTGTAAGAAGGAAGGCATAGAAATCTGTAGCTACCTACAAGACGGTATCTGGATGTGTCTGTCAAACTCCATCTAAGTCAACAAGCTGTGAAACGCTCTCCCTACTATGTCATGTCAAGAGTAGAGAAGAACTGCTTGTTGACCCTACCTTCCATTTGAGTCCAAAATGACTCCCTGGCATGAAAGGCATACTCTGCTCTCTGATCCAACAATGACTCCCTGGCATGAAAGGCATACTCTGCTCTCTGATCCAACAATGACTGTTGCTAAGCCCTTGCTGCAACAAGGCGCTCCTGAACCCAAGCATCTGTAGGCCTCTTGTGCTCTTCCCTCTGAAGAGCAACCAACTGCTGGCGGATACCTATCTCTCGTCGGAGGATCTCACCTCTCCTGAACTTAGCAACTGAGTGATAAAAGTTACTAATATCTAAGAGGAATGCTGCTATATCTGATGGGGAAAGCAGCCCATCGTGCATGTGAGATACCAAGTCTCCAACATTGCCTGTGTGAGACCCTCCTCTACATAGAATGCATCTTGAATCCTTATACTGGCAGAGTGACTCCTCACATGAGGATCTGAAACATACAGAACAACTGGAAAGTGATCTGAAGTGGACACCCCAAGTGTAATGCATACTGTCCCACCTCTATCCAGAGCCCAATCATCCACATAAAATCTGTCAATCCGTGCATGGATAGGTATCTGCAACCTCCTGTTCGACCAAGAAAACATGAGTGATTGCGGCTGAGTGTGAAAAGCATCATCATGCCAAGCATCTCTACCACTGTACTGAAAAAGGAAGGCATCCCAGGCTGCTCTCTCTAGGGAATGTAAACCACCTTCCCTACCACCTCTTTTGTCTGTGGGCATTTCAAACATGTTGAAATCACCCCCAATGATCCAAGACTCTGCAATGTATGACCAAGAAAGCAGCTCCTTCCAGAAAAGGACAAGGTCCCCTCTTGAATTGGGGGCATAAAGGTTTAAGAAACCAACCTTACACCCACCAATCAAAAGAATGACCCACTGAGCTCTGGAGGATACTATGATCCCATATCCAATCACCAAGGCTAGCATAGAAGAAGAAACATAAATACAAGTACCTCCCCTAGTGCCCAAGGTGGGTGACCAAAAAGTGTGCCCTAAAAGAAGCTTACCCGACTTGGCACAATCCCTAACATCTGATTTGTGTTCCTGAATCATGAGGACATCAATGGGGCCCCCAGTAACACCTGGATGAAGTTGGTTATGAATTAGCTACGTGCGGGGGTGGCGAGGTACAGCTCCAAGGCCCTAAACATTCCAACTGACAATCCTCATCGGCGAGAGGAAGAGGCTAGATGAAAAACTCTACTTGACCTGGGAAAAATTCCTCCTATCAAGAGGAGGGAAGTCAACTGGGGAAAGCACTCTCACACCTGCAGAGGGGGAAGCTCTATCCATGGAGCTTTGAACGAGGTGCTCTCCAAGGGTAGAGGGTACAAACTCCTCTAAATCAAACTCTGCCATGTCTGCCAGAACTGCAAAAGAAATCGTGAATGAGGCAACTGGCACCGGTGTGCGGAGGATCCTTGTGGATGAAGGAGTAGAAGCGATAATCCCCTTGCCTCTGTCAAGAGGTGAAGAAGTATGAATAAGAGAGAAAGGGTGCTGCTGATGGATCTCGACCAAAATAGTAGCATTAGCCTGAAGTAAGGCACGAGCTTCAGTAAGGGCTTGCTCCATAGGAGAAACCTGTAAGGGAGGGTCTATGGCACCATCAGTAGCCTCCTGATGTGGGACTGGCTCAATAACTCTGACTTGCATCCAACGGGGGACGATTGGAAGAGGACATGCTGAAGGTCCCATTCGCGCTATAAGCGAAGGCCTTGGACAAGAGGTTGTAGCCGACGGTCCTAGGCGAGAGATGGAAGGTCCAGCGGCTCGAGAAGTGGTAGGATGTGCGATAGAACGTGACATAGGTCTAGCCGAGGTGGTGCTATGAAGTGCTACACCCGTGGATCTTTTAGGCCTTTTCTTTTTCCTCTTCCTTGGGCAATCTTTGGCAAAGTGCCCAGGGGTCCTGCAAATTCTACATTGATCCTATCTCCTAGTAATCTCGACTCTCTGCTTGAAGAATGAGCCATCTGGACGTTGGAGCATAATGTGATCTTCCATGATGTTAGGGTCAGAGATAATGACCCTAACATGTGGTACCTCATCGGACCTGACTGCCTCCGCTGTCGAAGAAGGCATTCCAGGGAGGGGGGGATCTCGGTGACCATCTGAAAGCGGCTCCAATGGAAGATAAGAGGCAATGGTACACCTGAGGGAAGTCGGGGAATCTGAGGAATAGTGAAGACGTCCGGCCATCCTCCTTCATGGGATCTGCACCCTATGGTTCGACCATGAAAACAAAAGTGACTGAGACTGAAAAAGAAATGCATCATCTACCCAAACATCTCTGCCACTGAACTTGAACAAGAAGGCATCCCAGGCTGCTCTCTCAAGGGAGTGGATACCACCTTCTCTGCCCCCTTTCTTATCAGAAGGTGCCTCAACCATGTTGAAGTCACCTCCAATAATCCACGAATCCGCAATGTCAGCCCACGAGAGCACCTCTTTTCAGAACAAAACACGGTCCCCTCTGTTGTTCGGAGCATAAAGGTTGAGGAAACCAACCTTACGTCCGTCAATCAGAAGTAAAACCCACTGGGCCCTGAAGGGGGTTATGGTACCGTGTCCAATGACCAGAGGGAGAATAGAGTCTGAAACTGAAATGCAAGTACCTCCTTTGGTTCCCAAGGCAGGAAACCAAAAAGTCCAGCCTGATAGCAGCTTACCTGACTGGGAGCAATCTCTGATATCCAGTTTGTGTTCCTGAAGAAAAAGAATGTCTTGGGAACCACCTAAAACACCTGGATGGAGCTGATTCCTGATCAGCTATCTACGACGGTGATGAGGGATGCCGCCCAATCCCTATATATTCAACCTGGCTATCCTCATCGGCGGGAGGAAGTGGGTTGGAATACCTTACCCAACCTGGTGGCGGAAACAGAAACCTCTACCGAAGCATACCTCCTACCATATACACGAGGTCCAAGGCGAGGAAAATCCACAGGTGAGAGAGAAGGATCTCTCAATAGGGATGCTGATAATTGGCTCTCCAAAAGTAGAGGGTACAAAATCATCATCTGGGAGGCTAGAGAGGTCCTCCAAAGCGGAAAATGAGTTCCATTGAGCCAGTCCTTGGGAGGGGGTACGAAGGATTCCTACCGAAGCAGGAAGAGAATGTAAAACCCCCTTCCCCCTGTCCAAAGAGGGATGCACCTGTATTGGATCTTGATCAAAAGGTGGTGCAGACGAGGTGCCAACAACCTACGCTGCTGAGGAAGGTACAGCCTGATCCAAGGGTGGAGTCGAACAAGCCTCCTGAACAGTAGTCTCCTCCTGAGGCTCCAAGGGGATAGCCTCCAAAGAGGTGGAGGAGTGAACTAAAGTAGAGGGCCTAGCCGCGACCGGAACCCACCGTGGGCCAGAGGTAACAGCCTGTCTTTTGTAGTGTAAACTCTTAAAAAATTGCTTGGAAGAGCAGCCTTTATCCAAAAATGCCCGTTGTCTGGATCAAGTTTCCCATTTAGCAAGCTTTCTGCGATCATTAGATTGAAGAGAGAATTGAGCCTGACATAAGAGCATGCTTTCCTCTGAAGACAAAGGGCGAAGATGAGCAAGCTCAGTCAAACTCTGACATGTAAATTTGGCATGTGCTACAGTCTCCCTTGTGGCTTGCATATAGGATTTGCCATAATCTCGAATAACTGCTTGCATCCGAGCAACAAAAGCCTACTAGGCATAATCCAAACCAATGTGTATCTGACGAGAGAGAGGCTGAATAGCATCAGAGACCAAGGCTTTAAAGTCAGCATGCTCCAGATAACTATTATTAATCAGCAAAAGCCTTCGGCAAGGCAATCTGTCAGTGGGGAAATTCATGTAAGGAAAGCCTCAACCAAAGAGGAGCATGATCCAAATGTGTGAAAGCATGATCAACCCAAATTTAACAAGTAAAGGCATCACAATGCTGTGGATCAATCTGATACCATCTGTCCAAGCGTGCCCAATAAGAAGATTGAGCATTATGCTGAAAGGTATAACCCGGAAGCATGGGCTGTAATTCCTTCCAGAGATCAACCAAGCGCAACTAAAGCAAAATATCAGACCATGCCTATGTTTCAGAAGCCAACATATGAGTGTGGCCTGAGGTGTTGTCACCCGATTGAGGGGCATTATTAAAGTCACCACAAATGAAGGCATGTTGTCGCCATGGATAAGTATGCATGGCAGCCCAGATCAAAGCTCTATCACGAGAAGACTGGGGGGCATAAACCGATGCAAATTCAAAAATTTCCCCTTGAACAAGGCATTGAACAATAATCCATCTACCATGGCGATCATTGAGAGCCACAACAGGTTGAAGGTCGTGCTTTACCAAAAAGGCCACACCACACACACACACACACACACACACACACATTTTTCTTTTTTAGTGAAGACTTTGAATGCTTTATATTACAAGAGAGATATCCTCGAAAACTGGTAAGCTGAAAGTTTTCTATTTCACACACACACACACACACTTTTTTCTTTTTTAGTGAAACTTTGAATGCTTTATATTACAAGAGAGATATCCTAGAAAACTGGTAAGCTGAAAGATTACATCAAGAGAAAATTTCCATGTACGACAAATATACATCATGATCTATGCAGTGAGTTTGCAGACAATCGAAGAGCGATTGCTGTAAAGAATGACAAAAGAAAACAAAAGTAGACAAAACTGGATCATGAAAGATTGTGGTTTCTATCTTTCCAGAGAGTCCAGAGTGCCCAGTATCGAACCTAGGTAAAGAACAACTCAAAAACCGGCCGTCGAGGATAGATCCTAAACAACTAGAAAAGCTTCCCAAAAGAAGCGTGAGGAAATCTTAGTCTCAATCTCTACCGAAGGATGCCCAAGAAGCTCCATGTCTTGGGGCAGTTCCAAAAAATATGAGATACAGATTCCCTCAAAGCTAAACACCTATGACAAATAGCTGGAGCAATACATCTCATGATAAAAGCTGTCCAGACAGAACAACCCCCAACAAAACACACCATAGAAAGACCTATTGTCGTAGCGGGACCTTGGAGTGCCAAATCTGTTTCAATCCTTTTCTCCACCAGTTGATCGCATGATGCAAACTCCGATTCTAATTAGCCTTGTCTAACACCCAGGGTGGAGACATCAAAACTATATATAAAGATGAGACTGTTATATGAGAGACCTTCAAAGGATGAATGGACGAGTGTACTAGAAGAAGAATCCAATTTTGAAGCTTGTCTTGAAGTTCTAAAGGCGGTACTAGCTGAAAATGGCTGAAGCATCTGAACACACACACACACTTTTTTTTTTAGTGAAAACTTTTGATTGATTATATTACAAGAGTAGCAACCTCAAAACGAGGCAGCCAAAAATACATCAACTGAAAATCTCAGCGTATGCTAAATATACATCATGATCTATGCAGTGCGTCTGCAAGCAATCAAAGAAGGATTGCTGCAGAGAACTCTTAAAAAAACTAAACAAGGAAAATATGGGATCACCAAAGACTTTATAGCTCTTGTTTGTCCATAAAGTCTAGAGTGCCCAATAGTGAACACATTTTTTTTTTTTTTGGGGTGGAATCTTTGAGTCATTATATTACAAAAAAAAAAGCTATCCGAGAAAGGGAGAGCTATAATACATCAAGAGAAAATCTCACTGTAGGACAAATATACATCATGATCAAAGACACGAGATTGCAAGCAATCAAAAAGGGATTAGTGCAAAGAGTGTCTGAAGAAAAAGAAAGTGGAAAAAACAAGATCACCAAAGACCCTATGATTATGATCCTTCCAGAGAGTCCAGAGTGCCCAGTACCGAACCCAAAAAAAATAGAAATCAAACTCTTGTTTGGGTGGATGTACACCAAAAAGCCATAAGAACTTGCCAAAAGCAATCTGAGGAAACTGAGCTCTCAAAATCTGCCCAAGGAAGTCCAAGAAAGCACGAGAGGAAGGACAATGCCAAAAGAGATGAGACACAGTCTCTCTCAGAGCCAAACATCTGCGACAAATAGAGGAAGCAATATGTCATCGTGCCAAGATCTGTCCATGAGGAAGAACACCCAACAAAGCTCTCCACAAGAAAACCTGCTGACGGAGAGGAATCTTAGAATGCCAAATCTGTCTCAAACGTTTCCGCCACCATTTCATAGGACGATTAAGATGCCAAAGCTGATTTGCCTTCTGTGAGATAAATGGCGGAGGAACTAGAACTTTATAAAGAGAAGAGACAGTAATATGTGCAAACTGCAGAGGACGGTATGACAAGCCCATAGAAGAAAGTGTCCAGTCTTGAAGACGATCCTGTAGATGCAATGGAGGAACCGGCTGAAAAGGCTGGAGCATCAAAGTAATCTTATGCCAAAGTGGACGATAATGCATTCCAAGGCCAAATTTGGCAGTAGCCAAAGGAAAAGTAAGGGGAATTCCAGCATCATCAACAACATCCTGAACCAAACAAATCCCCTTGAGACTTAGAAAATACGAACGTCGAGGCTCCTGCAAAGCCAAAGGAAGGACGAACACTCTAAACCAATGTATACTTTCAGCTCTGAAAGAGTTTCCCTGCAAGGAATCACAGCCATGCCAATCCAAGTGAGAAAGGATATGTTTCCATAACAAATGGGAAACCAAAGGACAGCAGGGGATTTCGCCTATCACAGAACCAAAAAGAAACTCCCACTGGGAAAGCTGCCAATGACCAAAAGCTGGAGATTCAACATGCAAGAGTAAATGACGAATCATGGCAGCCCATGGTTGAGAACCTTGCAAAAACTGCAGCATGAGTTTCCCCTTATGAGAAAGAATGTGCAGATGAATATTAAGAATATTAAGACCTCCATGCATCTTTGGAGAACAAAGCTGCTGTGCCAGAAACAAACGCAGGCTTTTTTTGTCATGGCAAGAACACCAGAAGATTTCCAGCACCTCAGACATAAAAGAGGCTAGATCAGCCTTGCTGAACATAATAAGAGGCAAGTAGAATTTAATATACGCCATCAGAATAGATTGCACAATTCGAAGACGAACATGCAGAGGCCAAGTTGCCAATTTCTAGTACTCCAGCTTTTTCTTGAGAGCTACAAGAATCCAATCAGATTGTTGACGAGGAGAAAGTGTCCAACTCAAAGGATAGCCAAGATGACGAATCAATTGAGTTGGTGGGATGATTTCTCCATGCCATAAAAGAGAGTGCCATTCCTTGGAATGCAAAGGCAACAATTTTGATTTCTGAAAATTTACATGAATCCCAACAGCTAAACCATATAAAGAAAGAGCTTGCATCAGCTCAAAAAGATCCTTCTCTGTATTGCAAGGAGTGAAAAAAGAATCATCTACATAAGCTTGAGCAAGCAATGGCTTACTGTCATGAATTTCCAAACCATGTAGCTTATCCGTAGCTACGAGATGATCCATATACTGAAGCATGGGGTGTGTGGCGATAGCATATAGGAGCGCACTAAGTGGACAGCCTTGACACACCGAGCAACGAAGAGTTCATGCTTCAAAGATATCCCCATAAAGAATGCAAGCAGCTTGACTATCATTATAAAGCCAGTATATGATATGCTGCAATTTCTGCCCAAATCTCAAAGCATGCATTGTCTGAGAGATGAAGTCAATGATATGCCTGCGAGGAACAAAACCATATTGTGCAGGATGTAAACCATCATGCAAGTATCCTTTAATACGATCAACCACCATTTTGGTGATGATTTTATAAATGACAGGCATAAGAGTAATGGGTCTCCATCAGCCAACAATTCTTAAATTTGCTTTTTGGGAAGAAGCTTTACTAGCCCTTTTTTCCAAGAAACTGGCATATGTTGCTGTTCCCAGGCATGGTTGATCATACACAGCAAAATGGGCTTGAGAAGATCCCAGTATGCAAGAAAAATTCCACTGTAAGGCCATCCCATCCCGGAGATTTCCATTTACCACATGATCGGACAGCAGTGGTCAATTCTGTTAAGGGCATTCAAGCTCAAGAGCTTCTGCATGAGAAACAATAGCGAAAACATGCTGCAGTAATTGAGTCCGGGCTGCCAATACTGCCGGAGAAAGAGGATCAGCCTGTCCAAACTGCCTGAAAAAATGATGAACACAAGCTGCAGCAAGTTGAGCTCGAGAGGAAGTCCAATGTCCATCAGAAAGCAGAGTACGACAAATATTGGTAGCTTATCGCTTATGATGTAAGCACTTTAAAAAACCCTTCGACGAGCAACCTTTATCCAAGAAAGCTCGCTGACGAGCTCTTGTCTCCCATTTGGCAAATTTTCTACGATCATTACTTTGCAAACAATGTCTAGCTTGGCATAAAGATGTGCTTTCTTCAAGAGACAAAGACCGAAAATGACTGAATTCAATCATAGATTTTGCCCGAGCAACCATATCCCTCAATGTTTTGAGATAATTTTTGCCATAATCCCGAATAATTGATTGCATACGAGCAACAAATGCATCCCAGATATAATCAGTATCAATAAAACTCTAAGGTGAAAGAGGTTGACATGCATCATACACCATGGCCTTAAACTCTCTATGTCATCGCATCTCGACTGGGTAGAGTCCAATGCAAACCGGGTAGAGGCAGTGGTAATGCCCTTGGATCTCATAATAGACAGGACAAACACATAGAAAGTGTTCCTCTGTCTCGATCACTCCCATCATGCACAGTCTACAGATCTGCTGCTCTCTGGTTATGCCCACAGCTCTCCCTATCTCAATCGCTAGTTGATGAGATGAAACTTGCAACTGTCCTATGGCAATCCTCAGTGCATGCGAGAGTCTCCTATCCTCGAGGTACTGGGGTCTGAAGATGAGGCCATATTCCGATGTCCTCAAGAAGTGGTCATGATAAAACCAAGTCTTGGTAGGGAGCTCCTAATCTCCGCCCCAAGTTCGGGATGTGTTAAGCTAAAGGAGGTCCATCCTAATGATACGGTTGATCTCATCATGCAGGATCAGCTCAGGTGGTGCATCCATGCTACATTGAAAGGGAGGAAGTTGGTCCATCTGGATCGTGTGTCCGTCAAGCCATGTGGAAACTACCATGCTGTGTCAACACCGCTCTCTGCCAGGCTCTCTCTCTGCCAGGTCTTCTGTGATACACATGACTTGAAGGTCAACCTTGGGAAAACCAAGGTGAGCGCCTGCCATGCAGGCCAGCATGCAGGCCAGGATTAGCCGGGGCTACGCCGCTCTTGTCAGGCTGGAGCGACAGTGCTACCACTCCCACTTTCAGGACCCGCGGACCAAGTCTCTCCTTTTTGATTCTTTGGTCCGCCCAGCAGGCATGTACGGTAGCCCGTGGTGGGGAGCCGACCTTTCAGACACAGAGTGGGCTCGAGTCGAGCGCCTACAGATACTGATGTTTGCTCAGATGATCCGCAGCAAACCATCGGTACCACACTAGATCATTCTAGCAGAGTTCGGCGCCTCACCTCTACAGCTCGATGCGGCTTTCCAGGCTATCACTTATCTACACAGAGTCAGGGATTTCAGCTCCTCCTCCGACGGTCGTCTCTGCCTACCTTGGCTAGCCCTATCCTCCTCTATGGCCTTATTCGTTGATGGGGAACAGCGATGCTGGTATATTCGTCTTTCCAGTTGGTTCACCCGACTGGGCCTCGACTTAGACCGGTTGCCTCCTTTTCAGTACAGCCTCGACGCTCCGCCATCTCCCCTCTCCCCCACTGACCAGGAGGTCAACCAGCTCATTCGAGCGGATCTGCTCCAGCTCCACACCTGGCGGACATGGTTTCTTCACCCCGAGCTTCCTGTGAAGCTCGACTTCTACGGCCGACACTGCCTCCAGATCTCACAGGAGGGCTTCATCACACCTTTGGGTTACACACAGCTTCATCTACCACATGCGCTTCGGATCTCCCTCGGTCAGTTTAGGGTTTCGTCACACCGATTACGGACCGAGAGCAGACGCGCAGAGGGTATCCCACGAGAGGGCCACCTTTTCCCACTTTACGACTTGCAGGAGATCGAGTCGGAGGAGCACTTTGCTTTCAGATATCCTATCTATTATGCCATTCGAGGCCGGTACCACTGTCTCTTCCGTGACGGATTCGGCCCCCCCCCACACATGCTGCAGTTCCTGGATCAGCGATGCCTAGCCGCTTTCTTACATGAGATGACTCGCCACCAAGATACCTCTCTCCAAGCACGGCGACACGCGCAGCACACACAGTGTGAGGACACCCAGCGGCCCATCACTGGATTCTTCCAGTCACAGGATACCTCTCCTCAGTCTAGCCGACGACGCGGACGTGAGCGAGAGCCAGAGCCACGACAGCTGCACCAACGGACAGACTCACACGTCCGGGTCCATGACATCTCGTCTCTGCTCTCTGCCCGCCCCACCGGGGTTACCGTTGCCCTCATCCATAGGGCCACCCGCCGCCCCCGATGACCGAGCTCGACTAGGCCGCTCGACTAGGCCGCGTGACGTCAGAGGCCAATCATCTATGGCAGGGTTTTTTTCGGCCTCCCATTTGATGGCCCCTCTATGATTGGTCTCTGACGATCACCACCTGCAATATATATTGTATCTCCACCCTCTGTCCCATTTTTGGTGCCCCCCCCTTTCTTTTTTGTATCATCTGGAGGTAGACACATTTTTTTTGTATCAGGACTAGACACACCGTCGTTCATAACCTCTTTTTTGTAGAAACGGTTGGCTGGCCCGTTTTGAGACCGCCACTGTTATGCTCATTGTATCAGTTATCTTTAGTCTCATAGACCTTCACAGTCTCCTGAAGACTTTAATAAACTCTCTCTCTCTCTCTCTCTCTCTCTCTCTCTCCCTAGCCCTTTCCCTTGCTTATTCCTCCCCTCCCCTAGTCCCTACCCATCCTCTTCCTTCCTCTTCCTCCCCTTCCCTATTCCCTACCCAGCCTCTTCCCTCCTCTTCTTCCCCTCCCCTAGTCCCTACCCAGCTTCTTCCCACATCTTCCCACCTACCCTTCCTTTCAGCCCCTTCCTCCCCTAGTGTAGGCTCTTCTTCGGTCCGTGACTCCCTACTTCCTCCTACCGGATCTCTCTCTTCAGGACCTCCATTTTCTGCACCCCTCCTTTACTCGCCTTCTTACCCTCTTACCCCCTCATCCTTGTACCCCCTCCCCTTCACCCTCCACAGCGGAAGCAGTCCTGGTAGATAATCTGCGCTTGAGAGATTTAGTTATGCAGTGCATGGAGACTTGCAGACTTCAGGGCGCTGCGATTCAGTCTCTCACAGCACAGATACACACACTGACTGCTCAGCTATCGACAGTTGAGAGTCATAGATCTGATCAGGACTCCCATATTCGCCAGCTTCATACCAGAGATATTGATTGGGACATCCAGTTACGAACACATGCTGAGCACATAGTGCAGCTGGAGGCACGCATTCAGGAGCATGTTGTGGCATGCGATGATCGCCTCCAGCAGCTGCATGTAGCTCCTCCAGCTAGTGCAGCAGTTGAGGAGAGGCTGGCCACACTGCAGACAGAGGTACAGAAGACCTCAGAGTGGGTGGACGTTGTGCGTAGAGCCCCACAGGCCCAGCAGACCATAGTCTCTGAGACTATTGCCAAGAGTCAGCGGCGAGCTCAGAAGGCCCTCAACATCCGCATCCGCGGAGTTGAGCGATCAGATACGAGATCAGCCATGGATCAGGCGATAGATTTCATATCTGGGACACTCGGAGTTCAGGATCATGGCATAGTAGCTGCATATCGAGTGGGCCGGGATCCAGCACGGCACCAGCCACTTATCATCAGATTCAGAGATGCTGAGGCCCGTCTCGCAGTATTACGGAGGAGATCCAGATTGAGGGACCATCCACAGATTCACATGGATGAGGACCTTACAGCTCTTCAGTGGGAGGAGCATAGACGTCTCATTGCACAGAGGGATGTTGCCCGTCGTGAGGGCAAGTGGGCCGTGATCAGAGAGGGCAGACTTTTGATAGGAGCTATGCGATCTAGACCGGCTGGAGCCCACAGTTGACGACACGAGGCCTATGGGACACGTAGCCTGCCAGATAGCTTGAGTTTCGCAGTTTGGAACTGTAATGGTTCCCTCACAGCTCAGCCTGGCAACTTACGAGAGGCCTTTTTTGATCAGGACATCGTCTTCTTTACAGAGACCCATGAGAGCCCAGAGAGAGGCTTGCCGCAGGTGACAGGGTATGCCTGGGAGTCTGTCTTTCGACAGCAGACTAGACGATCAGGAGGAGTCAGAGGATCTGGCGGTGTGGCAGTTCTTTATAGAGAGCATCTCAGATCGATACTCAGGAGAGACCATCGGGCCAGATATCTTTGGGTACGGATCAGAAGACCCCCCTTAAGAGACTTGTTTATTGCAGTATGCTACTTTCCCCCGAGACAGTTTCGTTATGCCTCAGATGGACCAGGACAGTCACCTTTTGAGGATTTGTCAGCCGATGTATTGGAGTACTCACGCCGCGTAGAGGTCATCCTTTTAGGAGACTTCAACGTGAGGACATCAGACAGACAGGCAGAGATTTTGGACTTTGATGAGGATCCAGTCTTAGTTCCAGCTGCCCCAGATGAGAGTTTTCCACGCTTATCTTCAGATAGAGGGGTAGAGGTGATAGATCAGGGACATCGCCTATTGGAGCTTCTCTCATCGCATGGCATGGTCATTTATAAAATGGACTTCGACAGTGGCCACATTCATCCACAGCCACATGTTTTCCCTTCGCGGGTGGTGGTACGAGCGTCATTGATTACGTCTTGGGTCCCCCGACTTTAATCCCTTTTGTACATAACCTCACAATCGACCCTCTTATGCCTTCAGCCGATCATGCATGTCTGCACTTTACTCTTACCCAGATTCCTCATGCCCCCCCTTCTAGACATCATGAGCGTCAGCCATACTATGAGGTTCATTTTGACCACCAGTTCGATGATATTTATATCCAGCACCTGAGTAGTCTTCTCCGTCCGCACCTTCTCGATGCCCTACCCTCCACACAGGATCAGTGGGACCTTGTACATACCTCCATCATCTCGGCAGCCCACAAGTCCTTCCCCGTCACTTGCCACACATCCGGTCCTCCACCAGTCGGTCTTGTGCCTTGTAATGGATGGTATGATGAGGAGTGTAAAGAACTCCGCAGGAAGCTTCGCCTTGAGACACAGGAGAAGTCTCCCCTCCTCATTGAGACCAAGAAGAGTTACAAGCGTTTGGTGCGACACAAAAAGCGCCAATCTCTAGCCCGGAATGAGGAGGAGCTGAGAAGTTTACTTTTCAGCTGTGATTCCAAGGAATTCTGGAAGAAATTCCTTCGCTTGAAATCTCAAACTCCTCTTACAGACCCGCAGGTTTGGCTTGCCTATACTTCCACTTTATATGATATTCTAGACCAGCCACAGATCGACTTATCCCATGTGCCTAGACCCACCTCCTCTGCCTTATTCTCATCCAGTAGTGTCCGAGCAGCAGTTCATCGTTTGAAGACTGGGAGAGCTAAGGACCATGATGGATTGCAAGCGGAGTATGTAATCCATGGGATTGATGCCTTAGCTACAGTCCTCTCCCGTCTTTTTAACGAGTCCATTTGTACAGGTCTTCCACCTAGTTGGCTAGAAAATACTATAGTACCCATACACAAGTCGGGGGATCCTTTGGAGGCGTCGAACTACAGGACCATTATGATTGGCCATGTCATGGCCAAGATTTATGCGACCATTCTAGAAGGACATATAAATGACCATGCCGAGGCGACAGGTATGAGAGCTAGAGGGCAGGCAGGATTTCGCGCAGAGCACTCGACTCTAGATCATATCTTCACACTCAGGGCTTTGATTGAGGAGGCGAAGTCACGTAAGCAACGGCTCTATTGTTGCTTCGTGGACTTCAGAAAGGCATTTGACATTGTGCCGCGTTTCAGACTCTTCCAGCGACTTCGTGACTTGGGATTCAGTGGGGAGATTCAATGGGCGATCATGGCCTTGTATGAGAGAGTCACAGGTAGAGTCAGGACACGGGCGGGGCTGTCGGGGGAAGTACGGAGTACAATAGGGGTGAAGCAGGGGTGTCCTTTGTCTCCGACACTCTTTGGTCTCTATATCGATGAGTTAGAGATGTACATACAGACGATGGGTGGTACAGGTTCTTTACTGGCAGGATCCACGATACCGATTCTCCTCTATGCAGATGACGTGGTTCTTATTTCTTCCTCCCAGCAGGGTTTACAGGCACATCTCCATGCACTCCACAGCTTTTGTCAGGACAGAGGGTTGTCTGTAAACCTTGGGAAGACCAAAGTCATGGTCTTCAACACGTCATACCAGGTTTATAGGAGAGGCGAGTTCTCTTTCACATTTGATGGGCAGGAGGTGGAGCTAGTTAGGGAGTATACATATTTGGGTGCCACATTTAGAGGTCCAGTCTTCACCATGACGCATGCAGCACGAGATAGGATCAGTAGAGGGTATGCCGCCTTGGCTCTTCTCGAGAGGCAGTGTGCACAGTCACATTTTCAGCATCCCGACACGAAGTCCTTACTTTTCGATACGCTGGTGAGACCTGCAGCCATGTATGCTAGCCCCTTTTGGGCAAGAGATCTCAGTGTTGCAGATTGGAGACGAGTAGAGAGGTTACAGATCATCATGTTCTCCAGATTGATCAGAGCGAAGCCCACGGTACCGCATCAGATTATGTTCGCAGAGTTCGGAGCTACACCCCTAGCGCTAGATGCAGCATTTCAGTCAGTTACATACTTGCATAGGATCAGGGCGCTCGGAGACTCAGCAGCAGGCAGAGCACGATTACCGTGGCTAGCACTGACATCCTCGCAGATGTTAGCGGAGAGAGGTCATACTTTTTGTTGGTACCACACACTCTCCACATGGCTCACCTCGTTGGGCTTGGATATGGATAGGCTGCCACCATTTCGATACAGCATAGATGCCCCTCGCCTCCCTCTCACTCGACATGAGCTCAGTCAGGTTATCAGGGCAGATTTGTTGCAGCTACACACGTTTCGCACTTGGGTTCATCCCACGGAGCTTCCTACGAAGATGGCCACATATCGTGACCATTTTCTCAGGATTTGCAGGAGTCACTTGCGTTTGGCAGTCTGTAGAGCCGTTGCTGATCGAAGGAGGTTGTGCATAAGATGGGATTTACAGGATGCTCAGGCTTGGGTCTGTGTAGAAGGCATCATTGTTGCCAGCTATGGCAGAGCTTTGTTTAGTGGACAAAGCTATTGGAAGAGATTGCGTGGGCTGTCAGCCCAGTCGATCGATGAGCTGAAATTGAAGAAGGACGTCGAAGGAGACTGCTCGTTGAAAAAAGTCTGCTGCCGGTGTTTCTATGCTGTGACTAGTGCTGAGCCAAAGCTGTGGGATCTGGAGATGGCACTGCTAGGCGGATTACTGCACAATCCTGTGTTGCTGTTGTTGGGAGCCGCTTGCTCGCATGGATTGCCCATAGGGTAGGCTGGCTATAGTAGAGAGGCTTTGGAGAGGCTGATGTAGAAGCTGCCGATGGAGTAGGTCGAGCTGCTGCTTGCCTTGTAGAAGGCCATGCTTTCCAAAGGCATTGTTGAAGTAGATGGAGAGGCACTGTTAGAGCCATTGTTTGGAGGCTAAGAGCAGCTTACCTTGGAGGGCCTTTTGTGTAGCCATTGTGGGAGTTGCCTATAGGAGGAGCGAAGAGCTCAAAGCAGGCTGGAGTGTGCTACTCGTCGCTGCAATTGTTGTGAAGCATCATATCCCCAGGATATATCGGCGTTCATATGTCGCACTCACTCAGGATTGCCTTGGGCCAGCTCAGGGTATCTTCCCACAGATTAGACGTTGAGGCCGGCAGGATGCGTCGTACAGCTACCGGACATAGACCCAGGCGAGAGACTAGGATATGCCCTTGTTGCACTATGGGGGAGGTGGAGACTGAGGAGCACTTTGTTTGCAAATGCCCTTTATATTATGAGATCCGTGGCAGATTTCACTGTTTATTTGGGCACGGATTTGGACCTCTCTCTCGGATTATGGAGTATGAGGATCAGTATTGCTTAGCGTTGTTCATCAGGGAGATCACCAGATATAGAGAGAGATTCCTCAGAGAGCACCGTAGCATCCCTGCCAGAGACCTGGTTATTCATGAGGAGCAGGACGAGGCGCAGGACCATGAGCACAGAGATAGCCCATCTTGCCAGAGAGCACCGATGGTTCCACCCCGAGGATGTACATATGACATGATCCGGCAGCACCGCAGGATGATCTTACACAGAGGCCGTACCCGTCGCTTTATTTCTAGACGACGGAGGATGATGGCAGATTTTTGGAGGAGATTGCTCCATGGAGACTTGGCACCGCCAGCAGCCCACTTGATACTTGCCCAGATCTTCACACTCATGGCAGGAGGCATGGTCGATGGCCATGACTTCCATCATTTCTTTGGATCACAGACCCCTTAGGGAAGACGATGTTCCTCATATTTCATATTTTACATTTTGTATCTAGGCATTTTTGGTACTCTATTTCATTTCATTTTGTATCTAGGATTTTTGTAGCCATTTTTGGCATCTTAGCTGTATTACGATGAGGCCACCTAGTTGGCGCATCGTTGATGATGTATTTTCCTTTCGGATGATTTTGTGTCCCATAGGCCATGTATGGCCTTCCGTGGACCTTTAATAAAATTTCTTTCTTTCTTTCTTTCTCTCTCTCTTCCCGCCGCTCAGCCCTCCCCCTCCCAGCTTCTCAGCCCCTCCCCACCACGCAGCCCTCCCCCTCCCCGCCGCTCAGCCACACTGTGCCCCCCCCCTCCCGTAGTTCTAGTGTGCCCCCCCTCTCCTGTAGCTCTACTCTGCCCCCCTCCCATAGCTCTACTCTGCCCCCCCCCCCCTCCCGTAGCTCCACTCTACTCCCCCCCCTCCTGCAGCCTCTGCGCCACCTCCCCCTCCCGTAGCCTGCCTCTGCCCCACCCCCTCCCGCAGCCTCTGCGCCACCCCCTCCCGTAGCACAGCCCCACCCCCTCCTGTAGCCTCTGGGCCACCCCCCCCCGCTCTCCCTCCCCGCTCTCGCAGCCTCTCCCCGCTCCCCCTCTCTCCACTGTGCCCCCCCCTACTGTAGCCTCTCCGCTCTGCCCCCCCTCCCGTAGCCTCTGTGCCACCCCCCCCTCGCTTGCGCTTGGCCTGCTGCCTTGTGGTCTGAGGGCCCTTGTCTGCTGCAAGCCTTGGCTTGCCACTGGCCTTGCGCAGGCCTGCGCACCCCTACAGCAATGCTGAACAAGATCTGCCTCCCGTGGAAATCGTGCACTTGAACAAGTCCTACAATGGCCCACAAACCCAAACAGTCTCCGAAGCCAATTGTGGGAGAGATCACAAAGCGCATCTCCAAGAATGGATTAGCAATTGACAGCCAACCAGCCCTGAAAACATCGGGTGCAATGGGCACCAATGCAGTCCTTTCTCCCGCAACCATCATCTCTACTCCAACCACTGCCTCCCCCACCACTGTACCACTCAGCCTGCCCCCCACAGGAGAGGGTCACAGTTCCTCACCCCCCACACAGCTCCCTTCTGTCTCCACCACTCTTATGTCCCCCCTTCCCCTCACCCAGCAGCCTTTCTCCACTCCTCTGCCATATACAGCCAGCCTATCGCCCACGCCCCCACAGCCATACGCCATGTCCTAGTTCGCACTCTCCCGGGTCCCACCTGAGACGATAGATTACATCTTTACGGAGCTACATCGACTACGGGATCATACCGTAGCACAAGATCAGCTTATTCAGAGCATGCACCAGGAGATCACTCATCTCCGTCAGGAGGTTGTCTCTCTCACTGCTACAGTCATAGTGGCCCTGCGCACTACACCAGAGATGGAGGAGCGGATCGCTACCATCCAGACTGCTATTGCGGAGACTACCAGATGGGTGGACGTTGCGAGACGGGCACCCAAAGCAGCAGTCTCAGCCACCATCGCCGAGCAGGAACAGAGGGCCAGTAAGGCTCTCAACATCCGAGTACGAGGTATCCCCCGCGCAGATTCACTCACCCCCTTAGCAGACGCGACTGCTTTTGTGACCTCTACCCTCGGCCTCGTCGAGCATGGGATCGAGCATGCATGGCGCACAGGACGGGACCCCACGCGCCCACAGCCACTCATCATCCGATTTAGGGATATTCAGGCTCGACTTGTAGCACTCAGGCAGCGTGCTACACTACGGGACCACCCTACTATCTTCATGGATGAGGATCTCACAGCTATGCAGGTGGAAGAGCGGCGCACCTTGCTTCAGCAGCAAGATGTAGCCCGTCAGGAGGGGAAGTGGGCTGTTGTCCGAGATGGCAACTCCACTTGGTCTGCACAGCATCTCTGTCACCCATGTTCACCTCTAGGTCGCCCCTGTTCACTCCTAGGTCACCCATGTTCACCTCCAGGTCACCCCTGTACCAGGTACTCCAGACACGGTAGCAGACTCCCCCCCCAAATAGGGAGACATGGTCTATGAGATTCAGACTCAGCACACAATACCCTTGGCATGCACCATATGGAACTGTAATGGTACCCTATGGTCTGACCCTGGGAACTTCTCAGAGTCATACACTGGACGCGACATCGTTTTCTATACAGAGACACATGAGAGCCCCGAGCGCCCTCTCCCCTCGGTCAGTGGCTATACCTGGGAGTCAGTATTCCGTGAGGAGACCAGATATACTGGGGGGGTCCGAGGGTCAGGCGGAGTTGCAATACTCCTTCGTTCAGCGCTCACGAGCTTGACATCCGTGGTTAGATGGGATTTCCATGCCCATTACCTATGGCTCCGATTCCGACGCCCCTCCACACGCGACCTCTTTATTGCAGTCTGCTACTTTGCTCCTGAGACATCACATTTCGCACGGATGCTTCGTGAGGATACGGGGGTATCCCCCTATCTAGATCTCTACTCAGACATTGTGGAGTTCTCTAGACGCGGAGAGGTCCTCCTAGTTGAATATTTCAACGCAAGGACAGGTGCACGTCAGACATCACTCCTAGACTTCCACTCAGATCCGGTCCTATTACCTGAGATGGACACAGAGGACTTGGGCTTCCCCCGCTCCTCGGCTGACAGTCGCGCTCCCATTACTTGGTATGGGCAAGCTCTTTTGGACCTTGGACGTATACATGATCTGGTCATCTACAATGGACTAGACCGGTGGCCTGCCTCCTCTGGTTTCACATGTTTCCCACATGGCGGAGGAGCCAGTGTCGTCGACTACATTCTAGGATCTCCTGCTTTAGCCCCACAGATCACTGACTTTCGCACTGCACCCTTACCTCCAGGAGCCGATCACACTTACCTGTTCTTTCATATACTTGCGTCCCGAGCCCCCAGCCACACCCCGCACTACACTACCTATCATGATATACACTTCGATCATAACCTCTCACCTGATTACTCAGCCCACCTAGCCTCCCTTCTTAGACACATAGACACCATACCCTCTCTAGATCACCGAGCCACCCTTATCACCCACTCCCTTCACAATGCAGCCCGCCACATCTTTCCTTCCACTACTCGGTCCACCCGCCCTCCACCCGCTGGCTCCACCCCTTGCAACAGCTGGTATGATGACGAGTGCAAAGCATTACACTGCACACTCCGACTCACGACCCAGCGAAACGCTAGGGCCAACCCACGTCTCACCAGGGATTATCGTCGACTAGTCCATCGCAAGAAGCTAGCCTTCCTGCGCCAGAATGAGGATACGCTACTGAACATTCTGTTTAGTAGCAACTCCAAGGATTTCTGGAGGAAATTCCTAGAACGCCGATCCCCCTCCCCCCTCACGGACACTTCCCTCTGGCACACCTACGCACGCATACTCTATGATATCCCTGATCAGCCTCCTCCCGACCTCTCAGCCACCCCCCGTCCCAATTCTTGTATCCTCTTCACAACCCAGGGAGTCACCCACGCAGCACATAAGCTTCATAACGGTCGAGCTAAGGATCATGAGGGCCTATGCACAGAGTTTGTTGCCTATGGCATCAAAACTCTAGCCCCCATCCTGGCAACACTGTTCAATGAAGCTGTCTGCCACGGGTTCCCCAGAGCCTGGACCCTGAACACTATCACACCCATCCACAAAGCAGGAGATCCCATGGATCCAGGGAATTACAGGACCATCATGGTTGGACATGTTATGTCCAAGATCTATGCATCAGTGTTAGATGGCGAGGTCAGTGCTCGCGCAGAGGTACAGGGGCTCAGGGCATCCGGACAGGCCGGCTTCAGGGCGGATCACTCGACTTACGATCACATTTTTACACTTAGAGGGATCATTGAGGAGGCCAGACACAGGAGACAGAGAGTATATTGTTGCTTTGTGGATTTCCGCAAGGCATTCGACACCGTTCCCCGCGCCTGACTCATCAGACGTCTGCAGGAGTTAGGCTACGACTCGGTGATTATTTGGGCAGTAGTAGCTCTCTATGAGCGGGTGACGGGGCAGGTCAGGATTGGCACCAGCTGGACCCCAGAGATCACGAGCACTATCGGAGTCAAACAAGGATGTCCCTTGTCACCGACTCTATTTGGCCTCTACATCGACGAGCTCGAGACCACCATCAGGACACTCAGAGGTGCAGGCTGCTCTCTTGCGGAGGCTGTCATCCAGATTCTCCTATACGCAGACGATGTAGTACTACTATCCTCTTCTGCTACTGGTCTTCAGTGACACCTGGATGGACTTTAGGTCTTCTGTGATACACATGACTTGAAGGTCAACCTTGGGAAAACCAAGGTGATGATCTTCAACACTTCGAGACCCGCTATGCACCGAGAGCAGTTCCTCTTCACCGGCGACCCTGTTGAGATAGTTGACTCTTACACATACTTGGGCGTTGTCTTCTCAGGCCCAATCTTCACGATGCGCCCGGCCATGCAGGCCAGGATCAGCCGGGGATACGCCGCTCTTGCCAGGCTGGAGCGACAGTGCTACCACTCCCACTTCCAGGACCCACGGACCAAGTCTCTCCTTTTTGATTCTTTGGTCCGCCCAGCAGGCATGTACGGTAGCCCTTGGTGGGGAGTCGACCTTTCAGACAGGGCTCGAGTTGAGCGCCTACAGATACTGATGTTTGCTCGGATGATCCGTAGCAAACCATCGGTACCACACCAGATCATTCTAGCAGAGTTCGGCGCCTCACCCCTACAGCTTGATGCGGCTTTTCAGGCTATCACCTATCTCCACAGAGTCAGGGATTTCAGCTCCTCCGCTGACGGTCGCCTCCGCCTACCTTGGTTAGCCCTATCCTCCTCTATGGCCTTATCCGTTGATGGGGACCAGCGATGCTGGTATAGTCGTCTTTCCAGTTGGTTCACCCGACTGGTTAGACCGGTTGCCTCCTTTTCAGTACAGCCTCGACGGTCCACCATCTCCCCTCTCCCCCACTGACCAGGAGGTCAACCGGCTCATTCGAGCGGATCTGCTCTAGCTCCACACCTGGCGGACATGGTTTCTTCACCCCGAGCTTCCTGTGAAGCTCGACTTCTACCGCCGACACTGCCTCAAGATCTCACAGGAGGGCTTCATCACACCTTCGGGTTACACACAGCTTCATCCACCACATGCGCTCCGGATCTCCCTCGGTCAGTTTAGGGTCCGGGTTACACACAGCTTCATCTACCACATGCGCTCCGGATCTCCCTCGGTCAGTTTAGGGTCTCGTCACACCGATTACGGATCGAGAGCGGACGCGCAGAGGGTATCCCACGAGAGGACCGCCTTTGCCCACTTTGCGACTTGCAGGAGATCGAGTCGGAGGAGCACTTTGCTTTCAGATGTCCTATCTATGATGCCATTCGAGGCCGATACCACTGCCTCTTCGGCAACGGATTCGGCTCCCTCCCACACATGCTGCAGTTCCCGGATCAGCGATGCCTAGCCGCTTTCTTACATGAGATGACTCGCCACCGAGATACCTCTCTCCAAGCACGGCGACACGAGCAGCACACACAGCGTGAGGACACCCAACGGCCTATCACTGACTTCTTTCAGTCACAGGATACCTCTTCTCAGTCTAGCCGATGACGCGGACGTGAGCGAGAGCCAGAGCCACGACAACTGCGTCAGCGGACAGACTCACACATCCAGGTCCATGACATCTCGTCTCTGCTCTCTGCCCGCCCCACCGGGGTTACCGTTGCCCTCATCCACAGGGCCACCCGCCGCCCCCGACGACCGAGCTCGACTAGGCCGCGTGACGTCAGAGGCCAATCATCTATCGCAGGGTTTTTTCCGACCTCCCATTTGACGGCCCTTGTATGATTGGTCTCTGACGATCACCACCTGCACATGTATACTGTATCTCCCCCCTTTGCCCCATTTTTGGCGCCCCCCCTTCTTTTTTGTATCATCTGGAGGTAGACACATATTTTTTGTATCAGGACTAGACACACAGTCCTTCATAACCTCTTTTTTGTAGAAACGGTTGGTTGGCCCGTTTTGAGACCACCGCCGTTATGAGACCACCACCGTTATGCTCATTGTATCAGTTATCTTTAGTCTCATAGACCTTCACGGTCTACCGAAGACTTTAATAAACTTTCTTTCTTTCTTTCTTTCTCATGTATGGCCATTTATTGCCTTCATTTGCCGACTACAATGTAGGTATTTTATAATAATTCGGAGTTCCTTAATGCACTCTTTGGAAATGTCTTTGTATGGATTTAATGTGTGAAGAGCAAATGGCACAATATGAGATGTGTCAATGCAAGAATTTGACTTCTGGCCTCAGGTATCCTATGAGAGACTTGACTCCTCTCGAGCCATTTTGGTTCGACATCATCAGATTGAGTCCTGTTCGTTGGATGTGGTACCACACCTTCCTTTTACAGATGTACATGCCTCTGTGGATACTTCTTGGGAGATTTTAGCGAGCATAGCATCCTGGCATATCTGGAGAGCGAGATGCATAGAGGCTATGGAGGGTACTCAGGTTCATCCCTCGCACACTTTGGCTAGTATCTAGACAGACACCGTACATACTTTGATGGCCATATGGATGAGTATACAAGGAGACTCTCGTGCAGCCTCAACTACGAGGGCTTCTTTCTTCAGGGAATGGAAGGATTCTCCTTTCTTCTCTGAGACTCCCACAGGGTTGAGGTGGCACTTTCAGCCTCAGCCTTGGTTGTTTTCCACCTCAACTAGGAGGGCTTCTTTCTTCAGGGAATGGAAGGATTCTCCTTTCTTCTCTGAGACTCCCACAAGGTTGAGGTGGCACTTTCAGCCTCAGCCTTGGTTGTTTTCCACCTCACTTTGAGGGGGTTTTATTTATCCTCATGATTTCATGATGTTGTATTTCCGCTCAGAGCTTGCTCTAGCGAGTTTCTTTCTTACTTAATAGAAGTCTCTTTTTTGAAAAAAAAAAAGAATCTGACTTCCAACTAATGTAGCAGAAAGAATTTGTTAATGTGGAACGAGATTCCATTAAGCAAATGCCAATGCTTAAGAGTCCTCCTTATATGAAACTTAAAATATGGAAAGCAACCAAAGAAGTGGTCCAATGCACTATAGTCTTGAAAGGGAAGGTGCCTAGAGGTGACGTGCAAAAGCTAGTCACATAAGAAATGTTTTTTTGGCATGGTATACAAAGATTTTCCAAGGTGAAAAGATTGGATCAAGAACTTGTGGGAGTTCTATTGAGTTTGTCTAATAGGATCTTCTATTCTATTACAACATAGGAAAAAAGTAATAACGTCTTGTCCCAAGGTCTACAAGCTCTGACATTTCATCCATAGCAAATTTTGAAGAGAGGCATGGTTTGGCTTTTAAAAATATTTGTATAATTATTATATCTAAAGAGAAAATGGCATAGTAAATTTTTTTTAACGTTTTGTACAAAGGTCTACAAGGTGTGAGATTCCAGTCCACAACAAATAGAGAAGCATGCCAATTTATCTTGAACTATGATTTCTCTTAGTCATTTTCCATCAACTTAGTGTATCTTTGCCTTTACAGGATATGCATATTGCACGTCAATGGTTGAACAATCCATCAGTTCGAGAGGCAATTCATGCTTTACCTGTATGCTCTCTCTCTCTCTCTCTCTCTCTCTCTCTCTCTCTCTCTCTCTCTCTCTCTCTCTCTCTCTCTCTCAACTTTTACATATTGAGGATAACTTTTTGTAGCGCTGCATTTTGTGATCAACAATGTTGCAATTTTTTGCCATTATCCCATGATCCTATTGGGTGTCGCAGTGGAGTTACCAATCCATATAACACCACCCCCCTGCCCCATCCCCCCACCCCGTGTGTATGTGGGTGGCATGGGGGGGGGGCATGATGTGTATGTGTGGGTATGGGTCTTGGGTTTTGAAAGGGGGGAGGGGTGGTGCGTGTCTGCAACAAAAGGTGTGAGGAACTTAATTTGTGTCCTAAGTGGGTGGATTTACTCAAAAGACGAAAAGCCACATCTCATCATGGACACTTCTCTACAAGCATAAAGTGTTGTGACTAAATGAAAAGCATAGTATATTGCAACAAACTTGATTATGACACTCTAAAAGTAATATTGTTCTAAGTGTCTGTATTTTACGAACCCTAAATTCCAACTATGACATTTGCACTATGAAGGTTAGGTTCCAATGTCCAACTAAGGAAATTAGAAAGGCTAGGTGTTAATTAGGCTTGTCTTGCTTTCCATGGGCCACATTTTCAAGGAAGTTCTGAGTTGAAAATGAAGCAAAAAGAACCAACAAAGCTAGCCATTGTTCAAATGGCATCATCTTGTACTTAACTCAACAATACATACATCACCCTACACACAAAGGATGTATATAGTAGAGATAAAAACTAACTTCAACTGAGAAGGATCTAGAATCCTAGCTCTCACTCTTCTAACAAAACACCCCGCCCTTCCGTTCCCTTTTAAGTTAAAACAAAATGGGAAAAAAAAAACCAATGTCCCTCATCCTCACATCTAATATGTCCTTTGGCTACCAACTCCCTGCTACTGTAGCTATTTAGTAGGCTATTCGATGTCCCCACCCCCTGGGAATTTTTTTCTGGAAGAGATTGATAGGCACCTTGTGGTGTGAATGACCTCATACTTGATGATCATGGTAGACCCCTTGGTGTTTCTTGTTACATGCAACACTCCAGATAAAAAAGTGGACCTGCTTCCTCTGTGGGTTCATGGAAGGATTCCAAAAACCTTCCAAATGATCGTAACCTTAGTTGGTAAGTCACCTCAAAGAAAAATTGAGCCTTAGATTGGGTTCTCACAAACGGAAGAACTTACCGTTACTCTTTATGGCTTGGTGCTCGCGTATCCTATTTCAAGTCATAGGGCTTTGACGAGGTTCAAATGGGGATTCCTTAATCTTCAATGTTCACTTTGGGGACCAATTATTGAAGTCTAGGGATGAGGATAACCTTGTGAACGTTGTTTTTTAGCATTTAGAAGTTTTGGGTCACGTGGAGCAGTGTTTCTTCACTTTAGGTTGATACCTAGCCTAGATCCCATTCCCTTGGGTTCATGGAGGTGTCCCCATACAATATTTGCAATCGGACCCTAGGTAGTGGGAGTGATGCTACAAGGAACCATGAGAAGAGACTCCCTTTCTTCTGCTACATGGTTAGCGATGCCAGGAGGTCTCAGCTCGGTCTTAGGGCCTTGAAGCCCACCAGAGCTCAATCGGTGGGAGAGTTATACAGTCTTGCAAAAATCTTGTTAAAGAAGGCTCTGGAAGCTCCTTAGGTAGAAAAATCACTATTTTCTTTTGGCTTTCTATTCATAGAGGGATTGCAATGAAACCTATGGAGGTCTAGGTTTGGATCAGCCCCTACTTGCCCTCGTTGCCTTTTTGTTGAGGAGGCCATTCAGCATTGTTTATGGGATTGCAGACAGGCAAAGGTAATTTGAAAGGGGATTGTTGGACTCTTGAGTCTTTTGTTCCTCTTCTTCATGGCCTGGTGCTCAGTGGCTTGGCTATATTTTTTGGGCCCTCAGATCTTTTATGAGAGTCATAGCTCTTCTTGGTCTCTTTCAATGTGATGACACTTAGTTGAGTCATGCTCTTTGGATGATGTTCCCCCTTCTTCTTACATTCCTGCTCATGCCTCGATGGACACTTTTTGAGTGATATTACTGAGTATTTCAGTGTGGCATATATGGAGATCTAGATGCACAGAGGCACTTGATGACTCCTAGGTCCACCCTTCTCACACCTTGGCCAGTATTTGGACAGACACTGTAGACACGTTGATGGCCATTTGGTTGAGGGTCTTCCTGGGCGGCATCATTTTCATGAAGGGACAAGAGAGTGCAACACATGAGTAGGAGAGCAAAGAACTCAGTTGTACTTAGTGAGAATTGTAAATACACGCACTGTTATTTATACCCTGGCACTAGTACATTGAAAAATAATATAACCTATTCTATGACTAGGTGGCTGCTTAGACCTCTTCTTTAAGGTATCCATCAAGAAAAGCAGCCTTTACATCCATCTGGTACACTGACCATCCATGAATTGTAGCAAGAGAAGCAACACAATGCATTGTGATCATTTAGTAACGGCAGCAAATATTTGCTCACAGTCAATCCCTTCCTCTTGTGCATAGGATTGTGCTAAAAGTCTTGCTTTATACTTTTCCACTTCACCATTGGCATGGTATTTAATCTTGTACTCCCATTTGATGCCAATCATGGACCTTCATATCCGAGATCCATGCGTCATTCTTCCAGATCTCATTTCTGATTCCATTGCATCCAGCGATAATGGATTGCTCATAGCAACTTTGAAACATGTAGGCTCACTTGGAGCTTGCATCACTATGCTCATTAATTAAAAGTTGACCTGATTTAGCCTTTTGATGGCTGCCCATGTCCTACCAAGCAAAGGTTGGTCACTAGAATCTTGAATAGTACCTGTTGCCTATATCGGGACTGGGTTTTCTGTGTGTACAAAGGCTGAATCTGTTTTGTCCTGGAATACACCTTCAAGTCCTCATTTGTGGCATCAAATGTGGGCATTTCTTGCTCTCTTCCCTTGAAAGGCTAGAGGAAGATGTATGCTCGTCCTCCTGCTCAAATCAGAAAAAGAAAGTATGTCAAGTGGCATGCCGTCCGTGTCTATCATTTCTGCGACATTTTGTTGGAGTGATTCCTCTTCTTTCAAAATCACATCTCTACAAACAATGATGGAACTTGTGATTGGATTCCAAAGTTTGAAGCCCTTGCTTGCCAAGCTGTAATCCACAAAAAATCAATTTATTGCCTTATCATCAAGCATTTTGCAGTGTTGTTTGTCAACCAAAGGGTAGCAATAGAACCAAAAATTCTTTTTTTTGCAAAAAAGAGACTTCTATTAAGTATTAAAGAAAACCGTTAGAGCAAGCTCCATACGGGAATACAAAATACACCATGCAATGCATGAAAAGCTCAAGAGCCAAAAAGAAAGGATTGGGGCTGATAGTGCCATCTCAATCCGGTAGCAACCTCCGAGAAAAAGGGAGAACCCCTCCAAACTCGAAGAAACACAGTCCTCCTAGAAGAGGCTGCCCATGAAAGGCCCTACATGCTAACCCATATGGCTATCAAAGTGTGAACCGTGTCACTCCAAATACCCGTGAACACCTGTGATGGGTGTATCTGGGTGTCATCCAAGGCCTCTGTGCATCTGGCTCTCCAAATGTGCCGAGAGGAAATGCTAGCCAAAATCTCCCAAGAGGTGTCCACTGAAACATGTGAAGCTCTGAAAGGAGTATGTGGTACATCCTGAAGAGAGCAGGGCTCTATCTCCTGTCAGCAGATCGAGAGTGCCCAAGAAGAAGGCTCACCTTCATAAAACACTTGGGGCCCAGTAAGGGATAACCATGCGACCGAGCCCCAACTCCTTTCCAAACAATTCTTGCTTGATTGCAGTTCTATTTCATAGGCGGTGGCTGCAGATGTCTATGATTAGAGCTTATCATAGTGCGGTCGGTATGAATGCATTTACGGATGGGTGACTCTAGGATCAACATCTTGAATGTATACGTCTTAGGTTGTTTGACAGTAGTAGCGCCCAACATTTTGGAGGCGGCTGACTGACTGAGACCCTCCTTGGTGTGAACTCATGGATTGTTGGAAGTGATTTCAACAACCTAGGAGGACAAGCAGGGTGGAGCTTCTTTCTTGGTGATGCATGTGTCCAAGAGGAGCCCGTGGAAGCGGTTCATCTTTGCGATCGATTTGTGGCAGGCACCCTTGGCGAGAGGTTGAGTTTTCCAAAGTTTCTGGTGGCCTCTACTTTTTGTTTGGGTAGTGTCGGCATCATGGACTTCTTGAGAGATTGGATAGGTTCTATGTGGGTGATTGGGTGATGCATAAAGAGGGAGCCACCGACATTTTGGCAAGTACCACCACTCACCGATCTACACCTATAGCAGCCTTGTCGAGGACTCGCCCAGAAAGGGGTCCACATTTTAGATACCTTGTTCTAGAAGGAGCTACAACAGGCTATCATATAGATTTTCTAGCAGCCCGAGACCCCATGGAGGGACTTTGGGCCCTGTGGGGAAAAAGCAGATGCGATTAAAAGGCAAGCAACTGTGGTCTTAGTCTCTCTGCCATTGGCAGCACCTCTTTCAGGAATGCGAGAGAGCATTGAGACGAGACCGATGCTTCCACACGTATATGCATGAGACTTGCTATCATGCATTTGTATAAGGGTAAATACTTCTCTTCCCGCGCCTGCTTCATTGTGTATGACCCCTTCTAGCTTGAGGGATATTTCCTAACAATCAGTTTCTACAGTCTGGTCACCAATTCTGGGGATTTTATTGTGTCAGCAAATTTGCAACTGATCATCACGAGTATCCATTGCATATCATCCTTTAGAGGTTTTATGTGCTACATATTTGCAAATCAAAGAAGCCAAAATGTGTGAGTAGATATCTGCCCATGGAGATGATATTGCGGCCATATCATTTGATATTGCCATTTTTTGCTATATCTCTATGCTCAGTTCATGCATCCATAACGGGTCTTTGCTCTCTGCTTAAATGAGTGTTTGTGTGGAACTTGTCCTTCCATTCAAGGCAAAGCTTCAAACCATAGAAAGTGATAAAGTATGTTGTAGACAAATGTCACAATAATCTTAGGCATTTTTTAAAATTAAGGTTTTTAAACTAAGTACAGTGCAGAGCTTTACTTTGCAAGATGGTGGTGTGGGGACTTATGCCAGGGCAAGAACCGTGGAAGGACTTTCTTATTAGCAGCATACAGAGGTGCACACCTTCTTCAATGGATGAGCAGTGTTAGGTGGATCTTCACCACAACACACCTCAGATCACCTTCGTCCCCTCTCATGGTTGCCATTCTGAAAGCTTGGGCCAGTTTCAGAAGCACTCTTCAGATGATTCCTCCCTTCTCTCGGGAAGAGATTGATAGGCAACCCATCATGTGGAATGACAATATTTTAGATGATCATGGCAGACCACTGGGTGCCTCACTCTACATGCAGTGGTCCAGGTGGGAGAGGGGACCTGCATCATCTATGGGGTCTTGGAAAGCTTTCCGCAGGCTTCCAGAGGAGACCAAATCAAGGTTGACAGGACATCTCAGAGGGAGTGCAGGGAGGATCTTGCAGATTGAGGCAGCCCTTCCAGAGGTTTGGGTAGACACAGATGATATGCCACTCACTTCCTCCACTTGGGCAGGTACTTTTACGAGAGGCGGTGTTCCGCTTCAGGTTTTGGCCTTTCGAGATGCACAGGAGGATGCTTTAGTTTTTAGTGTCCAGGATGGTGGCAGATTGCTCAGGTCCACAGAGGACATCTTACTTGAGTCTGCTTTTCAGCCTATCAGGGTTGTAGATCTTTTGGTGCAGGGATCAGATTCAAAGTGGTTCCTCGACCCAGACCCCCAGCTTCTCTCTACCGGATCTTGGAGACTTTGGCTCTACGGGGGAGTTCCCATTAGGTATTTGCAGTGGGACCCCGAAGAGTGGGAGTGGATTGATGCAGGGCATCGAGGGAAGAGCATCCCCTTCTTTCGTTACACGGTCAGTAATGCCAGGAGATATCAGCTCAGTAGTAGAGGTTGGAGACCTTCCAGAGTTCCTCATTGGGAGACATTTGATATCACTGCGGATCTGCAGAGGTGCTTCTGGAGGAGACTCTGAAAATCCCACAGGAATAGAAAGATCACTATCTTCTTTTGGCTTTCTATCCATGGTGGGATTGCAGTGAACCTTTGGAGGTCCAGGTTCGGAGCCGACCCTACTTGCCCTCGATGCCTCTCTGCTTCGGAGACTATTCAGCATTGCTTATGGGATTGCAGACAAGCGAGGATGATTTGGATGGGGGTAGCCAGGATTTTCAGTCACTTTGCCCACTCCCCATTTTTTATGACATGGGGCTCAGTGGCTTGGCTTTCTCTTACAGGGCCTTAGGTATTCTATGAGAGATCTGACTCCTCTCGGTCCATTTCGGTTCGACGTCATCGGACTGAGTCCTGTTCGTTGGATGTGGTACCACACCTTCCTTTTACAACTGTACATGCCTCTATGGATACTTCTTGGGAGATTCTAGCGAGCATAGCATCCTGGCATATCAGGAGAGCCAGATGCACAGAGGCTTTGGAGGGTACTCACGTTCATCCCTCGCACACATTGGCTAGTATCTGGACAGACACCGTACATACTTTGATGGCCGTATGGACGGGTATGCAGGGAGACTCCCGTGCAGCCTCAGCTAGGAGGGCTTCTTTCTTCAGGGAATGGAAGGATTCTCCTTTCTTCTCTGAGACTACTACAGGGTTGAGGTGGCACTTTCAGCCTCAGCCTTGGTTGTTTTCCACCTCACTCTGAGGGGGTTTTTTATTTATCCTCATGATTTCATGATGTATTCCGCTTTGAGCTTGCTCTTGCGGGTTTTCTCTCTTACTTAATAGAAGTCTCTTTCTTGGGGAAAAAAAAAGCTAAGGCCCACTTTTCAGACTATGCTACTTTCCAGCTTTAGAAGATTTGCACTCCCATGTACTTTTTGCATTTAGCATGATTTTCAGTTTTAATGCTTGAGGTTCACAATACCTACAGATTTGATGTGTATTTTCTCTTAATCCCTTGATGCCTGATGAATTATTCACTTTTTTTTGCATTTCAAGAACTGTGAATCACATTATTACCACAAGTTTTGTTACCTGCAGTCTCTAAAACAGAACTCTAAACAGATTGTCTCGATTAATGCAGGAGACACTTATTGGAGAATGGGTTGTCTGTTCGGATGTACTGTCTTACACACATGATGCTGGGAGCATGATACCTTACCATTCGCATTTGCTTAGTCTAGGTTACCGTGCCCTAATCTACAGGTTCAATTTTATCCTTATGGATTTCCATCCAGCATGCTGTATGTATGAGTCATGAACATGTTTAATTAAGAGCAGAAGCAATATTTGGAAAACAGAAAGTTCAATAACAGCATAAATTTACAATGGGGATGACGAGGGAATACATGCCTTCTTACAATTCATAGTGCACTCAATTGATGTCTTACCTTTTGGATTCTTTTTGTTTAAATTGTTGCCCTTCCCATCTGGATTTGTGTGGGCTGTCCATGGCATAACAGTTTTAGTTTGGTAGGTACACCAATACAAGGACTTCTATAAATGAATGGTTTAATAGTATCCATGTGCAAAAAGTCAATAGCCATGCAAGTAAGTTTTGGCACTGCCATAAGCTAGTACATTGGCCACCTGTGTTCAAAGATGATGGATTGTCTAAAAAGGGCAGAGATATTGTAAGTTTATGTGGAAACTCCCTCGTTTGCAAAGTGTTAGGTCTCTAGTTGATGAACAGGTTTGACCCCATTTGGGGATCAAGATGATAAAATCAAGAGTAATTATTGGCCTAAAGACTTTTTTTTTGCAAAAAAGAGACTTCTATTAAGTAAGCAAGAAACTCGCTAGAGCAAGCTTTGTGTGGAAATACAACATGCTAAGCATGTAATAAAAACACCTCAGAAGAATGAGGTAGAAAGAAACCAAGGTTGAGGCTGAAAATGCCAACTCAACCCTGTAGAAGTCTCAGCAAAGAAGGGAGAGTCTCTCCAATCTCTGAGAAAAGTAACTCTCCTGGAGGAGGCTGCTCGAGAGCATCCCTGCATGGTCGCCCAAATGGCCATCAGAGTGTGTACCGTATCTGTCCAAGTATTGGCCAAGATCTGAGAAGGGTGAACCTGAGAACCCTCCAAAGCCTCAGTGCATTTGGCTCTCCAAATGTGCCATGCTGCAATGCTAGCTAAGACCTCCCATGGAGAGTCAACCGAGGAATGAGCAGCCTTGAAGAGAGTGGTCGGAACATCCTCTAGAGAGCACGACTCCAAAGGTGTCGTCGGATGTGAAGAGCCCAAGAGGAGTCATGTCTCTCAAAGAAAACCTGGGGCTCCGAAAGAGTGAGCCAAGCCACTGATCCCCAGGTCATATAGAAGGGGAGGCGAACAAAAGTGCTGAAAAGTCTTGCAATCCCCTTCCATATGATTCTCACGTGTCTGCAATCCCAAAGGCAGTACTGTATTGTCTCCGAAGCAGAAAGGCAACAAGGTCAAGAAGGGTCAGCCCCGAACCTGGATCTCCAATGGTTCATTGCTATCCCACCATGAATAGAAAGCCAAAAAAACAGAGTGATTTTTCTATTACGGTGGGAATTCCAGAGCCTCTGCCAAAAAATTTTCTACAAGTCAGCAAAAATCTGAAAGTTCTCCCAATGAGGAGCTCTGGTAAGCCTCCAACCCCTAGAGCTGAGTTGGAATTTCCTGGCATTACTGACTGTGTAACGAAAGAAGGAGATGCCCTTCTCTCGGTGCCCTTCATCTATCCATTCCCATTCCCCAGGGTCCCACTGCAAAAACTTAATTGGGACACCTCCATAGAGCCACAGCCTCCATGAGCTTAGGGGAATGAGAAGCGGGTCAGGATCCAAGTACCACTGTGAAAGAGAGCCATGCTCCATGAAGAGCGTGTCCCCCGAAGAAACATCAAAGACTAAGGCATCCTCATGTGTATCATGAAAAGAAATCACTTGTAAAGGAGCTTTCTTCTGATGCTCTCCAACACCGGAGCAAACTGTTGTGAGGGAGAGATGCCCACCCCAACTTGGCAGCCCAAATATCTGACAGAGATACCCCTCTGTACCCAAATGAAGGCAATATCATTACCCCAATCCGGGGTGTCACCATCACAAATCCAAAAACCATCTGATTTATGCCAATTAATGTGTGCACTTGCAGCCGTGCAAAATAAATCCAAGGCTGTCCAGAAGGAAGTGAGTGTCCTGGGGGTGGCATCGAAAAAAACAGCCGTGTCATCTGCCAGCTCACTGTCCAGGAGCTCTTCTTCCCAGCGGATAGAAAGCCTCGGCCCATAAATATCAGCTTGAGATCTAAGGTAGATACTCATAGCTTCCGCCACAAACAGAAAAAGAAAAGGGGCAAGAGGACATCCCTGGCGGACTGACCTGGAAATCTGAAACCTGTCCCCTCTTACCCCCCGAATGAGCACCTGGCTGTGGGCTGATCTGTAGAGAGAGGATACTCCTCTAATCCATGCATCTGAAAAACCAAAGCGAGATAGAGTACCCTCTAAAAAATCCCAGTCTACTCTGTCATAAGCTTTCTCAAAGTCCAAGAGTAGAATGGCCAATCTCTAGCGGCCCTGCATGGCCCATTTTGAGGCCTCCCAAAATGAGAAAATGTTATCAAACGCACTCAGAAGATGTAAAAGACCTGCTAACAACTCGCGACCATTTATAACCACGCACAATACCTCCCAATAGTGCAGCTATCCAGCTCATAGACCCCCGAGAGGTCCTCGACCAATGCAATAGGTGTCCTTCAAGCTTGGTACCCACCCTTCACGATAACAACCAACTGCCTTATTGCCTTTCATAGCCGCTCTTGAGATCACCTCTTCATGGTAGTAGCTCCTCATAGTTTCCCTTGAACTTGGAGCTCCTGTCTCACGATGCCCAAGATCCTCTAGCCCACTGCAGATAGTAATAGCCCCTCCTTCCAAGACTTTCCAAGCTCCCACAACCACAATCCTTCGTCCCAGGATCTGTCCCCCCCGCACAGGTGCTTGTCCTGCATCGCTATGGCAGACTGAGCAAAGAAAGAGAGGAGAAGAACAATATCAAGATGAGGAATAAGAAAAGGGCAAAACTATTGAGGATGACGCTAGAGCTGTTTGCTGCTGAGGTATAAGAAACAATGTGCTTTAGAGATCAAGAGCCAGAGGTCTTAGTACAAATGCCCCTCAATTGACCGAGAGATCCTTCAACCTGACCTGGAACCATAATGGATATATGACTAAGCAGCGCTTTTCTAAGCTCTAATAACTATGCCACTCATAAATAAGACTATGCAGGTCAAACACCAGATTAGGCTTGCATGCCTATTGCAATGGGTACTGACAGTACTCAATGGTCCTTTGACATTGGATGAGCTTAATGTTGCTCTCTTTTTTCTTCCATTGGATAGAGCCTCAGTGATGATGGCCTTTCTTCATTATTCTTCAAGACTTTATTGGTGCTTAGATTTTCCGAAGTGTCAACACCCAAAGTGCCAGGGTTAAAAGAAAAAATCTTGAGCTGCTCCTCTCCCCGTGAGGACCTGCCCTTCCCCCCCCTCCCCCTCTCTCAGCCAGCCCCCTCCCTCTCCCTTTGTAGTGTTTGGCCTTGCTCTGCAAGTTTGTAGTACGAGGACTGATGCCTGGACAGGAGCCTTGGAAGGATTTTTTCTTATGCAACATTCAGTCTTGCACACCATCCCATGGGGGGAGATTGGATGGACAGCTCTAGATGTTTACTTCAGCCCGTCTTAGATCTCCCTCTTCCCTCTCATGGCTGCCATTCTGAAAGCTGGGGACAGCTTTAGAAACACTCTTTGGAGAGTTCCACCCCCTCTCGAGAAGAGATAGACAAGCAGCCCGTCATGTGGAATGACTCGATACTGGATGAGCATGGCAGATCACTAGGAGCGTCACATTATATGCAGTGGTCTAGATGGGAGAGGGAAACTGCTTCTACACGAGGTGCCTGGAAGGCGTTTAGGCAGCTTCCAGAGGATCAGAGACTCACTTCTATTGGCCATTTCAGAGGGAGTGCAGTTAGGATGCAACAGATAGAGGCAACCATTCCAACAGGGTGGATAGATACAGATGATTTTCCGATCACATGGTCCACTTGGTTGGGAGCTTTCACGAGGACGGGTACTCCTTTACAGGTCATAGCCTTGCAGGATGCACTTGAGGAGACCCTGGTCTTTGATGTTCAGTCGGGAGGCAGACTACTGAGATCTTCAAGTGATATTCTTTTGGAGGTTGCCTTCTAGCCTGTTAGGATTGCAGGTGACATGGAGTGGGGCACGGATTCACAGTGGTACCTCTTCTCTTGGCACTTGGGTCTTGGAGACTCTGGTTGTATGGTGGTTCCCCCATTAGGTTCTTGCAGTGGGACCCTGAGGAGTGGGAATAGATTGACAAGGGCACCGAGGGAGAGCATCCCCTTCTTTCGTTACACAGTCGGAAATGCTAGGAGACTTCAGTGCAGCAGTAGAGGTTGGCGGCCTTCCAGAGCTCCACATTGGTTCTCTTTTCGGATTCCTGTAGAGATGCAAAGGAACTTTTGGAGGAGGCTTTGGAAATCCCTCAGGAATGGAAAGATCACTCTTTTCTTTTGGCTTTCTATTCATGGAGGGATTGCAGTGACCCTATGGAGATCTAGGTTCGGGGCTGACCCTACTTTTTCTCAATGCCACACATCAATTGAGTCAGTTCAGCATTGCCTTTGGGAGTGCAGACAGGCGAGGACGATTTGGAAGGGTGTTGCTAGGATTCTTTGTATTTTTCATAGAGCACCCTTCTTCATGACCTGGGGATCAGTGGCATGGTTATCTCTCACTGGCCCTCAGGTGTTTTTCAAGGGACATGACTCAGATTCAGCCTTCATTATACGACGACACTCTGTGGACTCTTGTTCCCTTCAGGATGTTCCTTTCGCTCCTTTCAGAGCTACTCATGCCTCGGTAGACACATCATGGGATTCTGGCTAGCATTACAGCATGACATATTTTGAGGGCCAAATGTATGGAGGTGATAGAGGGTTCACAGGTTCATCCCTTCTAGTCTATGGCCAATATATGGGCTGATAGTATACATACTCTCATGGCCATCTGGTCCAGCATGCAGGGATCCTCCCGAGCAACTATTGCCAGAAGGGCTATCTTCTTCAGAGTTCGGAGAGGATCTCCCTTCTTCTCTGAGTCTTCTTTAGGGTTGAGGTGGCATTTTCAGCCTCCACCTTCGATTTTTGTTAGCTCTTTTGAGCTATTTATTTCCTTCTCATGCATGGCATGTTGTACTCCTGCATTAGAGCTTGCTCTTGCGGTTTTCAATCATACTTAATGAAGTGATCTTTTTGAAAAAAAAAAACAAAAGATATATACTCAGCCTATGCCATAGACAATGCCATAGTTGCCTGCTTCTTGCTAGACCAGATACACAATGAGCATTCAGCATGAATGAGTATCCTGGAATAGACTTGCGTTGGGGCGCCTCCCCAATCTACTTCATAGCAGAACCCCTCAAGATGTGGTTCTACATATGGGCTCTCTTTTAGATATGCCAGCCTATGATTGGCTACCCTGCTAAGGTGTCTGAAAATCTGCTCCACAACAAGGTCGAAAGCCAAGTTGAAGGGCGGGAGGAAGATCCTCTAGAGCCTAGCGCTAAGGGGTTAGTCTGAATCACTGTAGCCGCAGACTCAAGAGTATCAAAAACCACCTGGAAGAAGCCTCGTCCTAGTAAGAGAATGTCGGTGAGATGGGGGCGAGGTCTCCTGGCGGTAAAGCTGCATGCACCCAGCCCCTAGCCCAGCCCCTAGCCTGTAACCTGGAAGTGTGGAGCCCAAAGATGCAGGCAAAGAGAGAAGTAGAGCTTTCAAGCTCTACGTCCTTTTTTAGCCTTGTTTACAACTTGTTTTTAGAGAAATTGACTTGTCTTGCAGTGGTAAGGATTAGGTGAATGGGAATCCATTTATCAATGGATGCAAAAAGGCCGATTCAAACACAATGAAGCTCCATCGGACCCAAATTTGCTGCTGCTGCTGCTGTGGGAGCGGTAGAAGGGGAGAGATAGGAAAGGGGCGGGCTGAGGAGGAGAGAGGGGAGGGTGACAAGGGCTGAGAGGTGGCGGGGGGTGAGGGGAGGCAGGGAGGGAGAGGGGGAGGGGGAGGGGGCAGGAAGGGGCTGAGGGGAGGTAGGGAGGGAGGGGAGAGAGGGAGGGGGAGGGGGAGATGGCAGAGGAGGCGGAGGAGGAGCCGGGGGGAGGGGGCGAAGGAGACGGCGGGCCTGGGGAGAGGGAGGCGGGGGGAGGAGAGGCGGGGGAAGGGAGGGACAGGGGGCAGGGAGAGGGAGGGGCTGAGTAGGCAGGGGAGGGGGTGGGAGGGAGGGGTTGAGAGAGGGAAGGGGAGAGGGCGGTCTAAGGAGGTGGGGGGAGGGGCCAAGAGAGAGGGGGCTGAGGGAGAGGGAGGGGGAGGGGCAGCAAGGAGGTTGGGCAGGAGTAGCAGCTTACCACTCTATGAGGAAAGAGTTCCCTCATGCAGCACTAAAGTGGCATGCATCCTGGGAAAGTGATTGCATGTGCTGCCAGCACTTTTCTTTTTTTTTTTTGCAAAAAGGAGACTTCTATTAAGTAAGAAAGCTAGAGCAAGCTCTGTGCGGAAATACAACATGCTAAGCATGTAATTAAAACACCTCAGAGGAATGAGGTAGAAAGAAACCAAGGCTGAGGCTGAAAATGCCAAGTCAACCCTGCAGAAGTCTCAGCAAAGAAGGGAGAGTCTCTCCAATCTCTGAGAAAAGAAACTCTCCTGGAGGAGGCTGCTTGAGATGATCCTTGCATGGTCGCCCAAATGGCCATCAGAGTGTGTACCGTATCTGTCAAAGTACTGGCCAAGATCTGAGAAGGGTGAACCTGAGAACCCTCCAGAGCCTCAGTGCATCTGGCTCTCCAAATGTGCCATGCTGCAATGCTAGCTAAGATCTCCCATGGAGAGTCAACCGAGGAATGAGCAGCTCTGAAGAGAGTGGCCGGAACATCCTCTAGAGAGCACGATTCCACAAGGTGTCGTCGGATGTGAAGAGCCCAAGAGGAGTCAAGTCTCTCAAAGAAGACCTCGGGTCCTGAAAGAGTGAGCCAAGCCACTGATCCCGAGGTCATGAAGAAGGGTAGGCGAACAAAAGTGCTGAAAAGTCTTGCAATACCCTTCCATATGATTCTTGCATGTCTGCAATCCCAAAGGCAATGTTGTATTGTCTCTAAAGCAGAAAGGCAACGAGGGCAAGAAGGGTCAGCTCCGAACCTAGATCTCCATTGGTTCACTGCCATCCCACCATGAATAGAAAGCCAAAAGAAGAGAGTGATTTTTCTATTCCGGTGGGATTTCCAGAGCCTTTGCCAAAAAAATTTCTGCAAGTCAGCAGAAATCTGAAAGTTCTCCCAATGATGAGCTCTGGTAAGCCTCCAACCCCTACAGCTGAGCTGGAATTTCCTGGCATTATTGACCGTGTAACGAAAGAAGGGGATGCCCTTCTCTCTGTGCCCTTCATCTATCCATTCCCATTCCCCAGGGTCCCACTGCAAAAACTTAATTGGGACACCTCCATAGAGCCACAGCCTCCATGAGCCCAGGGCGATGAGAAGCGGGTCAGGATCCAAGTACCACTGTGAGAGAGAGCCATGCTCCATGAAGCCCACTATCCTGACTAGCTGAAACGGTACCTCCAACAAGATATCATCTATGGATCTGGACAGCCTGCCCCTTGGAGAAACTTCAAAGACTAAGGCATCCTCATGAGTGTCATGAAAAGCAATCACCTGTAAAGGAACTCCCAATCTAGAAAAAGCCCCCATCCAGGTGGAGCAAGTAATAGGCATATCATCTGTGTCCACTCAATCCAAGGGCAAGGCTGCATCAATCTATTAGACTCTCCCTATACTCCCTCTGAGATTAAGAACCAACTGGGCCTGTCGATCTGCAGGAAGCTTCTTGAAGGCTTTCCATGCTCCCACAGTAGTTAGGGCCTCTCCCATCTTGGCCACTGCATGTAAGGAGAAGCTCCAAGTGGTTTGCCATGCTCATCCAAAATACTGTCCTTCCACATGATAGGCTGCCTTTCAATCTCTTCACGGGTGGAAGGGGGAATCCTGCGAAGAGTACTCCTGAAGCTGGCCCATGCTTTCAGGATAGCAACCATAAGAGGGGAAGAGGGAGATCTGAGGTGGGCTGTGGTGAAAACCCATCTAGTACTGTGTGTCCAATCCTCTCCAGAGGTGGGCGTGCGAGACTGTATGCATCTGATAAAGAAATCCTTCCAAGGCTCTTGCCTTGGCATAAGTTCTCTCACAACGACCTTGCAGAGTAGGGCTCTGCACTATAGATCTGGGTCGATGAGATTCAAACCCCCTTCTCTTGTAGGAAGAATCAAGGTCTCCCAAGCCACCCTGGCTGTAACATCAGTTGTGCCATCTAGACCACTCCATAAAAAGTTTCGTACGGGCCTCTTAAGCTGATTGATACAATCCCTAGAGTGGCACCAAAGAGCATACAAACCATGCTGTGGCTAGAAGAACCTGGTTAACCACCACCACCCTGGAAGCCAAGTCAAGTTTGGCTGAGCTCCAGAAAAGGAGCTTTCTTCTTATACTCTCCAACACCGGAGCAAACTGTTGTGAAGGAGAGATGCCCACCCCAACCTGGCAGCCCAAATATCTGACAGAGACGCCCCTTTGTACCCAAGTGAAGCCAATATCATTACCCCAATCCGGGGTGTCATCATCGCAAATCCAGAAACCATTGGATTTATGCCAATTAATGTGTGCACCTGCAGCCGTGCAAAATAAATCCAAGGCTGTCCGGAAGGAAGTGAGTGTCCTTGGGGAGGCATCCAAAAAAACAGCCGTGTCATCTGCCAACTCACTATCCAGGAGCTCTTCTTCCTAGCAGATAGGAAGCCTCAGCCCACAAATATCAGCTTGAGATCTAAGGTAGATACTCATAGCTTCCACCACAAACAGAAAAAGAAAAGGGGCCCACAACTTCCTACTGACAAAGAGATTCTCAAAATGACATCTGGAATCCTGACACTGGTAGAGCGTCCTCTCCGATGAGCCCACAACTTCCTATTGACAAAGAGATTCTTGATGTGGCATTTCCAGATGTGGAAGTTGTTCCCATCGAACACTAGAATGTCTGGGGTATGAAATTCTCCCATGGATGTCATCCTGGTGACGACTCAAGAACCCAGTTGGAGTTCTAATTCCACGTCCCACCACATTGGTCAACATCACCAATTGAGCAATGAATACTAAAGAGCATGATGTGCTCTTTGTTCTGGTTCAAAAAGCTTCGAATTCCAAGTTCTAAGAAAAAAAGGTTGTGCTCCTCCGAAGTTTGATGCATGTTTATGCAAAAGTGCTTAAGAAAGCGATTTGGGGGTTGGAGCTCCCCTAAAGTTGAAAATCACTTTCTTTAGAACAAAATGCCTTTTGATGCCAAAAGCACCTTGGAAGGGAAGAGGCCCTTGAAAAACATCTTGGAGAGGGGTTTGGAAAATTTGTCCTTAAGAAAGCGATATGGGAAGGTTTGGCAAAGTTCAAAGGGTGGAATTGCTTTGTTGAGCATTTTTTTAAAGGGGCACGTTTAAGAGAGAGGGAGGTACTTTGGGAAGAGAGAGAAAAGGGGGGGCGGCTTAGAGTGCTCTAAAATTTAGGGTAATCTTTGTGAAAATACAATGTGTAGTGCTGCCACCCTTCTTCTTCGTCTCCTTCACACCTTCACGCCACCACGATGCTATTCGTTTCGCAGCTCTTCTCCTTTGCTCACTGTTTGAGGGGGGGGGTTCCTATCCCTTCCGTAGGTGTTACCGGAGGCCGAAGGCCACTGGTGTGAGAATCATGAGTGTTGTAAGCTCTAATGCAGTCGATCGTGTGGAGTGCACTGTGCAGTGGCGTGCAGGTGTCGTAGGCAGTACTACAGTTGTTCCTGGTTAACTCACAATGTAGAATATTTGGCTAACTTTAACCGGAAGCAATACAATTTCAAAGAACAGTACATAGTCAGAAGCAGAGCGGATAACTCAAAAGAAAATTACAGATGGATTTCCAGACATTCACAAGTACAGGAGAGCTGAACACAAAAGTTTCTCTTCTTGATTATTTCTTGAATAACAACTACGCTCAGCTTGAGCCCAAAAAAAACTAAAACCTTAGTTAACTGTTGGCTGCATACATGATTGTAGAGACAAAATTCAAGAGAGTGCTTTGAAACAGTTATAACCGTTTTTCAGTTACAAACTATATTCTATCTTGGAAGTAGTGGCTTAGTGGGGTGGTGGAGTTAATCCTCAACACTTGGCACTCCCCGGTGGTTAATTTTTGGGACAAAAAGATGTAGACTCGGACCCTTACCCTACTGGAAATACTCCTTGCTATACTGAAAATTGATAGTCTAGCTACATTTGATGTCAAAGCTCTCTTTCATGCCAAAGAGAGGTCCCTCCCAAGTGGGTACCATGTCCTGACTTGCAGGTTTGCCTTCAACAGGCTCATCTGCCAAATTGGATTCACTGGTATCAGTAATAGCTGGCTCCTTGCCACTGATGTGTTCATCCCGAGGTTCAGAACCGGGCACTGTGCATTCTTCAGCAAGCATAGGTTCTTCTTCTGGTTCCAGTTCTGCCTGCAGCCTCAATTAAAATATCGACCTTAGAGTTTAGAAACTCTGTTTGGGGGCTGTGGTGAAATTCAGCATCATCCATCTGGGTGTCCTGATGTGGCATCTGTCTCAGCTTGGCTCGCATGCCCTCCATCTCTTGGGCCATGGCTTCATAGGCATAAGCTGCGGAAGCAAAGGCCTCGTATGGCCTTTTGGCAATGACATGTAACCAGTTTTTTACATTTTCCCATAGGGCCTGAGATGTTTCAATCAATTGGAGCTTCAATTGGCCAGCTCCACAGAAGACATGAAAATACCATCTACCTCTTCGGCCATTTATTTTAGGGACTGTTCTGCTCCTTCTAGTGCTTTAATTCTCTCTCTGAGCAATGTGTTTTCAATCTGTTGATCTGTGTTGTCTACTGAAAGTCTCTCTAGTTGAAGAAAAAACTCCTCCTTCATTTCATCTACCACTTTGTAATGGTTGGTAGACATTCCTTTTGAATTTTTACTTGAGCACGTAGCTTGGATACCTGTTGTTCCTAGGAGTCGTATTGTGAATATTCCTCCTTGAGCAGTGGGTTGGCCTGCCACTCTCCTCCTAAATATCTTCTTCATAATTTTGTTGGTACTTTCAATCTGACCATTACCTTGAGGGTAATAAGCTGCTGACTTTTTGTGTAGCATCATGTGGAGCTTTGTCATTCTCATGATTGTTTTGTTGATGAAGTGTGTCCCTCTGTTTGATACTATTTCAATAGGCACACCAAATCTTGTAATGATATTATGATATAAGAAGTATGCAATAGTTCTTGCCTTGTTATCCTTGAGGGCTACTACTTCCACCCATTTTGTATAATAATCAGTTGCACCAAGTATGTACTGGTTGCCTGTATATTTTGCTGCTGGTTTGATAGGGCCTACAAAATCTAGCCCCCACTTTTGAAAAGGTTCTAATACTAGGATGGGCTGATATGGCATCCTGTCAGCATCCCCAGTGGCCTATCATCTATTTGGTAGGGTAAGCAGGATTTGCATAGTTATGAGCATCTTTTAGGACTGTGGGCCACCATAGGCCTGCTTGCAATATTTTTCTACCCATGATTTCCCCTGAAAAGTGTCCTCCTGCTGATCCTCCAGAGTCCATGTGCCTCTGCCAGAACAGCTTTTTGCTTAGGAGCCTAGACACATCTCCTGATAACTTGGTCTATCCCTCTTCTGTATACAACTCCATCAATTACTATTGTAGGACAAGCTTCTTTCTCTGATCTTTGGTCAGGAACTCAGGGATGAGACCATTAGTAAAAAAGAATAGCATTTTGTCATACCGATTTAAAGGATCTTCTATTCTGATCATAAAAATGCCAGCATTAGATAGATCATCTGGAACACTAGTCGGATCTTCTCCAGATGTCAGTCTGCTGAGATAATCTGCAATAGCATGCTGTTTCCAAGGTCTGTGTACAATTGTATAATCAAATTCTTGGAGTAGGAGCATCCATCTAGCTAGTCTGCCAGTGAGCTGTCGTTTATTTACCAAATATAAGTGCTTGGTGGTCCACATGAAAGTTAATTTTGTTACCCAGTAGGTAGTGTTTGAATTTATGCAGTGCATATACCATCCCAAGTGCCTTTCTTTCTATGACAACATAGTTTCTTTCATGCTTTGTGAGGATCCTGCTTGCATAGTACACTAGTTTGAACCATTTGTTTTTCCTTTGCTGCATTAATACTACACCAACAGCTGTGTATGATGCATCTACAAAGACCTCAGATGGTAAACTCCAATCAGGAGGTTACGATATGGGTGCTATGACCAACATCTTTTTAAGGATAGTGAAAGCTTCATCTTGTTCTTCTCCCCATACATATGGCTCTATTTCTCTAGTGAGCTTTGTAAGTGGATAACATATCTCAGCCAAGCATCTCAAAAATCTGTAATGCCATTTCACTTGCCCAACAAACCTTTGTAATTGTTTTACATTCTTTGGTGGATTTTCTTTCTGAATAGAAGAGACTTAGGATCAATTTGCATTCCCTTCTCTGATATAATGTGTCCCAGTAGGACTCCTCTTCTCACAACAAATGCACATTTTGTAGGGTTAAGGTTGAGCCTAGCCAACCTACATTTTTAAAAGTATAGTCTTAAGTGATGAAGGTGTTCATTCCTCTTTCCAAACACTGAAAAGTCATTAAAAAATACTCGCATAAAAGATGTTAAGTATTCTGCAAATACATTTTGGATGTATTTCTAGAAAGTAGGTGGTGCATTTTTTAGTTCGAATGTAGTCACATTTGATGCAAATACTCCCTATTCAGTTATAAACGTTGTTTTGTCTTTGTCCTCAAGAGCCATTCTTATCTGATTGTAGCCACTAAATCCATCAAGGAAACTGTAAAGTTCATGTCCTGCAACATCTTGCTACTCAGCACCAGCAGTGTCCCACCGTGATCTCCATAAACTATCGGGGGGGGGGGGGGGGGGGGTCCTATCCCTTCCAGAGGTGTTACAGGAGGCCAAAGGCCACTGGTGTGAGAAGCAGGAGTGTTGTAAGCTGTAATGCAGTGGATCGCATGGAGTACATCGTGGAGCGGTGGTGTGCGGGTCGGTAGGCTATACTGCAGTGAATTGCGCCTTATGAGTACACTATGCTAGATGACGGTCACATGAGAAATCCACAACATGAGCGCAAGAAGAGACAATCATCATGCACTAGTGAACAATCCCCATATAGGAAAGAAATAGAAAGAATGAGAAAGTGACCAAGTTGGCCAAAGTACATATCACTGGAACAACACCCACAAGTCACAAGTCACAAGAACCAGAACACAAAGGTCTATCCTCATAACACACAAGTCACAAGTCACAAGAACCAGAACACACAGGTCTATCCCCATAGTGGACAGAGAGGTACAATAGGTGAGCTCATAGCTCAAGCCCCTATCTTCTCCACACACTCTCCTCTCGGCGAGCTCGTAGCTCCAACCTCTATCTCTCCTCACACTCTCCTTTCTCTATCTCCAATGTAGAACGCCGAATGCTAAATGCTGAATGCCCTCCCGAATGCCCCATACTCCCCCTTCTCCATCCTCATCTCTATGCCTTGGAGGGTCCCTCCTTTCGCTAAGAATGTTCCTTCTTTCTCTTGATTGGTGATCCTCCTATCTCCTTAGCTGTTGAGGATAGCCATTGTGCCGCTGGGGCTCTCTTGATGGCTCCGGCGACTTCCTGACTCGCCAGCCTCTTTGAGTCAAGGTGGTGTAATTACTCCATGTGCATGTGAGCTGCATCACCGCACCACTGAACCACTGTACACGTCTTTACCATGTGCAACTGTAATATTTCTGACTGCTCCATGTGCGGAGCTCACCCTCCATGTGCACAGATCTCGATGAGATCAGCTTGGACATGGTATTCCTGGTTGACACGTGTTGATGCATGGTCGCTGCCTTGGGTATGATACTCCTGGAACTTGTGGCTACGTGTCACGCATGATTGGCATGTGGTTGACATGTGTGGACACATGGTCGACATGTGGTCAACGCCTGTCGACATGTGGTCAACTCCTGATGACAACAACTGCTTGGGGTTTCTCTATTGTAACACTCACACCGACATGGCTTGCCTCAAGCAAGCTCTTCACAAGGCTCTACAAGCCTCTCCCCATGCTCTGTTCGCGGCTTCCTAGTTCCAAGCTTAGTAGTCCCTTCAAGACCGTGCTGCCATGAGCTTCTAGAGCTCTCTTGTGTCTCCATGGCCGTTCTGTTGGAATATGAAGCCAAAGTGAGTCAAATCAGCCAACTCACAGTCAAAAAGCTCTTGCTCCTGTCTCAAGGGCAGTCTCAGTCCAAAAAGCTCAGCCTGAGATCTAAGGAAGATACTCATAGCTTTTGCCACAAAAAGAAAGAGGAAGGGGGCTAAAGGGCATCTCCGACGAACTGATCTGGAAATCTGAAACCTGTCACCCCTTACCCCTCCAATCAAAACTTGGCTGTGGGCTGATCTGTAAAGGGAGACCACCCCTCTGATCCAAGCATCTGAAAATCCAAACCGTAGAAGAGTGCCCTCAAGAAAACCCCAATCTACTCTGTCATAGGCTTTCTCGAAGTCCAAGAGTAAAACTGCTAGCCTCTGTCCACTCTGCATAGTCCAGTCTGTGGCTTCCCAAAAGGAAAAGATATTATTAAAAATGCTCCTGCCATGCACAAAGCCTGTCTGAGTATCATGGATGAGATCTGGAAGAAGGGGCTGTAGTCGGATGCTGATCGCCTTGGCAAGGATTTTGTAAAGAGTGCCCAAATGAGTGATGGGTCTCCAATGGGCTACAAAATTCCTGTTGCCACCTTTCGGGATAAGGTGAATGAGTCCCTCGGTCAATGAGTCAGGCATCTCGCTCGAGTCCCAAATGCCCTGCAGGGCTGAAGTAATATGATCACCTATCATATCCCAAAAGGCTATAAAAAAAGAGCGAGTAAGACCATCGGAACCAGGGCACTTGCCCTTATGAAGGGCAGAAAGAGCAGTTTGAATTCAGAAAGAGCAGCCCTTGAGACAGGAGCAGGAGCTTTTTGACTGTGAGTTGGCTGATGACACTGCTATTTTTATTCAGGCCTCCTTGCAGTCACTTGATTCTTTTCGGACAGCCTTGGATATTTTTTGCTCAGCTGCAGGGGCACACATTAACTGGCATAAAGCCTTTGGCTTTTGGATCAGTGATGAGGACACTCCAGGCTGGGGAGTTGACATTGGTTTTTTCTGGATTCAGAGGGGTGTTCCTATCAAGTATTTGGGATGCCAGGTAGGATTGGACATCTCTCCAGCATAGCAGTTTGCCCCAGTACTAGAAAGTATAAGGAAAAAGCTCCTTTTCTGGAGCTCTGCCAAACTCGACCTTGCATCTAGAGTTGTGGTAGTGAACCGGTTCGTGTGTTCTTGCTGGTGCTGGTCCAGGGATTGCATCACTCAGCTCATCAGACCAGTCAGGAATTTTTTATGGAGTGGACTTGATGGCACAGCAGATGTTGCAGCAAGGGTGGCCTGGGAGACTATTATTCTCCCTACATGTGAAGGGGGCCTTAATGTCATTGACCCGGACTTGCAGTGTAGGGCTTTGCTTTGTAAGGTGGTGGTGAGGGGACTCATGCCTGGGCAGGAACCTTGGAAGGATTTCTTTTTTGGACGCATTCAGGCTTGCACACCAACCTTGGGAGATGATTGGGTGGACAGCCCTCGATGGATTTTCACATCAGCCCCTCTCAGATCTCCTGCCTCTCCTCTCATGACTGCCATCCTGAAAGCTTGGGGGAGCTTCAGGAACACTCTTCGAAGGATTCCACCTTCTACCGTTGAAGAGATTGATAGGTAGCCGATCATTTGGAATGATAGTATTCTTGACGAGCATGCCAGACCACTGAGCACTTCCCATTACATGCAGTGGTCTAAATGGGAGAGAGGCCCCGCCTACACAGTAGGCACTTGGAAATCTTTTATCAGGCTACCTATGGATCAGAGACTGCCGTCCGTGAGTCATCTCAGAGGGGTAGCACGCAGGATTCAGCAGATAGATGCAGCCATCCCGGTGGAATGGACAGTTGAGCTGCCTATTACTTCCACCACTTGGATGGGGGCTTTTTCGAGGACATCAATTCCTTTACAGGTGATCGCTCTCCGAGGTCTCGGGGAAGACGCACTGGTCTTTGATGTTGGGGATGGAGGTTTACTTTCTACATCCAAGAATAGCATTCTTCTTGAGGTTTCCTTTCAGCCTGTCAGGATTGCTGGTTTTGTGGACCTTGGAGCGGGCTTGCAGTGGTACTTAGACCCCGACCCTCTGCTCTTGACCTTGGGATCCTGGAGGTTGTGGTTATATGGAGGTGCACCTATCAGGTGCTTGCAGTGAGACCCAGGAGAGTGGGAATGGATAGATCATGGGCACCGAGAGAGGGGGATTCCCTTCTTTCGTTTCACGGTTGGTAATGCCAGGAGGTTTCAGCTGAACAGTAGGGGTTGGATTCCCTCCAGAGCCCCCCATTGGGAAAGCTTCTTCATCACCGCAGACTTGCGTAGAAATTTCTGGAGGAGGCTCTGGAAATCCCTCAGAAATAGAAAGATCACTCTTTTCTTTTGGCTTTCTATTCATGGAGGGATTGTAGTGAACCTGTGGAGATCACGATTTGGGGCTGATCCCACTTGTCCTCGATGCCATTCTACAGAGGAGTCAGTGCGACATTGCCTTTGGGACTGCAGTCAGGCGAGGACTGTTTGGAAAGGGGTTGCTTGGATACTCAGCATCTTTCACACTTCCCCTTTCTTCATGACTTGGGGCTCGGTCGCATGGTTATCTCTTACTGGGCCCCAGGTGTTTTATGAGGGTGAGCCTTCTTCTTGGGCACTCTCGGTCTGCCGGCAGGTGATAGAGCCCTGCTCTCTACAGGATGTACCACTTACTCCCTTCAGAGCTTCTCATGTTTCAGTGGACACCTCTTGGGAGATTTTGGCTAGCATTTCCTCTTGGCACATTTGGAGAGCCAGATGTACTGAGGCCTTGGATGGCACCTACATACACCCATTACAGGTGTTCACGGGTATTTGGTCTGACACGCTTCACACTTTGATAGCCATATGGGCTAGCATGCAGGGCCCTTCACGGGCAGCCTCTTCTAGAAGGACTATACTTCTTCGAGTTTGGAGAGGTTCTCCCTTTTTCTCGAAGGTTTCTACCGGATTGAGATGGCACTATCAGCCTCAATCCTTTCTTTTTGGCTCTTGAGCTTTTCGTGCATTGCATGATGTATCCCGTATGGAGCTTGCTCTAACGGTTTTTCTTTAATACTTAATAGAAGCCTCTTTTTGCAAAAAAAAAAACTAACACTAGATGGGATTTGATTGTGACATATTACTAGAATTTTCTGACACTTTCCTAGTCCAAGAAGAAAAACGAATTTAAACTAACTACAAAAAAGCCAAATGCAAGAGAGAACAAGAGTACACGAAACAATGAGTAGAACTAGCAGCAATGTGTTGGTGGTAGCATTGTTAAGATCTTCATATTGGCTTGTTGATAGGCAACGTGATCAATGATAGTCCGAGTAGTTATGTTGATAGCTGAAGATCACTTTGATGGTGACGATGACTTATGTAGTTGATCCATTCATGGATCACTTGTGGCTTCAAAAGGAAATTTGCTGAATATACATGAGGGCTAACTACAAGAGCATTATTGCTTATGAGATTACTCAACATAGTGCAATAATTTCTGCCTGTCCTAAGCAAAAGGGCATTTGACAAAGATCAAAGTCCATAAGCATTATTGTTCAAAGCACTATTGTGAATTATACAAGTTTTTGCAAATGGACGGCGTGATTAAGAGGACCTACAAAGACAAGCAATTAGATATAGATCTGCAGTGGCATTTCATAGTTCGTTGTAGGAGAACGCCCATCTCAGACAAATTTGGAAAATAGGAGCCTTAGAAGAACCCATGCTTGTAGGTTTGCACGTATCGCTCAAGGAGAAACTGTTCCTCGCGATGATCTTCTTCAACGATCTACTTCAGCACAGACATTCATCGTTGGTGATCAAGATGCTTGCACATAATAGCGAACATGCATAAATGTCAACAATTAGATGTTGTGTACTGCTCCAAGGTGTTTCTTAGGGCCTCCTTCCCTGTTGAGTCATCAATCTAAAGATGTGGAGCAAAAGCCGCAATGAATCTTCAATAGTATGTGTTGTATCCACATCAATGCATTCTTGCTGTGAGAATGGAATTGCAGCCCTAGAGCTACATCAGTGCAGTTGTAGCTGTGGCTCGGAGCTTCAACAATGAGATTTCAACCTATGTTCACTTCTTTTAGCAACTACTGTTAGCCCATTTGTAGGGGTAAGACCCAATTCCTATAGGGATGGTGGTGCTACTGGGGAGTAAGGGTAGTAGTGAGCCTTCGTCTTATAATCACAGAAGACTTGAAGGCAGATGTGGACTTTGCAGATTGTGTGGAATGCAAACTAGAGGGGCAAGTCATGCATGCGTTAGAAAGCTAGGTCAGCACGTGAGACAACTGCTGCTCCCCATGTTCTTGCAACTCCTTTCTCTTTTCCTTGGAGCTTCTTAGGTTGCGCATTGAAAAAAAAAATCAAGGATTTTATCCGACCTCCATCGTCGATCGGCGATGACCTCAATCAATCCTTCTTCATCTTCACAGGCCATGAGAACTTGCCTATTCTCAAAAGATGAGGTATAAGAGCTTTATGAAGATGTGGAGCTCGAGAGCTCTACCAATATGTTTGCACGCATCTTCTTTTTTTTTTTAATACAGAGAAAAGGAACTTCTATTAATGCTTAAAATCCAACCATACAAATTGGCAAAAGCGGAAAGGTGCCAATCGTGGCCAAAACCAAAACGGGCTGAAAGAAAACCCGCCTGTTGCCAAAGATCTCAGCTCACTGCCTAGGGATTCTCTGTAACAGGGGCTAACAACCACGGTGGTGGAGTATACAGCCAGCGAATCCCTCGTGGTGTGAGATCATAAAATACACCTGCAGGCCAAGCCTTGCAGAAACGTGCCCGCCTACGGTAGCTCGAGAACCTAGAACGCCATGCTCCCAAATGGATCGCAGCGTATAAATGATATCCTGCCAAATGGCAAACAACGTAGCCGTCGGAGGAACATGGTGTTGGCCCATGACCCAGCTGCAACGGGCCACCCAGATGTTCCAAGCCGTGATGCTGGCCACCGTCTCCCAGACACTATCCTCTCTCGACTGAGACAGATAGTGAGAAGGGGGGGAAGAAAGCCAAGCTGCCATACCCCACGTGAAATCTCTGTGCGTGCTCTGAATCCATGCCACAATCCAAAGCGCTCCGAGCCAGATCCTCTAAGCTGCCGGGCAACTCCATAAGCAATGAGGAATAGTCTCCATAGCTTCGACTATACATTTGTGGCAGCTGCCATCCACCCACATCTGCTCAAGCCACGGACCCACTGGGAGACCCCCGTGTGCAACCATCCAAAAGAAATAAGATATCTTCCGTGGACACAGGCTAGACCACAAGCGGGCCCAAAATCCGGATCTGACCTCCTCGGGCACCTACTGCGCACTCCAGTGTCTCCCCCGCGAAGGGGTCCAGGCCATTGTGTTCATCTGGATGCGACATCCTATCCGCGTGGTGTACGAGAAGAAAGGCACCTCCTCCACTCTCTCTGAGAGACCTGCTCTGACTGGCCATAACCACTCTCCAAGGTCCCACGGTATCCGGTTGAGAGGGTGTCCCTCCCATAACCATAGTCTCCAACGGGGGGCATCTAGGTTTGTGATGCAAGAAGGGATCGACCACTCCCTGTCCAAACGTCCCACTACTCTGACCCTCTGCCAACCCACCTGGCCTAACACCCCGTCCATCTCCTGATCCCTTGTGATCCAAGGCTGCAGTAGCCCATCCGGTCCCACATCATAGAACCGCACGCTCGTGGGGGCTGGCGACTGTAGGCACAGCTGAATCCTCAGAGGTACACCCGTCCTAGAGAACTGTCCTAGCCAGTGTGCCAGAGTGAAAACCTGCAGTCCCTCCCTCCACCAAGAGTCCGGAATAGCTGCCTCTATCTCCACCATCCTCTGGCCGGCCCCTCTCAGATGAGAAACGACCTCCAATCGTGCCTCTACCTCTGCTGGGAGTCTAGACCATGTCTGCAGGGAGCGAGCTGGGCCGCTATCCCACTGTGCCCATCCAATGTGTAGCCGCTGCCCTAGCATCAAACCATCCTGGTCTTTGACCTCCTAGTGCCAGATAAGCGGCTAGCATGCAAACTCCTCCGTGTACCAAGGGCTGACTCGGATGAGACCTTCTGAGATCGGCTGCCACACCCTCAAGAGGCTCCTCATCAGGGGTGAGCCCTTCCCCGTGAGAGCGGCCTCCGAAAAGATCCACCTATGGGACGGCTGCCGCCGCTGACCACCTGTGCGGGGGGTGTTCCTCAAGAGGCCACGCTGCAGGAGAAGTTTCCAGGGCTCCATGCCTGGAGTGAGACCCCTGACTATCAACTTGCCCAACAGGGCTCTGCTCTACATCTTTGGATCTATAATACCAAGGCCTCCCTGTGCCTGTGGTAGTATCACCATTTGCCACACAACTCTAGCTCTGGTGTTGCGCTGCTTAAGCTGAACCTCAGGACCTAGGCAAGGCACACAAATAGCTGCTCCCAAGTCCCATCTATCTGCAGAAAAACCCAATTGAAAAGTGGCGGTCTTCCCATGGGAGACCCATAGTTCCCTCCCCTGCAGGCCTTGCCACTCCTCCATCATGCTGAACATCTGCTACCCCATCATCATATCAAACAGCGAGGGGCTGCACTGCTCCTCCCTACTAGCTGAGAAGTGAATCCCCCAGAAGGGACGAGTGCGAGAGCCGTACACTCCTATGGAACCCCGACGACGCTGAGCCTCCCTATGTTCCTGTCTCTAGTAAGGGGCCCTGCCCACCAAATAGTCTCGTGCCAGGTGACCCATCTGTCGGCACCGAAGACACTGCCCGGGCAAGCCAGAGATCTCCACATGCTGTCTGAACTCGCCTCCATCTAAGGTCTCCAGGAGATCTCCTCTAGGAGGGACTTTGGATGCTCTGCGATAACCCGAAGGCGGGGGACCCCGTCGTCTGCCACTACTAAAGCCGCTGTCTGTGGTGGTGGAGATGCTAGAACTGTGCCAAAACAATTCCCTATGGAAGGAAGAATAGATCTGTACTCCTTCGAAAGCCTCGGGAAGCGGAGTGTCACTGGGAATCATGGCACGTGATGAGTCGAATCCATGTCCTCGACTGTGAAGCCATGGTACCAAGGAAGGAGGTAGACGACATGAGGGCCTAGTAGGATAGGGCTCTGCTCGACAAGGGAGGCCGTGGTGTCGGGGGAGTTCAGCTGCATGAGGAAGACTCCTCTCCCATAGATCGTGACCTCCTAGATGTGGTCAGCCCCTAGGGCTAAGCTCTCGTCTGAAGCCAATCCCTGACTTGTTTCCTTGATGGGGTGAGCCCAACAATGTGATCCACCAAGGCCCTGTCCTGCAAAGCCTCTACTTCACACTTGACCTGCTGGTTGTCATCCAAAGAGAGCATAATCTTAACCACAGTGGGGGTCGAAGGTGCTGCCATGTGAGCCCTTCTTGCTAGACCAAGGGTTGCTATCAAGGTCAGTTCTCCCAAGAAACAAACATGAAGAGCTCGTTGCCTGAAAAGGAAGAAAGGCTCGGATCTCCAAGTAGTGCTAGAGCTGTGAAGTAGAAGCTGCACCTAAAAAGAAGAGCAAAAACTGAGGGACAGTAGAGGTTGGTCAGCAAGCACCAAACAAAGGGCTTCCAATCAAGGATCTTATCTGACCTCCATCATCGATTGGCGATGACCTCAATCAATCCTTCTTCATCTTCACAAGCCATGAGAACTTGCCTATTCTCAAAAGACGAGCTATAACAACTTTGTAAAGATGTGGAGCTCGAGAGCTCTACCAATTTGTTTGCACGCATCTTTGGGTCACACCCTTCAAGAAGTCAGCCCAGGGCTAGAAGCTTGCTTCCCTTCCTTCAAGCCTCTTTGGATGCCTTTCAGAAGTTTGTCTTTTAGGAAGAGGCTTCTTCTAGGTAGTCTTCAGATTTTCTTCTTTTAGGAAGAGGTTTTGTCTAGGTAGTCTTCAGACGTTCGTCTTTTGGGGAGAGCTTTCTTCAAAGTGATTTTTGACTCTAGTGGAGATGTGATTCTTAAGGCCAGCCCTGTAGCATTCAGATCCAGTTTTATTTTCATTTCCCTTTCTCACTGGGATTCAATCCAGTGGAGGAGGACAAACATGTCACCTACTCCTACCAGCCACAACAGCTCTCAGCTCCCAGAGATATTCTAGGGCAGATTCTCATGGATTTTACCATCTCCGCACATAGAGATCGAGCAGCAAAGATACATTCATAGCCTTAGCGTTATGCATCTCTATAAGGATCATACCAATTTTTGCCACCTGGTGGAGGTGGCCATGAGTGGTGGACCATACATGGAGGAGCAGATAGCCACCATGCAGCCGGCTATCGAGGAGACCACTAGGTGGGTGGACGAAACAAGAGCCTGCGTGAAGGTCACCCTTCTCGAACAGTAAGCAAAGAGCTAACAAGGCTCTCAACCTTAGCATTTGGGGGATCTCACAGACCTCCACCACTTCCTTAGCTTTGCAGATGCCACTAGTTTTATGACGAGTCTAGAAGCATGGCATTGAGAAATCTTGGCGTGTAGGTTGTGACGCTACTCGGGATCAGCCATTGGTCATCCATTTCCAAGACACCTAGGCCTGACTCGTGGCACTATACAAATGTATAGTACTCTGCGACCACCGCTAGATTCACATGGGATGAGGCTCTCACAACTCTACAGGTAGAGGAGAGAGAGACTTTTTTTTTGTGAGATCTTTGATTGATTATATTATATGAGTAGCAACCTCAAAATAAGGTGCTACAATTACATCAACTAAAAATTTCAGTATATGCCAAAAAGACCTCATGATCTATGCAACGGGTCTGCAAGCAATCAAAGAAATATTGCTGCAGAGAACGCCTAAAAAAGCCAAATAGAGAGAAAGTAGGATCACCAAAGACTTTACAATTCCTATATGTCCATAAAGTCCATAGTGCCCAGTAGCGAACCCAAACGAAGAAAAGATGAAACTCCGGTTTGGATGGATGAAACCCAAATAGCTGTCAAAGTAGATCAAAAAACTCACGAGAGGACGGACAATGCCAAAACAAGTGAGGCACAGTCTCTGAAGAAGCAGAACATCTGTGGCAAAGTGCAGGAGCAATGTGTCAATGAGCTAATAGCTGTCAAGATGGAAACACTCCCAAAAGAACTCGCCAAAAGAAAACCTATTGCCGAAGCGGTACTTTATAGGCCCAAAGTTGCTGCAATCTTTCCTCGACCACTTGGCTGGGCGATGCATTCGCCAAACATAATCACCTCTCTCTGAAACCCAAGGTTGAGGCAAAAGGATTTTATACAATGTAGGTACAGTAATCTGAGATAGCCTCAAAGGACGAGAAGAGGACCCTGGAGAAGTCAAAGTCCAATCTTCCAACTGGTCCTGGAGTTCCAAAGGAGGAATCGGAACAAAAGGCGAAAGCATAGAAGTAATTTGTCGCCACAAAGGATGATAATGAGAGCCCAATCCTTATGTAGTGGCTGCTAGAGAAAAGGGGAGCACAGTACCAGCATCATCTATAACATCAGCAACCGAGATGATGCCTTTAAACGTCGAGGTTCCTGTAAAGCCAAGGGAGGCTGAAAGACTTTCGACTAGTGAATGCTTTTAGCTCTCAAAGAATTCCCAAGCAAAGATTGCCGTCCATTCCATTCCAGATGACAAAGAACATGCGTCCAGTCAAGAAACAAGCGGGAGACAAAATGGCAGACAGGCAAAGTGCCATCAGTGCAACCAAGAAAGAAATCTCAGTGATCGAGTTGCCAATGACCAAACACAGAAATACTGATATGAGTGACTAGAGTCCTAATCACAAGATCCCAAGGCTGATCACCTTGCAGAAATTGCAGCAACATTTTCCCCCTGTGGGCAACAATATGCATATGAATATCCGTGATGTTCAATCCACCATGCATCTTGGGAGAACAAATGTGATGCATCAAAAGCAGCCTGAGACATTTTCTGCCATGTTTGGATCGCCAGAAGATTTCCATAAAGAGAAACATGAAAGATGTAAGATCTGCCTCAGTGAACATGATCAATGGCAAGTGAAATTGAATATATGCCATAAGGATGGACTGCTCTATTCGAAGACGAACGTGCAAAGGCCAGGTTGCCAGTTTCCAATACTCAAGCTTTTCCCGAAGCTTAGTTAAAACCCAATCAGTTTGTTGTCGTCGAGTGAGTTCCCACCCCAAAGGGTAACCAAGATGACACAGCAGTGGGATATCATCCACAAGGATGGGATCCTCTTGACAGGCCCAATTGGACATATGGTGGCACCTCCTCCTAGGGGGAGAAGGCCTAGAGGCCATGACTTGCTCTATTTGGTATCTTATGTTCAGACCTAGGAAACTTATCAAATACCCATCAGAGTCCACAACGCCCCTTTGCTCTTAATTTGTACATACACATGGGAATTGGTATACCATGATGAGACTAGAGAAACATGTGGAGTTCGTTGATCCAAAGGATGGCAATGTTATATAGAACATCTCTCATTGGGATGATTTCGGTCGAGAGGCATGGCACACATGCCAGATTTCTTTGGATTTGGCTCCGATGCATCTCTTGACATGATCTTTTCATTGCAGTGTGAGACCTCATAGTTTTCTAGACATCTCCGTGGTTGGGGAGTTTGAGACCTCACCATATGTAGCCATGTATCTAGTCATCATGGAGTTTTCAAGTCACAGAGAGGTCCTTTTGTCAAGGACTTCAACACAAGGACTATTTCTCGTTAGGTACAACTAATTAACTTTCTGGATGATTCTATTGTGCTACCTGATATTGATCTAGATTAGGCATCGATATCCTAAGAATCCGCAAACAACTGAGCCTTGATCAACGGTTCGTACTTTGATAGCCATATGGGCTAGCATGCAGGGCCCCTCACGGGCAGCCTCTTCTAGAAGGACTATATTTCTTTGAGTTTGGAGGGGTTCTCCCTTTTTCTCGAAGGTTTCTACCGGATTGAGATGGCACTATCAGCCTCAATCCTTTCTTTTTGGCTCTTGAGCTTTTCGTGCATTGCATGATGTATCCCGTATGGAGCTTGCTCTAACGGTTTTTCTTTAATACTTAATAGATGTCTCTTTTTGCAAAAAAAAAAAAAAAAAGAGCCTTGATCACTACGTATGGACACTCTTTCTTGGACATGGGCAGTATACATGACTCCATCATTTTTAATGGTATGGACTGATGGCCTTTCTCAGGTGGGTTTGTGTGTTTCTAGTGGAGTTTCCTACCTCATGGGATCCCTTGCCTTTGCCTCACACATCTTTGACTTCTTCCTTTCCTTGCCACCTCCCAAAGCCAATCATACTTACCTTTTCTTTAGCCTATCCATCCGCCATCACACACCACAGTCAAAACCTTCCGTACATGCCACATACCACAATAACTTCAACACATGCCACATACCATGACATATAGTTCGAACATAGGTTATCCCCTAAGTATGTTGCCAACTTCTCTACACATGACACCTTCCACACATGCCTCATGCCACGATCTACACACTTTGACCATAGGTTATCCCCTAAGTACGCCACCCATGCCTCTCTACCATAAAGTGCATCCCATGTCTAGACGATCGAGGTGCTGCTATGATCACCTACTCCCTTCATGCTACCGCCCTCCACACTGTTTCCCTACACCACATACTCCAACCATTTGCCACCTTTTGGTTCAGTCTCCTACAATAGCTAATATGATGATGAGTGTAAGTCATTACTCCACCAACTCAAATTTGAAACCAAGCACCATTTCTCAAGCACGACGGAGACTATATGCAAGGTATACTGTTTGGTCTACCGAAAGAAGCAAGCCTTCATCCACCAAGACTAGGAGTCAAGTAGCAACTCCAAATATTTTTTGTGGAATTTTCTTGAGCATGTGCAATGTTCACCACCGGTGACAACAAACAAGCAGCCCTTAAGTAACATAATGGACGAGCATCCCTTAAGGGACTATGTACTAAATACATTGCATATGAGGGACTATGTACTGAATACATTGCATATGGGCTAACTACCCTAGCCCCGATCTAGGCAAAGTTTTTAATGAAATGGTCTGTACCAGATTTTCCTAGACCTGGACCCTCAATACCATAGTCCCAATCCACAAAGCAGAGAATCTCATGAGCCCCAAAAAGTACAGGGCCATCATGATTGGACATATCATATCCAACATATATGCTTCCATACTCAATACATAGGTTAGCAATTTGTGCATTGCAAAGGACTTGGAGTTCCTGGACAAGTAGGCTTTCGTACTAAGCATGTGACCTTGGATAACATCCTTAAATGTAGCATAGGTCCTTTGGGTCATATTATGGTGAGAGGTATAGGCTAAATTATAGAAAGCAGTTCTTGTGCATACTCAGATGAGTAAGAATCAATGATCACAAAGATTGGAGGAGGTTCTCACCTCCATAGGAATTCAAGGATTTAGGAAAGGGTTGTAGGGTTTAGAAACAAAGCAGGGTTGAGAAAGCTAACTACGGTTCTAGGGTTTAGAAACAATTCAAGATTGAGAAAGAGTTGCAGGGATTTGAGACCAAAGATGGCACTCTAGTCTTTTGGAGGTTGGCGTTGAGAGTGCCTTGAGATGACCATAGATCCATATCAACAAGAGATGTAGGGCTTCCATCATCTGACTCCCTTATCTCCAAAAAGAAGTATTATCTTACCTACACATTCTAAACCTGAAGTCCTAAGTCACCATTCAACAATTATTATTTGGAAAGAGAGAACATGGCAACACAAATATTGAGACTAGAATTTATCGAGGTATAGAAGGCATTCTCTGAATCATCATATTAAGATCATGCTGAGGACTAGCTTCGTGGTATCCATAAAGGCTTTACTTTGTCCAAATCTACCATACTGAGGTCTTTTGTCGCTGCTTATCTGCATTGTAGCTCCATCATAATTTTGTAAAATTTCTCCTGTTATTTTCCTTTGCAGTGGGGACCATGACATGTGTGTACCTTTCACTGGATCTGAGGCTTGGACTCGAAGCATGGGTTACAATGTGATTGATGATTGGCGCCCATGGTTTTCCGACAGTCAAGTTTCTGGGTAACTATAGATTTTGCACCATAAATTTACACTGACTTAGTAAAATCTTCCATTTTTGAAATCTTATTGGCTATTTCTAAACAAACACTTTGTTATTGTTGCCTTTACAGATACACAATATCATATGCAAATAACTTGACCTTTGCAACCATAAAGGTATGAACATTCATATTCCAGTAAACACATCTTCTTCATCTTTTTGTGCTGGACTATGAAATAGATGGCATTTTCCCATATGCACTGAAGTTCAAGGAGCCTTATCACATTGTACTTGAAGCTTGCTTCTTTGTAGTTGGTGTGCATCAAGTATATTCCTTCTTTTCATAGTTAAATCAAAATCTGGCAGGAGAAGGTTGAGTTTTTGTCAGTTCCCCTCCCCATGTCTTCATTCTTCATTCTATTGCCAGGTTTCCATAGCTCATTGTGTCATCAAGTTGTGGATTTTTGGTTCATCTTTCCTCTTCTTTGCCCTCCTTTGAGCCCTTATGTCTGGCTTCCTCCTTTTCCATCTCATCTCTTCACGCCTCTCCTTTTGCTTTGTCTTTTTTGCTTGATTCGGTCTTAATCGCTTTCCTTCTATTGGCAGTTATGTCTATATAGATAATATCACACTCTTAATTGATTGCTAGCAGCAATACTAGCAACATGCAATTATTTGCAAATCTTTCATTTTATTAAGGTAAAATTTCTGCTCTAACCCTATTTATTTTATTTGCTCCTCTTTCCTTGAGCCAAGAAGCAACGTACAAATTTTGAGTAGCCAAGCTCCCTGCTCTTGCCTTATCCCTTGCTCTTGCTTCTCCATCACTAGAGCACTCCCTCCCACCCCCTATCTGCACAGCATTCTACTTTCCCTCCTTTGTTGTGAGCCTCAGCCTTCTCCCTCCCCCCCCCCGGGCTCCTTTCTATTTGGTCCCTTGTCTGAAGAGGGGGTGGGGTTGGGGGAAGTGTCGTTATCCCTTCCGAAAGTGTTACTGAGGGCAAAGGCCACTGGTGTGCTTCTCACAGAGGGCGTACGGGTGTTGTGAGCTCTAATGCAGTGACACTCTATGAGTGCCCTATGCAAGGGTGTGCTCATGTCGTAGGCTGTAATGCAGTGAATCACGTTGTATGAGTGCACTATGCAAAGGTGATGGTCACATCAAGAAGAGAAGTCCAAAGAATGAACACAACAAATCAACAATCATCCTATGTGCTAGAATCATGAACAACTGCATATGCTAGGGAGATAGAAATGACAAGAGAGTGCCCAGGTCGGCTGAAGTACATGCATCTGACTACTCCATGTGCATCTGTCACAGTGTGAGCTGGACCACTAACGATGTCCGTTGTCATGTGCACATGCTAATGCACCTGATTGCTCCATGTGCACCGCTTGACGCGAGATCGCCTTTTGCATGCTTCTCCTTGGGTCAACATGTGCTCTCGACATATGGTTGATATGTGGTCAACACATGCTTGGCATGTGGCTGCTTGAGAGTATCTTTGTATCTACAATAGTTTCCCCTGCCACTATCATTCACCGTCCTGATGATGAATAGAAAATGGAGAGGAGTAAATTGAAAAAAGAAAAGGAAAAAATTACAAGCCATGTGTTTTGCCGTACATCATGGAATACCATTAGTCATAGTATGAGAACTCCTAAAACACAATGGCTACTAGCCTTAGATTATTAGACTAAATAACAATGACACCATCAGAAAGAGGAACATCATGCAATGTGTGTAAAACCACATGACCAAAAAAAGAGTGTGGATTGTCCAACAACAAAGCTTTGCTGACCAAAATAAGCTTTGCACCAAAATGAAAGCAGGTGTATCCCAGACATCACATGAGATTGACCTCAGTATTCTCCTTCTCTTCCTCAATTGTATTGATTATATTTCAGAGGTTCTTGTACTTTGCCTTATAGTGGTGGTATGCCCTATAGTAGTGATCATGGTGGTATGCCCTATAGTAGTGATCATGTTGGACTGCAAGGATGTATGTGACTTTTGAAGTGTGGCATGCTGCTCACTAAGCTGCGCTAAGGGAGTTTGCTAGCTGAGTCAACTCATGCTGCAGTTTGGTTTCCTAGGCTGCATGGTGGCTTCTCGGGGCCTTTGTTCTGCCTCCCAACATTAGCAAACTGATGCACAAATAGTAGTGGAACCAGCCCATATCTGACATCGCAAATGATTTCTACAAATCTACCTTTGAAATATGCAATTTTCTGAGTACCTGGCGAAGTGATAAACATGTCATCCACATAACGAATTAAAAAATTCCATTTCACTCTTCTGGGCATAAAGGGGGCCTCTGTAGGGCTGTTCTTTTTTTTTGCGCAAAAAAGAGACTTCCATTAAGTATGAAAAAAACCTGCGAGAGCATGCTCAAAGCGGATATACATCATGCAATGGATGAGAAAAACTCCTCATAAAGAGGTAGAAAACAACCAAGGTTAAGGTTGAGAATGCCATCTCAACCCTATGGTAGACTTAGAGAAGAAGGGTGAACCTCTCCATTCCTTAAAGAACACATGCCTCTTTGCTCAGCCTCAACCTTGGATAGTTCATACCTCTTTTGGAGGAACTTTTTTTTGGAGCCACTTGAGGCTTGATTTCATGCACTGTATGTTGTATTTCCACTTTGAGCTTGCTCTCGTGGTTTTATTAATACTTAATAGAAGTTGTTTTCTTGGGGGGGGGGGGGGGGGGGGGAAGAAGACACTATTGGAAAATATTCATATGGAAGATGGTGATGCCTTGCTAGATTGTCTAAACAAGATAAGATCCTCAAGGACAGACAGACTGAGAATGGATTTGAAATGGATGACCGAGAGTTTGTTGAATGGATACTCCAGAGTTTACCGTCATCCTATAAGAGCATAAGGGTGGCATTGATTTCCAAAGGCACGGCTATCAAGTCTAATGAGCCAATAAGCCTATTGATCCAAGAGGAGGATCAAAGAAAAGGATTGAGGGGTGACCATGTTGACAACGCATTGGTGGCAAAGATGCACAGTATGGGGTTCAAAGGCAACAAGCCTCATAAGAATGCACAGCACGGTGAAGATTCTAAGTCCAGGTCTGGACAGAACAAGCACACTCAAAGCCAAGGGAGACACCAGTCTTTTGCTAAGCTGAAGCCATTTGCAAAGAGCAAAGTTAAACGCTATGGATGTGGCAATTCGGTCCATATTGCCAAGAATTGACATAGCAAGTCCAATGCAAGACAGAGCACCAATGGCAAGAAACAATAGAGGGCACATGCAACAGAAGTTGAGTATGCTTCTGATATGTCAAAAAGGGGTGATGCACCTCGAGGAAGATGTGTGTGCAATGACAAGGGTGCCGATTGTTGCAGAAAGATCTTGCAGAGACCTTATACATCTCATGAATAGAAAGCTAGAAGAAGAGAGTGATTTTTTAATTCTAGTGGGATTTCCAGAGACTCCTCCAAAAGTTTTTGTATAGATTAATAGAAATATGAAAACTATCTCAATGAAGAGCTCTGGAAGGCCTCCAACCTCTACAGCTGAGCTGAAATCTTCTGGCATTACTGACAGTAAAACGAAAGAAGGAAAGTCTCTTCTCTCGATGCCCTTTGTCAATCCACTCCCACTCTCCTAGGTACCACTACAAGAACTTTATGGGGACACCTTCATAAAGCTATAACCTCTATGATCCCAGGGAAATGAGAAGAGGATCAGGATCCAGGTACCACTGTAAATCAGAACCAAACTCCACATACCCACGACCCTTACAGGCTAAAATGCTCTCTCTAGCAAGATTCCTCTATATAATTTGACAGCCCGCATCCTGAATGCACATAAAAAAACAGTGCATCCTCGTGTGCATCTGGAACTGCAATAACCTGAAGTGGAATGCCCGTACACGTGAATGCGGCTATCCAAGTGGAACACGTAATAGGCAGTCATTTGTCTCCACCCAATCCATTAGCAAGGCTGCATTGATTTGCTGAATTCTCCCTGCACTCCCTCTGTGTCTTCAGATTGAGACGAGTGACCAATGTCTTGTCCTCATAAATGGACGTAAGCTTTGTCCATACCTTAGATGCGTCTGTCAAATCCATCACCTAGGCAAACATTGTATGCTTGAGGCCTATTGTGAATACGTCCATTGCTTTAGATGTTGGAATCGGAGTCCTAGTGTGTGTGGTCCTAGAGTCCTAGGAGTGTCCTACAGTTGTGTGTGTGTGAAGAATCTTGAGGCCACTTGTGCCACCTCATGTGGTAGGTGTGATTCCTCCCCTAGATTATAGGATCTAGATTCTCTTGTGTGTGACCTCATCTATGAGTTGTCTGTGTGGGAAGATAAGGCTTGCCCAGCCTATAAATGAGGCTATGTACTTGCTATGATTACACAATCTATCAACATCAGTTCGTGCCTCAGCTCTTGTCTCTAACCTGTGATTGAGTGTCTCTCACCCTCTCCCCATTTTCAACAGTTGGTATCAGAGCGGGTCTTCCCTGACTGAGCCTTGTCTCTGCGATAACATTGCCGTATGTCTCCACCGCTCGTCAAGATGTAAGAGAAAGGTGCATAGATCCGGAGACGTGTCTTGGATAAGCGACAAAAAGTCACGCGGCGAGCATGAAGTTGGCCGTGGCCATCGACTCGCATGTCGCCATCTCCACGTTGCTGACCAGCAGGCCGTTCCAGTTCTGCCCATTGCTACTGCCGCCTCTCAGCTCTCCTCTCTTCCTGTTGAAATACGTTTGCGATCGTTTGCCTCGCTTGTCTTAGTTGATGAAATCTCGTCCTCACGACAGAGCCTGCCCGATTATCAGACTAATTCACGCTATTCCAGGAAAAATTACCTTCTCAAGTTCTTCCGTCAACGCAGAAGCTACAATCGTTGAAGACTGCAACGCGAGGCTTTTTGTGGAGGTTTGGCGGTGGTTTGAACCGATACTGACGGCTTAAATATGCGGCAGAGATTCATGCGCCAGTCAAATATAATTAGCTGCCTTGCCATCGCTATGATTCGTAGCAAAGTTCTTTGCCTGCTTGGAAAATCCGACTAAAACTTCTCTATCTATTCTATCATCGTTCTGAGTATTGAAATATAAGACCTGATTATGCTACATCATCAGCTGGGTCTTCGTCATCGTCAGATCGTGTGTATGATACGTTTCTGTTCAACCACGGAGTTCATTTCAACAATGTCGTGGGAGTTCTCCAACAACATTTCGCTTATTGTTTTGGGATCCATGTCCACGATCTGAAATCTCTCTCAGGCAACAGCACGAAGGCAGAAATTGCAGGTTTGCTCTTTCAGTTCGTGGGTTCACTCTTGCGGTCTAGATCTTGCTACAACCGGTACTATTTTGCAACAAATTGGGGCTTTTCTATTTGTACTATCTATTGTTCGCAAACATACATTGAGTTTACTTCCTTACCCAGAATTGAAGCCTCAGGCATGTAAAATTTGGGGCTTTTTTTGCAAAATTTGAGTAAATATTGTAAGGGATTTAGACACTGGCTGTAATAACAGCTAAGACCTTCCCACCAATGGATAGCATAAAAAACTCCTTGTTCATCGAGAAATTCTCAGGGAGCAATTTCCCAACTTGGCAGTTCCGGCTTCTTCTTATGCGAGAAGGGATATGGAATATCACCAATGGCAAGGAGCCAAAACCCCAAAGTGATGATGCTAGAATCAGTTGGTGGGAGAACCAAAATGACAAAGCAATGGCTATCATTGGCCTAGCTTTAGCTGACAACCTTATCCACCATGTGGATTTTGATAAGACTGCAAATGACGTTTGGGAAAAATTAGAGAATTTGTTTGGAAATAAGATCAATAATTCCAAAGTTTTTCTCAAACAAAAACTCTTCAAGCTCAAGATGAAGGAAACTGAAACCCTCAATGAACACTTCAGCAATCTTGGGTCAATTCTCCAACAATTATCTGCCATCCGAGCCATTGTTGAAGATGATGATCAAGTTGCTGTACTTCTCTCAAGTATTGAAGACATTTCCAAGTACAATGAGATCCTTGCTGTCCTAAGAGTCAGCCGCAATATGAGCTTTAAGGATATGGTAGCTCATCTCATTGATGAGGACAGTAGGCTTACAGAGAAAGCAGAATCTTCCTATGAGTCTGGCAAAGCATTCTTTCTCAAGAATAAGCCCAAGAAGAAAGGAAAACCTCTTAAATGTAATTACTGTCAAAAGCTTGGCCATCCAGAGGATCGTTGCTTCAAGAAGATGGCAAAGGTACAAGCCAAAGAACATGCCAATCTGGTTACGGAGCAAAGCGAGGATGAAGATGATGAAGCACCTTCTGGACCTGAGGAACAAGCTTGCACTGTTGCTGTTTCTGGTCTATCCCTCCATGAGGTGATAGATGAAGAGTGGGCTTTCTAGAGTCATGTGTGTGTAAGGTACTCTGCCTTGGGTAGTCCCCCTAAAATGATGTAATAATTTGTCATTTTGTGTGCCTTGTCCTATAAAAGGCTCCACTTATTTCCATGTACCCATTTAGGAGACAGGGGGGTTGTTATGTCTTTCCTTTATCAGGCCTGGCCGAGTTCCAGGATGTTGGTGTACTCCCTAGACCTATGAGTTGATCATGCATCCATGCTCAGATTTGAGTCTCTGACACATTGACACCTAAGCCATGAGAGTGCTTGGTTCAACCTCTGAATTATGCTCAGCTGTTAGCCTTTGAGATTGCCTGGGATGCACAGTCTGGATGATGTCATAGGTTCTCACCCTAGCTCCAAAGGGGGTTTTGTTGGAATCAGAGTCCTAGTGTGTATGGTCCTAGAGTCCTAGGAGTGTCCTACAGTTGTGTGAGTGTGAAGAATCTTGAGGCCACTTGTGCCACCTCATGTGGTAGGTGGGAATCCTCCCCTAGATTATAGGATCTAGATTCTCTTGTGTGTGACCTCATCTATGAGGTGTCTGTGTGGGAATATAAGGCTTGCCCAGCCTATAAATGAGGCTATGTACTTGCTATGATTACACAATCTATCAACATCAGTTCGTGCCTCAGCTCTTGTCTCTAACCTGTGATTGAGTGTCTCTCACCCTCTCCCCATTTTCAACATTAGATTCATCCCATCATAGGCATCCTTTTGTGCTTGTGGGGCATTTTGTGTTGGAGAGAGCACTTTTCTTTTTTTGCAAAAAATAGACTTCCATTAAACATTAATAAAACTTGCAAGAGCAAACTCAAGGCAGAAATACATCATGCAATGCATGAAAAAAACTTCTTAAAAGAAGGAGAAAATCCAAGGTTGAGGCTGAAAATGCCACCTGAACCCTATGGAAGCTCAGAGAAGAAGGGGGAGCCCCTCCATTCCCTAAGGAATCTACCTGAGAGGATCCTTGCATACTCATCTAGATGGCCATTAGTGTATGTATAGTGTCTATCCATATACTAGCCAAAGTGTGAGAGAGGTGAACCTAGGGTCCCATCCAAAGCCTTGGTGCATCTGGCTTTCCAAATATGCCACGCTCATATGCTAGCCAGTATCTCCCAAGAAGAGTCTACCAAGGCATGCATAGCCCTGAAGGATAAGGCACGAATGTCATCCAGAGAGACCTTTATTGACTCAACACACACAATTTATTTCATTTATTTTTGGGAAACAACCCAGGGAAGAGTACCCAAATATTACTAACCATGATCCATCACTTCAAAGAGTGATAGATCATTCAATAGAACAGATAAAGCTCATCGGTCAGGTCCAGTAGATGTGGCGTAAAGATTCTCGAGCTTGGCTTTGATTTCCGTGCCTGAAGCAGTGAGGTCAAAGTGATGAAGTAATTTGTTATCCAATTTCACACTGATAAGGGCCAATGCTTTCTCCCTAGATGATGTGACTTCTCCACGAGGACAAGGCTCCATACGAGGGAAGCACTTAAGGCGGCTGAGTGAGCTGTGAGAATAGGTCACGGGCAGCTTCTACTGAATGTTACAGACAGCAAAACCACGAGCTGCTGGAACTGGTCGCCCTCAGCAAGAGATAGACGTGCCATGCAGATATGGAGAGGCAGTTGGGGGCAGTGTGGGCAGGAAAAGACAGATGATTCCGAGAAGTTCCTTGGTTCTGACCATAAGGTTTTTGGTTCTGACCATAAGGTACCATTACAGTTCCAAATGGTGCAGGACAAGGTCTCGGATATCTAAGTCTCATAGACCCCGCGTCCCTAGTAGAGGAGGGGGCAGGTGCCCTACAGGCGCCTGTAAGAAGTCGTCCCTCTCGTACCACTGCCCACTTCCCCTCCTTCCGGGCCTGATCCCGCTGCTGCAGCAAAGAGCGCCTCTCCTCAACCTATAGAGGTGTGAGGTCCTCATCCATAGAGATCGCTGGCTGATCTCGAAAGACTAACTTGCGTCGTAGAGCTGAAAGTCGTGCCTGAGTGTCATGGAACCGTATGATCAGAGAGAGAGAGAGAGAGAGAGAGAGAGAGAGTGTGTGTGTGTGTGTGTTTGGCGGGAGGGGCTGACCATTGCAAATATGTTTAGAGTATTCATTCTGTCCTTCTATCTGCAGGGTGCTGGACATACAGTTCCTGAGTATAAACCTCTGGAAGCTCTTACATTTTTCAAGCGATGGTTGGCAGGGAAGGCTATATAGGGTGGAATTATTTACGAAATTTCCTGTTTTCCACAAAACAGGGCAAAGTACCATTACACATTACATTTCCAATCATGTTCAGCAGCTCAGAAAAGTTGTTTGTATAATGGATTCTTCTCTTAAGCTATTTTCTTGTAAAAGTAAGGACGTTTTACTTTTGTAGCATATCAGTATTGTTGGGATTTTATCATATTGTACCCTTGATTCTTTGCTAGAACTATATTTTCATCTCCTGCTACTTGAACAAACAGTCATATATCATCATCACTGAGCTTAGATTGAGGGCCCAAGCAAGAATTCATGTTGCACAAGACATGATATGTATGTAACTGCAATTTGAAATCATAATCTATCTCTCCAATTAGTCAGGGCCACCGTCATGGAAGGGAATAGGGCTTTGCACAAGATGAAAGCTTGGAAGTGGATATCAAATTCTAAGATTGGCAAGCCGCTTCCAACATGGAGATATCATTAAAATGGAAGAAGACTATGAGGACTACAAAGGCGAATTCAAAGGGATATTACAACATTTGAGATAAAAAAAGAAGTGTAATCTCAAAGGTTAGAGGAACTCAAGGAAACAAACCAGCTATAGATCTCATCTCTTTGATACTATGAACAAAATATTTTTATGGTCGATAGAGATTTTAATTATACTCAAAGGTACTTTAATGAGATGAGTCTGTGGATTTTTTAATCACATTGATGAATCGTTTCTCTCTATTGCAATTGTTACTTCACGGAAATGCAATCATTTATGCTGAAAATTACTTCCCGTTTTGGAGTGGCCACTTACACATATAAGAGCTGAACTGTATTCATATTCTGGTTATTCACCTGCTATCCACATCATGGCATTAATGTGTCATGTACTATCTCATAAGCCTCTCTATCAAATACATCTAGACTTTTCACCTGTCCTAGAGCTGACCTTCTCTGTTTTTCATTGATGCTGCTCAGTTCCCATTTAGTAGATGCTTGCTCAATCCTAGTACTTTCCAGCATGTCACACTTGATCTTTCTACTAAAACATTTTCTATTCATTTTTGAAGGACATTCTTTTTTTTTTCTTGAAACAGAAATTCTACCATTACCTCTGATATGCTCACCTGAACCAGATTTGTACTCCAAACTGAATTAAACAGCAAAAAATTGGAATAAAGTGGCAGTAAATAGGTTTTTTAGGACTCTTGTGTATTTTGAGATTAGAGAAGATGACATGTGGCATTCATGAGGAAATCCCAAATAGTTTCTAAGACCTCTCCCTCTCTTCTCCTTGTATCTACATTTATCCTCGTCTCTAGGCGTGACACAACACCTGTGTCTCTTTTCCTTATCCTTCCTGACTCCTTATCAATATCCTTGCTGCTATCCAACTGGCAGCCTATCTCGAACCACCCCTGCCTCCCTCGCACTGTTTCCGCCCCTGCCGTTGGCTGTCAGCCTGCCATTAGGCTGCAGCAAGTCCTTGTCTTGCCTTGCCTCCCTCCTGCCTAGGGCCAGGATGTCTGCTTCAGTAAGGCCTTTTTAGCTCCTCATGGACATTGCTGCTTTCTGACAGCCTCCTTGCATTCCCCCTTTTTTCAAACCCTTCAAGGTCTTTTTCGAACCCTTCAAGCTGCCCCTTGATAGTTAGTGAATGCCTTTTGGGTGCCTGTAGACTGCAGACCCTCCCCCTTTTTTCCTCCTTCCATCCCTCCTTTCTTCCTTTTCCATAACCCTTCATCCCTTCCTTGTGCCTTTTCCCTCTTCAGGCTGTGCCTTGATAGCCAAGGCATTCCCTTTGTGCCTCCCCCCTTTTCTCCTTTGCTAGCAGGAGCAATTCTCTGTTCAACTTTGGGGAAAGGGATTTTATTGGTGACTTTTTGTTCTGGCCAAAGGGGCTCTCATTGCATCTCCCTTGACTCCCCCAGCCGTTTGGATCTCCCTTTCCCCGGAGGACGATCAGCAGGTGCAGGTAGTGGTATCGTCCCTTCAAGATAGAGCAGTGGTGGGCTGCATTGTGGGCCTCACCCCACTCGGAGAGTTAGGTTCAAAGCTTAGCACTAGAGGGTGAGAACATCCAGGAGGTCACCATCTACACATTCTTCCTCCACCTGAGTTCCCTCGTGACTACATAGGCCTTGTGGAGCAGAGGCCTATTTTCCTTGGCCCTTCTTCATACCTTGGTACCATGCTTCTATCATGGTAGATGACATGGAGATGACACATGATGTAGTGAAGGTTCCTATGACACAACACTTCCCAAGGATTCCTTCTGTCTTCCATTGGGTCTTGCTTCAGAACCGTGATAGAGTCCCCGCCCGCAACAGCCTCAAGGAGATTCTTCTAGAGACCCTCGATAGTGGCGAGGTCAGACAAAGGGTGAAGGTCTATGCCTCCCAAAGCAATGCACACCTAGTGAGGGCTTGCCTTGGACTGCAAGTTTCTCCTTCTCCCCGCAACCTTTTTTTTTCCTTGAAAGAGACTTCTAGTGAGTATGAAAAAAACCCACAAGAGCTAGCTCAGAGCGGAAATACATCATGCATGGCATGAACAAAAGAAGTCACCCGAAATGGGCCAACAAAAGACCTCAGTACAAACTGGAAAGAAACCAGGGAAGATGTTGAAAGTGCAACCTCAATCTTGCTATAGACTCTGAGAAGAAGGAAGAACCCCTCCATTCTCTGAGAAAAATATCCCTCCGGGCAGAGGCTGCCCAGGAAGAACCCTGCATGGTTGTCCAACTGGCCATCAAAGTATGTATGGTATCAGTCCAAATACTGGCCATGGTGTGAGAGGAAGGGATCCTAGATCCATCCAAAGCCTTTGTGCATTTGGCTCTCCAGATATGCCACGGTGCAATACTCGCTAGTGTCTCCCAAGAGGTATCCACATGAGCATAGGGGGGGGAAGGGACGTCATCTAGAGAGTAATACTCAACTAAGTGTCATCGAACCAAGATAGCCCAAGAAGAGTCCTTCCTCTCAAAGAAAACTTGAGGGCCCAAAGGGAGAGCGAAGCCATTGAACTCCAAGTCATGAAGAAGTGGGAAGGGGCAAAGTACTGAAGATCCTAGCAATCCCCTTCCAAACAACCCTTGCTTGTCTACAGTCTCATAAACAATGATGAATCAACTCCTCAACAGACCTACTGCGAGGACAAGTAGAATCTACCCTGAACGTGGACATCCACAAATTCGTTGCAATCCTTCCATGAATAGATAGCCAAAAGAAAAGAGTGATTTTCCTATTCCTGAGGCATTTCCAGAGTCTCCTCCAAAAGACTCTCTACAAGTTAGGAGAACATGAAAGTTCTTCCAATGAGGGGCTCTGGAGGGCCCCCAACCTCTAGAACTGATTTGAAACTTCCTGGCATTACTTACAATATAACAAAAGAAGGTGAGACTCTTCTCTTGGTGCCCTGCACCCCTCCAGTCCACTCTCTTGGGTCCCACTAAAAAAACTTGATGGGGATCCCTCCATATACCCATCTCCTCTAGGATCCCAAGAGAGTAAGATGAGGGTTTGATCTAGGTGCCACTCTGAATCCTTGCGATGATCCACAAACCCTACGCTCCTAACAAGCTGAAAGGAAACACCCAAAAGAATATCATCTGAAGATCTAGATAGCCTGCCATCTGATTGAACACATCAAAGACCAATGCATCCTCGTGTGGTCCTTGAAAGGCTATGACTTGAAGAGAATGTCGGTCCTAGAGAAAGTCCCCATCCAAGGAACAAACAACCTGCCTGTCATTTGTATCCACCCAATCCTAGGGTAGGGCTACATCTATCTGTTGAATCCTCCCTACACTTCCTCTGATGTAGCATACCAATTGCTATTGACGATCCTCTGGAAGCTTTTTACAAGCTTTCTAGGATCCTATAAAGGAGGCAATGCCTCTCTTCCATCTAGACCACTGCATATGATGAGACTGGTCAAGTGGTATACCATGCTTAGCTACCTATCAATATCTTCCAGAGAGGTTGGAGGAACTCTCCGAAGAGTGAATAAAAAATTCATTCCATGGCTCCTGCCCAAGCATAAGTTCCCTTACCACAAACTTGCAAAGGCCTTTAACTGCAAGTTTGGGTCTATTATTTTGAGACCCCCTTCCTATGTGGGAAGGATCAAGGTCTCCAAGCCACCCTGGCTATAGAATCCGCGGTGCCATCTAGCCCATTCCATAAAAAGCTCCTTATGGGTCTCTTGAGCTGAGGAAGACAATCCCTAGAGCTACACCAGCAAGAGCAAACATACCAAGCTGTGGCCAAATAGAACCTGGTTGACAATCACCACTGTGGAAACTAGGTCCAATTTGATTGAACTCCAAAAAGGAGTTTCCTCTGGATGATCTCCAACAAAGGAGCAAATTGCTATGAAGAAGAGATGCCCATACCAACCCGGCATCCTAAATACCTGACAATAACACCTCTCTGAATCCAAGTAAATCCCAAATCTCCCACACTGGAGTGTCCTTGGCACTAATAGATGGGTTGCCAATCAGACTGATAAGACTTATACCAAAGACGGAGTATCTCAGAATAAGATGTAGATGTGATGGGTAGACATAACCCTGTTCATGTCTTGCATGAGGTTCAGCTGGTTTTGGAGGTTATGCATGAGGGTTGTGAATATACCAAGAAAGACTGAAAGAAGCCTTCCCCTACGGTGGGGCACCATATTTGAGGTTGATGATATCTTTTTTTTTTTCAAGAAAATTACTTCATTTAGTATGAATGAAAACCACGAGAGCAAGCTCAAATGTGGGAGTACATTATGCAATGCATGAGGAAAAAACAGCTCAAAATGAGCTAATAAAGAGACAAGACGGAGGCTGAAAATGCCATCTCAACCCTGAAGGAGACTCAGAGAAGAAAGGACATCCTCTCCAAACTCTGAAAAAAGTAACTCTCCTGGTAGTGGTGGCTGCTCTGGAGGATCCCTGCATGCTCGCCCAAATGGCCATCAGAGTGTGTACTGTGTGAGTCCAAATATTGGCCATAGTATGGGAAGGGTGAACTTGGATACCCTCCATCGCCTCTGTACACCTAACTCTCCAAATATGCCACGCTGCAATGCTAGCCAAAATCTCCCAAGACGTGTCTACTGAGGCATGAGCAGCTTTGAAAGGAGTGAAGGGAACATCCTGGAGGGAACAAGACTCCACTGAGTGTCGCCGTACAATGAAAGTTGGATCTAGATCATGTCCCTAGAAAAACACATGTGGGCCAGTAAGAGATAACCAAGCCACTGAACCCCAAGTCATATAGAAAGGTGCTGTATGAAAGATGCTGAAAATCCTAGCAACACCTTTCCAGATCTCCTCGCCTTTCTGCACTCCAAAACTATCCCCATGTGTCGCTCTAGAGGGCCTCCAACCTCTACTGCTGAGTTGAAATCTCCGGGCATTTCTAACTGGATTGTCATGCAAAGTCTTTTTCAAAGAGAGCCTCAGTTTATGCACCGCAATCATCGCATGGTAGAGCATTAATGTGGCAAGCTATGCAGTAGTATCCTTGGAGGAAAAATGCTTTTCTTTGTAATGCTCCGCAACCAGGAGACAATACGTCTGGTCATATGCCCATGCTAGCCTCGGAGTATGTGGAGTGGACTCAATTACTTCTTCAGTTTGGTCTTGTTAAGGAGACAAGGGCTTTGTTTCTTGGAGATACTTTTCAGTATAATGCACAATTAGCTTATCGAACCCATCTGGACCGTTGGTATATGTTAATTGTGCACCAATATGATGCATTCACTTGCAATATGGGGGCTGACTATGCTTTCTCACATCTGGATAATGCTCCACTTTGGTTGTAGCTGTTTTTGAATGACAGATTGTTGGAAAAATTGTTGCTTGTTACAAAAACATGGAGCGTGATGCTATTGCTCCTCTTTAGGCACTGCCACATACATGTAGACTATGCATGTATTGCCTTTGTTACTTGAATAATGTAGCACGTAATCTATGAGTATGGCAAAAACTACAGAGTGATCTTTCTATTTCTGAGGGATTTCCAGAGCCTTCTCCAAAAGTTCCTATGCAAATTTGCAGTGATGAAGAAGCTGTCCCAATGGGGGGCTCTGGAGGGAATCCAACCTTTACTGCTCAACTGAAATCTCCTAGCATTACCAACCGTGAAACGAAAGAAGGGAATCCCCCTCTCTTAGTGCCCATGATCTATCCACTCCCACTCTCCTGGGTCCCACTGTAAGCACCTGATAGGTGCACCTCCAAATAACCACAATCTCCAAGATCCCAGGGCCAAGAGCAGAGGGTCGGGGTCCGAACTACCACTGCAAGCCCGCTCCATGATCCACAAAGGCAGCAATCCTAACAGGCTGAAAGGCAACCTCGAGAAGAATATCATCCATGGATCTACAAAGTATACCCCCATCCCCAACGTCAAAGACAAGTGCATCCTTCCCAACACCTCGAAGAGCGATCACCTGAATAGGAACTGCTGTCCTCGAGAAATCTCCCATCCAAGTGGTAGAAGTAATAGGCATATCAACTATCCAGTCCACCGGGATGGCTGCATCTATCTGCTGAATCCTGCGTGCTACCCTTCTGAGGTGATTCACGGACTGTAGTCTCTGATCCTCAGGTAGCGTGATAAATGCTTTCCAAGTGCCTACTGTGAAGGCAGGGCCTCTCCCCCAGCTAGACCACTGCATGTAATGCAAAGTGCCTAGTGGTCTGCCATGCTCATCAAGAATACTGTCATTCCAAATGACCGGCTGCCTATCAATCTATTCAAGGGTAGAGGGCGGAACCCTACGAAGTGTATTCCTGAAGCTGCCCCAAGCTTTCAGGATGGCAGCCATGAGAGGAGATGCAGGAGATCTGAGAGGGGCGGAAGTAAAAATCCAGCGAGGGCTGTCCACCCAATCATCTCCCAAGGTAGGTGTGCAAGCCTGAAGGCGTCCAAAAAAGAAGTCCTTCCAAGGTTCCTGCCCAGGCATGAGACCCCTCACCACCACCTTACAAAGCAATGCCCTGCATTGTAGGTCCGGGTCAATGATATTAAGGCGCCCTTCACATGTAGGGAGAATAATGGTCTCCCAAGCCACCCTCGCTGCAACATCTACCATGCCATCGAGTCCACTCCATAATAAATTTATGATTGGTCTAATGAGTTGAGTGATGCACTCTCTAGACCGGCACCAGCATGAACACACAAACTAGGTGGTGGCCAAGAGAACCTGGTTCAGTACCACAACTCTAGATGCAAGGTCAAGTTTGGTTGAGCTCTAGAAGAGAAGATTTTTCCTAATACTCTCTAGTACTGGGGTAAACTGCTGTGCTGAAGAGATGCCCAACCCTACCTGGCATCCCAAATATCTGACAGGAACACCCCTATGAATCCAGGAGAAGCCAATGTCAACTCCCCAGCCTGGAGTGTCCTCATCGCTGATCCAAAAGCCAAAGGATTTATGCCAGTTAATGTGTGCTCCTGCAGCTGAGCAAAAGATATCCAAGGCTGTCTGGAAAGCATTTAGTGTCTGCGAGGAGGCCTCAATAAAAATGGCATTGTCATCAGCCAACTCACAGTCTAGAAGCTCTTGCTCCTGTCTCAAGGGCAATCTCAGCCCATATAAACCAGCCTAAGATCTAAGAAAGATACTCATAGCTTCAGCCACAAAAAGAAAAAGGAAGGGGGCTAAAGATCCTTGATGGACTGATCTGGAAAATCTGAAACCTGTCACCCCTTATCCCTCCAATCAAAACCTGGCTGTGCTGATCTCTAAAGGGAGGCCACCCCTCTAATCCATGCATTTGAAAATCCAAATCGTAGAAAAGTGCCCTTAAGAAAACCCCAATCTACTCTGTCATAGGCTTTCCCAAAGTCCAAGAATAGAATTGCTAGCCTCTGCCTGCTCTGCATAGCCCACTCTGAGGCTTCCCAAAAGGAAAAGATGTTATCAAATATGCTTCTGCCATGCACAAAGCCTGTCTGAGTATCATGGATGAGGTCTAGAAGAAGGGGCTGCAATCTGATGCTGATCACCTTGGCAAGAATTTTGTATAGAGTGCCCAACAGAGTGATGGGTCTCCAATGGGATACAAAGTTCCTGTTGCCACCTTTCAGGATAAGGTGTATAAGTCCCTCGGTGAGTGAGTCAGGCATCTCACCCGAGTCCCAAATGCCCTGCAGGGCTGAAGTAATATGATCACCTATCATATCCCAAAAGGCTATAAAAAAAGATGGAGTAAGACCATCTGAACCAGGGCACTTGCCCTTATGAAGGGTGGAGAGAGCAGTCCTGAATTCTGTGTTGGTAAATCGTGCATCAAGTGAGCACATCATCTCTGGGTGTGACCAACACAGGTAAACATTGCCAAACCGCATCTCTAGCCACATCTCTGGCCTGTGTGTCAGGGTTTGTAGAAATAAGGGAAGCATAAAAATCTGTCGCTAAGTGCATGACGGTATCCGGATGAGACTGCAAAACCCCGTCAGAGTCAAAAAGCTGCCTGACACTCTCTCTACTATGTCTGGGACCAAGTGTAGAGAAAAAGTGTTTATTGACTCTCCCTCCCATTTGTATCCAAAAAGACTCCCATGCATGGAAGGCATACTCTGCTCTTTGATCTAGCAATGTCTACAAGTGAGCCCTTGCTGCAGCAAGGCGCTCCTAGATCCAAGCATCTGAGGGTTGTTTCTGCTCCTCCCTCTGCAGGGCTGTCAACTGCCGGTGGATACCGATCTCCCGCTTGAGTACCTCACCTCGCCTAGTACTAGCGACAGAATGATAAAAGTCATTGATACTGGCAAGTGCTATGGCCACATGTGAAGGTGTGGCCACTCCCCCCTGCATGTGAGAAACCCAGATCTCTAAGACTGCAGCTGTGAGAGTATCATCTGTGTATAAGGCGTCGGGGATCCTGATACTGAAAGATCAATCTCTCAGATGGGGCTTTGAGATGGACAAAACTACCGGAAAATGGTCGGAGGTGGAAACACCAGGTGCAATGCAAACTATCCCCCCTCTATCAAGAGCCCAGTCATCCACATAGAATCTGTCAATCCAAGCATGAATAGGCATCTGCACCCTACAGTTCGACCACGAAAACAAGAGTGACTGAGACTAAATATGAAATGCATCATCTGACCAAACATCTCTGCCACTAAATCTGAACAAGAAGGCATCCCAAGCTGCTCTCTCAAGGGAGTGAATACCACCTTCTCTTTCCTCTTTCTTATTGGATGGTGCCTCAACCATGTTGAAGTCACCTCCAATAATCCAAGAATCTGCAATGTCAGCTCTCTCTAAAAAAGAACTCGGTCCCCTCTGTTGTTTGGAGTGTAGAGGTTGAGGAAACCAACCTTACGTCCGTCAACCATAAGCAAAATCCACTGGGCCCTGGAGGGGGTGATGGTACCGTGTCCAATGACTAGAGGGAGGATAGAGTTTGAAACGGATATGCAAGTACCTCCTCTGGTTCCCAAGGCAGGAAGCCAAAACGTCCGGCCTGAAAGCAGCTTACCTGACTTGGAACAATCTCTGGCATCCAGTTTGTGTTCCTGTAGAAAAAGAATGTCTAAAGAACCACCTGACACACCTGGATGAAGCTGATTCCTTATCAGCTTTCTGCGACGGCGATGAGGGATGATGCCCAACCCCTGTATATTCCAACTGGCTATCCTCATCGGCGGGAGGAAGCGGGTTGGAATACCTTACCCGACCTGGTGGCAGAAAAAGAACCCTCTACCAGAGCTGACCTCCTGCCATACACACGAGGTCCAAGGGAAGGAAAGTTCACTGGTGAGAGAGAGAAGGATCTCTCAAAGGGGATGCCAATAACTGGCTCTCCGAAAGTGGAGGGTACAAAATCATCAACTGGGAAGTCAGAGAGGTCCTCAAGAGCGAAAAAGGAATTCCGCTGAGCCACTCTTGGGGAAGGGGCCCGAAGGATTCCTACCGAAGCAGGGAAAGAATGTAAGACCCCTTTCCCTCTGTCAACAGAAGGAGGCACCTATGCTGCGTCCTAATCAAGAAGAGCTGCGGACGAGGTGCCAACAACCTGGGTTGCTGAAGGAGGCACATCCTAATCCTGTGGTGGAGTGGAAGAAGGCTCTTGAACAATAGGCTCCACGGCGGTAGCCTCCCAAGGCTACTGAGGGGTAGTCTCCGGAGCGGCGGAAGTATGATCTGAAGTAGAGGGCCTAACCGCTACCGGAACCCACCGGGAGCCAGACAAAGTGTGGTGTGCAGGAGGGACTCGGGCAGCCCTAGGAGGAGGGGGGGCTTGTGTCTGAGGCGGTGCCTGTGGAGCGATAGGTCCTGCTCCTGATCTCTGTCGTAACCTAATACGAGTTGGTTGCTTTTTTGGCCTCTTCTTCTTCTTTGGGCAATCTCTGGCAAAGTGCCCGGAGGATTTGCAAACCCTGCACTGGTCTCGACGACCTGCAACCTCAAACTTCTGGTGAAAGAATGACCCATCGGGGGTCACTGAAGCATGATGTGGTCATTTGAAATGTTAGGGTCCTCGACAAAGACCCTAACCCTGGGTACCCCATCCATCCTGACCGCCTCAGCAGCTGACGAAGGCTCGCCAGGAAGAGGGGGGATCTCTGCTACCACACCAAACCTCTCGCCAATAACTGAAAGAAGTTGGTGATAAAGTGAAGGTAGACCAGGGAACCTGATGAAGATGGAAACTCCGTGCTTGTCCTCTTCAACTGGGTCAAAGCCCATTTAAAAGGGAAACAAAAAAATCCTCCTGTAGTCTAGAAAGAGAAATCCAGTCTATAGCAAGTCTCTCGTGACATCCGGGGAATCTAGGCACACTTGAAAGAAACCTCGTCCCAACAAGCGTACATCCTTAAGGTGGGGAGCGAGATCCTGAGGAAGCGCCGCAAGCATCCAATCTCTAGCCTGTGATCTAGAGGGGTGGGAGCCATAGATGTGTGCGAAGAGAGTCGTGGAACACTCATGCTCCAAATCCTTTTGCAATTGCTGCAGCTCGTCTTTTGAGAAAGTGATGGTTCTCGCGGCCGGTGTGTGTGGTAACGGATTGACTGAGTCGGTACCCATTCGTTAATCAAGGTGGGAAAGGCTGACTTAAACACACAAAAACTCTGTCGGCTTTCCCGAAGCCTAGGAGACCCCCAAAAGAAAATAGGGATACACCTGATGAAGGGAGAGGGTGAAAGGAGGGAGGGAGAGAGAGGATTGAGCAAGGAGAGGAGGAGTCATCTGAGAGGAGAGAGGGAGGGCAGCAAGAGGGAGAGGGGGAAGGAAGGGGGCAGGAGGAGGAGAGGAGGACGGGAGAGGAGGGGAGGGTAGAGGAGAGGAGAAGTGGAGGAGAGGGGGGGGGAGCAAAGAAACAGCGCGGGGGGGGCTGCAGGGGCGACAGTGCGGGGGGGAGGGGCTGCAGCAATGCACAGGGGAGGGGCTGGCAGCAGCGTGGGGGGTAGGGAAGGGGAGAGAGGGAGGGGAGGCGGGGGGGAGCAGCAGGTAGGGGGGAGGGGAGGGAGGAGGTAGCATGTCACCTCTTGGATGGCTAGTGTCATGACTTACAAGGAGCCTAATGTGGAAGTCATCCCATGAACTCCTGATGTTGCCTGCTGAAGGGTTGGTGTGCTCACCTGTAAGAAGCCCATGGAACCTGATGTGTAAGTCATCCCTTGAATGCCTAATGCCACCTCCTAAAGGGCTGGTGTGTCTACCTATAAGAAACCCGTGGAACCTGATGTGACAATAGGTAGTGTATCCTATGGTTCCACTGGTGAATCATGGGGCACAACCTCCACTGACGTATAAGGAATTGTCAGTCATGGAACCTGAGGTGACCATAAGGAGTCACTGTCACTGTCATGGAACCTAAGGTGATGTATAAGGAGTCATTGTCACTGTCATGGAACCTAAGGTGACCATAGGTAGAGCATCCACATCCACTTGTGAATCATGGGGAACCACCTATCCTGACATATAAGAGGTCACGGCCGTCAAACCTAATGTGACCATAGGTAGAGCATCAAATGCAGTCACCCTAGAGGAATGATTCTGTTGTAGAGGCTGACTTGGTGATTCTAGCTTTGTGGATTCTGTTGTAGATGTTGCTTTGGGCATGGCTCTTTGAGAGCTCTCCGTGTAGAAAGTGGAGAAGAGATTGGTACTACAGGAGTGGAAATTGTACAGGAGGTGCATTTACTCAATGGAGAGGAAAGGGGAGAAGAAGGAATTCAACCTACCACGATGGACAGAGGATTTGCTCGCCATTGTTGGCCCACAAGTGCATGTGTGGGTACCTTTACGCTTGCGGACAGTGATGCGAAAGGTGGAATAGAATAGAGATGCAAAGTCGTAGGGAGTGGTGTGATCAATGATAGGCTTCCAATCTCATCAGCAGGTAACACTGTGGAAAGTTTGAGCTTCGGATAAAGAAAGGGTTTAAATACAACCCTGAGTGCTGAGAGGATTGCCACCTGCACTGTGCCCGCTAGACCCTCTGGATGTTGCCTTACGAGAAGGGTGTATAATCAGAGTCCCTGTGATTAGAAGAATGTGAGTGACTAGAGGCATGCGATAGGTCCTCATCCAAGATGATGGTGATGTGTTTCGAGGATGGAGAACCTTGATCCACTTTTTGTCGTTTGGGCCACTGATTTCCCGATGACACCATCGTAGGCTGGCCTTGGGGAGTCATTGTAGAGTAAAACAGAGCAAAGAGATGGTCTTTGGGCAACCATGGTTTGTACCATTGGCTTTTCACATGCATGAAAGGGCATGAAGAGGGAACTGGCCCAAGAGAAGAGGGGCTCTCAGGATGCCTTAGGAGGGGGGAATGATTCACCAAAAGGGGGCTAGAAATTGCCAAAAAAAGAGGGGCTGAAAGGGCTACAACCACCACGAAGGGGGATGGAGAACACCAGGAGGGGCGAGGGATGTTCAAGGAATAGGGATAAAGGAGGGAAGTGAGAAAGAGAAGGGCTTGAGATGGAGGGAGCAAGGGAATCAAGGAGGCAGAGAATGCAAGGAGGGGGCAGGGCAAGAGCATGTGAAAAGAGCAGGGAGCGGAGGCGAGATGTGCTGATTTGGGGAGGGAACAAGGAGGGGATGATGGAGAGCACCAATTGAGAGAGGATGACTCGCTAAGGGAGGAGATATGAAATCATTGTAGAGAGGGGGGACTAATGGAGAGGCCAAGAAGAGGGAGAAGATGATTTGCCAAAGGAGGGGATGGTTGGAATTCATAGGTTGGCAGGGGCTGATGGATGGCGCCAGGAGGTGGAGATGCAGGGCACCAAGACCGCCAAGAGAAGGGAGGTTGATGGAGAGGCCAGCAGAGGGAGAAGATTACTTGTCAAAGGGAGGGGAGGGCTAGAATTCGTAGGTAGGGAGGCTGAGAGGACCACTAGGGGGGAGATGGATGGCACCAGGAGGGGGAGAGTTGTCAAGAGAGGGGGTACCTTTGCAGGCTAACTCTGTCTCGTACTTGCTCTTCATTTAGCTTTGACGCTTAACCACCTTTCAAGCTCAGCTCCTAGGTTTTAACGTTTGTGCACTTGGCGGCATCTTTACTTCAGCTCCTTCAACCAATTGGCTCACCGTACGTGATTCTACTCTGCTGCAATTCCTTCGCGGCTCCTTTGCATACCGACCTTGACCCTTGTACGTGACATGCTGCATGCTTAGATGATGGCATTGCTCAGTGCTGGTGTGATAACCTCCTAGGTTTCTTCACTTATAGTTTTCTCTGATAACCTTTTCTTCACCGCTAGTTGCTAACAACTACTTCCCCCTTGATCATCCTAAACTATTACGTGAGCTCCCTTGTATCGTAAACTATTACGTGAGCTCCCTTGTACTACTACCCCCTTGAGCACTGCTAGTGGTTGGAATTCATAGGTAGGGGGGGGCAGAGAAGACCACAAGGGGGGAAATGGATGGCTCCATGAGGAGGAGATGGATGGCACCAGGAGGAGGAGATGGAGTGTCTCAGGAGGGAAAGAGTCGCCAAGAGAGGGGGCTGGAATTCATAGGTAGGATGGCTGAGAGGACCACAAGGGGGAAGATGGATGGTGCCAGGAGGAGATGGAGAGCGCCAGGAGGGGGAAAGTCGCCAAGACATGGGGGGGCTAGAAAGCACGGTGAGGGGGTTGAAGGGAGAGGGTGGGTCTTGCTTTTAGAGAGGAGTAGACAAAATTAGCATTCCTTAGCTAAAAATGGCAGTATGCCAGGAGGGATAACATGGATAGGGGTGAGAATCAGTGTTAGGGATGGAGCAAGAGGCTCGCCAAGGGGGTCCATATGACAAAGGGGTGGAAGGGATGTAGAGAGAGAAAGAGGAAGGACAAGGGGTGAAAAGGGAAGGTTGGAAGTAGAGGGAAGCGGTGGGAGGACAGAGGGTGGAAAGAGGGGGTAGGAAGTAGAGAGAGGGTGTAAGGACTAGGGTTGGAAAAAGAAGGTGGTTCGTAGAGAGTAGTGGTGGGAGGACAAGGGATCGTAGAGAGTAGTGGTGGGAGGACAAGGGATGGAGAGGGAATGTTGGATGTAGAGAGAGACAACGTAGTGACAAGGGGTGGAAAGAGAAGGTTTATAGAGAGAAGTGGTGGGAGGATGATGGTGGAAAGAGAAGGTGGGATGTAAGAGAGATAATTGGAAGTGATAAGGGGGAAAGAGAATGCCTAATGTAGAAAGAGACGGGGAGTGACAAGGGGGGGAAAGATAAGGTGTGATGTAAAGAGATGGGGTGGAGTGACAAGGGGTGGAAAGAAAAGGTGGGATGTAAGAGCGACATATTCAGTGAGAAGGGGTGGAAAGAGGTGTGATCTAGAGAGAGGGGGTGGAGTGACTAGGGGTGGAAAGAAGGGGTGGTAAGAGAGACACGTTGAGTAAGAAGGGTTGGAAAGAGGTTTGAAAGACCAATGGCATACTCCTAGGCTCTTGTTGTTGCCAATTGTAAAATTTTCCTATATACAATATTTGTGGTAGAAATGATTTCCATTGCATCATACACATTCTCCGAAAACAATACCTTGATAGCATTTGATGATCGAACATACAAGAAAACCATGTACAGCTGCCCATGATTGAACACCGGTGTCGCCAAATATAGACCCAAAATAGACTACATTTAGCCCTGTGACTTGTTGATTGTCATGCCAAATGCCAATTGGATAGGAAATTTCCTTCTCATATTGAATGGAAGTTTCAGGTTGCTTGGAATGAATGTTACCCTTGGAATGAATATTCTATCTCCAGTATTGGTACCGGTGATAATTTTAGCTTCTAACACTTTTGTGTGAAACTCTTTCCATATGCACAGTCCTTGGTGAGGATTTAGATTGCACAATAAATTTACAAGAGAATTTACTTTCAAAACCAATCGATGAAGGGGTATCCACCACCAAGATCTAGGCTGTTTAGATACTCTATTGCATACAAAAAAGAATCTCCAGTTGAGTTATCCACTGAGTCCGCACTTAGATACTCCTTTTCCTATATGGTGCACAATCCACAACCATTGTAAGATCTCTATACACCCATCCAATCAAGCCTTCCATGCACTCTGTCTCTAAAAGAATTTGTGATGGAATTACAACAGTATCTTCTTTCATATAACTAGTTATTCCATTTCCAATGTCCAAAACCCATTGTATGAACTCTTGCTCGGTTGAATTATTACCATTCCAAAGAACCCACATATTTTGTTTTAGTTTTCAATAGTGTAGTGCATCTCCAAATCCTTGAATGGCATAAAGTAGCATTGACAATCTCGTCTCGTCTTGCCTTTGAAAGCACTGACAAGACTTGCATAGAATCCCTCCTAATAGCACCACCTTTCCACCAAAAAGTTGCTCATTCTGCATGATATCTCTCAATGTTCTATCCAATGCTTCAAATACAAACCGTTGAGTCATGGGTGCCTCATCCCATATTATTAGCTTAGCGAGCTTCAAAACATCTGCAAGGTGATTAGTAACCTTAATATTGCATTTGCTAGTAGCATCCAATTCCAACAGTCTCTTAAATTGTGATTGTACCATGTCCATTGGCTAGTAGCAATGCCGCAATCCCAAAAGATGTGCATGTCAAAGCGATTTGCCCTCCCCGTGCAACTGAGAGAGAAAGCAATTGTAGAGGAAGGTCTTTCCAGATCCTCTTGGACCATTGAGAAAACACACCTCACTACCATCTTTATAGACCCTTGCCAAAATTTGATCGAAGCCAGTCCGTTGGCAATGATTCAAGGTACTATCCATCCGTTGGCCAATTTGTGCTTCTTTTGCACATTAAAAATTCTTTCTTGTTGCAATATACCATTTGTATCTTCTGACAAAGATGATCAATTGACAATATGCATTCTGTCAAAATCTGCCAATCTTCACCCATGCTATTGAAGAATGTGCTCCAAGTGCAATATAGCCTTCTTTCTTGCCACAGCATGACGACCAATTGAATTCCCCATACTTGATTCCAATGTGCTTCTTTTGCAGCATTAAAAATTCTTTCTTGTTGCAATATACCATTTGTATCTTCTGACAAAGATGATCAATTGACAATATGCATTCTGTCAAAATCTGCCAATCTTCACCCATGCTATTGAAGAATGTGCTCCAAGTGCAATATAGCCTTCTTTCTTGCCACAGCATGACGACCAATTGAATTCCCCATACTTGATTCCAATGCATGGAAAAAATCATATGAAAGCTCGGATGAAAATATTTCTCATAAATGACTAACAGACATTGGTTTAAAAAAACCAAAATTATGACAAAAAGGGGTCTCAACTGTGCCTCTTGCATATGCATAAACCAATCATCATCACTTTCCAACAAACCCCTAGCTATGCATGCTGCCTTGAAAGTAGGGTAGACTCGCCTACCAAAAGTACGCAGGTCATCACATGACTTGCAATCCTTGCACACATTAATAAGCAGGTAACAACGACTGCAAGCTATAAAGACATTCAGTGCACCACACGGACCATGGATATGACATTGTCCCAAAATCTCATGCAACTCTGGGAACAATGTTTTATCTACCCATTGTGCACATATACCAATCGATCATAGTGACCGATCTCCATGGGTTTGAAGGCACCTTCTAATATCAACAATATAGGTGAGTGTGACAGACCTCTCTAGTGAAACTCAATCACACCCACATATTCATCTACCTTCCCAAACAAATTATGTTTTGTAACTGACCACATCATAACCTTATGCTTTTGATAAAATGCATGGGTTGTTGAATCTGGGCTGATCTTGCATAGTTTGTCTTAGCAACATCCTTCAGATATTTTGAGCCATTATGGATCATAGGTGAATGTGATAAATAAATCTGGTTTGCCCTTTTTTCTCATAATTATCATTGCATTATGGTATAGCTGGTACATATATCAAGGTCCTCCCACCATAAAAGTAGATGGCAACACAAATCTATGCCTTGTAGCATTGCCCAGCACAATACGTGCCCCATCGGCCACATTTACCACGTTTATAAATCCTTGATAGACTTCTGCACGGAAAGAAGCTTGATTGCTTCATATCCACACCAACCTAGACTCTTCTACGCTATTATATGCATCAACCATGTGTTGCAATACAGTAATCTCCCCCACGTAGAAGACATGCATTTGTATCATATCTCATGTGCAAACGGTATGCATACTAGTACTATCTCTGGGTGACACAGTTTTGTCCCCGTATCTCATGCAGTGATATGTGATTAGGAATATCAGTATAGGGGATGTATAGATGTCTACCATCCTCTCCCCGAGGAAATCAAAGAGCAAACATGAGTGGCATGTATGATCGATGCAAATTAGATATTCTAGTTGCAACCCCATTGCGGCTTAAAATCTGAATGTCTCGATTTTCAACATCGAAGTCATCCCCTTGTCCTAGCATGATTGCTGCAACCTCACTATCCATAGGTGCCAAGTACTACCTTGAGGTCTAGCGGCTCTCACAAATAACCATCCTCAAGTTTGCATGTGGATTTGTTCTTAGCACTTGCCTCGTAGCTCCAATGCAATGGCATATGGATTGCACTCATGCATCATCCTTTGCAACAACTTCAAAATGCTTGGATCCTAACCAGGCATCCCATCCAAACGGTGTTGTAGTTCATTATCTGTATCGTATACATACAACTGTGCCAAACATGGCATCTCTTGCCTAGCCTCATCAGGCAACAAATTTTCGACCCATTGATACACACTACCATGGACTCAAAAGGTATGTATACCCTATTCCTAGAGAAAATCTGATCAACATGGACTCCCAACGAGACAAATATCATCACACTACTATAATCCCTAATGTTCTTCTTTAAAAAATTTCTTTTAGCATCATTTTTGTGCAGTAGAACTGTCAAAATATCTGGTAGCTCTTCTCATGGCAACAATGACACACGACCAACTTTACAAATAACAAAGCTTTCCCACAACCTGATGCATATGTATTCATGTCTTTTGTTTCCACAATTGAGCAAGGCAAAGACTGCATGTATGATTCATGGATTCAGAGTACGTGAAAAGAAAGAGTATAATAGAGTAGTGGATATAGAGATGGGTGCTCTACATCATCCCTTAATGAAAATAGATGCAAGATAGAGAGGCTCTCGCCTGCACCTAAAACCACATCCTTGTTGTGAACAACATGTTTTCATGCTCTTGAATGACCAGGGGCCCTGGTTGTAGCCATTTGAGTAGTTGTACCTATTATTGAGGCATGTACTGCATTTCTCTTACCCACATCGTGTTGATGCACATTTGCTGAAGAATCTATTACATTTCTTCCACCAGCATACTGATGCATATTCAATGCACCATCAAGGGGGAATGTGTATTGTGTTAATCCCAAATGGAGAAGAATCCCTTCTTGCATCCACCTATTCTCCCCCACTACTAATTGCAGTGCAGAGGATGGTCTGTTCTTCAGAAAGACTTACAATGTGCCTCGCGTGCTAAATGCAATAAAGTTCTTGTATTGAGGCCTATTGAATTTTTTGCATTGCATGCTACATCATTGTGTCCATGCATTTGATTCTGTTATCTACAATGAGGGATTTTTGCATTCGTAGATTCCGCAGTTGTCTGCATGCTTCTAGTACCTTGTGTTTTCAACATTGTTCTTTGTTTAGCATGAGCACGATGGGCCCTCTGTGTTGAATCCAAAATCTTCTCCTTTGATACCTTACTGAATGTAACCTCTCTTATATCCCTTTCACCATCTTTTTTTTATGAACACAACTATATATACCTCATTCTCCATCTCTCTCTCTCTCTCTCTCTCTCTCTCTCTCTCTCTCTCTCTCTCTCTCTCTCTCTCCCCCTCTCTCTCTCTCTCTCTCTCTCTTTCTCTCTCTCTCTCTCGCTCTCTCCACACACACACACACACACACACACACACAAACACAAACACACATAGATAGATCTTTAAATATTTATACACTCATGCAAGCACACATACATACTCTAGCACATGAAACACATATGATTCTATGCATGCAATAAAATTCATCTCCATATACACATATAAAGCATACACATATAAAGTGTTGATTCCTTGGAGATGTATGAGGGATTGTATCTCTATGTTTGTGTAGATGCAAGCTTACTATACATGCATGTCTACTTGTATGCATGTCCATGTAGAAACATGTACATGTGTATGCATGCGATTGTGCATTCCATAGATTTGCACGCATGTATTTATATGTGTCTTTCGGTGTCTCACTCACATATAACCATAATCCGTCATTCATCCATACATTTGCATCTATAACCCAAAAATCAAGGCTAACCATCTCTTGAAATGATGCCTACATAATTGAATATATGATACACCAGTTAAAGTAAATTAACAAATAAAATTTATGAAATTAAATTATGTAATTTAACCCAGCTCCATAGTGTGGGATTTCCCCCTAGGAAAGCATAGTTCTAAGCTCAATTCTTCATAGGCTAGATTATTATGGTGGTTGCTCTATCCTATGAAAAATTTGACCCCCTTAGATGGTATCCACTCAACCAACTACATAAGGATCTATTCCTCAACAAAGGAAAAATACCCATGCATCATGCTCTAACGATGAGACAATTGATGAATTTCAATCCAATGTGCCCCAAGGAAGCAAAGATTTAGAAAGCAAGAAGCATGGGCAAACAAAGCCATATTTTTTCCATCTATCAAAAACTGAGGGTTGACCATCTATGCATCATATAGTGTCCCATAACCAAGCTTGAGTGGGCCACCATCTTTTGCTAGGTGTAAAGCTCATATTTTGTCAACATATAAACAAAATACAATACCATATGTGTGTGTGTGTGTGTGTGTGTCTTCAGCCTGCACAGAAAGAAGCATGTTATCCCATTTCTGTCTTTCCGATGATAGCATATGAGATCTTGAAGTGGTGTTATCTCTCGACAGAGGGAAATTATTAAAATCTCCACAGATAAATGCATTGGATCTCCATGGATATTTACTTAAAGAATCCCATAAAAGAGCCCTCATGGTAGAGGTCTGGGAGGCATAGACTGATGCAAACTCAAGAATGTCACCATTGACATTACATTGTATGACTATCCATCGGCCACTGCTGTCATTGAATGCTAACTGAAGCTCCAGCTCATGTCTAACCATTATGCATACGCCTAAGTAGGTAGTGGTACCAGCATAATATATATCATAGCCGCCAAAGTGATCATGATGACCAGCCTTAGAGTGTTGATTATGCTCTTGCAAACAAACAATATCTGGCTGCATTTTATGTACATAATTCCAGAAAAGCCTACACTTTGAGACATTGCAGAGGCTCTGTACATTGTATGTAAAGCACTTAAGTGTTTGATGCATGAAGAGATATATACAGGAAGTATAAGTATGAAACAAGATATCAGAGAGGCAAAGCCTCTGCCTACATGGGTTGCATGCCTTCATGATCCATGAAAGATATAGCATTCTCCCCTTCTTCGAAATCACATATGGGGATGGCCTTCTTCAAAACCCCCACCCAATTTTGAAGGACAGGAGCTGAAGTGGAAGCTTGTCCTAGTGAGGGAGAAGAAGCATCCCTTGCCTTTGCATGCCCAGGAGGACATGAATTATGCTTGGGATAGTTTTGTATCTCGTATACAGAATGTTACTAGGGAGTATGGAAACTGGCACATGGCTACATGGAGGAATGAGGTCAAATGGGCAAAAGGACAGCACAACAATTGATTGAATTTTCACATTTAAGGCCTCTCTCTGAATCAAAAAATGATTCCCTCTCACAAGCCTGGATCAAACTGACTGATAATGATCAGAGGAAATTGCATAAATGGCAGATTAGAGCAAGAATGAAGCCCCTCATGGATAAGGGCTGCTCATCAAAAGCCTTCTTCCAGGGCCTACATGCTACTTGAAAGAAAAACTCATGTCTAAGGGTAAGGAAGCTAGATGGCTCTTGGACGCACTCTTTCTCTGATCTCCAAGATGAATGCCAAAATTACTTCCAGAAATTGTTCTCTACCCCTGGCTCCCCATCAAAATCAAATGACTGATGCGAGGACTGAATTTCTTCAATATGTTTCTGAGATAGTGGAAATGGATGATGCTCTTACATTCGAGAGACCTTTTACTGACACAGAACTTGATAATGCATTGTCCCATCTCGGCAAATACAAGTCCCCTGGCTGGGATGGTCTTACGATGGAATTTTATATTTCTTTTTGGGATGATTTGAAAGATGTTCTCTTACAAATGATCAATGTTGCCTGGCAAGAAAATCAATTGCCGCACCTTTGGAAGCATGGCATAATCAAACTTGTGCCTAAAAAAAATCTGTGTGATCATATGTCAGATTGGAGGCCTATTACTTTGATGCCTATAGTTTACAAACTCATTGCCAAAATGATTGTGTATAGGCTTCATGGGATACTGAATGCGGGCCTTCATCCTCATCAGTATGGGTTTGTGCCGTGAAGACAAATCCATGACAATATTTCCAATGCATTGACTGCAATTGAATATGCTAAGTACTCGAATCAAGATGTGCTCATATTGCAGGTAGATATCACTAAGGCATTTGACACTGTTCAATGGGATTTTATCTCTCAAACCATGACAAAGTTGGGCTTTGGTCCCAAGATAGCAAATGCAATTTATTGGCTTTATTCTGGCTCTACCTCTCAGTGCATTCTTGGGAGTCATCTATCTTGGTCATGGACATTGGGTAGATCAGTCAGACAGGGCTGCCCCCTTAGTGCTCTCTTCTATGCCATTGCGACCCATCCCCTCTTGATGTATCTTGATCATCTTACAAACACAAGACAGATGACTGGTCTTAAAATCCGTGGGGCTGCATCTTTTTTGGCACAGGCATATGCTGATGATTCCTTCTTTATGCCACAGTTTTCTCCCCAGGAAGTCCGCATGCTTATGACCACATTATCATTGTATGGATTAGTAGCGGGATTGCATGTCAACTTTGACAAATCCAAATTGCTTCCCCTAAAACAATGTGACTAGCATTCTATTCTCTGGCCAGGTCAGGTAGTGCATTCTAAAGATGTAGTCAGGCATTTGGGATATCCTATAGGATGGCATATCACCAAGAAGCAGCAGCTAAAATGGATCTTCCAAAGACTTCAACATAAATTGGAATATTGGAAAATTTCTACTTGGCCACTTCATGTCAGGCTCAAAATAGTACAGTCTATTGTAATGTCTTATGTTCAGTTCTTTCTGCCTTTGCTACATTGGTCCTCTAGGGATATTTCAGCCTTTATGTCTCAAGCTATGGAGCTATTATGGAGGACAAAACCTACTGTGAAAGCATTGAGACTACTGAAGATGGAAATGGTGTGCTCTCCTAGGATGCATGGAGGTCTTAATGTTCTCAATATCAAATATCATGTACTTGCAAGGAAGGCGACTATGCTCCACACTTTTTTCCGTCAACAACAGCCATGGACTTGTATGATAGCATCCATGTGTGTCAACATGAGGACATCTGCTTGTGGCCATTGGACTACTGATCATTGGGAGGTTGTCATTGGGAGATTTGTAGGGAAGATTCCTGGCTGCCCTTTCTCTACTGCTCTGATACTGGACTGGAAACAAGTACTTTCTAAGGTCAAATGGGCTCCTGATAATCGCTCGGGGACAAACTCAATGAGGAAAGAAAGTATTCATTGGAGTGCCATCTTTGACATTCCACTTGCTTTACAGGAACCTGTTCGGGCATATAATCTCATGAAATTGGGAATTAGATACATCAATGATGTGGTAGATGATCAGGGCTATGTCTTATCTTTTCCTCAGGCCACTGCCTCTTATGCATTGGGAATGCATCATAGGTTGATATGGAAGAAAATCGCTGATCTCTTGCATCCTTTTCTACCTATTCCTCCTGTGGCTGACACAGACAGGCTTATGGATTAGCAATTACACCCCTCTGCTATATGCTCTCATCCTATTCCTCTGCCTGTTTTGACCTCCATCAAAGCCTACAAGCTTCTTCAGCCTACCCCATGGATTCATCAATATGCTAATACTTTGCGGCATATCAGGCAGCCCCTTTCATGGTGGCGGAAGAATCTTCGAATATTATGGAGGTGTAAAATGCCTTTGAAACAAAGACCTTTTCTTTGGAGATGCATGACCGGCACATTGTCAGTGGGAATCACACTTGCCAAACGTCACATTGCACCATCCACATGCTTACGGTGTCAAGCTCCATCAGAGACTGTCCCTCATTTGCTTTGGCACTGCCCGTCTTCTCGGAACCTCCTTGGGAAAATTTTAGATCATCTTTGCCTCCGTTTTCCGAGTCACAGATTTGGGAAACTTTTTTGGTTATTTGGCAGATTTAGGAGGTCTTTATCTCAATACTCACTATTTCTCTCATGGGTGAGATATTGGGCTCTTTGGACAATCTGGGATGAGCATAATTTGGCATACTTGGGCCGCCAGATTCACAAGTCATATGAATCTTTCAGAGCCTCATTGCGGCAATCTTTATATGATGCCTGCCATGAGGGTAATATACATGCTTCTTGCATAGAGCTTTTCTTTTTATGCTTATGATCTTTGGGATACTCTCCATTTTGGAGACTTCCCATTTTGTAAAGTTATGAGAATATAAATACAATGCACTGGATTTTACCAAAAAAAAGTGTGTGTACAGAGAGAGAGAGAGAGAGAGAGAGAGAAGAGAGAGAGAGAGAGAGAGAGAGAGAGAGAGAGAGAGAGAGAGAGAGAGAGAGTCTGGCTCGATCCAATGTTCCCTAAGGAAATATTAAATTAAGAAAGCACAATGCATGTGTAAATGAACCAAGGTCTTTTTTATGTCAATCAAATATCAATGCATGTATGCAAATGCAAATGTACAACCAATTATGTAAATGCATGATTCACTACATTACATATGCATACATGTCAACGTGTTTACATGAATTTTAAATGATGGAAGTCATTCTACTTTCATTGCATTTGCTATATTTTTATGTATAAAATGTTATTACATATGCATCTATGCTAAATTTTAAATTTTAACAATTTTAAAATTTTTATTCATTGAATCATCCTATGTATTGAAACATATATGCATTGAACCGTATCAAAAGAATCAAAGAATTTGCAAATGATAAGGAACAAACATCACCTACCTGAGTAAACAAAAGTAGCACACAAAAGGTAGTGGAGGTCTAGAAACCTAGTGAGCTAACAACCGTATGGAGCACCTGCCAAAAAACAAAATCACAAGAAAAAAAGAAAATTTCATTGAACTATATATGCTTTAGTTTAAAGGATACATGCAATGAATAATATGCACAAAATAATTTGCCGATGCCATGAACATGAGCACTGATACATATGCACTTGTATATATGCATATATTTAGAGGATCACATCCCCTTGGAAGTCCTGAATTTGTCTAAAGCCTTTGTGGTTTTTTACAAATACTTTTTTCATTTCATCTCTTATCTTTTATAAAACCACCCTCAACTTTCCTACATGGTTTTGGTTGTCTTATGCAACGTTATGTACCTAATATGTTTAATATCTTTAGACCAATGTACTGCTAGATAGAAACATAATCTATCTTGGTTTATGAGATACATTAGTTTGAGTAAATTTATGAAAATATTTGACTTAACCTAGCCCAATATTGTGGGATTGTCCCCTAGGAAAGGGCAATTCTTAGCTCGAATATTTTCAAGCTAGATTATTGTGGTGGTTGCTCTATTATGATTCAATTAATGGTTGACACCTAGCAAGCTAACGATTGAATGGAGAGCCTACCAAAAAAACAACCAATGAAAAGAAGGAAAGTTCATGAACCATATATGTTTTTATTTAAAGCATATGCACAATAAGTGTGTAATGAATCATATGTATAAAGTGATTTTCTAATGCCATTACACACATATGCACTTGTGTATATGCATATATTTGGAGGATCACATTCCCTTGAAAGGCCTAAATTGTCTAAATCCTTTTTGGTTTGTTACAAATAGATTGCCCATTGCATCTTTCAACTTTCCTAAAAGCACCGCTCAACTCTCCTAAATGGTTTTGGTTGTCTTATGCAAAGTGATGCACCTAACGTGTTTGATATCTTTAGTGCCAATGTATTGCTAGATGGAAACATAATCAATCTTGATTTATGAGATTTATGAAATTATTTGATTTAACCTAGCCTAATAGTGTGGTATTATCCCCTAGTATAGGGCAATTCCAAGATTGAATATTTGTAGGCTAGATTATTATGGTGGTTGCTCTATTGTAATTCAATCATGTGAAAAATTTACCCCCCTTAGATGGTATCCAATCAAGAAACTACATTGGGATCTTCTTGGGTTCAAATCCTACTCTTTAATAAAAAGAGAGGAGAGGAGAGGAGAAGGAGAAGAGAAAGAGAAGAAGAAGAAGAGAAGAGAGAGGGGGGGCACGGGATCTGTTGTTACAGTTTTGCAGAAACTTAGAAAAATTGTCTACGATCAGAAGACGTAGCAGCCCAAAAAACTATCGCGTAGGTGAACACAGTAGATGCACGAAGCAAAAAAACTGTCCACAACCAGAAGGCGCAAGAGCTCAGAGAACTGTCGCACGGGTGAAGACAGTAGACGAGCGAATCGAATGCGCACGCAGGAACTCTGAAGGAGCACAGATGATACAATTCTGTAGATGTGACCGGTATGAGCGGAAGATTCGTCGGCTAGAATACACGTAGGAAGAACTATGAGCAGAAAGTAGGCAGACTAAAAGTGCAGAAGCAGGGAGGTTTTGTAGCCGTAGATATAGGGAGGCACACAGTTTAGAGGTGCAAAAGAAGAGAACTGTGTACAAAAGAGGCCGCAATGCTGCACCCAGTCGTAGGAGTAACAGATTTCATACCACTAGCCGTGGAGATTTCGATCCCATCAACCACACCATTACTATTAGCCAGAAAAGAAATCAGGACCAGAGGCTAAAGGCTAAGCATGGCGATGCTCGAGGGCCATAGAGGAAAGGAGATCGTGAGGGCAAAACATTATCATGGGAGGGGAAAAGGAATTAGAAGGGGAGGAAATGAAGAGGGAGGCTATGACACAAGGGGAAAGGGAGAGGGGGAAGAGAAGCATGTACATGATAGGAGGAGGAATGTAAAGATGGAGACATCAAGGGAAGAGGACCATACTTTATTTGAAAGAAAGGATGAGAGGGAAATATCAAAGTACTAGCTAGGTGGCTTTACAAGAATGAGCGTGTCTCATCAAGGAATAGCCCCCTCCTTTTATAGCCAAAAGAGGGGGTCTCTCCCAATTAATGCATCCTCCCACATGCATGGTGTATGTGGAAAAGTCTCCCATGTGGGCTAGGTAGTTACACACTCTCAATTGTATGCGACAACCCTTTGCCTCAATTTTCCACATAAATCAAGCCCCATATCTCAAGTCTATGATACTCCCTTGGTCTCTTCCCAATTTTATAATATGTTCAAACCTCTAGGAGGGCAAGTGGCACAAGGAATCTTGCCACCTCATCCTACTTTCCCCATTATTTAACTTGCTCTCTTGGACCTTCTATATCTCCCCCACATGGGCCTATCCTATATGGAGGGAATAACCCAATATTTTATCCATCTCCACCTATTTTATATTACTTCTCCCATGGACTTTGAGCCATATCTCACTAAATGTAGCCTAGGTGGAGGGGTGGTACATGGAGGAGCCATGCCACCTTATATTTTATAATATTACTACCATGGATTATGTATATCACACCTTATGGATCCTCTTACGTGGAAGGGTGGCACATGGTCATGCTCTGCCACCTCCCTGGGCCCTATGCACACCATATTGTATTATACTATTGCCACATATACAAACACACACACATAAAAAATGCTTAGACAATTTTATCCATAACAGTGTTCACTTTCTCTTGTTGCCTTAGACCCTCGAGAATGTGTGTGTGCATGTGTGTGTGTGTGTATTCACTTTCTCTTGTTGCCCTAGGTGGTAAATAAAAAATCTGTGTCATAAAATATGACCATTAATTGAAACACAAATGGCAGACAAATAAGAAAGCTTATCTAGCTAAAAACTCAAGGTTGACCATCTCAAGAAAATATGTCTATATAAATGAATGTATTAAAATGCAAATCCATAAACATTTATGTGAATGCATGATTTATTAAATTACATATGCACACATGTTAATGTTTATGAATCCATCTAAAAATTTGACACATGTGCAATGATACATATGAACTTGTATATAGGCATATATTTGGAGGACCATATTTCCTTGCAGGCCTAAATTGTATAAATCCTTTTTAGTTTGTTACATACACTTTGCACATTGCAACTCCCAGCTTTCCTAAAAGCACCCCTCAACTTTCCTACAGTCTTGGTTTTCTTATGCAAAGTTATGTACCTAACGTGTCTGATATCTTTAGTGCCAACGTACTACTTGATGGAAACATAATCAATCTTGGTTTATGAGATACATTAGTTTGAGTAAGTTTATAAAATTATTTGTTTTAACGTAGCCCAATAGTGTGGGATTGTCTCCTAGGACAGGGCAATTCTAAGCTCAAATCTTTGTAGCCTAGATTATTGTGTTGGTTGCTCTAGTGTGATTGAACCCCCTTAAATGGTATCAAATAAAGCAACCAGATAGGGATATATTTTGAAACAAAGAAAAAATGGCTCTATTAAATTACCCATGCATCATGCTCTGACCATGAGACAATTGATCAATTTGATGACATGGGAAAATTTTCACCCCTTACACTCAGGAATGACTCTCTGTCTGTCTCTCTCTCTCTCTCTCTCTCTCTCTCTCTCTCTCTCTCTCTCTCTCTCTCTGGGTCTTCACATTCTCTTGTTGCCCTAGATGGCAAACCAAAAATCCATGTCAGAAAAAATGACCATTATTTGAAACACAAATAGCATACAAATACAAAAGCTGATCAATCTAAAAATGCAAAATTGACCCAAATAAGAAATGTCTATATGAATGAATATATTAAAATGGAAATCCATAAGCATTACATAAGAATTTATATGAATGAATGATTTGTTACATTACATATGTATACATGCTAATGTTTGTGAACCTATCTAAAAATCCACGACATGTCGAAATAAAAATGCATCATATGTGTTGAAAGGAATCATATATGGATTGAACCAAACGCAAAAAATATAAAAATTTGTGTATATCTTAAATAAAACAAAAATGGCAAACAACAATCCATAATTCAAATATTAAATCTAGCTTGCAATGCTATAAATATACTTCAAACGAAGCTGAAATGCTTAAAAATATTATTCCCATAAACAAAACTATATAAAAATCATTTCAAAATAGACACAAAAAGCTTGTCCTACTAAATAACTTTGAGAATGGCCCAAGTATGAAAATTCCATAAAAGGATTTTGGGATCCTTTACAAAAAATGGTATAGAAGTCCCATGAGTATCTCAATTTTCATGGGTTGCAATCTACTCTAGTTTATGACTCATTCTGGTCATCAAAGCTATTAGCCTATTTAAACCAACTTTAAACATTGACACCTTAGTATACATAGTATACAGTAGGTGAATTTGCTCTTTCAGCTTGTCAACTTGTAGTTTGCATCCCTTCTCACATACAACTGACCCTTCTCCACCTCTCGCTAGAAGTTGTTGCATGCACTGATTGGTGTCCTTCATGCTATTCTCAATTTGAGGAATCATCTAGGGAATTCTCCCATGTCCCTTGTTATTCACTCCATGACCATTTGAATGGATTTCTCCCCATCATAGGGAGGTTAAATATCTTGTGTTCATTGCACATATATTTTATTAGACTCGCACATGTGTTGAAGGGACTTTAAAGGACGTGCAATAGAGAGATCATATTTCCTCAAAGATGATAGGATGTCTATTGGTTTACCAGATGGTACAGGCCCGTTAAATTTGTACAAGATGGCAGTAGGTGAAGTGAGGCATCGAATATAGAGGGTGAGAGGCTCATAGCGCTGGGCCTAAGGGGTTTTTCCCAGTTCCTGCTTCACCGTCTCTAGTGCTGTGTCCTCATAAAATCGCTTCAAATACTCTGGACCAAGAACCAGGTCTTTCCTTGGTAGAAGGTCCAGCACAAGCACGAGGTTGTTGGCACCGGTTTGGATAAACTCAAACAAGAGATGAGGGGCATCTGTGTCTGTGTTAATCATCCCAATCGATGTTGCTATGTTCAAAGATCCAAAGGGCAGGTTGCAATGTAGCATGCTCGATTGCATGGGTTGAAGCCCCCCCCAGTTCTAGGTTGTTTCATTATAACAATAGTGTGACATTCATGGTTGGACTTAAAATGCCTTGAAGACAACTTGGGTGCCTAATTAGTCTCCACCCTTGCAACTGGTTTCATTGCACAAAGGCTTCACGGATCACGAAAGGATGACAACACGTCAAAAATTGTCGAAGTGTCTACTTGTAGCTCGCTTCATTGCATGAAGGCTTCATCGTTCATGAAAGGATGACTCCCAATGCTAAAAGATGCCTCATCAGCATTTGGTATAGTGATAGAAGTCATCTTTGCAACTACATCTAAAACAAAATACAAAAACATTTTCAAGTATGTATTGACTCAATTGTCTAATTGGATTAGACTCAAGGCTTTAAATATTGGGACAACTCAACTATGATATAGTTTGGAGAATGCAGTCAACTAACATACACGTAGAGGGGCACTTTGATTTATGTGTTGACTGAATTATTTGATTGCATATTGTGATGCCAAATTTTGATATTTTTTATTTGGCATTGGTATTCTTTTTCTCTATGTTTGATAAGAGTTTGAGTATCAAGTGATAGCCTGGCGGCTCTCAGTCATTTCTATTTTCTAAGATATCATATGGGATTGAGAAGATAAATGGAATGGATCATTGTAAATACCATGGGTATGAATGATAAATACCTTGGTATGGGGTGAGAGTTATTTGTGTATGGGATATTATGGGGTTTTTAGGAAATAGGAAGAGTGAGTCATATAAAGAGGTGGGCTCATGTCCATGTGTTCCAATAATACAAGGGAGGCCACATGCCAAGTGTGTGGAAGTCATGTGGAGGAGTGTGGAGCTAAGAGAAATCCTTCTAGAATTCCTATGTGGAATAAGGAGGATGTGGACATATGGAAAAGAGAGGTTCCCTATGGGCTCCATGTGGGAAGACTCTTGACTTTCTCAATATTTTAAGAGTCTTGAACATCTTTTGATGGGACACATGGCAAGAGTATCCAAAAAGGACATGGATGGTAACATACGAGCTTATGTGATTGATGGGGAAAGGAATCTACAGGCAGCAATTGTAAATGGGTGAAGGAGGGTGATAAAATCTCTATAAAAGGAGCCCTCCTCTCCCTTGTTCATTATCTCTTCCACCATTAGGCCTCATGTTGCTGTAGCTTTAGTCTTCTCAAGCCTCTTCCATGAGCCTTCTCTCCCTCTTGTAGATATTCTCTTATGTAGACTCTTAAGTCCATCTCTCTCTAGTTCATTCTCTCTCTATGAGTAGTCTTGGAGCTTCCGCTCCCTCTTGTATGTATGAAAACTCTTCTTCTCCCTTGTGTTTATAGTATTTTTAGTTGCATTGGACTGGAGTCTCACTCTATTGACAATGAAGATCACTTCATATTCCCTCTCTTGAGTCTCTCTTCCCTTTTCTTTCTTTCCAAGCCTTAAAAGTTCTTTCTATTTGGCTACTCATTGCATGCACATGGTCCATCCATTTCCCGAGCCACTAAGGGAGTTACTTAACCTCTTCTAAGTGAAATATATGAGTGGTGGATCGTTGATGAAGGTGGAGTCTTGAGGGAGCATCTTGCTCGGGCGAAATTAGCATGGGTGGAGGGTAATTTTTATGACAGTTTGACCCCCTGTTAGTGTTTTGCCCATAACTTTCTGCTTAGTAGTCCGATTTTGATGAAACTTATATCAACACGAAGCTCTCTTCAAGTCGCATGTATCTATATAATTAGACCTTGAATCAAATACTATAATAAAAAGTTATGATTCTCTGTGTCTGACAATTTATTTTCATGATAGTTTTTATCCCCGTCTAGTAAATTGCCCATAACTTTCTAGCCGCTTTTTTGTTTTTTACAAAACATATATCAGCATGAAGCTCATCTCAAGGCACATCTCTATATGTGTTTGAATCTTTGATATCATGTATTTACTAAAAGTTATAGGCCTTTGTGTCTAATGATAGTTTGCAGAGTATTTTGGGCTAATTGTAAAGGTATCTATGAAGGAGGTGCAATGTTACCTTAGGACCTACCCATGCGACCTAATTAACCCCTTCAAACTCCTCGATATATCAGTTCATGTCATGTTGAGTCAGAAGATCATCTTTCAATAATGTATCACTCTTCTCTTTGGTGCAGACCGGCGGCTTGCTAAGATTATGGCCTCCATTGATCCTTTCCTTCTCCCTATGCTTGAGTACAACATCACTTGGGATGTTACCATCTTCATTCTCATCTAAGGGAGGAAAGTATGGTCTGGTCTCTTGGTATAAAAGCTTCTTTTTAATATCCCTTTCTCAATGATAAATATCTCTATCACTCAGTTCAAAAGCAGTAGGAAGTGAAGAGGTGTGTGAAGTTTATTACCCCCAACTTCATGTCACATCTTTTGGTGGAGATGCCAGGTACATTTGGTATTGGATTCATCCCACCTTACTTAACGGTCTCGGGTGTACTTGATTGCATGTTATGCCTAGTATAGGCATGTGTTTTCTGATGTGTTAAACAAGATGCCTGGAAGAACTCTGTTAGAAGAGATTGCATCCATTTAAGAGAACTAGAAGATTGTGAAGGTGATGCTCAAGCTATTCGCACGGTCATCATGATCATATCCTTTATGTTTCCACTCTTGAATATGTTGGTGAATCGACAATGCTAGTAGTAGGCATAATGATAGATTGGGGATTGTTTCATGCACTGGCAGCTTGGTGACAAGAAGAGTTGAGTCTTTGGGTAGTTTTTGACTATAACAATGGAGTGGTGATTCTAAATGCTTTCAACCTCTTTTTCTATGTAAATGATGAAGAGTACAATATCTTGAAGCTATTATGTGCACTTCCAATTGTGAGAAGGGTGATTCTTAAATGCATGTATACACAATGTTTTCATGGTGGTGGTTGGTCACTTATTTTTGAAGATTTTATTGAGGATCATGTTGTGGAGGGTTTTTAACAAGTGGTTATGCATAATAAGTTGGTCTTGGTTAACTAAGGCTCTATGGGAGCTTGTTTGGGATATCATTTGGATCTTGGCTTTTTTTTTTTTTTTTCATCATGAGATTTTGGTATACTAAGACCCAAGGGAAAGACCCAGAGTATGATCTTCGGGATTTTGTTCGAGGATGCTGGCTTTCTGGATGGTCCATGAAGGATCGCGGGCCGAGATTTTACCTGATTTTCTTGAAGATGTAGCCTTGAGTTGGCATGAGGCCTTTCCAAACTCTACCAAGGAGGACTGGGACTAAGTGGTGGCTATAATGAAGTAGAGATTTGGGGAAGCGAAGTCCCCAAATGCTTTGATGTTGCAGTTGGACCAGTTCTATGAAGGAGAGGGTGAGATGGCCTCTGCGTTGGAAATTTGATATGAAACTTTATGGACAAAGTATGAAAGGGTAGCTTTGCGAGCTATGGCATTTGCATCATCGACCCCTCAGAGTCTCGTAGGGATGGAGCACTTAAAGATGAGCAAATTTGTTATGGCTTTGGAGCCTCGTCTTCGCTCAAAAGTAATGAGTAAAGATATAACAACATACATGGAGGCACTTCGCATTGTGACCAAGAAAGAAGCTTCTCTAAAGATCGAATTACCTTTTGTGTCTTCAACAACTTTAACTTCTTAGGTGGAGGTAATGGAAACTCCTCAGGTACCAAAGTCCTCTGAGTTAGATCATAATATCTCCCAATTGATGGCAGAGTCTGTTGATTTGAAATTGCATTTGGTTAATGCATGACAACCTAGAGCACCAAAGAGTGAGGATAGGCCTCGAGATAAGAGTGGGGTCACTTGCTATGAATGTAATGAAAAAGGTCACTATCGCCCTGAGTGTCCTAGATTGAGAAAGAAAGAAGAAAAACAAGTATCCTTGTTAGAAGCTTCTTCAGGGGATGAGGAAAGAGAGGTAATGATGGCTAAACGGGGGCATGGTAAAGCAAAAGAAGAAGAAGAAAAGAAGGAAGAAGTAGATGAGGAACATCAGGAAGAGGAATGCCGTAGTAAGTAAAAGAAGGCATCTAGAAGGAGAATTAGCTAGTCAGACTTTCCTTTAGGACAAGGTAGTGGAAGCTATGACTTGTTGTCTAACCTTAAAGAAAAGAAAGCTCATATCACCTTTGGTCAATTAATTACTTTGTCTCCAAAACTACAGAAAGAATGGAGAAAGCTAGCAAGCAAAAGAGTGTCAAAGAAGAAAAGTTCCATTCCTATTGTTCAAAAGGTAGATATAGATGTTGGTGATGATGTACCTGTGGTTGATGTGATCATTGATGGTCAAGTGATTTCTAATGTTTACATTGATGGAGGTGCATCGATTAATGTCATGAGTGAGAAGACCATGATAGATGCTGATTTAAAATACTTTAGTACTACCTCTCCTTATCACGTCAAATTGGCTAACAACACTAGGGTAAAGACCTTGGCAGTTGTGAAGAATCTAGAAGTGGACGTATGTGGAATTTCTGTGTTGACTACTTTTCAAGTGATCCCTACCAAGCCAGATGCACGTGCCTATCCTTTGATTTTGGGAAGGCCTTGGCTACGCAAGGTGAAGGTTGTTCAAAAGTGGGATACTGGAGAATTGATTTTGCAAGGAAATGATAAGAAGGTGCGCTACAACATCAGAAGCCATAAAAAGGAAGTTGTCAAGGAGGAGTCTTCAACATCAGAGAGTTCGATTAATCGATGAAGAAGAAGAGACAAGGTGTAGCTTCGAGGAGTCTAGCTCAGAGCATGAGGTGAAAGCAGTGGCCCTTGGTCTTTGTCTTGGTGCTAATCGGATGAGTCAGGAGGGAACAAGGTGATAGTACAAGAAAATCCTGTAGAGACAATTCATGTGGAGGATGTGAAGCACACTAAACGACACCAACGCAATGAAGAGCTTCTTGGTGATTCTTTATCAGGTAGTGAGAAGCTCCAGTACTTGGATATGCTAGATGATTTTCCATATCTCTTTGCAACAAGCTATTCAAAGGTTTGACCAGTCTCTCTTGTGGAGCACAAGATTGAGTTGAAGCCAGAAAGCAAGCTAGTTGTGCAACGCTTAAGGCGATTGGGAGTGATCCAAGCTGAGGCACTAAAGAAAGAGGTAACACAACTACTTGAGGCAGGATTCATCTTTCCTGTTAATGATTCAGAATGGATATCTCCTGTAGTTGTCACACCAAACAAAAGAAATAAGTGGTGGGTTTGTGTGGACTTTTGTCCTTTGAATGCATGCACTAAGAGGGATCATTTTCCTTTGCCATTCCAAGATGAAATACTAGACCAAGTACCAGGGCATGAGTTGTATTCTATATGTGATGGGTATTTTGGGTACTTTCAAATTCGGATTTGGGAGGAAGATAAAAAGAAAACATCATTTGTCACACCTTAGGGAGTTTTTTCATACAGAGTGATGCCTTTTGGATTGACCAATGCACCAGCTACATTTCAAAGGTTCATGAGTCAAGTGCTTGAGCCTTACTTGGAAAAGTTCATAAGGATGTTTTTGGATGATTTTTGCATTTATTCTCAGTGCATAGATCACATGGAGAAGCTAAAGATGGCCTTAGCTAGGATTGATGAAGCAAATATGTTTTTTAATCCTAGGAAGTGCCATTTGGCTCAAACAAAAGTAGTCTTGTTGGGACATATTGTGTTTGAAGAAGGCCTACAAGTGGATCCTGACAAGGTTTAAGAAATCATGGCATTGCCAAGTCCCGAGAGTGTCACTAGTGTTCACAGAATTCTAGGAAAGAGCAAGTATTATCAACACTTTTGTGATGATTTCATAGAGATAGTGCATCCCATGAATTGTTGACAACAAAAGGAGTTTCTTTTCAATGGGGTGTGGAGCAACAAGATTCTTTTCAGCAACTTAAGAAGGCCATGAGTAAGGGCACAATATTGAAGCCTCCTGATTGGTCTCAAGACTTCTATGTAAATCCAAGTGTATCTTTGCATTCAGTTGGTACTGTATTGCTACAAAAAGGAGAGGCAAGTAGAATGCAACCAATCTATTATGCTAGCTGATAGCTTATAGAGGTGGAAACAAGGTATGAAGAAATGGAGCAGCAAGCTCTCTCTTTGGTGTTTTCAGTCAGAAATTTTTGCTCCTATTTATTACGTCAACCATTTTTCTTCCTTACCTCTCAGTTTGTATAGAGAGAGAGAGAGAGAGGGGGGGGGGGGGAGGAGAGAATGAGAGAGAGAGAGAGAGAGTGAGAGAGAGAGAAAGAGAGAGGTGGTGTTGGAGGGGGGAGGGGGTGGAGGGGGGAGGGGGAGGGGGAGGTGGTGGAGATGGAGGGGGGAGGGGGAGGGGGAGGTGGAAATGGAGGGGGAAGGGGGAGGGGGTGGAAGGGGAAGGGGGAGGGGGGAGGGGGAGATGGAGATGGAGATGGAGGGAAAGACGGAGGGGGGAGGGGGAAAGAAGGGAGTGGCAGAGATGGAGGGGGGAGGGGGGGAGGGGGAGGTGGAGATGGAGGGGGGAGGGGGAGGGGGAGGTGGAAATGGAGGGGGGAGGGGGGAGGGGGAGGTGGAAATGGAGGGGGGAGGGGGAGGGGGAGGGGGAGGTGGTGGAGATGGAAGGGGGAGGGGGAGGGGGAGGTGGAAATGGAGGGGGGAGGGGAGGTGGAAATGGAGGGGGGAGGGGGAGAGGGTGGTGGAAATGGAGGGGGGAGGGGGGAGGGGGAGGTGGAAATGGAGGGGGGAGGGGGAGGGGGAGGTGGAAATGGAGGGGGGAGGGGGAGGGGGTGGTGGAAATGGGGGGGGGGCAAGAGAAGAAATAAAAAACTTGACGGACAGAAATCGAAAGGGAGGGAGAGGTGGTCACCTGAACACTCTCCAAGTCTTTCTCAATGTAATGGGATTGTTGAGGAATAATGGACGGTGGGTGGATGGCTGGGTTATCACTACAAGATGTTACAATGTGAGGATGGGAGTAAGGTGGTGGTCAATGGAGAGGGAGGAGTGTCTTGCGTAGGGATCGGAATGAAGAAGAGAATGGAGGCAAAAAGTGAAAGATGAAGAATGAGGGAGTGGAGTTGGTTTTTATAGGATTTGAGTTTAGGTTTAGGGTTTAGGTTTAGGGTTTAACCCTAAACTCTTCCCGAGCCATAACTCTTTATGGATAGCTTGGTTTGCTTTTTTGAAAAAAGGTAAAAATGATCGAAATGTAAGCTCTACGCATTCGTGTCCACTACCTAACCTGATTGTATATCATGTGGCTTCTATTTAAGAAATAAAGAAAATTTCTTAATGTAGTAACCCAAGGTTGATGCTTGGGGTTGATATGTTTGGCTAGAAATGGAAAAAAATTTTACTCTCGTTGCCCTTAAGTGTTATTTTCATGAAAGTTTGAAGTAGTTTATTTTCTACACATACCTGTGTATGTTTACTCTTACTTGAGACGCTAATCTCCCCGACAGCGGCACCAAATGTTGGTTCTTTCCTACCACTTTCGTAGGAAGAGCTAGGTTCTCTCAGTATGCAGGGTTTCGAGGCTTTTTGTCACCTACAGATATAGTGGGGTTGTCGGTTGTAGTATATGTGTAGCTTAGGACCTCGAGTCATGTTCCAGTGAGAGACGTAGGCTTAAGTGTGGTAAGCAAACAAAGTGCATGCATGTGTAAAAGGAACATGTATCATCATGATTGAGGTAATGAAGGCTTTCTCCTTCATTGGGGGTTGTAGAGTTTAGGAGGAGTTTAAGGGTTAGAAGGAGGTTCCAGGGTTCAGAATGAGGTTTCAGGGTTTAGAAGGAGTTCCAGGGTTCAGAAGGAGTTCTAGGGTTTAGAAGGAGGTTCCAGGGTTAGAAGGAGGTTCTAGGGTTCAGAAGGAGGTTCCAGGGTTTAGAAGGAATCCAGGGTTAGAAGGAGGATCCAGGGTTTAGAAGGAGGTTCAGGATTTAGAAGGAGGTTCCAAGGTTTAGAAGGAGTCCAGGGTTAGAAGGAGGTTCCAAGGTTCAGGGTAGAGTACATGGTGGAGAACTCATCTCCCTCATAGATCATGGAGTTTAAGGGATGAGGAACAAAGGGTTTAGGGGAAGCATAGGAGTGGGAGAGAAAGAAGGTGTAAGAGCATGGGGAAAAGAAGAGAGAGGAGGGAGGAGGAGGAGGGAGGAGGAGGAGAGAGGAGGAGGAGGGAGGAGGAGGAGGAGGTAGGAGGGGGAGGGAGGAGGAGAGGGAGAGGATGGGTTTCAAGGTTGGAGGAGAGGGCAGGAGGAGTTGCAAGGTTAGGACATGCTTTTGGACGTGTAGTGCAAGGAAGCATGGACACTTGAGACAAATGCTTGGAATACCAAAGTAGACTCAACACAATGCCCCAAAGAGTGTGGGCTTCATTCCATTATGGGCTATTTATACAAGTTAGAGAGCTTCTATCTCTGCATGTAACACAAAGTTGTAACACATTCTCTTTCTACATGTAGAAGTTGTAACTCAAGTTGTATCACAAAGTTGTATCACAAAGTTGTAACACAAAGTTGTAACACATTCTCTTTCTACATAAGTTCATGTTGGCACAGAGTTAACAGTCTTTAAAGTCAAGTAAGGAATTGGAAGTAAGAGGAGATTCTCAACTTATTTATAAAGCAATTGCAAGGGCATTACAAGACAAGAAGTCCTCATTTGAAGGAGCTTAATCAAAAGGCTATGGCACTATGTAGTCAATTTCATTTTTGCAAGTTTTCTCATATAAACAGAAAAGAAAATCAAAGGGAAGATGAGTTAGCTACTCAAGCCAGACTGGGGGGTGGTTTCTTTGGTAGACACTAGATGGCCAGAATTGCAAATGTTCAGCAATATGTGAAAGAAGGCATGTTTCTTCGAGGGTTAACTCCACAACAAAAGCAAAGATTGGTAAGGAAGGCTTGTCCCTATACTATTGTTGATGACATTCTTTATAAATTGGGAAAAGATAAGGTGCTCTGTCGGGTGGTCCATCCCATGGAGACTAGGAGAATCCTAGAAATGTGTCATGAATGCTCTGGTCATTTTGCTTCAGCAAAGCTTCAGCAAAGCATAGCTAGGAGAATTCTTAATGTAGGTTACTTTTGGCCACACCTCCCTAAGGATGTATATGAATGGTGTCGAAGTTGTAAAGAATGCCAAAAGTTTGGAAGGTGACACTTGATTCCTGGGCCCTTAAGCCTATTCTAGCATATGGACCACTCCATCGCTCATCTCAGGGAAAGCATTATTTATTGGTGGCCACATATTATGCAACTCAGTGGGCAGAGGCCCAGGCCACAGTCAATAGCAAGGCAAGCATAGTTGCAAAATTTCTCTTTGATCAAATTTGTTCACACTTTGGTTGTCCTTTGGAAATTCTCACTGATGGAGGAACCTCTTTTAGAAATGAGCTAATTGAAGATGTGGTGCATAAGCTAAAGATAAATCATAGCATGTCCATGCCATACCATTCCCAATGTAATGGCTTGGCTAAGAAAACAAATGGATTGTTGTGCAATTCAATATGGGAAAGCTTGTAGACACCAAGAAAAGGCATTGGGATAGGCACTTGGCAGAAGTTTATGGGCTTATAGAACCACACACAAGCTAGCTATTGGGTTTACACTATTCCAACTAGTGTATGGAATAGAAGCCATTTTGCCCATTGAATTAGAGATACATAGTCTTCGCACTACTGTTGCAAGAATAGAAGGACAGGAGGATGCCTATGCTCAATGCTTGGTACAACTAGAAGCCTTAGATGAATGCAGATTACGGGCCTTACAAAAGTTGGAAGCTTCTCAAAAAAGGCGCAAGGCCCGTTTTGACACCAAATTATGCAAGAAGAAAGATCTTGCAAGAGATTTGGTCATGAGATTTGATAGCCGTTTGGAAAAGCAACTAGACAAAAAGTTTATCGACCGATAGGAGGGACCATATCGAGTCAAGAAGAAGTTCACCAATGGAACCTATCAACTGGAGGATGTTGATGGCATGATGATACCCAGACACACCAATGAGTATCACCTTAAATTCTTCTATGCTCGACCACGTTGAGGGCCAGCAGACCCTCTCTATCACTAGAGAGGATCTGCTAGGGGGGGAAAGATGTGATGCCAAAAATTCATATTTTTTATTTGGCATTGGTATTGTTTTTCTCTATGTTTGATAAGAGTTTGAGTATCAAGTGATAGCCTGGTGGCTCTCACTCATTTCTATTTTCTAAGATATTGTATGGGATTGAGAGGATGAGTGGTATGGATCATTGTAAATACCATGGGTATGAATGATAAATACCTTGGTATGGAGTGAGAGTTATTTGTGTATGGGATATTATGGGGTTTTGAACAAATAGGAAGAGTGAGTCATATAAAGAGGTGGGCTCATGTGGAATAAGGAGGATGTGGACATATGGAAAAGAGAGGGTCCCTATGGGCTCCATGTGGGAAGACTCTTGACTTTCTCAATATTTTAAGAGTCTTGAACATCTTTTGATGGGACACATGGCAAGAGTAGCCAAAAAGGACATGGATGGTGACATACGGGCTTATGTGATTGATGGGGAAAGGAATCTACAAGCAGCAATTGTAAATGGGTGAAGGAGAGTGATAAAACTCTATAAAAGGAGCACTCCTCTCCCTTGTTCATCATCTCGTCCACCATTAGGCCTCATGTTGCTGTAGCTCTAGTCTCCTCAAGCCTCCTCCATGAGCCTTCTCTCCCTCTTGTAGATATTCTCTTATGTAGACTCTTGAGTCCATCTCTCTCTAGCTCATTCTCTCTCTATGAGTAGTCTTGGAGCTTTTGCTCCCTCTTGTACATATGAAACCTCTTCTTCTACCTTGTGTTTATAGTATTTTAAGTTGCATTGGAGTGGAGTCTCATGCTATTGACAATGAAGATCACTTCATATTCCCTCTCTTGAGTCTCTCTTTCCTTTTCTTTCTTTCAAAGCCGTAAAAGTTCTTTCTATTCGGTCGCTCATTGCACGCACATGGTCCATCCATTTCCCGAGCCACCAAGGGAGTTACTTACCCTCTTCTAAGTGAAATCTATGAGTGGTGGATCGTTGATGAAGGTGGAGTCTTGAGGGAGCATCCTACTCAGGCGAAATTAGCATGGGTGGAGGGCAGTTTTTATGATAGTTTGACCCCCTATTAGTGTTTTGCTCATAACTTTTCACTCAATAGTCCGATTTTGATGAAACTTATATCAGCACGAAGCTCTCTTCAAGTCACATATATCTATATAATTAGACCTTGAATCAAAGACTATAATGAAAAGTTATGATTCTTTGTGTCTGACAATTTGTTTTCATGATAGTTTTTACCGTCTAGTAAATTGCCCATAACTTTCTGGCCGCTTTTTGTTTTTTACAAAATGTATATCAACGCGAAGCCCATCTCAAGTTGCATCTCTATATGTGTTTGAATCTTTGATATCATGTCTCTACTAAAAGTTATAGGCCTCTATGTCTAATGATAGTTTGCAGAGTTTTTTGGGCTAATTGTAAAGATATCTATGATGGAGGTGCAATGTTTCCTCGGAACCTACTCATCCAACCTAATCAGCCCCTTCAAACTCCTTGATTTATATAAGTTCATGTCATGTTGAGCCACAAGATCTTCTTTCAACAACGTATCACTCTTCTCTTTGGCGCAGACCGTGGCTTGCTGAGATTATCGCCTCCACTGATCCTTTCCTTTTCCCTATGCTTGAGTACAACATCACTTGGGATGTTACCATCTTTATTCTCATCTAAGGGAGGAAAGTATGGTGTGGTCTCTTGGTATAAAAGCTTCTTTTTAATGTCCCTTTCCTAGTGATAAATATCTCTATCACCCAGTTCGAAAGCAGTAGGAAGTGAAGAGGTGTGTGAAGTTTATTACCCCCAACTTCATGTCACAATATCAAATTGAAGGATGCATATTAATCCAATGATTAGATGCTCAGAAAATAGACTTCCCCTAGTAATCCTAGGAGAGCTAAATTATTGCATAATTTGGAGGATCACATCAAAGGCCTAACTTATGTAAATACTTTATAGGTTATTACAAATATTTTCTCCTTTGCACCTCTAAGATTTTGTAAAACCACCCCTCAACTTTCCTACATGGTTTTTTTGTCTTTGTAAGGTTATCTACCTAACGTGTTTGATATCTTCAATGCCAATGCACTACTAGATGGAAACATAATCAATATTGGTTTATGAGGTACATTAATTTGAGTAAATATCTAAATAATTTGAGGAAATTATTTGATTGGCCAGCTCAACTGCCACATCATCACTGCCAGCTCAGCTACCACGTCATCACTGCCAGCTCAACTACCACATCATCATTGCCACCTCAATTGCCACATCATCAGGCCACGTCATTAGGCCACATCATCAGTGACACATCATCAGTGCCACCTCAGTAGTCCAGTCAGCACTGACCTCTGCACACACACACAGTGCTCCACAGGCACTTCATGTGACCATTCCTGCCACCTCAGCATAGGCTTCACAAGCACACCTCTTGCTAGGCACAGTGCCACATCATCACTACATATGACTCATAGTGACACATCATCGTTGAGCACATTTGCACTCCTTTTGCCCCTCCACCTAGATCAAGTCATATCTCTTGATCCAGGAAGAATTTGAGGGTGCTCCAAAAAGGAAAGTCGCTCGTTTTTTCGTGCTCTACGTGCTTGTCACATCATGTGCACATTTCGGCACGTTACACTCACATTTGAGCCTCGCCGACAAAACCACTTCCTTTACGCACATTTGCCTCTACATCGACGCATCTGACCTAGCACTTAAAAAGAACAAAAGAAAAGGAATTATTTGCTGTTCTTTCATCGATCGACGGTTGATTTAGATCTAGATCGCCATAGAGGGGACGCTTTGAATTTCCCCAAGTTGCCAATCTAAGCCATGCCCGAAATTCCCGACTAGTACCTACTCGGAGTCAGTCCATACGCTCACATCTGATTTCACATCATTACAATACCTGAAACCTTACGTTCATCAGTTCAGTGAGCAGACTTCAGAGTTCAAAGGCATTGCAGATTGATTCAGTGGGCAGATAGCACTTGATTTCACACACACATGCCACCATTGTAAAGCCTATTCGGCTATCTCACGGCATTGTGCACATCATTTCAGCCTTGTAAAGCCTCTTGGCTATTCTCGGCATCATTGCCACAAGCCTTGTAACACATATCAGATCTTATATATTGCAGTTCTATCTTCACCGACGGTACAGAGATTTCACTTGGCATCTTCAGTGTATTTGTAGTTGATTCATACAGAGATTTTCAGGACACTTTTTGAGTACATTTTTTTGCACCATGTCGACTAGCAATCTCAATCTGGAGGCATCTGTTAAGTTAGACAACTCTAATTACGGTACATGGAAATACTGAATGGAGACCATTCTTGTGCTTCAGGACAAATGGGAGTATGTCGATGGGTCTACACCTAGACCATTGGCCGATCCAGCCACCAGTAGCTCTACTCCATCTGTTGTCACAGCACCAGCAACGGGATCTACATCAGGATCTACATCTACACAAACAGTTTTCGCACCAGTAGCAGATCCTGCCATTGCCCGAGCTCAAGCAGAATGGGATAAGAAAGACAAGTATGCTTATCACTTGATCAAGCGGAATGTGCAAGATGTCATGCTCGGACAGCTCAACACAGTCAAGACATCAAAAGAAGCATGGGATATGTTGACAGCTCTCTACGAGCCCAAGAACACATCCAGGATTCTCACCTTGAGAAACCAGATCAACCAGAGTTTCCGCAACAGTAGTGAAACCGGTCATGCTTATATACTCTGCATAAAAGACTACAACAATCAACTTGCAGCAGCAGGAGAGACTATGAACCCCGCAGAAATGGTTCAAGTCATTCTAAATGGACTAGGAGAGGGATACGAGAATCTAGTCCAGAGTATTGCCATCCAACGGCAAATTCCAACACTAGAAGAACTTCAGTCAGTCCTACTTAGTGAAGAAATCAGGACTCAGGCCATTCAAGCACATAAAGGTTATTCTAATGATCAGGCTTTCATAGCTTTAGATAGAAGCCGAGGCAAAGGCAGAAACAGAGGTAGATCATACCAGAAAAGTGGTCATCATCAACAAAATCAAAGTCAGAATCAGCATCAGCATCAGGAACATCCTCAACAACATCAAAATCAGCAAAGAGGAAATCATTCCAACCGAGGAAGATTCCAAGGACGAGGGAATGCATCCACCAATGTGTCAAACATCCAGTGCAACTACTGTCACAAGTTTGGACACTATGAAAGAGATTGCCGCAAGAAGCAGTACGACCAAGGCGGTCAATCTAACAGTAATCGAGGGAATTCTTGAGGAAGAGGAAATCATCATGGTGGACATTCTAGTCACAGTCATTTTGCAAATGAACATGGAAATATGTTTCTTGCAAGTGAGGAATTGCATCAGACTGATACAATGCACCTAGACACTGATTTCAATCCCAAAGAGGATTTCAGCTATCAAGTCGACCAAGTGGAACAGGATCCTTGGTACATCGACAGCGGTGCATCATCTCATATGACAAATCATCAGGAATGGTTCACAGAAATGAAGCCATTGGAAGGACAGAAAAATGTCATCTACATAGTAGACAATACACCGAATCCAGTTCAAGGGACAGGTGTTATCCCTATGAACAATTTCACTAGTACAAAAGGATTAGTCAAAGATGTGCTCTATGTTTTGAAGCTCAGCAAGAACCTTTTGTCAGTAGGTCAAATTACGGAACACAACTACAAAGTCATCTTTGATGGTGATGAATGCACTATCAGAGACAAATCCAAAAGAGGTCAGCTAGTAGCAAAAGGTGTCAAGGAAGGACGCTTATACAGGATGCTAGCTACAGTACCAGATAAGCATGCCATGTCAACTCAAATGCAACAGATGCCACTATCTGCAAAATGGCACAAGAGATATGGTCATGTCAACTTCAAGTACTTGTTAGATCTCAAGAATCAGAATATGGCAATTGGGATTCCGAAGCTACAGTTTCTTAGAAAAGTTTGTGAAGCATGCTGCATCGGCAAACAAAAGCGAACCAACTTTGTCAGAAGTACCTCTCGTGCACGAGGTATTCTTGATTTGATTCATACAGATGTATGGGGTTATGCCCAGAGCCGCAGCATCAATGGTTCACTTTATTACTTGACCTTCATCGACGACTACAGCAGATATTGTTGGGTCTACTTTCTGAAAGAGAAATCTGAAGTGTTTTCCAGATTTCAAGAATTCAAAGCCATGGTAGAAAACCAAACAGGCAGAAAGATCAAGGTCATGAGATCAGACAGAGGAGATGAATACATGTCTTCAACATTCATGAACTTTTGCAAAAATCACGGCATACAAAGACAATTCACATGTGCAGATACTCCTCAGCAAAATGCAAAGAGTTGAAAGGAAGAATGGGACTTTAGCAGACAGTGCTAGAGCAATGCTTAGTGAAAAGAATCTTCTGAATCAGTATTGGGCAGAAGCAATAGCTACAGCTAACTACTTGCTTAATCGGCTTCCTACCGAACCGATACAAGGTGTGACTCCTTATGAAGCATTCACTGGTGGACACAAGCCACGCATTGGGCATCTCCGCATATTTGGTTGCATAGCATATGCCCACATACATGATGATCATCGCAGGAAATTGGATGCAAAGTCACGCAAATGCATCATGGTTGGCTACAGTGAAGAAAGCAAAGCATACAAATTGTATGATCCCATCAACCGCAAAGTCATTATCTCCAGAGATGTAATCTTTGATGAGGAATCAGAATGGAAAACCTCACCTACACAAGAGATAGAAGCATTGACTTCACAGTCATCTATAGAACATGTTGATGAAGAAGAGCAAGAATTGCCAACAACACCCCAAGCAGTGCCACAGCAGCTCAGACGGTCTACTAGGGAAAGCAGGCCTCTAGCCAGATTGACATATGCTCAGAAAGGCAAAGCAATTCAGGTGGAAACCACCAACTATGCTCTTATGACTACCATCATGGCTACAGAAGAGCCAGTGTACTTCGAAGATGCAGTAGACAAGCTAGAATGGCAAACTGCTATGAATGAAGAAATGGATGCTTTGTATAAAAATAACACTTGGGAATTATGCGACCTTCCACCAGGAAAGAAGGCCATAGCCAACAAATGGGTATACAAAGTGAAGTACAATCCAAATGGCAGTATTCAGAGATACAAAGCTAGATTAGTTGCAAAAGGATTTGCACAACAATATGGTCAAGATTATGATGAGACTTATGCTCCAGTAGCAAAGATGGATTCCATACGGTTCTTAATATCACTAGCGACACTCAGTAAATGGAATGTGCATTAGCTCGATGTCAAGAATGCATTTCTCAATGGTTATCTAGACGAGGAAGTCTACATGCAACAACCAGCCGGTTATGTTGAACCAGGAAAGGAGAACAAGGTTTGCCATCTCAAGAAGTTGGTACAGCAGAATTGACAAGTATCTTGCTGATTTGGGATACATGAAGTCCAATGCAGATCATACTCTCTACTACAAAGTTCAAGGGGAAGACATTACTATTGTACTTTTGTATGTAGATGATCTGATTGTGACAGGAAGCAAGGATAGCTTCATCAGAAAACTAAAACAAGACTTATCTACAGAGTTCGACATGAAAGATCTTGGACTTATGCACTATTGTCTTGGAATTGAGTTCTGGAGAGATTCAGATAGCACATTTATGAGTCAGCTCAAGTATGTTGACAGTCTCCTAAAGAAGTTTCATATGGCAGATTGCAAGATTGCAGCCACTCCAATGGAACAGAGTTTGAAACTTACTAAAGATTCAGAAAAGCCTACAGTCAATGACAGATACTACAGGCAGCTCATTGGATCTCTTATATATCTAACAATCACACGGCCATATATTTGTTATGCAGTAAGCTCACTAGCACAGTTTATGGCAAATCCAAAAGAGTCTCACTGGAATGCAGCCAAAAGAGTCTTGAGATACATCAAAGGTACAAGACAGTTTGGGATAGAATACAGAGGAAGTCATCCATGGTTGCATGGATACTGTGACAGTGACTATGCTGGAGATCATGAGACTAGGAGATCGACACAAGGATATGCATTTTTCCTTGGTCAAGGTGCTATATTATGGTTGTCAAACAAACAACCAACTGCTTCTTTGTCTTTGAAGCGGATAATAGGGCACTCACTACAGGTGCATGTGAGGCTATATGGCTCAAAAGACTATTGCCAGAAACAGATTACTTTGATGAGTCAAAGCCAACAACAATATACTGTGATAATCAATCGGCTCAAGCATTGGCCAAAAATCTAGTATATCACTCCAGGACAAAGCACATTGATGTCAGAGAGCACTTCATTAGAGAAAGAGTGTTACTTGGTGACATCACACTGCAGCATTGTGATAGCAAAGAAAATGTTGCAGACATCTTTACCAAACCACTCGGTAAAGAGCTATTCGAGAAACACCGACTAGCTCTTGGTTTGACGCAGAAGAAGGACATTCCCATTAAAGGGGTGTGATGGAATGTAATGCTCAGTCCTTCTTCGATTCCCGAGAATCATCATCTTGAGGGAAGGCCTACTTCATGATGTTGATCTTGAGGGAAGGTGTTGAGAGTTCACACTCAACATCATGTGATCATGTGTGCATAGCACCATCACATGATCATATGTGCATAGCCCTAACCTTATAGAGTGCTATAAAGGAAAGGGTTAGATCCCCTAACCCTAGCCCTAAAAGGGTTTGTATATATTCTATTTTTTCAACTAAATCTAGTGTACAGTTAGTCATTTGTGGTGTGCTCTCTAGCTGTGCCCTCTCTCCTCATCTCCACCCTTCTCCTCTCCCCTCTTCATATTTTGTCAACAGGTACTTGTGCCTCTAGGCATTTGCGCTATCCCCATGATAACCCTACAGACTATTAACGCCTTAACAAAAAGCATAATTCTAAGCTCAAATATTTATAGGCTAGATTATATGATGGCTTATCTATTGTAATTAAATAATGTGTGAAATTGGACCCCCTTCGGTTGTATTCATCGAGCAACTACATAAGGATCTATTCCTTAGCAAACAAAAAATGGCTTACTTAAATTACCCATGCATCATGCCTTGACCATGAGCCAATCGATGAATCCAATGATGTGGGAAAACTATCATGCCTCACTCTGAGAAATCTCTCTCTCTCTCTCTCTCTCTCTCTCTCTCTCTCTCTCCCCCCCCCTCTCTCTCTCTCTCAATGGGCCTTCACCTTCTCTTCTTGCCCTAGGTGGTAAATTGAGAATCTCTGTCATAAAAAATGCCCATTAACTAAAACAAAAATGGAATACAAAAACATGATATATCTAAAACTCAAGGTTGACCATCTCAAGAAATGATGTCTATATAAATAAATATATGCAAATGCAAATGTATAATAATTTCATAAGCATTTATGTCAATGCACAATTTATCACATCACATTTGCATACACATATGGTAGGTTATCTACCTAACATCTTTAGTGCTAATGGACTAATATAGGGCAACATAATAAATCTTGGTTTATGAGATACATTAGTTTGAGTAAACAGATAAAATTTATAAAATTATATGGTTTTACCTATCCCAATAGTGTGGGATTATTCCCTAGGAAAGCACAATTCTAAGCTCCAATCTTAATAGTCTAGATTATTGTGGTGCCTAGTCTATTGGAATTCAATCATGCAAAAGAATTTCTATGCCCAAATGGGCCTCTTCTAACACATCAATAAACTTTCCTTTATAGACACAGTGGTACATTATGCCATCCTTACCCCTTTGATATAGCTGATCGGTAGCTATTAGATGATAGAGTGTTGCATCCTTAATCAATTTTTGGGTGTTGTCCTTGTTAAGGGCCTTGTCTTGTGGAAACCCATTAGCCAAAATGTAGCCAACCTCCTGAGCCCATTTTAGTATTAAATCAATGAGAAATAGCGGGACATCAAGGAGATCATCGTTAATGCCAAATAATCGCTCTCCATTGGGACCTTGTTGAGACATGTGGTCCACCATAAAATGTGTCCTTCCCTTGCAAACCACAACGATGAAATAAAATTCCAGTAATATAAGCATCCATCATGTGATTCAACTAGGCATACAAGGTTTGTTCACTAAGTAGAGAAGTGCCTAATGGTCTACAAAGAATACAAACTTATTTTCCAAAAGATAGTGGCAAAACTCCTTCATGGAATAAACCATTCAAAGGCCTTTCCTCTCTTTGGTTGTATAATTCATCTCGGCATCATTAAATTGGTGACTTGCAAAATATATGGGGTAATCCAAAATATACTCACCTAGCTATGCAAACACACATCCCATTACAAATTTTGAGGCATCAATATGCACATGGAATATTAAACCCTAATTTGATGCTTGCAAGATAAGAGTTGAAGCTAGTACAAGTTTAAGGGTTTCAAAAGAGGCTTGGCATGCCTCCATCTAGCTAAATACAATTAAAATCTTATATAAATGGTGAGAAGCCTTGGCATAGCTATAAATATATCCTCTATAATAGCCTACATTCCAGGTGACACATTGTACACCCTTGGCATTTATGGGGAGTGATAGCTCCAAAATGAGCTTGATCTTGTTGTAGTTTGTGGAAATTCCATTTTGGACACAACATACCCTAAGCTCACTCCATGCTTAGCCCAAAACTGGCATTTGAGGGGACTGAGGGAAATTCAATACTAGTCTTAAATATCTTAAGTGGTCATCCCATGCCAAATGTACACATAGATCATTGAGGAATACCTTTAAGAGATCCATCGAATAGTCTTTAAAGGCCATGATCATCAGCCTTTGCAATGTTGTAGGAGCATTAGTAAGTCCAAAGATTCACTCTTGAAGCATAGATGGCAAAGGCCATCTTCTATTGATCAGCCAGGGCTATGGGATATCTGGTTATAACTAAAGAATCCATTGTAGGCTTCCTCTTCTTGAACTCTTTCTAATACATGCTCCATGAATGGTAGCAAATAGTGGTCTTTTTGTGTGGTAGCATTTACCTTCTTTAGATCGACACATACTCTAATCTTGCCATTCTTTTTTAGCACAATGCCTATGGGGGATACCCAATTCTTATGCTCCATCTTATATATGAAACCCGTGTTAATCATCTTTTGGATTTCTTCTTTGAAAATCATCATGTATTTGGGATTCATGGACTAGGGACTTTTCCTGACCGGTTAAACATCATCCATCATAGGAATGATGTGTTGCATGACCTCGAGGGGTACAACCTTCATATTCATATACTTCCTAGCAAAGCATTCTTTTAATTCTCGGTAAGGAAAATTAAGGCCTCTTCTTGTCCTAGTGTAAGATGATCAACAATGTAGACCAGTTTAGGGTCTTCATCCAATGATGCCAAGTCTACATCATTAACCTTTTTGGTTTCCCTCCTTTGTTGTCCTTTTAGCTTGCTTTAAAAGCATTTTATGGTATTGGATCATGTAGCACTTGAGTCTTTTTTGTTGTAGCCCTTCCTATTGGAAGAAAGACTAATGGATGCTCGACCTCAAGATTCTTTATTGCTTTTTGTAATTTCCTTTTAAAAGAAATTATGATTATTCAAACCATTAGATGTGATATATTAATTGAGGAAGGCTAGGATGAAGGGATTGCACGTGTAATTAAATTTTCACTCTTCTACACTTTGGATTTCCTTGTACATTCTCATTTGAGAGGAATTTTTATCTCGTGTAGAGTTGACTATGAGAAGCCCCCATAATTAGTTAACAGGATATTGCCCTTTAATTAGGGAGATATATTTTCATAACATTTCTTTGACCTTAAGTTATTAATAAATAGCCATTGGAATTTTATTACTGTGTCTTACACTTAGGAGGGTGTTCAACTATTTACCATTGGCATTTTGTTACATTGTTCTACACCAAGGATGGTTTTGGCTAATCCCCTTTATAGTTGAGGTCCCCACTAGTATTTTTAATGGAATTGAAATTGGTACTAGTCTAACAAGGATCTGATGAAGTGCAGGAAAGCATAGATCAAGTGCATAGATTTTCTTGGACCTGGCATTGTCCTTATAATCTCTCTTACCCTGGACCTTGGCAAAGTTTACACTTTAAACATACTGGTCCATTTTGATCATTTTCTCTTACCCCTAATCTTGGCAAGAAGATTATATGGAGAATAATTTAAAAATCCCTTTTGGAATTTTACATGATATCTTTTTATACTTTTGGAATTTTTTAAGCGATTCTTTCTATGAGTTTTTATCCAGTATTGGCAAGTTAGAAAACAAAAATGGTATTTTTTTTAATTAAGAAGGGCTATTAGTAGAAGTCCAAGGTTAAGGAAAAGGAATCCCCTCTAAAACTTTATTTGGATTGGAATTTGCCATAATTGGTAATTCGTCTCTGGTTTAGATGTGGCCTTTGGAAACCTTATAGCAGGGGCTCCCACAGCCACAGCCAACATCAGGAGTATTTCTAACCCTTGTTTTACATGAATTAAACACATAAATTGTTGGATTCTACCACTCATTAATGCTGGGCCAATCTTGAAGTTTTAGCACTTTCTAGTTTACTTTTGGCTTTTTAGAGACCTTGAGATAATTTAAAATAATTTTAAATGCCAACCATTGTTTTTTCCTGTTGTAAGAATGCCAAGATTTTATTGATGCAAATTTAGATAGAGTGACATGGATAATGATTGTGTGCCAGCATTGAAGCTTGGCTTCCATAGCTTGAATGAATTGTTCTAACTTTCATTTGGTCGTGATGGCACCAAGTGAATTGGCACACCTCTCCATCAGATTTGCAAGTAGATTCTTGGGCATAACATTACGGAAAAGGATGTTGGCAACATTGAAGAATACACTTGGGTGACTTATGATGAGAGATATAGTACTCTCAACCCTACTATGCACACTTACATCAATGTATCAATTTGCAGTGAGAACTATAAAGTGTACTACCTTAAAGCTTGCTCAATTCAAAAACTATCTCATGGTTTTTACCATTGGAGAAATTGACAAGAAACTATTCCTTCGATTCTCTATTTAAAATGCAGCTAGGATAATTAAATGGATTTCTTTTTGCTTGGTGATTCTATTTGCTACACCCTTAAGCATTAGCTCAATTGTGAACATAATCTTGATGAAGCAATGATGGCTGCCAGGGGCCTTCCGAAGCTTTGACTAAGAAGGTGGAACAGTGGAGATGTAGATTCATTGAAGTAGAAGGTAATACACACATATTTCTCACTTATACACACATTTATACATAAACATCCTAACCCCTCACCTCACACTCACATATGATTTACACCTTTCCTCCTCCCTCCCCCCCTCCTCGTCCCCCCCCCCCCCCACCTTTTTTATTTAGATTATGTAATACTTTATTGTTCATTGATATTGTTTTTTTTAATTTAACATCTTATTACTTCTTCTTTAATTATAATAATCCTTGTTATGTCTTCCCCGCACCCATGTAGCTACACCTTTCAATTTATTGGCAGTATATATACATATATATGAATATATATCTATATAATATATATATACACATATATAGATATATATGCATATATATACATATATACATGTACATATATATACATATGTACATGTACATATATATATATGTACATATATCTATCTATCTATATATATATATAGATAGATAGATATATGTACATATATCTATCTATCTATCTATCTATCTATCTATCTATATATATATATAGATAGATAGATATATGTACATATATACATGTATATATATATATATATATATATATGTACATGTATATATGTATGTATATATATATATATATGTAGATATATGCACATGTATATATGTATATATAGATATATATGTACATGTATATATGTATATATAGATATATATAGATATATGTACATGTATATATGTATATATATATATATATATATATATACATGTATATATGTATATATAGATATATATAGATATATGTACATGTATATATGTATATATATATATATATATATATATATATACATATATACATGTACATGCATACATATATATACATGTACATACATACATATATATATGTACATACATACGCGCACACACACACACACACACATATATGTATGTATGTATGTACATACATACATATATATATATATATATGTGTGTGTGTGTGTGTGTGTGTGTGTGTGTGTGCATGTATGTATGTATATATATATATATATATACATATATATATATATGTATGTACATATATATATAGAGATAGATAGATAGATAGAGAGAGAGAGAGAGAGAGAGAGAGAGATAGAGAGAAACCTTATGCACTTACTATTCTTCCTTCTAAGATTTAGCATGAGACAAGCACCCCCCTTGTCGTCCCCTGCCTTTTTTAATGCTGCCACAATGCCCACCCAATCCCAAACCCCCCCGCTCACCCTAACCACTCCCTAGCCCCCTAACCTTCCCCTAATCTCTTAACCACTCCCTAATATTGCAAGCCCCTTAAATTCTCCCTACCTACCGCCCAACCCCTAATATAGCTAACCCCCTAACCTTGCTAACTAACCACTCCCTAATATTGCTAGCCCCTTAAATTCTCCCTACCCACCGCCCAACCCCTAACCACCCACCACCACCCACTCCCTCCCTCCTCATGCTTGTCCCTAATCTTCAAGCTCTTCTTGACAGAGCATTATGCTTTCTTTATTTTTGTCCTTCCTACCACTTCCTTTTTATAATCTTCATTCCCCCTGCAATTTTGGGCTTGTTGAACTACTACGCTTATGGCCTCTCCACTCATGCAGGTCGTCCTCCCCTCCTTCACTTCCTTTCTTCACATACTCTTGATCTTCCACTTTGTCACAAGCCCATCCACTTCATTGCAAGCTATCCTGAAGGCATCACCTCAAACTCAAATTCACTTCATCCTTCATGGCTCCACTCTTTTCCTATGTTGTGCCTTTGCCTCATCTTTGTTTACTTTGTGCTACTATATGCCCCAATAGCAAAGTTATCACCTTTTACCATCTTGCAAATTGTTAACTCCCCTCTTGACTAAAGCGCACCTCTTGGCTTCATCCTCTTGGATGCTAACCCACACTTTTTGGCTATGCAGGGTCAGAGCTGCTCCTACTCCTTCCTCTAGCTCGATGCCCTTACTTCATAATTTTTTACTTAACATAGACCGGTGTGTTCTCACCTTGATGCTTTTGTGCCATCCCCTCGAGCTCTTGGGCCTTGGCCCTTGACTTCACTTTCTTATCTGCACATTATGTCCATGTCTATTGCTCGAGTCCTTATTTCAAGCTAAGAGGTATGGCAAGCAAGGAGATCAAAATGGCTATGACGATCCCGCAAAGGTCAAGGAAATGAACCTAACCGCCCAGGGTCCTGGAGAAGACCCTAAGCCAGTTTGCATACCTGACGACCTAGCTTTCGAGAAAGAACAAGCCTTGCTTGCCTTGTTGTATGAATTTCAATATTGTTTTGTCTAGAAGTACATAGACATGAAGGGCATGCTGTCAGAAGTAGTGCAACAGACCATCCCTATGATGGATGACATTATCGGTATGGTAGTGACCCTATCCAATGGACCCAAAATATGTGATGATCGTCCGAGAGGAAATCAAAAGCAGATCAACCCAGGGTTCATTTATGAGATCGAGCATACAAAGTGGGTCTTGCCCATTGTTATAGTGATGAAAAAGATTAACAAATTTAGAGTATGCATTGATCTCACTGAGAAAGTAAATGTCGCGACCCGTAAGGATCATTACCGACAACTAGCCTTTACAAAGCACGTCTTGGAAAGAGTCATAGCCAAAGAAGCTTACAACTTCTTGGATGGATTCTCAAGGTATAATTAGGTGTCCATAGCACCTCAAGATCAGGATAAAATGGCATTTGCCAAGTCTATGCTTCAAAAGTGATGATCTTCAAACTCATCAATGCACCCGCAACATTCCAACGGCTAATGATCACTGTGTTCAAGGAATACCTGATGGATTTCTTAGAAGTTTTCCTAGATGATATGTGTGTTCACTCTAATTGGGATGATCACCTTAAGTGTTTGAGATTAGTATTTGAGAGATGATGTCTCTATAGAATCTCCCTCAATCCCTTGAAGTGTTAGTTCTGGGTGAAATAGGGGGCAATACTCGGACACGTATTGTCCAAGAATGGGATTTCCAATGATTACAAAAAAATTAAACTAATTTTAAAATTAGTCCCAACCACGAATGCCAAGGGTGTACAGTGATTCACTAAGCATGCAGGCTACTACTGCTGATTTATATACAATTATTCAAAGATTGCCCAACCCCTGTACAAATTGCTAGTTATATTCCATTGGACATAAGAGTGTCAATTATCCTATGAGACCCTTAAGTTGGTCTTGGCATCAGCCCCTATTCTTTGAGTGCCCAATTGGGACTTAGAGTTTTACCTAAAAATTCACAATAGGGTGTATACTGGCACAGCCAGGTCAATTTAATTTGGATTATCCAATATACTTCACAAGTCACCAATGAATGTGAAGGATTGGCCATGGTATATGCAATTTAAAATTTTAGGCATTACTTGTTAGCAAACAAGTTGGTCTTCTTCATTGATCACTAGGCTCTCCTTTACTTGGTCAATAAACCATGCACAACAGGATGCATCACCCAATGGATGCTTATCCTTATGGAATTTGATTTTACGGTAGCTATCAGAAAGGGACATATGCACTTCATGGTCACATGTCTCGAATCCCTAATGGTGAGCTTGCTATAGGAGTGGAAGATGATCTCCCAGATGCCACACTACTCCTAGTAGACCTAGTCCCTAAATGGGCACAAGAGATCGGACACTTCTAAACAAATGGGTTTTTGCAGGAGAAAACACTCAATACGGATAGGGCTAGGAAATTGATCAAGGATGTATCACCGAATCAATTGATAGCTGAACAACTCTATCGGATGGGAAAAGATGGTATTATGCATCAATGTGTCTGGGAGGATGAATTTGTAGAGGTGCTTGAGGAAGCTCATTCAGGCATTGCTGGTGGCCACTTCACTAGAGAACTTACAGGCCGTAAAGTGTTAAAAAGTGGATACTGTATGGCAAGTGTTGAAGAGGTGCAGTGGCAATCTGTTGCATGCACTCAAAATGTGCATAAATTTCACGAGTATGCACCTCCTCTTCTTCAGCCTTTATTGACGATAATACTATGTGATAATGGTGGTGAATGACTATTTATCGATAGTATACAGCTATGCTAGTAGACTACACTTCGATCATAAGACATAGCAAAAGATTTTTTTCTTTGTCCATTTTATGAGCTGAGTCAAGGATGTTGTAATGGATTAGGAGGCAGTTCCAATGATGAGGATTGAATGATCATAAACTATAAAAAAGTCAAAATCTAGGTCTAATGTGCTTAGAATGTAGAGGATGATGTATTAATCATTTTTTGTTTTTTACACCACTATGAAATTCCTAAATTGTAGCAAATTTTTTCCCAAGGAGTGATTGAAAATGATGATCTGGTACATGGTCATGATGTGGCAGTGTATGTTCACATACTTGTATAAAAGTGTGCCTCCATGGCACTATGTTCTTAGGTGGCATTAATGATGTGGTGTGACATGATATGTGATGTGGCACTACTGACTAGGCATGTTGATGTGGCATTGAGATAAGACAACTAACTATGGTTAACAAGCATCGTAATCATGTGATAGATAAGTCACCACATGTTTAAATCTTCATTGAAGATTTAGGTACCCTATTTGGACCCATTTGCCATGCGGTTGTATGTCACAAAGCATTGGCATTGCATCTCCTTCCTTAGTAGCTAGCCATGGCCACTGCCATCCCTTCATTGCTTCATCCCTTCAAAATTTATTCATCACTTCACAACTTAAGCCATGTAGAAACGTTGTGGGTCTCTCTTAACCTTTCCTTCTCCCCTGTGCCCAATATTCTAGCCTCGCAAGAAATTGTGTGTACTTTTGCAACTTCAAAGATGTTGTAGACATGTAAGCAGAATATGATGATTCCAACTTCTTAGGCAAGAAGGAAGTCTCACTCATTGTGTTGCATAGCCTTTCTCTATTGTCATCATGTTATGCTATCTGAGTCATTGCTTAGTTTTGTTGTTGCTGCAGGTCACTTGCCATAGAGTAGAGCTTGTTGTTGCAGGTCACTCACCATAGAGTAGGGCTTGTTTGTCTACTTTTGGATACCAAATCTTAGTATCAAGCATTTGTCATGAAGCAAATTAGATTGGATACATGAACCTATCCTTGCCTTGCTACAGAAGAATACTTGCCAGTGTATGTGAACCAACATTAGGGTTGATAAAGAAAGTTTTTTCCCCATTTGGATTGTTAAAAATACGAACTAATGACAATGCATCCTTAATCCTTACAAAGACTTCATAACAATTACAATCCCATACAAACTCCTTCCCATGCATAGGAAGCGCGACCATGGGACTTACCACATTAACGAATATTCAAGCATAAAGACCAACAAGGTTTATAAAAGACCTCACCTGCCTTTTAGGTTGGGGTGTTGGCAACCTCACAATCACTTCCCTTCCTCAACTTTAGGGTGTACATCTTCCTCGAGGATTTGTCCTTCTATAGTCACCAATTATGCACTTCTTAAGATTCACACCCCCACCATGAGCTTCATCCATTGTTTGAAAAGACAAACTTTTTCCACATGCTCTTTCCTCACACCATAATGCAAAACATTATTGATAAATACCTCCAAGAACTTCCCCAAATAAAGTGCAAAGACCATCATTGAAGGTGGAAGGAGCATCTTTGAGCCCAAAGGGCATGACACAAAAGGAAAAGGTACGCCAAGGGGTTGTGAAGGTCATCTTTAGCACATCTTCTTCTCTACAATTCATATATGATAGAAGCCTAAGTATCCATCATTAAAGGTATACATCTCATGACCACTAATCTTCTCTAAAACAAGGTCCTGAAATGGAAGAAGAAAGTGGTCCTACTCAGCGACAAAATTTAGCTTCTCATAGTTGATGCACACTCTCCATTTGTTATTCTGCTTGGGGGTATACCACTAGGGAGACAGACATGATTAAATCAGCTTCAAGAAACTTATGAGCCTCCATCTGCAACACTCCTATATGGATGTGCCTAAGTTGCATAAATTATGGCACAATAGGCCTAGCCCCTTTTGTCCTATCATTCTTGTGCTCAATGAGTTTGACTCTAGTGAGGTGATGATAATTAGTGGTGAAGAGCTTGGGAAATAGTTTAACATGCATAGGAATTCAAACTTATTGAGTGGGGTGAGATTACGTGAAAGCATACAGAAAGCATGCAAACTTTTCCTCCTCTTGAGTCCTCACCCCACTTACTCCCTTATCCCTCCACATGGCCCTCTCCTCCCCCATCCAAACATAACCACATGCATACGTCTACACCACACACCCCCTTATCCCACCACCTAACCCCTCCACATCCATCCCACCCCTTGACTCTCCCTATGTGTTGACCACCTCATCTAGTTCATACCCCAACCATGTCCTCGCTTAACCCCAACCGTCCCCACTCAACCTACCATACCCTTTAAAAGTTAAAAGTCATCCCCCCCTATTTTTATTTTTTACTTCCCCCGCTATTTATTTTCACCTCCTCAGCCATTACGCCCTGTTGAGATTTGTGGTGCCATGAGCACATGTAGGGCAAAGGTATGAGTAAAGGGCAAGCTGCCACATGGCATGGAGGAGATATCCCACATGTGAGCAAGCATATGGATGTAAGTACCCTCACCTATAAAAGGGAGGTTCATTTAAAGTAATATCAATCAGCACTTTGCACTATCTCAAGATTCTCTTTATGAGTCCAAGCTAATCTATCTTGGAACCTAATTGACTTGAGGTACATGTCATTAGCACTCTCTTCATCATGTTTGCACTTAGGTTGCATCCTCCTTAGATTAGTGTTGTATTAGGATGTTGTCTCAGTGACTAGGAGAGCTCGATCCCCACGATTTGACATGGTATCACAGCATAGGTTTAGCTCTCCTAGTTTAGCTCATTAGTGATTCACTAGGATTGCTCCCATTCCTAGATTAGTTTCAAAATGTGAGATTAGTTTTATATCTCGAGAGTTCTTGTGAGAATTCAGTGAGAGAAAGAGCGAGAGAAATCCATTTTCTTTAAAGAATTCCATTCATTGCACTTCTTCTTGAGAGAATTCTATTTGTGCTGGTGGCCACTTCACTAGAGAACTTACAGGTCGTAAAGTGTTAAAAAGTTGGCTTATGGTGGCCAACACGCTTCACAAATGCTGCTAAGTTTGTCAAGCGATGTGACCCTTGCCAACACGTCTCCATACCTCATAGCTAGGACTACATGCCATTAACTGGAGTCCTCACTGATCAACCCTTTGAAAAGGTGTTCATTGATCTGGGTCCCAGCCACAACCTAATCTCCTACGACATGTGCACTCATCTCCTGACCTTCAAGGTAACCCTAGAACCAACACCTGTTATGGTTCGTGCTGTAAGGGTAATATTTCTCTGGCTATTGGTTATATTGAAATTCCTTTGTCAGTTAACAACCATTGTGTGGCAAGTCGACTTTATGTTATGCCAACAGGTGCCATGGATGAATAGGTAATTGTAGGGAGAACATGGTGTTGGAAAATCAACTGCCAGATTGACTGGTGAGAATGATCGGCTACCCTAACTTACGATATCAGTAGATCGTGGTCTTGATCAATGACAAGACTTCCCTTCTGACATCCTCTATCATAAGAAAGGTTGGCAAGCAACCTATGGACCTCACAGTTCCACCATTTTCTTCCCTGTCAAATGCAGCCCCTTCCCCAGTTCCAATGCCCAAGAAGGATGAGGGTCCAACCTCAGTTGTATCAAGCACACATAAAGGCAAGTACTCATACTAGCTCCCGAAGGACTCAAGCTCTAGTTCCTCTTCCCAGGTTACGCTAAGAAAGAACCAAAGTATAGTTCCGACCAACCACTCTCCCGTTGCATCCATGAAAGCTTAAGTTGAATGCCCAAGGAGGAAGAATGCAAACAGATGCCACCAACAACTTCATATGGGTGCCCAAAGCACGGACCTTTTCAGGCAATACCATGCGACGTCTTATATCATCTGTGTCCCAGACCTTAGTAGTTATACAAGAACCTCCCTCTCAAAGGGAGCTAGCAACACAAGAACCTAATGTTGGGATCTTAATGGTTAATAAAGCAAAGGTAAAGCCACGGTACATGTGTTTGATACCATGTTAGATATGTACAAAAATATGCAAAAGGGGAGAGAGAGAGAGAGAGAGAGAGAGAGAGAGAGAGAGAGAGAGAGAGAGAGAGAGAGTAGTTTTCCCTTTGAAATCATCTTGCTTGTGATTGGCCTAGTTAGGTCATTGTTGCACTTATTATTGTAACGCAACCAGTGACTTAACTAAAATGGCTAAGTGATGTGCCATAGGTCTGTTCAAATAAAATGGTTAAGTGATGTGCCATAGGTCTAGTCAAATAAAATTAACCACCACAATTATAATTAAATTAGCCATAGTAACTAAACCAAAAGAAAAATGATTGTAGCTAACTAAACCAAAGGTAGAGTTCGATGATGTGGCATTTGAGGAGGTGGTCGTCTACGTAATGGACTACTAATGTGACAATATTGCTAATGGATTCTTTGAGCTAGCAAGGTAATATGCACTAATGAAATGGCATGCTAACATGGATACCTATGACATGGAACTACAATGTGGTAATGCTATCTATCTTATTTGTCACTACCAACCTAAGGTCACATGCTACATGCGAATTGCAAGTGGATTGCCCTATCTACATTTGCAAGTGCTCACATGGCTAGTTGATCTACCACATGTCTCGTGTCATTCCTGTGTGGTGACATTGGTGGTGGTCATGCCCATTATTGTTGGACAGGCATGCACATGCATGAATAATGAGGTAAGATGAATTTCAAGGAGGAGCCATAAACTGAGGCAATGATTGAGGAGGAGCCAGTGATAGCCCCTTGACTACTATGAGGCAGCTACACTATTGCACCTAGTGCTAAGTATGTATGTGACTGTGCTCATAAAGCAAAGTAAAAAGGAACCATAGCTCCACTTCCAAGGGATTTTATCAAAGGATGACCACTAATGGCTGTGCACACAAGGTAAGAGGCCTCAAGGGATCTTACACTTTGGACTCCACATGGCAATAACATGTTGAAGAAGGCACGGGCTCTATGAAATATGACCTCAATGATACCCATAAATTGTATTCTAGAATTGATGATGTGGGTCAAACTTGAAGGTTGAACTATTCTCCCTCCCCCTCCCCCCCCCCCCCCCCCCCCCCCCTCTCTCTCTCTCTCTCTCTCTCTCTCTCTCTCTCTCACGTGCGGAACAAGGGTATATCTAGATGATGACCTGATGCTTTTGCAGCAGGGCCATAGAGAAGGGATGGTTCAAGTTATGACAACAAGGGAGGAGGGGAAATGGGTTGTTAAGAGAGATGGCAAAGTCATCATAAGGGATAGGTCAAAAAGGGAGGAAAGGGAAGATATGGATGCATGCCGCACATGACGGTGTCGGACTGATATGAATGTGCCACAAAGCAAAGTAAAGATAGCTGTGTGGAGTTCTAATGGTACTCTTTGGTCAAATCTAGGAGGATTTTGAGAGACATACACTGATAGAGATATCATTTTCTATGTAGACACACACAAGAACCCCAAGAGAGGGTTGGCTACAGTAACATGACACACATGGGAATCAGTTTACAAGAAGACATTGAGGAGAGAATACGATGTTCTAGGGGTGTAGCTATCCTCTTCAAATCACATCTATGGCAGCTAATATCTATGATGTGTAGAGAAGAACATGCATGACACATGTGGGTCCAATTGCTACACAAGATACACTACCAATTTTCATCATGGTATGCTATTTTCCTCTAAATACATCTCACCGAGGGGAGCCACTGGGAATTGTATAGTCGTACACTTACGTAGGGGCAGTCTTTAATGATGCACAAATGAAGACATAATGAAAAGGCTCTCATTCATTCATCAAGTATATCAAGACAAGTAAAGTACAAGCCTTATGTATGCTACTCACTCACACTCTAGCACCTAGTGCATATGGGATAAGTCCCATGATGACACGTTGCACTCACACAAGACTCACTCACATACACTAGTACTAGATCATCTAGTACTTCACACTAACACATCACATCACCACACTCTTTGGCTATGATATCTCCAACACCCCCCTTCAGAGCAAAGAGGTGTGAGACCCAACCCACAAGAGTAGACCAATCCCCCCTCCACCACAATATTGCAAAGAGCAAGTCCAACTATCCAACACCTCCCGTGTGATAGTGACTTCTTAGTCAGCTTGCAATCGGCAAGGGCAAACCATCCCCCCTTCTTAGTCAGCAACTTGCAACTGGCAAGGGAAAACCATCCCCCCTTACTTTGAACTGGGTGGTCAATACCATCAACCAAAGTGAAACACAATACAATCATTTTTGGGGGACAACCCAAGGTAGAGTACCTCTTATTGACTCCAAATACATTCAATTTAGAGGGACAACTCAAGGCTGAGAACCTTTATGTGACTCAACACAAACACACATAGCACAGGGGCCTAGAAATCCCAACCCTGGTCACGTTGTCAAGAGAGAGGCCATGAACCTCTGTTGTAGCTGCATCTATCTCTTATCGGGGCTCTTCAAGTTCAGCTTCGGCCAGAAGATTGGCATGATGCTTCTCTTGTTCCCGTGCTTTCTTCTTGAAGCAATGGGCTTCAATGTGTCCTTTCCTTTTGCAAAACCTGCAAATAATGTTCTTGTTTCTTCCATTTGCTTGTGGAAGCAAATGCATGATCAATAGGAGAGGCAAGAGCAGCTTCCTTATTGTGACAATCCTTCTCAATGAGGAGGGCCACCATATCATCAAACGTGATAGTGGCAAGACGAAGGATCTCAAGAGTGTGCTCAAAGCAAGAAATGCCATGCATACTCTTCATAAGGACAGCCATCTTATCTTCATCATTAGGAACACTCTTCAAACTTGAGAGTTGTTGAACAAGAGATTGAAATCGGGCTAGATGATCACTCAACTCGTCACTCTCTTCCATTTTCAGATCATAAAATTTAAGCTTCAAGAAGACTTAAGAGTTGGTGATTTTATTACCAAAGAAGTTCTCAAGGCGATCCCAAATCTTCTTAGCAGAGGACTTGAAGTCCACATAATGAATGAGAGAGTCAGCCAAGCAAAGACCAATAAGAGCAATGGCCCTGGCATTCTGTTGCTTCCATAAGTTGTGTTGTTGCTTATCAATTGTCTCAAGACGCTCTTCCTCAATGACAACCAAACTCCTTCACGCATCAGCAATAATTGCATCTTGGTTTGCCACGTGGGAAAGCCTTCCCCCTTGAACTTCTCCACAAGTAGGGAACTTGAAGAGAAGGAAGTCATGATGGAAGAGCGCTTCCAAAAGGCGTGCAATAAGCTCAGGGGACCAGCAAGTATGGCAGCTGACCTAAGGCTTCAAAACACAAGAGCATGCCTCACGCGAGCAAGTCGGCTGAGGAAGTAATGGTATAGATAGCTAGAGCACCTGATCGAAGCCTGGAAGCACTCCAAAAAAAACTCCACATGCAGGTCACGAAAGCAAAGTCAGTTGAAGTGATGCAGGTGTAGATGCATCTAGCAGATATTCGATGGCTTGGTGTGCTCTAAAATGCAGACAACACAGCAAGTAAAATGCTCTGAATTGAAGAAGCTGATCACCACGCAGCACTTGGAGGTAGACAAATGGTCGGTTGTAGGGCTGGAGTCGCTTGGAGGTGCCGACTATGAAGCAAAGATGGCACAGCAATAGGTTGGCCTAAGGAAATGACCCGACCAGTAGGCAGGAAAGCTACCAAGAGCACCTAGGAATAAAGGCGGCTGGCTATGGAGAGGAAAAACAGGGTGAAAACTAGGCTATGGAGGGCGACTGTGCAGAAAAGAAGAGGCGAGGCAAAGGCGACTACAAGAGGAGAAGCAATGGAGGTCTATGGTGTAGAAACCCTTGGCAGGATGAGCCAGCAGAAAAGAGAAGGCAAGAGAGCCAAAAATAGGGCAGCTGAGCAGATTTAGGGTTTCAAATTAGGGTTAGGGTTAGGTCTAGGATGACGTGACAACTATGGCTATGGCAGGGCTAAGTGGCTCTGATACCATGTTAGAAACATGGTGAAGAGAGAGAGAGAGAGAGAGAGAGAGAAGGTTAGGGTGATGCACAAATGAAGACATAATGAAAAGGCTCTCATTCATTCATCAAGTATATCAAGACAAGTGAAGTACAAGCCTTACGTAGGCTACTCACTCCCACACTAGCACCAAGTGCATATGGGATAAGTCCCATGATGACACATGGCACTCACACAAGACTCACTCACATAGACTAGTACTAGATCACCTAGTACTTCACACTAACACATCACATCACCACACGCTTTGGCTATGATATCTCCAACAAATACATCTCTCTCTCTCTCTCTCTCTCTCTCTCTCTCTCTCTCTCTCTCTCTCTCTCTCTCTCTCTCTGTGTACCTCCCACACCACAGATTAATCACTCACACCACTTATCATGACATACATTTCGACCGCAACCTCTCGCCTATATATTCAGCTTGCCTTTACATACTTCTCACATATATTGATTTTATACCCTTACTAGAGGACCGTGCTGCTTTGGTCACCCGATCACTGTACGAGGCTGCCCTTCAGGCTTTCCCCCACACTACTTGCTCCACTTGTTCCCCACCACCTGGGACCGTCCCTTGTAATAGCTGGTACGATGATGAGTGCAAGGCTTTATGCCGTCAACTTAGATTCGAAACCAAAAATCATCTCCCAAACAAACCAGAGATGATACATGAGAATCGTCGACTGGTACGTAGAGAGAAGCTGGATTCCGTCCATTGAAACGAGGAAGAATTACCAAATATTCTTCTTAGCAACAACTCTAAGGACTTTTGGTGGAGATTTCTAGAGGGGCGGCCACCTTCACCCCTCATTGACACGGGACTCTAAATTGATTATGCATGTACACTCTATGATATCCCAAATCAGCCAGCTCCTGATCTCTCACACATACCTCACCCCACATCCTGCACACTTTTCACTAGGGGAGGTGTGAAGGATGTTGTGATGAAACTCCATAATGACCGAGCAAAATATCATGAGGGCCTATGCACTGAATTCATTGCATATGGGATTAATCTCCTAGCCCCGATCTTAGCAAAGCTCTTTAATGAAGTGGTTTGTTTGGAGTCTCCACGCACCTGGACTGTCAACACTATCTCACCCATCCACAAGGCAGGGGATCCCATGAGCCTCGAGAACTACAAGACCATTATGATCGGGCATGTCATGTCGAGGATTTATGCATCAGTACTTGATTCTCAAGTCAGTCGATTTGTAGAGTGCAGGGGACTTAGTGCAGTCGGACAGGCTCGATTCTGACGTGATCACGGGACCATGGATCACATTCTCACACTAAGGTGTATCATCGAGGCAAGGGCACAAAAACAGAGGGTATATTGTTGCTTTGTGGATTTTCGCAAAGCCTTTGACATGGTTCCGATAGCCTGCCTCCTCTAACACGTATAGGATTTGGGGTATGACTAAGAGATCATCTGGGCCATCATGGCACTCTACGAGAGAGTCTCAGGCAGAGTCCTGGCAGGGTCGGGGTGGACAGAGGAGATCATGCGCACTATTGGGGTCAAACAAGTGTGTCCTTTATCACCCACCTTGTTTGGCCTCTACATTGACGAGCTTGAGATAGTTATGCAGACACTGGGGGGGGATGGATGCTCTCTAGTTGGCACCCTGATCTGGATATTGCTATATACATATGATGTGGCACTTTTGTCTTCATCAGCAAAGGGCCTCCAGAGACACCTTGATGCACTACATCCCTTTTGTGAGTCCCATGATTTGAAGGTCAACCTTGATAAAACCAAGGTCGTGATCTTCAATACATCTCGAGCCATTATGCACTAGGAGCAGTTCATGTTTGACGGGTCACCTGTTGAGATTGTTTCGTAATATACCTACCTTGGTGTTATCTTCTCTGAACCTATCTTCACTATGAGACCTGCGATGCAAACCCACCTGAGCAGGGTTTGCTTCATTGGCCAGATTAGAGAGGCAGTGCTTCCGCTCACACTTTCAAGATCCACGGACCAAGAAATTGTTGTTTGACTCCTTGGTCCGTCGAGTAGGGATGCACGGCAGACCCTTGTTGGGGGCTGGATCTATCAGATATAGAGTGGGCCCATGTGGATCGGCTACAAGTTCTCATGCTATCGCGGATGATCCACGGTAAGCCGTCCATCCCTCACCAGATTATTTAGGCTGAGTTTGGGTCATCCCCACTACAGCTGGATGCAGCATTTCAGGTTATCACCTACCTATAACGGGTCAGGGGGTACGGGGATTGCACTTCTAGATGCAGCAGATTACCATGGCTAGCATTGACCTCTTCTATGGCCCTATCAGCAGTAGCAATAGGTGACTAGAGATGTTGGTATGCATGCACGGAGAGATGGTTTGAGCGATTGGGGCCCCACATGGACACTCCCTCCCTTCCAACACAGCATTGACGCGCCGTTCTCTCCTCTCTTGTCACACGAGATCAACTAGATCATCCGCGAGGATCTTTTATAGCTACACATTTCAGACCTAGTTGGGACCGAGCGAGCTGCCAATGAAGCTCAGCTTCTACAGGCATTATTGTTTACACATCACAAAGGAGGGTTTCATTGACCCACCGAGATATATGCAAATCCACTTACCCCACTCACTGAGGATTTCAACTGGGCAATTTCGGGTCTCTTCACATAGATTGCGCATTGAGAGTGGCAAGGCAGAGGGTCTACCTCGGAAGAGGCGCACGTGCACATCATGTGACACACACGAGGTCGAGTCGGAGGAGCATTTCATTTTCAAGTGCCCACTTTACTATGAGATCCGAGGACGCTTCTACTGCCTCTTCAGAGATAGTTCTGGGGTGTTGTCCAGGTTTCTCTCTTATCCAGACCAGAGATGCCTGGCGGCTTTCATCCATGAGGCAGTCAGGCATTGCGAGCGTCTACTTCGATCACGGAGATAGGAGCAGACCTCCTTGGTAGACCCTTCTCAGAGCTCGATCACGGAGTTCTTCCACCCAAAACAGGTGGACCCTCACACTACGAGGTCCTCGACATGACCGCAATCCAGAGCTAGCGACACGATAGATTAGACAGAGGATTGACGCACAAATTACACTTAGGGATATCTCCTCTCTATTCAAAGTCGGAGCTCGACCAAGAGGGGTCACTGTAGCCCTTGTTAGACGCAGAGCTATGATCAAGAGACGACACAGGACCACGCCCTTGAGCAACTGATAGCACTCTATCACCGACTTCATGCTCGCATCGTCTCATCCACCTAGATGAACTGCTAATGATGATGATGATACTGATGTGTAATTGATTACTCTGACATGACTTTGTAGTACTTAGCACTAGCTTTTTGCATTCTGCATTGATGTGGATGCTTGTTTAGTAGCTCCACGCTCATAGTTTGTTTGTATCAGGATTCTCATAGTCTCATAGACGCATCGGTCTTCCAAAGAATTTAATAAACTCTCTCTCTCTCTCTCTCTCTCTCTCTCTCTCTCTCTCTCTCTCTCATGCACACATGCATGTACACGCGCATGCACACGTGCGCATCTAAAACACACACACACACACAAAGAGGAAAGGTTTTACCACATAATTGTGCAAAGAGCAAGGACAATGGAGGCTTGAACAAAAGTTGGCAATGTGATCCGATATAGTCTCTCCTCAACAAATCCATATTAATTCGATATTCCTTTCATTGGGTTTCTATGGCTCTTATGGAAACTTAACGAAAGGAAAAGGCTATTTTTCTATAAATGATGGTTTGGTTTTATCTAGCCAGTTAGTCAACCCCTAAATCAATGCTTTGATTCGTATCTAGGATGTTACATGTCACTTGCGTGCAACTCAAAGCTCCTACCTTCCAGAGTCAAGTTTGGGTACCTATTTAGATCTTCAGTATTACATGTCATCTAGATCCAGCATAGGACTCCTACCTTTCAAATCCCAGTCCAAGTATCTATCTAGAGCTACAAGATGATGTGTCATCCAAGTCTAACCCAAGCCTCTTTCCTTCTAAATCCCAATTCGAGTTGCCTCCTCAAAATATCCGACTTCAATCCAAAGGCTAGATATGTCTTGTTATTCTTCTTTGCCCTCCTCTAATGGGGGCTCACATTTGAGGTAATGAATTTTAACACCCCTTCTCACTAACTCAATGAGTGAGCCTATGCCCAAATGTCGAAGGAGATGCTCCATCGACTCTCGAGACAGAGTCTTGGTGGAACTTTCCTCCATATTTATTCAATATTCTTTTCATTAGGCTTCTATGGCTCTTATGGAAACTTGACGAAAGGAAAAGGCTATTCTTGGAAGAATTTTTTATAAATGATGGTTTGGGTTTATACGTTAATGTACAAACCAAACATGATGTATTTAAGTGTATTTTTCAAATACTTAATAAAGATCATCTCCTA